>NC_139347.1:151205802-151805802 GCF_055883805.1 Amblyomma maculatum | reverse complement strand
TTTATTTGGAACATTAAGCTTTTCAAATACCTGACTGTTGTATCAATGTTTCGAACCTGCAGGCAGCTATTTCTCTACATCTACGGGCGAAAGTATCCGGTAGAGATATAACTTTTATTTGGAACATTAAGCTTTTCAAATACCTGACTGTTGTATCAATGTTTCGAACCTGCAGGCAGCTATTTCTCTACATCTACGGGCGAAAGTATCCGGTAGAGATGTAACTTTTATTTGGAACATTAAGCTTTTCAGATACCTGACTGTTGTAGCATTGTTTCGAACCTGCAGGCAGCTATTTCTCTACATCTACGGGCGAAAGTATCAGGTAGAGATGTAACTTTTATTTGGAACATTAAGCTTTTCAAATACCTGACTGTTGTATCAATGTTTCGAACCTGCAGGCAGCTATTTCTCTACATCTACGGGCGAAAGCATCCGGTAGAGATGTAGCTTTTATTTGGAACATTAAGCTTTTCAAATACCTGACTGTTGTATCAATGTTTCGAACCTGCAGGCAGCTATTTCTCTACATCTACGGGCGAAAGTATCCGGTAGAGATGTAACTTTTATTTGGAACATTAAGCTTTTCAGATACCTGACTGTTGTAGCATTGTTTCGAACCTGCAGGCAGCTATTTCTCTACATCTACGGGCGAAAGTATCAGGTAGAGATGTAACTTTTATTTGGAACATTAAGCTTTTCAGATACCTGACTGTTGTAGCATTGTTTCGAACCTGCAGGCAGCTATTTCTCTACATCTACGGGCGAAAGTATCAGGTAGAGATGTAACTTTTATTTGGAACATTAAGCTTTTCAAATACCTGACTGTTGTATCAATGTTTCGAACCTGCAGGCAGCTATTTCTCTACATCTACGGGCGAAAGCATCCGGTAGAGATGTAGCTTTGATTTGGAACATTAAGCTTTTCAAATACCTGACTGTTGTAGCATTGTTTCGAACCCGCAGGCAGCTATTTCTCTTAAGCTACGGGCAAATATATATTTGACGAAGGTTACAATGAATCCGAAAAAGTAGGCAGCTGGGCATAAGACACAAAGTGACAAATACTCTTTCTAAACGTAAATTGAAATACCGCGTCTTTGGCATATAAAGTGTTCCGAAAACATACAAGCACATTGAAGCAATTTAAAGGCAATGCATTCATTGGAGCAAACATGTTTTTATGCTATATGCTTCGAATGGGTTCCAAGTTGTAACAAATCAATTACCGATTATCAGTTAGCTCGAAGTCGTTCCGTTGAAAGTCAGCTATATAGGATTGGGTAAGGGCCTCAATAAAGGGAAAATAGTCACCTATTTCGAGTGCAGCAAAATGCACGGCCGCGCTTGACAGCTATCTTGCCGAAATCCTAGATGAAGCGTCAGTAGTAGGAGCAAAGACCGAGAAATCGCCTAAGTGCCTTTTTTCCGTGAGGCGTTGAAACCTTGCGACTGCTGCGGTCTTATCGGCCCCACGAAGAACGCCTTGTGCACTGATAACATGGCCGCTAAAGCGACAATGTTTGAGAACGAAATGACGTTTCGCCGGCTTTAGCACTAGTTCTGTACATTTCAGTGCTAGAAGCACAATGCGCCAACGGTCTAGCTGTTGCTCGAGAATAGGCGAGAAAATGACATCATCCAAGCACGACTACCAAGTCATATCTGAAACAACAATGTCCATCATACGTTAGCACGTGGCCTGGAAGACTAAACTGAAGCATCTTAAACTCCCATAGTCAATTGGGAGACATGAATGCAGTCTTTTCTAGGTCTCTCTGATCCCCCTCTATCTGCCAGTATCCGCTTTTGAGGTCTAGTGAGAAGTACCTTACGCTGCGTAGTCGACCGAAGGCATCATCAATCCTGGGGAGCGGATACACGTCCTTTTTGGTCACGTTGTTTAGTTTTTGGTAATCGACGAAGAATAAGAAAGTGCAATCTTTATTTCGACAAAGACCACTGCAAACGCCCATAGGCTTATCGAGGCCTGGAACACATTGTCGGCAAGCATTTCATCCACTTGCATTTTGGTGGATTCACGTGCCTTAGGCAAACATGTTTTGGGATCAGTAGTACTTGCGTGCGCGCTAGTTCGTTAGATGGCGAAATTGGTTGCAAGAGCCGAGAGAAGATTCCTCTGATCTGGCGCATAAATGAGGCTAATCGGTCAACTCTCGAAGGAAGGCAACAGCCGTGTCCTTGGAAAGGTGCCGCATCTGTTTGGCGAAATTCGTCAGGTGGACAGTAGTGCAACCGTTATGGAGTTGAACGAGTCCTCGAGCGACGCACATCTCCTTTATCGAGCTGCAGTGAGGTAGCCCATCTGTGATGCCCTCATAGTCGTGAAATACGTCATGCCTGAGAAGTATGAGTATTGAAAACTGGACCAGTTGGACTGGATTCATCTTAAAGCAGCGTGAACACAGGGCAAAAGAATAGGAGACGACACAAGCGCTTTCTAACAAATGAATTTTTATTCATAGAATAAACATTGAGTCGTTAGAAAGCGCTTGTTTAGGGTCCTTTTTCGCGCTGCTTTAAGATGGATGCCTGAGAAGAACTAGCGCACTGTTCCATGCTGGCACCCTCACATTATCGTCGAATATGCGCAAAATATTGAGTGCCGGACATTCATTTTCATTGTGCGCCAGGCCCCGTTTCCTCCAGAACGTCACCCGCACTTCTTTAAGGTCAATGGACGCACCGTTGGTCTGCAGGATGTCTGGGTCAAGAATCAAGTCCTTTGAACACTCAGGAAGTACCACGAATTCATCGACATAGACAAACCAACGGATGCCAGCCCACGCTATTTACTTCCGAGAAAGGGTAATCAAGTGACTACCTGTCGTGCGAATGCTCGCGCTAGACTAGTGTGTCAAAACTTTCTTCATTTCTCGGGCAAAAACATAGCTCATTACTGAATAATCGGCACCGGTTTTGTGTAACACAGTGACCCTCAAAAATGCACGGAGTATTCGCAGTCAGCCGGCAGCCGAACACTCTTACTGCTATTGACACCGCAATTGTTTCTTAGTTCTTTTAAGGGCGCAATTCAGAATCATAAAGAGTCGATTCCAGTCCTACACGTGTCGATTCGTTTGTCGCCCATGACAATTTTACCACCAAGTAATATCTGGTAGAAGTGCTGGCCTTTATGTTAAGGACTCCTCCTGCAAGCCTAGGCAGCAGCCCTTTTCCTAGGTCCCTAGGAGATCTTCGCACAGCCCACCAAGTCCGCAGCCGAATCCAAGCGCTACCTCCTGATCACGGGTTACTTTTGGATCTCACTTGACCCCATAAACACTCCTCAACAATAATGACCCAAATAAAAAAACCACCTGTTCTGCTGATCTTGCTGCTGCCTCGACAGTCGCCAATTTTCAGTGGAGCAAAGGGAGGAGATCCGGAAATTTGGTTTAGATCTATACGAAAGGGCTGAAAATGGTCTTTGGTACGACAGCTTGAATGTAAAAAACATGTTAACTTATGCCTTGTGGCAAACTTTTGTGGCAAACGTGTTCTTCGCACTTAATGGCGAGCGGAGTGTAAAACTTTTATCCTTCCTAACAACCTGGGGAAGAGTCAAGAAGGAATTACACTTGGTGTTTTCCAGCCATGGCAGTAATTCAATTACAGTAATAAAATTCCTGCAATTAAATTTGTTTACCAGGTAATTTGTAATATTGTTGCAGTCATGAAGAAGATGAAGCTGATAGCACAAGCCAAGAACAAAGATGTTGGAAAAGGCTCTCGTGCCGGAAGTGCTGAGCCTTGTTGACCTGCTGAGCTCCCTACCCGTTCAACCTGTTGTTCAGCGCTCCGACGTCAAACCTCTGTAGTAACACATTTTGGTGAGGTGCTGGTTACGATTACCTTCAAGACGCATCCTCAACCGCTGGAGCTTCGTCGGAGCCATCGGATCCCTCGCCTCGCTGGTCTCCCGCCCTTTTCAGTAAGAATGCTGCAGACTACCGAGCAGTACCGAACAGTACCCCGTCTAGCGATGTGCCGCCGACGACCACGCATGCGACGCTACCGTTTCGTGAGCCTTCTACCTATGACAGGCAAGCAGGGGAAGATGTTGATAACTGGCCCGCCCAATATGTACGTGTGAGCCGCTATAACCGCTGGAATTCGGTGGTTAATCTAGCGAATGTTGTCTTCTTGACACAAACTGCCTTTATGTGGTATGTCGAAGCATTCAAGCGATGGTTTGGCGACTTTATTTTATTTGATCATACTGCAGACCCAGTGAAGGGTCTTGGCAGGAGGGGCAACAATTCCAAAAGAAAACACAAAAGCATCAAGTGCAAAAAAATGAACATAAAATTTACACAAGTACAAGCAAGATGTAGAAAAACAGCAAATCAATGGACGGTCTGTTCTAAAGAATCACCGTCCTGAAGTGATGATAATGGCAGGTTATTCCATTCTGTTACGGTTTATAAACCTGATTTATAAACTACGTCGAAATTGTATTCGTGCAGGCGTAGAATCCAGCGGCCAAGTCAGCCTGTCAAATTTTTTCAGTGTAGACAACCAGCAAAGAGCATGGTGATCGGTCACAACTGTGAAGTGCCGACCATAGAGTTAAGGGCGAAACTTTTGAACAGCCCAGACGACGACAAGACATTCCTACTCGGTAATGGTGTAGTTTTTCTCAGCTGGAGTCAAGGTCCGACTGGCGAAGGCAATGACTTTCTCACGCGAAGTTGCATCGCTCTGCAGAAGGACAGCGCCAAGACCGTGACCACTGGCATCAGTGTGCAGGATGATAGGAGCGCTGTCGCTGAAGTGGCCAAGAACAGGATCTGGTGCGAGGGCGTGCTTTAGATCGTTAAAAGTAGTGTTGCACTGTTCAGTCCACACGAAAGGGCTGAGCGCTTTAAGTAGTTCATGAAGTGGCGCAGAAATAGTTCCGAATGCCTTATAAAACGCAAGAAATATGACGCCAGGCCGAGGAAACCGCAAATTTGCAGTCCGTTGCGGACGAGGAAAGCTTAAGACCACGATGATTTTTTCAGGGTCTGGACGGATGCCGTCATCGCTAACCAGATGCCCAATATTTTAATTTGCTTCTGTGCAGTGCCACTTTTAGTGTAGAGCTGAAGGCCCGCTGAAGCAAGACACGTCAGGACTTCATTCAGGAGCGTGAGATGGTCGTTAAATGTTGTCGAAAAGATAACAATATCGTCTAAGCAACATAAACAGATAGAAAACAGCACAACACAGATAGACGTCAGCGCCCGTCCTGTTTGTTCTTCACCTCCGTCCACGTCTGTTGCGCTGTTGTTCTATCATGTCACCATACCAACTTGCCCAGATGTCTCTTCTATTACAACATAAACAGGTTCTCCATTTCAGGCCACAAGGCACCGTATCGATCATTCTTTCAAATGTCGCTGGTGCGTTAGACAGGCCGAAGAACATAACACTGAACTCGTGAAGTCCATCGGGAGTTGCGAAAGCGGTTTTTTTCTTTGTCGCCCTCATGCATAGGTGTTTGCCAATAACCTGAGCAGAGGTCCAAGGTCGAGAAATATTCGGCGCCTTGGAGAGACTCAAGGGCGTCATCAATTCGCGGCATCGGGTAAACATCTGTGCGGGTAATTTTGTTGAGTGCGTGATAATCAACACAAAATCGCACCGCTCTGTCCTTCTATGTAACTAATACTACTGAGGAGGACCATGGGCTTGTTGATGGTCGAATAATATCGCGACAGAGCATGTCATTCACATTTTCTTCGATTACTTTTCGTTCCGATAGAGAAACCCGATAAGGTCGTCGGCGTACAATCGAGTTACTTTCAGTAATAATGCGATGGTGTGCAACACTAGTCCGTCCCAGTGGTGGGGAGGTGGCATCAAAAATGGCTTGATGGGCTTGAAGCAATTCCAACAATTCTTGGCGTTGTTGCGGCATGAGGTCCGGATTGATTATCTTCGACAGCATGGGAAGAGAGACGTGCGGTGAATGACGTTGCTGAGGTAGCGGGGCGGTAAGCACCATCATGAATATAGGGTGAGCATCCACTATGCATGGCAGGGAAGTTCCTTTAGTCAGAACGAGGGATTCAGGGGATGTGTTTGTGGCAGCTACCATCGCTGAGCCGCTGCGGAATCGTACAAGGCTTGATGGGAAGGCGATTCCACGTGCAAGATGGCGATGTGATGGTGCGATGAGTACATCTCCGTCAGTGATGTGTTCAGAAACAACGATAACAAGTTTTTCGCACTGTGGAGGCAATACAGTGTCAGGTGCGGCAATAAGGCAATGACGTCCTTCATAAATGTCAGATGAAAAATCCCTGTCTGTCATATTGATACGTGGCAAGGTAAGGCCAAACGATTAGTCCAAGATGACTCCGCACACAGCACACAGAAACAAAACAGCGTTAACCGGGCACCAACCGACACTGCCCACACGTCGTCTTCACCAAAACTCACGAGCTTCTTCTTCTTTCGTCCTTATGCATGTACGAGTGCATGCACTGCCTAATGTAGCACTAGCCCGCCGGCTGAAAAGCACCGTCCCTGTGCGTACTAGCGTCCAAACCAGCCAAATAATTAGATATCAAAACCGAAGAAAAATATGTTTGCCAGCTCCAGTATCTGCTATCTGATATCCGAAAATGTGCCATTTTGTCTCAGGTCATGATCATCATCGTCCGAAACACCTGAACTGGGGCGACGGAAATAACGTATAGTGAGAGAGCGGTTGAAGAAATCAGAGGTGAATCACACGGACAAAGGACGGGAGAGGTAAAACGAAATAGAGACATACACTCTATGCTAAAATGTTTAGTAGACTGTTTGAGGCCCGCCCGTAAATGTCTTAGAGCGGAAGGGGTTAATGAAATAAAAAGAAAAGGATTCTCTTACGGAATGCACGAATTAATTTTGGTCAGCTCTGGATCTTAACCTGTACTAATATTGCAAAGGACAGGGACACCTCACCTTCGCGCCTCCATCAAAATGGTCGCATTTGATCCCCGGTACATCGGAGGAGTAGTCGGGCGCTACAGATGCGGGGCACATATTTTTTTACACGCTAGGTTTCGGCGATACGAAGCCCCAGTATTCCTCTGGTGGGACACCTACACTTAATTAAATGAAGTACCACCGCATTTATGAAAGTCAAGCGGCCGACTGTTTTGTGGAAAGGTAGGCACAGTATATCTATAATCACACTTCATCGTTCTTGCTGTTTCGACTGTAGGAAGAAGGAAAACAAATGCACGGGCCTGCTGCTGGCTTTGTAGCTGAGCCGTCTCTGCTGCGTCGTGCAGACAGAAATGAAAATAGACAAGAAAGAAAAAGAAGAGGGAGAGAAAGACGCGCGCAGCCACAGCCGTCGTCCATCATCGAAGCTGCGGAGGGTGCAATGACGGCCTATAGCATATATAAATCCGGTGGCAGACTAGCCCCGCCCCTATAAGCGGCGGAGACCTACCAGTCCCATCTCCAAACGCCCAAGAGCAACCACCTCCCTCCAACACATTGTTGTGTGGTTCCTTGAAGGTCGATAGATAGCCCACGCTGATGTTGTTTGTTGGTTTGTAAGAAAGTAAAGGTACAGCATTTGTCACAATTTCCTTCGTGGACACCTCCACGGCATAGGAACAGATAGCCACTAGGCATAGGAATTGAAGCGCTGTCGTAAGACTCAACGAACTCTTCAGAAAACAGCTCTTGCGAACAGAGATTGTAGCTTTCCAACTCATTCTCATAGCAATTGTTTTAAACGTTGCGGCAAATCAACCACACAATAAATGAAGGAGTGAACCAATTTGAAATATACATGACTCAAAGTGGAAATGTTTGGTCTGACAGTAATTTTCAAGTGATATCTACAAGTGGTGAACTCAGCTTTGGCATTTGGTGAGGACATTTAAGCCACGCTACTGGACAAGAACTCAATCACACCGGCAGTTTGTCCAGAAACCCGCACTGCACCTACGTACGTGATTGGAATGAATACAGTTGGATATAGGATTCCTAACGTTAATTATGTGGGCGAGTGTCTGAGGGGACACATTGTTACGGGAGAGTTCAGCTTGGAGCAGAGAGAGGACATGGAGAACAAGGCTTTCAAACAACAGACGTTTTCTGCAGGCACCAGCCGACTCTGTTGAACGTCGTGTTCTCTAAAACTCACGAAAGTCTACTTTTTTGCTTATGCGCATTCACCACCTAATTTGACACTACCCCGCCGGCTGAAAAGCACCATCCCGGTGCGTACTAGTGTCCAAACCAGGGTCCGTGTAGTACGGCTTGAGGAGTGCCCAATGGACCGTCTCGGTTCGTGGTGTAGAGGTTTCGTTGCGGGGTGCAAGGGCGCAATTTCATATGTCACTGAAGTCACTTGTCGTAAAATGTGGTACGGTCCTGTATAATGGGGCAAAAGAGATAGATAGATGGATTTATTGAAAGGAAAAGGCAGAGAGGTTGGCCGGAATAATTCAAATCTGGCCTGCTACTCTGAACTGGGGAAGGGGAAGGAGAGAAGAAAGAAGGTCATGATGGGTAACGATGTCGGAGAAGGCATATGAAATGCATATAGTTTTTCCGAGAGGCCAACGCGGCGAGCTGGGGTCCAAAGCAACACGACAGAGCCGAAGGAATACTGTGTGTTGCGATGACAGGAATCATAACGACGTTTCTGGGAGTGCTGGGAGGCTGCGAGTCGGTTGCGAGCAACAACGCGGGCAGCATAAGCTCGGGCTATGGCGTCACGAGCATATGAGCTGGTAGTGGCGGCCGAAGGGAGCAGGCTGTCAAAAGTAAGCAGAGGTTCACGGCCGTATAGAAGATAGAAGAGGGAGTAGCCGGTAGTGTTGCGACGCGACGAATTGTATGCGATGTCACAAACGGCAGCGTTATGCCCCAGTCGCGGTGGTCATCAGAAACGTACATAGACAGCATGTCAGTTAATGTCCGGTTAAGGCGTTCAGTAAGCCCGTTGGTCTGTGGATGGTAGGCAGTCGTGAAAGAATGACGAACGTTGCACAATCGTAATATCTCGTCGACTATACGCACAATAAAGCAACAGCCACGGTCGGTAAGCAGTTGGCGGGGAGCTCCGTGGACGAGTATAACGTCGTTGAGGAGGAAAGCAGTGACATCAGTTGCACAACTGGTTGGTATTGTTCGTGTGACCGCGTAGCGTGTGGTGTAATCAGTGGCCACCACAATCCATTTGTTCCCCGATGCGGGCAGTGGAAAAGGTCCTAGAAGATCCAGACCCACTCGAGAAAATGGGTCTATGGGAATGTCGATCGGCTGCAGGAGTCCAGTTGGTAAAACTGATGGTTTTTTCCAGCGTTGACAGCGCTCACAACCAGCCACATAGCGGCGGACTGCCCGGTATAGGCCTGGCCAAAAAAAAACCGACGGCGCACACTGTCGTATGTGCGAGAGACGCCTAGATGACATGCTGTGGGAACGTCGCGAAGCTGCTCAAGGACTGCTCTGCGTAGTTGCTGAGGGACGTCTTGTAGAAGGTCGAAACCATCAGGCCGCATATTGTGCCGGTATAAGGTGCCGTCATGGAGCACGAATAAACGAAGGAAAGGGTCATGGCGATCGGGGATGAGGCGATTGATAATTTCGCAAAGCTGAGGGTCCTGGCGTTGCTCCCGGCGAATGTTGGAAAAGTCAGAAATAGAGAGCACGCAAGCGTCATTTTCACATTTAAGTTGCTTGGCGGGTCGACTAGATGACGGGACAGGCAATCGGCGTCTCGATGCAACTGGCGAGACTTAAACTACTGAAAAATTGTACTCCTGAAGGCGCAAGGCCCAACGTCCAGGGCGGCCAGTAGGGTCTTTGAGTGTGCAAAGCGAACACAATGCGTGGTGGTCAGTGACTACGATGAATGGCCGCCCATAAAAGTAAGGGCGGCATTTAGTAATGGCCCAAACTAGGACTAAGCACTCACGTTCAGTGATGGAATAATTCCGTTCGGCAGCAGAGAGGAGTCGGCTAGCATAGGCGATGACGCGAGGGGAACCGAGCTGACGTTGTGTGAGAACGGCACCAATTCCATTATCACTTGCGTCCGTGTGTTCTTCTGTGGGCGCTGATGGATTGAAGTGAGCCAACACTGGCGGAGCGGTGAGGTGGGAAATAAGAGCTAAAAAGGCGGCCGATTATTCGTGCACCCAGGAAAAGGAGACCCTTTTTTTTTCAGAAGCTGCGTGAGAGGACGGGCGATTTCCCAGACGTTTGGTACAAATCGCCGTAAATATGAGCAAAGTAGGAAATTTCCTTACAGAGCGAATTTTGTCGGGGTCCGGCTGGATGCCATGAGTGTTGACCAAGTGTCGCAGGACCTTGAGTGCCCGGCGACCAAAGCTACACTTCTTGGAGTTCAACTGAAGGCCGGCTCGTCGGAAGACGCCAAGAATAGCCGAAATGTGATGGAGGTAGCCCTCAAAGTTTGATTAAAATACGATGACATCAGCGAGCTAGCACAGACATGTGGTCCATTTGAACCCTCGTAGTAAAGAGTCCATCATGCGCTCGAAGGTCGCAGGGGCATTACATAAGCCGAAAGGCATCACCTTGAAATGGTAGAGGCCATCTGGGGTGACAAAAGCCGTTTATTCACGATATCTTTCGTCAACAGAGATCTGCCAATATCCAGAACGGAGATCGATGGAGGAGAAGTTGACACCATGCAGGCAGTCGAGGGCGTCATCGATCCTTGGGAGAGGGTACACGTCTTTCTTGGTTACCTTATTTAGGTGTCGATAATCTTCGCAAAACCTCCAGATGTTGTCTTTCTTTTTTACGAGTACTGCCAGAGACGCCCAGGGGCTGCTCGACGGCTCAATAATGTTGCTGGGCAACATTTTCTCCACTTCTTCCTGAATGACCCGGCGTTCGGAAAGAGCCACTCTTTAAGGTCATCTGTGAATAGGGCGGGCATCTCCAGTATCGATGCGATGTGTGATGACGGCCGTTTGGCCCAGGGATCCGTGACCGAAATCAAAAAGGTCACTGTATGACCGCAAAAGGCCGGCAAGGGCGCTTGCATATTCGGGACGCAGGTCAGAGGCAACAATGGCTGAGATGCGGTCATCCGGGCTATGTGACGGGACAGGTTGTGCAGGTACCTCGGCGTGACGGTCGGACAGCAATGCAGAAGTAGTAAAGCTGGACAAAGGTGACAGCTCGGCAAGGAAAATGCCCTTTAGGAGAACTTGCGAAGACATGCTGAAGTTGAGCACGGGAATGTAGGTGAGGTTATTCTCGACGTGTACAATGTTATGAGCAATGATGATGTTGCGCTGTGGAGTGACGTCGGTGATGGGGTTGGCAACGTAGTCGCCGTCAGGAAGAGAGGGAAAAGGGGGCATGGGTACGTATGCTGCCGCCTCGGGAGGTAGGCAAGTAAATGTACTGGAGCGGAGGCGAGGCTGTGATTGATCAGCGCTAGCGTCGCGAACAGAATAGGGCAGGGCTAGGTGCAGAAGTCCGGAGGCACAGTCAGTGAGAGCGGAATGAGCTGTTGAAAAGTCTAAGCCTAAAATCACGTCTTGAGGACAAGTAGTAAGGACGGCGAAGAGCACAGGGATGTGATGGCCGGCGATGCTGACGCGCTTAGTGCACATTCCGATGATGGTAGCAGTTGGCAACACGAACTGTAGAGGCGTTAGCGGGCGTAAGAACTTTTTTTAGGCGCTGGCGGAACGACGAACTAAGGACTGAAATATGGGCTCCAGTGTCAATAAGGGCAGAAACGGAGACTCCATCTACAAGAATGCCAATGAGGTGACGTCTGGGTGTGGGGTCAATTCCGAGTTGAATGTCCGAGTCGGTAATGCAGCGTCACTCCCGGGCGCTGCACTCGCTAGTTTCCCGAGTAGGTACCGGCGTATGAGGGGGAGAAGCTGTGAGGAGGGACCGGTGAGCGGGATCGACGAGCCATGGGGGATAGAGATCGGCTGGCGCGACGGGCAGTGGGAACGGTTTTGTTGCGAGGCTGATCTGTTTGAGGAAGATAATGTACAGGTCCATCATAGGCGGGACGAGGCTCCTCTCGAGGAAATGCCGACGTTGGCGAGTTCTTGACGAACAACGGCCTGTATCACAGCCATAGTGTCGCGTGGCGGAGATGTGAGTGGTGCAGGAGCCAAGGCGTCGAGTTCTCTCCGGATGATCCGAGTGATGTTCGCTGGATGAGAAGGCTGTTCCAAAGGCGGCAGGTCAGCGCAAGATGATGTAGTCGGCGTGCTTGGAAGGCAGTGAAAGCGATGTACGATATGGCGTTGTTTAGCCTGCTCAAATTTTCGACAGACTTGAAGTACCGAGTCGACGGTAGCGCAATACGTACAGAAGAGGATGTTGAACGCATCATCCGCTATACCCTTGAGGATATGCCCTATCTTGTCACTTTCTGGCATGGAGATGTTCACCTTGCGACACAACGAAAGGACGTCTTGAATATAGGTAAGGTAGGACTCCGTGGAGAATTGGGTGCGAGTGAAAAATTTCAGTTTTTGCTGCTCGAGCCCGCTCAATCGGCTTTCCGAACAAGTCCTGTAGGTTTTGCTTACAAATTTCCCAGGTCACTAGCTCTTGCTCGTCATTTTCGAACCACTTTCGAGCTGTTCCCGAAAAATAGAAGATTACGTTCGACAGCATAATGGTCGCGTCTCAGTGGTTGTTTCTGCTGCAGCGCTGGTACTCATCAAGCTAGTCGTCAACGTCCGGCTTGTCTTCGCCATTAATGTTGGGAGGGTGGCGGATCTTCGTGAGTACCACTGGCTGAACCGATGTTGCTGCGATGGTAGGGGCTGCCTCGGAGGTTATAGTGGTCGTTGCTGACGTCGTTGTGAGCCCAGATAGGTGGCGGCCACTGCGCAAAGCCGTGCTCTTTTGCTCTTATATTCTGTTTTGAGCGCACAGGGATCTTTAGTCACCTCCACCAAGATGATATGTGGCAAGGTAAGGCCAAGAGATTAGTCCAAGATGACTCCGCACACAGCACACAGAAACACAACAGCGTTAACCGGGCACCAACCGACACTGCTCGCACGTCTTCTTCACCAAAACTCACGAGATTCTCCTTCTTCCGTCCTTATGTAGATACCAGTGCATGCACCACATAATGTAGCAATATGAAAGACACGGTCGCCACACGAAATCAACACTGAAGCGGTCGACAAAGAATCCCATCCAAACATCATCTGATGCGCACACGGTGAAAGCACAGCAAACTGCACATGATGGCGGACGCCATCTATAACAACTCAAACTGTGCACTTCGCTGAAGGGTGTAGAGGGACGTCATTTGCTCCACGAAGTTCAGGTCCATCATATGGTGTCGTTACTTTCCGCAAACAGTGCCAGAAATCAGAGCGAATAACAGAAATTGCAGCCCTTGTTTCAATGAAAGCTTCGACCGGTAATCCTTCAGCTAAACCGGAAATCATATTGTACGGGCAATGAGGAGGACTTTTGGTGAGTTCGCAAAGTGCAGTTTCGCCTCCGAAAACTGCGTCGCTTAGTTTTCTGAATGACGGGCAGGGCGAGTTGCTGGTCGAAGTGGAGAAACAGAGCGGCGGTATGGGGACGGGGACCGGCGTCGGGATACATGGGCCCCACTTGGTTCAGACGACAATACCGGTGGTGGAGAGGATATACGAGGTGGGCCGGGAATAGGTCGTCGCTGATAATATGAAGGTATGTCACTTTCGAAGGGGTCGTAACCATGCCGCTCGTTCTGAATGCGTCGGCGACAGAAGCGGGATATATGTCCTCGGATTCCACAATAGTAGCACACTGGGCGAGAGGGGAGCCAAGATGCGTAATAGGGTGGCGTAGGATAAGCCGTCTTCACGGCGTTTATGTGGTTGTAGGGCGGTGCTTGTAATGGTGAGGGAACAAAAAGGAGGAGGGGATGCAGCAACGTGAGCGTAAGTTGGCACTGGGCGAAGTGCAGGAGGGTCAGGTGCGACAGGGTGGGTCATAGTTGCCAACTCTTGTTTAATGTTGGTGAGTAGGCTGTCTTCATTAGAAGGAGAAGAATGATCGCACCCGTGCCGGCAGAAAGGCCTGAGGGCTTGGAGCTCCTCGCGCATTATCGCTGGAATAATGGCTCGCAGATCGAGGTCAGTAGAGGTCGGTCCAGTAGAGAAGCCGGGCTGCAATCGGGAGGACTGTAGCTGTTCGAGGCGTTGGCAGGTCCTAATAATGGAATCATCACTTGATGGATTCTGGGCAAGTAGGGTGTTATAAGCCACAGAATCGATTCCTTTCATGACATGGTGTACGGGTTCAGGTTCCGGCATGGTGGGACTAATACGCCGGTGAAGTATGGCCTCTATGTAAGACGCATACGACCATAGCCTCCTTTATACAGTCTGTGCCTGGAAACTGCGCGCTCCGCGGCCGTCGCCGCCGCTTCTCCTCCGTTGACAAGTTACGCCGCTGGCTGCCGAGAGATGGCGACTGCGACGTCGGGTCACCCTCACCAGGCGAGTGCCGGGTGAGCCGTGTGGCAAAGCTGTTCGGATAGCCACGCGCTTCCGCTTTCTCGCTTGTTCGTGGACTATTTTGCAGTGTGCAATGTCATTTTTCTACATTTCTCTGCCTTCGGGCGCTGCAGGAATACAGCATTGTATCAACTGGTAAGTGCCAGCTTTGCTTTGTCCTTCCGGCGATCGCTGCGAAGTGTTCAGCTGCTTTGAGGTTTGTAAAAAAGTGACAGCACCAACACTGTGTTTATTAGGCGTCAATACTGCAATAGTAATGTTAGATGTGCACCTATGCTTTCTGGACTGGAATGCTAATTGCTTACCTGCCTAGCTCGTCTGCGTAGAGTGTTAGATGTGCTCCTGCGAAATTTTTTGTTTCGCAGTATACGCTCATTACGACATTTTGTGATAAAATAGAAACACATAATTTACCTATTGTGCAGACGAATACTTCAAAGTGAGTTAAACCGAATCGTGCAAAGCCTATATTACTTTTCCTTGCCAACTAAATCGCCGTCTCTCTTAAGCATCGAAAACCGCAAACTCGTACTCAATCGCATTAAGACCTGTGAAAAATAATGACAGCACCAAAAGTGTGTTTATTACGCGTCAGTAAGGTAATAATAATATTGTTACGATACGCAGTGAAAGAGACGATGACGATGTGCTGGGCTTGTAGAGAAAGACGACGCTGCAGCTATGTCTGGTTCTCCAGTGAGTGTGTCCCTGACGGTGAATTGTTGCGGCTACGACGTACCATCGCCTCCTAATATCTCGACGTACCTCGTAACATCTTGGTGGAGCTGATGGGTTAGACACCAATACCACAAGCTGGATCTCCGTAGTGGCCGCCAACTTGGTGCTAGCACTATGCAGTCCGACGAAGCTACCTCTAAAGCGGCCCAACCAGCGCCCACTGTCGTCGTTGCGCAGCCTCGTGATCCAGGAACTTTTTGCAGCACCGATGACATCGACGTCGAAGACTGGCTCGCTATGTACGAGCCAGTCAGTAAGCACAACCGATGGGACGCAACGTTGATTCTTGAAAATATCATTTTCTACCTGGCTGGTACGGCGCGCGTATGGTTCGAGACGCACGAAGAAGATCTAACATCCTGTGACATGTGCAAAGAGAAGCTTCGGGATCTCTATGGTAAGCCAATCGGACGCAAGCTCGGCGCTAAAAAGGACCTGGCATCGCGAGCACAGTCGTCGACCGAATCATATCTCGTCGTACATAGAAGACGTACTAGCTCTATGCCGCAAAGTGAACAGTGCCATGCCCGAGTGTGACAAGGTGGGCCACATCTTAAAGGGCATTGCTGACGACGCTTTTAACCTTCTATTTTGCAAAGAGTGTACGACGGTCGACTCCGTCCTCGAGGTATGCGGGCGGTTTGAGCAAGCTAAACATCGTCGTATTGCTCCCCTCTTCGACCGCTTGCCAAACACGGTTGCTACGTCTTCGTGCGAAGATCTGCCAACACTGCAGCAGCCGTCCCATGAGCCAAACTTGACCAGGATCGTTCGCAGAGAGCTGGAGGCAATGGCCCCCGTCGAATTCACACCTCAGCCGGCGGATGCTACTAGGGCACTGATCCAAGCTGTCGTTCGCCAAGAATTCGCGAACGTGGGCCTTAATGCGAGCGTAAGCCTCAGCTCTGGTCAGCCGTCCGCACAGCCATCTGTCCAGCCCACCGTTTAAATGGTAGCTGCTGCGGCTCCGAATGCGCCCTTCCCGACTCGATACCCCGGATCTACCCGACGCTACCGCAACCCAGAAGAATGGCGGACCTTCGACAACCGACCCATCTGCTTCAACTGCTCACGTGCCGGCCACATTTCTCGCCATTGCCGCAGCCGTTTGGTTCCGCCACCTCGACCTCGCTACTATCATGATCGCAGCACCGCCTACGGACCACACCCAACCTCTCTCCGTGATATGCCCTCACCTGACTTTGACCCGCCATCCCCGCGCATGTCCAGCCGATCGCCGTCTCCCCAGACGCGCCGTTCCCGCTCGCCCCTACCTAACCGTTCCTCGTCCCCTCACTTCTCTGGCCCGCTCCCGGAAAACTGATCAATGCAGCTCCCGGAGGTGAAGCTGCATTGACGACCCGGCCCGAAAATCCTCTGCTGACCCTCGCTCATCGCCGCAATCTTCTAGATATCTGTGTAGATGGTGTGCCTGTTACCGCCCTCATTGACACTGGTGCCCAAATTTCCGTCCTCAGCTCTTCGTTTCGCCGCCGACTCAAAAACGTTGTCACAGCCGCCTCTTCATCAGCCGTTCGTGTCGCCGATGGAGGCGTCGCTGCCGTCGTGGGACATTGCACTGCGCGCGTGAGCATTTGTGGTCGAACTACCCCTGTGCTCTTCACTGTAATCGACCGCTGCCCTCACGATGTGATCCTCGGCATCGACTTTTTAACGGCGCACTCTGCCCTGATTGATTGTTCAAGTGGCCTCCTTCGCTTAGACCTGCCTTTCTGCTCCGACCACACAGATATCAAGCCACGCCTCTGCTCCGTCGAGTTTGTTGGCCTACCGCCCGAAGCTGCCATGTATGTTCCTTTGGCCCCGTTTCCTGCTATTCCTGATGGTACATACGTCACTTGTCCAATCACCGATGTTGTTCTCCACCGTAACGTCATACTCCCTCACACTGTCCTGACCGTCACGGATAACAGAACCTATCTTCCCGTCCTTAACTTTAGCCGCTCTGTCCAAGTTTTGCCCCATGGCATTGCACTCGCTGACTTGCTTCCGCTGGCTGACTGCAAAGTTTCTGCCCTCAAACCCGTGCCTCTGTCTGAACCCCCTGTATCAGCTTCTCGTTCGACCCTTTTTACTCCCATGATAGCACCGGTTTTGACACCTCAGCAAGCCGGTGCTCTCCCCGACCTTTTGCTTTCGTACAAGGACATTTTTGATTTTGCCGACCCACCTTTGGCCCAGACATCTGTTGTTACCCATCGCACCAATACTGGTGATGCCAGCCCTATTCACAGAAGGCCTTATCGAGTCAGTCTTACTGAGTGCCACGTGATACAGAAGGAGGTCGACAAGATGTTGACAAATAATATTATTGAGCCTTCCTGCTGTCCCTGGGCGTCTCCTGTCGTTTTAGTCAAAAAGAAAGATCAAACTTGGAGATTCTGTGTAGATTACCGCCACCTCAATCAGATCAATAAAAAAGACGTTTATCCGCTCCCGAGAATTGACGACGCCCTCGACTGCTTGCATGGTGCCAGCTATTTTTCCTCTTTCGACGTGCGTTCCGGCTACTGGCAAATAGCTGTCGACGAACGGGATCGAGAGAAAACCGCATTTTTCACCCCTGACGGACTATACCAATTCAAGGTCATGCCATTTGGCCTCTGTAACGCTCCTGCAACATTCGAGCGCATGATGGACTCGCTTCTCCGTGGCTTCAAGTGGACAACGTGCTTATGCTACTTAGATGATGTTGTCGTTTTCACTCTCACGTTCATAAGTCACCTTGAACGGCTTTCTACGATACTGGCAGTCTTTCGCTGCGCCGGTCTTCAGCTCAACGCAAAAAAAAAATGCAGCTTCGGCCGCCGCCAGATCAAAATCCTGGGACATTTGGTTGACGAAAATGGTGTGCAGCCCGACCCTGATAAAGTTCGTGCAGTCCGCGAGTTCCCTACACCACGTAATACAAGTGATGTACGAAGTTTTCTCAGGCTCTGCTCCTACTTCCGTCGCTTCATTCGGAACTTCGCTGACCTAGCACGTCCCCTTACCTCCCTTTTGCAGAAAAACGGGAATTTCTCGTGGAGCCATGAACAAGCTCAGGCCTTCACAACGCTCATTTCCGCTCTCACCGCTCCTCCTGTACTGGCGCACTTCGACCCGTCTGCGCCTACAGAACTGCGCACCGACGCTAGCGGACATGGTATTGGCGCCATCCTTGCCCAGTACCAGCACGGCCACTCTCGTGTGATTGCCTATGCCAGCCGCCTTCTATCTCAGTCCGAGCGCAATTATTCTATTACGGGGCGCGAATGCCTTGCAATTGTTTGGGCGTTGACCAAATTCCGCCCTTATTTGTTTGGGCGGCCCTTCAGCGTAGTGACGGACCATCATGCCTTGTGTTGGTTGTCATCACTTAAGGACCCTACTGGCAGCTTAGGTTGCTCGGCCTTGCGATTACAAGAATACACATTTACTGTTGTGTACAAGTCAGGCCGCCTACATCAAGACGCCGACTGCTTGTCCCGCCACCCCGTTGACCCTCCTGAACTTCCTGACAATACTGCTGACGACTGCGTTTTGTCCATTTCGAACTTTCTCCACATCGGCGTCGAACAGAGTCGTGAGCCTTCCCTGCGTCCCATTATTGATCACCTGCGCAACGACAGCACCGATCCGCCCATCAGTATGTTTGTGCTGCCTAATAACACATTATACCGACGCAATATGCGCCCAGAGGGTGTAAACCTTTCGCTTGTTGTCCCGACACATCTACGCTCTGCTGTTCTTGCGCACCTTCATGATGCTCCTACAGCAGGGCACCTAGGAGTGTCGCGCACATACGACAATGTTCGACGGCGATTCTACTGGCCTGGCCTTTACCGCTCTGTTCGTCGCTACGTCGCCGCCTGTGAGCTGTGGCAGCGCAGGAAGACCCCGTCTCTTCACCCTAGTGGGCCCCTGCAACCACTCGCAGTTCCAACTGAGCCCTTTTCTCGAGTTGGTCTCGACCTGCTCGGGCCATTCCCCACATCGACTTCAGGGAACAAATGGATGGCCGTAGCGACCGATTACGCTACCCGGTATGTAATAACCAGAGCTATCCCCACCAGCTGTGCCTCCGACGTTGCAGACTTTCTTTTGCATGACGTCATCTTGCTTCATGGTGCTCCTCGTCAATTGCTCACCGATCGCGGTCGCTGCTTCCTTTCTAAAGTTGTTAATGACCTTCTGCGCTCATGCGCTACGCGCCACAACTTCACAACGGCCTACCATCCACAAACGAACAGTCTTACTGAGCGCCTTAATCGTACCCTGACCGATATGATGTCAATGTATGTTTCGGACCATCACCGTGACTGGGACATCTCTTTACCTTTTATAACATTCGCTTATAACTCCTCACGACATGATACCGCCGGATAATCTCCCTTTTATCTACTCTTCGGCCGCGACCCTCTACTTCCCTTCGACACCTTACTGCCTCTTGACGATTCCTCCTGCAGTTACGCTTCTGATGCCATCACCCGCGCTGATGCCGCCCGTCATATTGATCGAGACCGGCTTCGTGCATCCCAGTGTTTTCAAAAGCACCGTTACGATCTCCAGCACCGTGACGCCTACTACCCTCCTGGCTCCCTCGTACTCCACCGGCTCCCTGCTCGACGTGTAGGCATGTGCGAGAAACTTCTGCCCCGCTACGTGGGCCCTTACCAGGTCTTGCGGCAACTTACCGACATGACGTACGAGATTGTCCCTGTGAACCGCCACTCTCCCGCAAACCATCATCCAGAAGTCGTGCATGTCGCCCGTCTCAAACCTTATATCTCGCGCTCACCTGTGTAGTCTACGCACCGGGACTGTGCTTCTTCCGCGGGGGGGGGGGGGGGGGGGGGGGGGGGGGGGGGGGGGTATTGTTACGATACGCAGTGAAAGAGACGATAACGATGTGCTGGGCTAGTAGGGAAAGACGACGCTGCAGATACGTCTGGTTCTCCTGTGAGTGTGTCCCTGACGGTGAACTGTTGCGGCTACGACGTACCATCGCATCTTAATATCTCGACGTGCCTCGTAACAATATTAAATGTGCGCGTGTATTTTCCGCACTGCGATGCTAACTTGCTCCCTGGTTAGCTCGTCTGTGTGGTATGTTACATGTGCTCCAGCGCAGTATTTTGTGTTTCGCTAACTGCACAAATCTGTGAAAAAATAAAAACACAGGCTTTGCCTATTGTGACAATTATCTTGGAGTGATCAAAACAGAAAGATGCAAAGGGTATATTTGTCATTCCTTGTTTTTCAAGTTAAAAAAAACGTTTGTACGACGCGCTGAATCATTGAAAGTAACAGCACCAAAATTGTTCTCCGTACAGATCTCAATGGCATACTGTGATGCAGTTGTAATCATCTGCAAATCAAGCTGGCTTCTCAAGTGCTATCAGTGATAGCAGTCACCGCCAACATTTTTTCCTACTTGTGGCAACTAATCATCGCACCACTTCTACATGGTACTCTTGTAGCACAATTGCTGTTGTGAAATGTGTGAAGAAATGCTGGTGCCTGTCCTCATAAAATTTGTTTTATTGCAGCGCAGACTAGCATTGTATTTTTTCTATTATCATTGGCGCTAGCGGAGCAGTCATGCAGTTTTTCGAGCCAGACACAATTTCTTGAATCTGCATGATATAAAATGTCATATAGTGTTGGTGTTATTGCTTAACAAGTATCATGATCACTTGTTATGCTTAGTGGATGTCGGCCTTAGAAGTTAATGTGTTGAATATACACGATTCATGCTTAGCAATAGTTATCACGCTAGTGAATAACAGCGCTCCCGCCCCGCGGCGACGTTTGTACCCGCGCGACCCGTGCGCCTCGATCCCTACGCCAGTGGCGCCCTCAGCGAGGGGAGCGGCAGCTCCGCGCAACTTTACCCGACGGCGCCGCTCTATTGTTTTCGCGGCGCATTGACAGGCACAGAGCATGAAGGAGGCTATGATACGACTCATCGGGACCTTGAAGGCGGGAAGCAAGCTTGTTCTTCGCGATCTCAGTCCGAACTGCCAGGTCGGCGAAGTACTAACAGAACTGCTGTTTGAAGGTGGGCCAGTTAGTGGTGTCGGGCTCGCGGTTGATAAACCAATTCCTGGCGACCTCAATGAGGTAGAAGGAAACGTTGAGGAATTTTAAAGCATCATCCCATTGGTTGTAGGCACTGCAGCATTCATAAGTGTCAAGCCAGTCATCCACGTCTTCGTCGCGACGAGCAGCGAACAGCGGCGGGTGGCGTTGTCGTGTGGGCACAGTGGGAGCCGGCGGTGTAGCCGAGGTAGAGGGTACGGCCTGGTCGGGACTGCTCTCGGTTGACATAACGATGTTGGCTGTTGCCAAACGGCGACCGGAACGTAGCTGCAGTGAGAGGCAGGGCACACGGCAGCAAGGGTATCACATTTCACCTCCACCACTTGTGAAAGAAGGGCAGGTCGAGACGGCAAAGTCGTGAGGCAAGGCAAGGTACGCCATGTCAGCATTTAATCTGATGGTGAACCGCGGCGCGTGCCAGAGCGGGAGCCGCGGGACGATGACGATAGTATGTACAAAAAGAAAGAAGATTATTGTATGTACAAATGATAGAAGATCCGTGGAGGGCTCACAATATGCATTCAGAGAGAAAAAGTGTTACCTAGAGATTTGAAATTGTAACCTGCGGAATAGATACCATGAGAGACAGGAACGTAAATACTTCGATGGGGCGCTGATGACGATACAGTGCAGAGCACATGCCCTAAAAGGCCAAGGCCAGCCGCCGAGGTTCATCTTCGCCATCTTTTATGGGCATGTCCAGAGAGAAAGAGAGAGAGAGAAAACTTTATATAATGCAAAAAAGAAAAATAATCTAGAGCTCCCGCGGTTGGGTCTTCAGTCAAGGGCTCCCGCAGCCTTTGCTGCCCTGCTAGCCCGTTCAATCAGCCAAAGCTTGTCTTTCGACTCCGAACTGGACAGCGCCGCCTCCCACTACTCCGGCTTGGTTTTGTGAATTATCGGCACTGCATCTATTTTCTGGCAGGCCCATGTCATATGATAAATTGTCGGTTTCTGTCCACACCAGGGATACGTGTTCCTGTATACGGTCGGATGTATCTTGGTGTATAAAGACAGGCATAGATAAGAATTTGTAGCTGCCGCCGAGACACTGACTGCTCCTTGTTTAACAACTTGTGGAGCGGAGGATACTGTCGTCTGGTCCCCTGGTAGTGCACCACAATGTCTGCGTAGGTACGAGTAACTGCCCCGGTCTCTTAGGCCTCTGACTTCCCTCGGTTTGCATAACCTCGAGCAATGAGATCGGCCTGGATGTTCCCGGGAATGTCGCCGTGCCCCGGAGCCCAAATTACGAATTGTTTTGTGTCGCTTATCCCGCCGGCCTTCAAGATGGCGGCCGCCTTTTTGCCAATCATGCCGTTGGTGAATCCTCAGCAAGCGGCTTGCGAATCGGTCATTACTATCAGCGAACGCCCGGACCTATTGACGCTAGCGGAGCAGTCATGCAGTTTTCGAGCCAGGCGCAATTTCTTGAAACTGCCTGACATAAAATGTCATATAGTGTTGGTGTTATTGCTTAACAAGTATCATGATCACTTGTTATGCTTTGTGGATGTTGGCCTTAGAAGTTAATATGCTGAATATACACGAGTCATGCTTAGGAACATTTATCACGCTAGCGGATAACAGCGCTCCCGCCCCGCGGCGACGTTTGTGCCCGTGCTACGCGTGCGCCTCGAACCCTACGCAAGTGGCGCCCTCAGCGAGGGGAGCGGCAGCGCAGCGCAACTTTACCCGACGGCGCCGCTCTATTGCTTGCGCGGCGCGTTGACAGGCACAGAGTATAAAGGAGGCTATGATACGACTCATCGGAACCTTGAATGCGGGAAGCGATCTTGTTCTTCGCGATCTCAGTCCGAACTGCCAGGTCGGCGAAGTATTGGCAGAACTGCTGTTTGAAGGTGGGCCAGTTAGTGGTGTCGGGCTCGCGGTTGATAAACCAATTCCTGGCGACCTCAATGAGGTTGAAGGAAACGTTGAGGAATTTAAAAGCATCATCCCATCGGTTGTAGGCACTGCAGCGTTCATAAGTGTCAAGCCAGTCATCCACGTCCAATGCCGCTAGCCGCTAGCCTACAACCGCTAGAGAAATAGCGGCCTCCTCGGCGTCGGGCACGGTGCAGTTACGTAGCGAGGCGCTTATTTTTTCCTTTAGCTGAAAATCTACAACCGTCACCACCGCATGTCTTTCGTTAGAATACATCGACCCTATATTATTAGCCTCTCTGTTAAAAAAACGAAATCTTCTATCTTTTATCTACGAGCAGGATTGGTTCTCACGCGACGCTATTCAAACTTGAGTTACCTGACTACATTCAGTATCCTTGAGTCGACACGACTATGGGACAGCCTTACCCGCAGATAAAAGGCATCTTCATCCAATATAACACTGCGGTGTGCGTATAGTCGAGAGGCTTTCTCATTTGCCTCATATTAGCATGCCCAAATCGGGCTCTTACCGGAATAATAAAAACATTCAACCAATTCATTTTTGTTGTTTTTCTTCTAGCTTTGAACAATATGCACAGGTTTGAAACTCCTTTATTGCACAATTTATAACTAGGAAAACGTTGGGGCCACCGGGCATGTAACGTGTCGTTTGAAATGAAAAAGAACAGCAAAAGATTCAGATATATTTGCCTATACAGCCAGGTGTCCAAAGTTCGCTTCGTATGAAGTGCTTTAGTTTAAAGAAACTTTTCGTTAAGTCTTTTGTGTAAGCGACCATTTCATTGCAACCATAGCTTCAAACCAATGTCATGTTCGTGCAAGGCCAGCTGCCCAAACAGAGGAGGTCGAAAAACTTCGTGCTGTCGGATTCGTTTCAGCTTTTTCTGGAAAACTAGTTTATAGGAATGCACTGCAGATTGCAGAAAGCACAGGAAAATTTCCTAGCGTCGCTAATCTTATTACTACCTTTATTAGTTGGGATTACTGTGATGTATCGAAGTATCGACGGTACAGTACTGAGTACCTGTATCGTGAATCGATTTCAATTATGTATCTTCAAAATACAATATTTCAGGGTATCGAGTATCGGTATCGAAGATATTTTTTGGAGTAGTTTGGTGAGCGCTTCACCCTACATTATATGTTTAATTTAGGGGAAAATTTTTTATAGTATTTTGGTTTCAATAACTCCGATCATCATTTTTACACAAGCAACAAAAGTGCCGGCCTCCGGCATTTGGTTGTGCCTCTGATCCCAGCCCTACAAAGGGACTGCTTTTAAACTTGGGTTTCACTTCATCTGAAGGGCACGAATACATGTGATGGTAATGTGTGTGCGTGTGCATGTGCGCATGTGTGTGTGTGTGGTCTACCACTGGTCGGAAGTCAAGAAGGTGGATTGTGCAATGTCAGCACTTGAGACTGGGCTCGGACTCGACACTCCACTGGCGCACGGGCGTTCGTGGCTTTGAAATGTGGATTTAATAGCTTGGCTGAACGTCTAGCACTGTCAGTAGTTCGGGCACAGCAGGATAGAATTGTCAGCTGCAGGGAACAGCTTCAGCGCGAGCGATGGGCGCCGGAGACAAGCGATGGTAATGGCAATGTCGCAGCGCTGTCTTTTCTTTGTCTTCCTTACACTTCCCCCGCGTGAAGAAGTTACCATCCTTGCGACTCACGGGGAAGAGACGACCAGATGGTTGTAATACGGCTTGAGGCGGCTAACTCGGACAACACCGCGGCCGCGACGGCGGTGGTAAGCAGAAGGGGTGACTGGCTCGATGACGTAGTTTACAGGGGGTGTGCGTTGCAAGACGGGATAAAGTCCGTGGTATTTGTTTTAAGTTTGCTGATTGCAGAAATGCATAGCTAAACGAAGCTGTCAGCCAGAAACGTCGGAGCAGGGGTATCGCTATCAGGTGGATCTTTGCGATAGCCTTGAACATTGGAGGTAAACGTGCGAGCTAGCTGACGGCATTAATCGGCCTTCTGTACAATATCTGACAAAGCCCTGTACGCAGAGGCATCTGGATGTATGGAAAATTGTGTCCAGAGTAAAAGATGGTTCGCGGCCTTATAAGAGAAAGAAGGGCGAAAAACCAGTTGTTTTTTTGGGTGGCAGTGTTGTACTCAAACGTTACGAATGGCAGTACCTGGTCCCAGTTGGAGCTCCCAGAGTCAGATGTAACATACATTGCGAGCATGTCCCCAAGCCTACGGTTGAAGCTCTCCGTAAGGCCGTTTGTTTGCGGGTTGTACGCAGTTGTTAGACGATATATCGATTTGTAAGAAGACAGGACCTCTTGAACTACTTCGGAAAGAAAGATGCGACTTCTATCACTCAGTAGCCGGCGAGGGGCGCCGTGTCGAAGAATGAAGTAACGCAGAAGCAAATGGGCTACCTCTCGGGCTGTCGCCGCGGGAAGTGCAGCAGTCTCCGCGTAACGGGTCAGGTGGCCGACGGCGACGATGGCCCATAAATTACCAGCGGCACTCCATGGTAGCGGACCATAAAGGTCGATTCCCACGCGATAAAATGAGCGAGCTGGAAACTGTAAAGGCTGCAGAGGGCCAACGCGATGGCGAGAAACCTTCCATTGTTGAGAGGCTGTACAAGTGCAAATGTAGCGACGTACGGAATTGTTCATACCCCGTCCGTAGTACCTCTGCCGAATTCGATCATATGCTTTCAGGACACCGTCGTGAGCGCTTTGCGGGTCATTATGATGGTAAGCACAAACATCGCAGCGGAGGAGGCGCGGAATGAGAAGAAGCCATTTTCTGTCATCTGAGTCGTAGTTCCTTCGGTATATAGGAGACCGTTCCGAATGGTGAAATGGGAGGCCTGTCGGCGGAGTTCCCGAGGATGCGTAGCCGCGAAAGTAGTGCCAAGGATATCTAGCAGGTTAGAAACCCAAGGATCTTGTCGTTGCTCGAAAGGCATATTCTCAATGGCGAGTGTTGTCAAGGATGCTTAAGGAGGGTATTTGAGTCAGGCGAGCGCACCGGTAACCGAGAAAGTGCGTCGGCGCCAGAGTGCTTGCGGCCAGAGCGGTACACTACACGGATGTCGTATTCCTAAAGCCTGACTTCGCAGCAGAACGTTGACTACCCCGCACCTCCACCAAGTGAAATGTGGATTTCATAGTCTGGTGGAAAGTCTAGCGATGCCAGTAGTTCGGGCACAGCAGGATAGAAATGCCATGCCGCAGGGCACAGCTTCAGCGATAGAGATGGGCGCCGGAGACAAGCGCTGGTGATGGCGATCCCGTAGCGTTGTCTGTTCTTCCTTACAGCTTATTCTTCTTACGAGCTAACGACGCGCAGGTATACAATGCCTAAAAGAAATCAGGTCTTCAGTGCTTCAAACGTGCACTTGACGGAATAAAACTACAGATATATTCGAAAATGCAGGATAAACAAGCCCGACATTAATTTTGGAAGTGTCAGCACTGAAAAATCGCTTCTCCCTGGACTAGTATATCTTAAAACATTACTGCTTTGCTATACGGATATAAATTCGAGCCGCTAGGACTATACCGGACGCTACCAGCCGCTTTACGTGAACGGTGAGCAACTTGGTTACGGAGACTCCAATTTCGCCTGCTACAATTCATTTAGCAATGTATTTTGTGACTAATTTATGGTATGATGATATTGATTGGGCATTGGGAATTGTACTTTTGATAATAAATTTAAAGGTAGTTTTTGAGATGACTGTGAAATTGGGTTAAAAATTAAGGTTAGAGGATTGCTGAATTGATCAATAATGCATTACAGAATGGGGTGACACACAATAATACTCTTGGCAGATATTAATGCGGGACGTCAAATGATAACAAGAAAAACATAAGGTAACCCTTTTTGAAGCAAGGGAGTAAATGATTCTGTGTATCTGCAAAGGCGCAAGCATATCATTATAGAGCTTGGTTAGAGATTCCAGAAAAAGTGTTCCTTTCAAGCCGCTACAATTGTCCTGTGATATATACCACCTTGACCTTGTCAGACGTCTATAATATTGACAGTTATACATCCATATGTGGGCATAAGTGAGTCCAAACTATATCAGATACGGTCGTGTATTATGAATTCTTTGCCCTCGTCTTGCACGTATCTGGGTATAAAAGGACATTTATAAGCTAGACGAGAAAACCTATGATTCGGTCAAAACCTCAGAGGTCTACAGTCATTGAGAGATTAGGGTGTAATTGAGCCATATGTGAAAGTACTGGACGAGATCTATAGTGGTTACACAGCAACCATAGTTCTCTATAAAGGGAGTGATAAAATTGTTATTAAGAAACGTGTTAGGCAAGGAGACATGATCTCCCCAATGCTATTAAGAGCTTGCTTAGAGAGTGTACTAATTGAAAAGAAAAGTATTTTCAAATAGGCAGCAAAGCATTGGAAGTGGTAAGCGAATATATCTACTTAGGACAGGTAGTGACCACAGATCCAGACCACGAAAGGGAAATAACTAGGAGAATAAGATTGGGATGAAAAGCACTTGGAAAGTACTGAAATATTATGACAACTAGCTTACCAGTATTACTCACGAGGAAGGTATGTAACAGCTGTATCCCACCAGTACTGATCTATGGGGCTGAAACATGGAGGGTAAGGAAAAGGGTTGTACTTAAGTTGAGGACAACACAGAGGGCCATGTAACGGAAAATGGTAGGTATAACGTTAGGAGATAGAAAGCGTGCAGAGTGGGTCAGAGAAATAACTCTAGTTCCTGACCCACTCTGCACGTTTTCTATCTCCTAACGTTCCTGACCACCGCACAGTGGCTGTGTGGAAAAGTATCAGCCAGTGTGCGGTAGGTGCTCAGTTATGGCTGCCGGTGGACTGCGCGACCCTCTTGTAGCTTCCTGCGTTCAAACGTACGGGTCACAAAAGGCAGGGTCAGAGGCCCTCTCTGTGCCAAGGGTCTAGTTCCTGACCTTCTAGCCGAAATTAAGAAGAAATGGGTGTGGGCCTGACATGTAGTTCAAAATGGAAGGATAACCGGTGGTCTCTGAGTAACCAATTGGATTCCAAGGGAACCTAAGCATAGCAGTGGGCGGCAAAACATTTCGGGGGTAGAGGAGATGAAGAAAATTACAGGGGTCACGTGGATTCAGGTACGACAGGATCTGGTTAATTGGAGGAAAATGGAAGATGCCTTCGCCCTGCATTGGGTGTTGTCCGGCTGCTGCTGCTGTTGATGATGATGATAAGCCGGATCTGGACAGGTGATATGTCTTCATATGACCAGACAAGGGAAATGTTGTACGTTGGAAACATTATTTCAATCAAGGTCATACCTGGCAGTGGCCGCATTTTGGCATGCGGTTCAACGTAGCACACAGAACAGCCATATCAAACGTGGAGTGCATGTCGAAGAGAAAGCGGGACGTCAAGCCCCGCTGCTCGATGGGCACATCAAATACACTGTGGTGGGTGCCATCGCTGCCAGGAGACCACAGGAGCCTCTTGAGGTGGTGCATGATGGTTCTCAGGATGTAGCCACAGCACCAAATGTGCCTAACATGTCGCTATTCAAAAAACTTTGGTGCATCCGGACCCCGCCCATATCCAGTCGATCCTCACTAGTACGCGTATCGCACGATTGTTGTAAACGTTTAAGCGCACACTAAATAAAAACTGCGCTCTTTTTGTCCAGTGCATGCTTGCCGGTTTGGCTGATGAAGTTGCTGTAAATCGTATCCATTGCTTTTTTCTTAATTCAGATGTACAGTTTCAATCACACTTATCCTGAACACGGCTCACCGTGGCCACGCATATGCTTCGCACCGTTACGCATATTCCCTTTCACAAATGAGTATAGAATGACGCACCAGTAGAGACCTCGAAGCGGTGCTTCGTGTTGTTATTGAATTTGTGTGAATTTTCTACATCTACATCCTTATACTTCACACTTGCGTAGCCACGTGGAGCTGTGTTCCCTCCAAGTGTGATTGAAACTGTACCTTTATCACCTTTAAATAAACAAGCAGCTTTCGGCGATAAAACCTCAGGCAGGATGAAAGAAGGAAATAAAGAAAAAAAGCTTGCCCTGATAAAAGTGTGCTGGTTCATCGGTGCATGGACGTGTCACACAAGTCACAGCCTGTCCTTCATCTTCTGCGATGCGGTTGCGTATCAACATACAGCAGCTGACATGCGGCTCATTGCCGGTCAGTCATCACTGTTCATATCCAGTACGTATCGCCTTTCGGTTTACCCGTTAATTACGTAGTCATGCCATTTTGCTTATCGCACTGGGAAAGAGCGAGCTTTGAAATCATGGAACTAGGTCGAATGCGCGGTAGCGTCTGCGATCTAGAACCAAGTCTGCAGGAATGAATGAATGAAGCCTTTATTGAAAGGAAGGGATGGCTCTCGGCCGCTGTTTGGGTTCTTGGGGAGTTGGGAGGGATGGGAGTGTAACTTCTTCGTCTTAACGGTTCTTCAAGCTGTTGCTTGTTGCTTGCCATGCGGCCGATCTTCGCGCTGTGAGTCGACCTCTCTCACACTACTCGAAGCAGGCCGCTCTCACTGCCGTATGTAGCAATGGAGTGTTGTATTTCGGTGCTTGATATAACCTGACCTGCTAATGTGGGCATGTCGTCGTGTGGAATATGCGTAATTTTGTTTCTTCCTTGTGAAAACGATGGACATTGCCATATAAGATGTTCTAGGTCTGCTGTACACTGTTCCTGACAGTGCGTGCATATGTTGTGTTTGAGTGTTTCGTGTCTTCGGAGAAACCACTTGTCAAGTATGTGCGGTGTGTAAGCAGCGTTTGTTATTACTTTGTTGAGAAATATTTCTTGTGGTCGAGTGAGCCCTTTCGTGTCCTCAAACACCGGCGTTGGTGTCGCTTCATGTAATCTAAGCTTACTGTCGTGTTTTATTTTTGTGCGTACATAGTGCATCATCGATCTGCCAGAGGAGCCTTTAGTGAGCATTGTTTGGTAAGGATTTAAGTCTGTCGGTGTAGGCATGGAGTTGGGGTGTGGGGCATTGTACGTTTCAGCAAGCCCACCCGCTTGCGCGGCGGCCGCTTGCGCGGCTGCGTTTTCCCCGTCCGTGCCAGTATGTCCCGGTGTCCATATAATTTGAATTTCTATTCCAACTTCCCGCATTCCCTTCAGCCTCTTTCTGATGTCCTTGGCCACTGCGTCGTCTGTAGTTTGTGCCGTCAGCTCTGCAATCGCTGCATATGATTTGGTTAAAATTCGATAACCATTGAAGTTATCTTTTCTGGCTGCAGCGGTCGTAATGGTATTTATGGCTCCCCATATGGCAAGCAACTCGGAGTGTAAAATTGTTCCTCCAGGTAGGTGGCACGTGTGCTGTCCGTTGTGCTGAGGCGCTGGCACACACACCCATGCCACACTCACCCTTTCATTTCTAATTGCAGCGTCAGTGTAGATGTCTATTTTATTGAGTGGTCTTGTGAGGGCAGTTCTCTGTGCTAAAAGTTGCCTAGCTACCACATTCCGTCTACTAATAGGTCGTTGTGGCCTTAGTGCGATTACCGGCGCCTCCCACGGGGGTGAAGTGTCTGTCCCCAGGGGCCTCGGAGCAATGTTGATTCGGTTGTCCCATGCCATGATCTGCTGCCCTTGGGTCGTGTTTTCCAGTCGCGATCGCATTCTTATTTTTGCTTCTCTTATAATGTCTTGTATGGGTGGTATGCTGACCATTTTAAGCAGCTCTTCATTTCTCGTGTGCTTAGGAAGCCCAGTAATGGTGCGAAGAGTGGCCCTGTGTAGCTTTTCGATGTCTTTAACATCGCGATTAGAAAACTCATAGACAGGTGCCCCGTACAAAATCCTGCCTACAGCAACCGCTCTAGACAGTGTTTGGCACGATTTTTGCCGGGCTCCACCGTATTTGTTTGAAATCCGGCGAATCATATGCAACATCGGGGTCCAGTTACGTTGCAATGTACGAATCCATTTACGAGGACTGTTGCAACTAGAAATCTGTGCCCCCAAGATTTTTGTCTGCCCATTTGCAGACGTGATGTTGTGTTGTCCAAGATGCAGTGTAATCTGCTTTTTGGTGTTTGTAGAATTCTTGCCGTCTATGCTTATGAGTTGTGTCTTTTCAGGTGAGAGCTGTAGCCCCAATGCTTCCAAGCTGTCAGTGAGGCTGAAGATTGCTGCTTGGAGCTCCGTCTGCATGACTTCTTCATTTGGGTAATCCACTGCCTCTGTCCATATGGTGACATCATCTGCGTAGATGGTGAAGCGGGCCGAAGTGTCTCGCTCGAGCGCTTCTGCTACGCGGGTCATGGCCAAGTTAAAAAGCAAAGGCCCGAGGATAGAGCCCTGGGGCACGCCCCTATCCAAGTAATAGGTTCTGGGGCTCCATCCCGAAGCTTTGCCATGAAGCCTAATAGGTCTACTTTGAAGGAAGCTGCATATCCAGTTGTATGCTTTTTGGCTGGGATATCTTTTTGCTAATTCTTGTAGGATTACCTGTTGGTTTACATTGTCGAATGCTTTGCGCATATCAACCGCGAGGATGTAATCTGGTGTCTGTTTGCGAGACCTGCGGTTGATTACCCTGCGGAGCAGCCAAAGGCAATCATGCGTGCCCATATTCGGACGGAATCCAGCCTGGGCTGGATGCAACCCAGGCTGTACGTATTCGATATAATGCTGTATTCTTGCGGCTATCATTCGCTCAATCAATTTGCAGATAGTGGATGTGAGAGCTATTGGCCGTAGGTTCTCTGGTTTTGTGTGGTCCTTCCCTGATTTCGGTATGGGATATATCAATGATAGCTTTAGTGCATCTGGCACCACTCCTGATTCCCATGAATCGTTTATGATAGTTAAGAGCTGATCTTGGGCTTCGTCGCTAAGATTTCTGAGCTCCTGCCATGTTACTCCGTCGTGTCCTGGAGCCGATTTCGGTTTGCCGTGGACTAATGCTGCCAATAGTTCGCCAAATGTAAATGGTTTTTCAAGTTCCATCACTGTGTTGTCAATCGTGATCGCCGGCAATGGTGGCGTGGGTATCTCAGAAGCATGCGGGAAGAACGTGTGGATCACCTTTTCCTCGAGTGCAGCTGGGTTCTCGCGCAGGAACAGCTCTGCCAGTGGTGGTGTGCTTTTCTTTTTCCCCAGCAGGCTTCGTAGAATTCCCCACAGCTTTTTAAGGCCGGGTTTGCGTCCGAGCGTCGCACAAGTGCTGTGCCATGAATCTGTTTCGAGCTGTTGTTGGTACTCCTTGATGAGTCGATATTGGCGCTTAAGGCTCATGAGATCCCTGTGGCGCTTTCCTTTATATCTGTATTGTTGCGTAAGGATATTGACCTTCCGCCACAAGTTGGCAAGGTGCCTATCCATGTGTGTGGTAGTGTCGTCACATATTATTGTGTCTCGGGACCATGGCCGTGCTTCCGCAACCATGGCACTGAATTGCGCGAAGTCCATGAAGTTGCCGCCAGTGGCTGTCCGAAACTTTTCCCAGTCGATGGTAACCGTTTGCCTTTTTTCACGAATCTTTTTTCGGTTAAGGGTGATCAAAATTGGTAAGTGGTCGCTTCCCCATGTTGTCTGTTCGACTTCCCATTGCCTGATGAATCCTGGTGTGGCCAACGTCAGGTCTGGTGTCGTATCTCGTTGTCGGGCGTGTAGTCCTATGCGCGTTGGTGTGTCCGGGGTGTTGTATATGTACAGACCAGACATTTCTACAGTGTCGTGCAGCATGCGTCCCCTTGGGTCAGCTGTGGCGTAGCCCCAAGTCGGGTGCTTAGCATTGAAGTCTCCTCCCACCAGGATGGGGAGGCTTCCTGACAGGGCCAGGACTTTGGCGAGCCACCCGTATGAGTCGGTATTATGACTGCCAGTCAGAGGCCTATAATACACGGAGACTGCCACCATGGGCCGCTGCCCAGGAGGACACATTTTAACAGCGATTACTTCTCTGAACTCATTACTTAGATCAGGAATTTGTAATTCGGTTGCTGTGCATTCGTTTCTGACAAGGAGAGCAGCTTGACCCTGTGCATGTTGGTTTCCTCTGTTCTGGTGAAATATGGTAGGCTGCTGAAATGTACGGTAACCCCGAATAGTGCAAGGTCCTCTTGTTTCTTGCAAAAGGATGACCAGAGGCTTCAATTTTCTAACTTGTTCCCTTAGGGTAGGTCCAGTCTGCGTGAAACTTCTGCAGTTCCATTGTAGACATATTGATCTGATTCTTATTGCGCCTCTGCGGGCTTACGTCTTTTTGGCTCATCGTTCTGGTGTTGGATGCTTTTGTGCAACTCTATAAAAATTGCCTCAATCTGAGTCTGTATCGCGTTTGTTATCGTTTGAAACTCATCCCGCAGGCTTTTTTCTAGACGCTGTGTCTCGTTGTGTCGCTCTTGCCTCATGATGCTCAGCATTTGCGCATACGCCGAGTCTTGTGCGGTAAGTGCCTTTGTCGTCTGATGAGTCTTTGGCGTTTGAGTCAGTGATGTTTCGGTATGTTGGTGCTTTATGGAGTTTGCAGTTGTTTTACGACTGGACGACCGTCCGGGCCGGCTTTTCGAACGCACGCGTTGCATCTGCCCAGTGGGCGAAGCTGAAGCATGTTGCCGCTGCGTCTGAGATGCATGAACGTCTTGTTCCGGTGGCAGCCTTGCAAGGACTTTCTCCAGCATTTCTCTAAGTTGCTGATTTTCTTTTCGCAACTCTTCCAGTTGTTGTTGGTAAACAGGGGGCAGCGCAGTTTCTGTCGACGAGTTCTGTCGCGCCTTGTCTGCCCATGTAACTTCTCCCTTAACTGCATCAGGGTTCTGCTTATTTTCTTTAGGCTCTTTTGGTACACGACTAGGACAAGCCGAATTGATTGAAATGTGGCCCGGTTTCTGGCAGGCGACGCAGAATAACTCTTGATCGCATTCTGTGTCTTTAGAGTGCAGCCGTCCGCATTCCTTACAAACCTCTTCTGCTGGACAATACCTAGCAATATGTCCCAGTCCGTGGCAGTTATAGCAGGCAATAATTTTCGGTCTGTACTCGTAGACCTTTGTGATTTCGTAATCAAAAACGAGCCTTTTGGGTAGCTGCTCTGTATCGAATTTTAACAGCAGCATGTTTGTCTTTCCTAGCAGACGCGCGTCAAGAATAGTTGCAGTTTCACATCTTAGGTGGTCCTTGATGTACTGAATGGTTTGACCAGGACGCACCTTGATAACGCCGCGACTTTTTTCCTCGCCTCGTGTTGGCGTTCGTTCAATCGTGACCTCGTACGTGCAGACGCGTCCGTTCACTTTCCCGGCCAGTCGCGTTAATGCGGTGAGCCTATTTGCGTGTTCCTCATCTCTAACAGTGACCTTGACGCGATTTGCTACCACATCGTAGCGGAAAGCAGCCAAATCTGCCAATTCCCAACTTTTTGCGGTCATTTCTAACGCCTCTGTAATGGCTTGTTTAGGTATATCATGCACATGTACTCGGTTGAGTGGCCTGATCGAGAGTGGAAAGAGGGGTCGACTTACCCGTTCAAGACGAAGCTGTTCAGGCTTCACTTTCCTTTGAGGTTTCCGTTTCTTGATTAAAGTCCAGTCGCCGTAGTCGCCGTAGTCGCCGACGATCTCACTTTCGTCTTCAGTGTCCATTTGGTCGCTTGCGTGCTGCTCCTTAGTCTTAGTGAGTCCCACAGAAAGACCACTCTCAGCGTCCGCGTTCGGCAGCTGATGCGTTCCGTCCTCTCCATCGCGCGTTGGGCGTCGGAACGCCTTTTCTTGGAGGCTGCTTTCAGTTTTTTTGGTGCCTACACTTTTTGATGAACCCACAGCTCCCGCACTTGCGCCACTCGGGTGTGAGCGAACCGGCGCCGGCTTCGGCATGGTGCGTCCTGACAGCCCGGCCAGGGCAGCAGCTGAGCTGCGTCTGGGTGTTGTTAGGGTTAGCAGTCTGTCGCAGAAAACGTTGTTGCAGGCGGAAAAACGATGACTTCAGATCTACGAAAATCACTCCGCACTCACCGGAGGTACTCACTGGGTCATTGTCCTTTGTTTCGTACACAAAAGAACAATATTTCCGCACACAGTTCAAAAAACATTGAAGAGCCGAGGTGCCACACGGTTGCAACCTGCGGCGATCAGTCTGCAGGAATATGGTAGTAGTTCTACGCGTTTACTAAAACACGAGAGCAATTTCTGTCGCTACCTTGTGCAGCATAGCCATGCTACTGTGCTTTCTGGCGAGTAATCGGTCATTGAGCTACAATCACACTCTTGAAACGCCTCCCGTTGCGCACCATTGTTTAAGGCTGTCCACTAGCATTGTTCTGTGAAACCTCTTAGGAACGTGAGTTTGAAGAGATTGTATTTCTTCGTTCGTGCTTGTCGAAAAGGGCATGCACATCGTGAAGGAATAGGGGCTTTGCATTTTACCTCCATGGAAATATTTAAAGGCATTAGTACGCCTCTGCATACACAAAGTGTACCCCGTATTCTCGGTATGTCTCTAGACCGTCGCATCTAATGTAGAATTAGCCGCCATGGCTACGTTTGAACAGAGACGGAATGCAAAAATAGGCAGTGTAGTTTTTATATGTTAGCTTGACGAATCCCTGGTGGCCAATACTTTTACTATTTCATCACTCATACAGTTTTTTGAGGCACGAAAAAAATGGCGATGAAAATGAAACGATGCAAACGACCGCCTCCATATTACATTAGGCTGAAGGTTGATATGAAAGGATAACCCTGCCGAGAAATGTGCACTTTAAAAAGTTTCATTCAGATTTTCTCAGTAATGGCTGATTTGACTAGGCATACTATATCCGGTAATTCAAAATTAGATATAGACAGATATATCGACATCTACGTCGATATGACAAAAGCTAGCCGCCTCTCCAAACAGCTCTCATGTCTGGAACTGTATTTGTACGCAAGCCAAATGTATGAAATGTTCGAAAAGTAATGATTTCTGGAAGAATGACAACTCGGGTGAAGGCCTAACAGGGTTCACCATTTTATGAATGTTTAAGTTCGACATTTAACCTCCAACTCTGAGCTTTTCTTTATTCTTCAGTCGAACACGGCAGGCCTTAGTTTGAGGTAACCTTAGTAGTTAAGAATTTTGACATAGAAATGTATATACAGCGATATTTTCCTTAAAATTTGCAAGTAGGCAGGAGCTGGCCTGCAAGTTGTATATTTATTTTGCACTATTATCTGTTGCGTTAATATATGTTACTTTAAGTCATAAGCTAAAAACACCAGAATTAAACATCGTAACTATATTCTCTCCAACTGAGGGCAAGCACCAAATAGACGAATAAAGCCTACGCAATGATCCGTCAAGAATGCTTTAAGATGGGAAGCTCGGACTTGTTTCACCAGATTAAACTCATTTGATAGCCCGCACAAGTTTGACTGCTTCCCCGATTTCCAAATAAAACTCAACTTTGTATAATGTAGACCATAATGTCTCTACATCACTGCAGTAGGCTAAGGTAAATTGACTTCTGTATTTTCTGAGTCGATTATTTAGCGTCCTCCTACGTGTAAACTATATCGCCTACCACTAAACGACAAACACCGAAACAGTAAATGCGTTCTCGAATCCAGCAGTTATTGGAAATCAGGTGAGTCCCACTTAACATTGTCAAACGATTTCACAGTGCAAACTACAGTCGTCAGGCGCTCATGACATAGCTTTCAGGGGAATGACAATAGTCGTGAAACGCACGACAGTTACTGTTACAATTACAGGAGCTGTTTCCTTTACGTGCTAAAAAAGGGCATTCGGCAGCCTAAAAGCTTTATTGATATTTAAAAACTGAAATAAAATATAACCTTCAGACATTAAAAACTAAGTGAAAACAGAACTAAAAGGAGCCAAAGCTTCCCGCAGACGATACTAATTTCGGAGTTCTAGTGTCCCTTCAGACATGTAGAGGGTGGTATCATGGCAGGAAACCTTTATCTATACAGAAGAAATGAAGGCAAAACTGTGTCCTCAGAAACACAAAGCACACAAGCGTCACTGACCACCAGAGGTGAGTTGTTGGCCGACGTAAGCTCACCAGTTTCGCAGTCGAAATTGGCGCGATATATCTTCAAAAAGTGGACCGCAAGGGTCACGTCGTGTGATGTTCGGACGAGCACTGCAATTTCCGCACGGAACACTTCACCACCCAAAGAAACTACCACTGCACACTCCCATAGAAAGCAATGGTTCGCCACTCATATCGCAAAAGTAAACACTTTTATCCGCTCTAAATAAGTCTTTTCTTCTGAGGCGACGCTTAAAAGCAACACTCATTACGGACATGGTGGCCCCGGTATAAACTAAAACAATCCCAGGTACACCATCGACTGAAACGTGGACTTTGTTCCGTAACATCAGCACAAGCGTAGTTATCTCTTTCAGCAGCGAACGTTCAGCGACCTCACCCGTATTACATGAATGACTGCAGTGAATCTCCGCCTGCAACTTGGGCAAAATAGACAGCTAAATTCAGACGATTTCAACTCATTGAGTGCTGATGTCATTTATTGCTTGATCAACATGTTAATATTTGCAAACGTCGGCTCATTTATCCGTGATAAGCAATAGAGATGCCTGTATACCACTCTGGGTCTCCAGCTGTAGCCCATTTTATATTTCATGAATTCGGCGGGAACAGGCTTGTACATACAAAAAATTGTGTTTAAAACTTGACTAACACATAATGACGTTCAATTTTTTTCTTCGCGATTCGGCATGATGAAGATTCGTGTGTTGTAGTGGTGTAGTCGGGAATTGAAGTGCCCATATATTAACAAAGAATTTGGATACCAGTTGTACAGAATTGAGGGACGGGCAAAAGAAAAATTTGGCTTCTGAAGCCACGCAACGATTGCGTTTAAAAGTAATTCCCTTCACGTGCTTTTTCCAGATATTCCATGAAACAGCTTCTAGCTATGCGTGGAATAAAATGTAGGAACATGAATCCCTGATTTTATTTTACTTATATAAACTGTTCCTGCTACTGCCTTCCAGCGATCATCGAGAAGCTCCGCCGTTTGGTTCTGTAAAACAGCTCCATTCGTAATATATAAGTACCGCCGTGTGCTTGGGCTTGAGTTTTATGTTGAAATAGAAAGGCTACTCAATAGGTAAAAAAATTACTTTCAAAATTACAAAATTTTTATTGAATTGCTTCTACACGCATGTGGTAAAATATAGAAAAATATATCCCTATTTTGGTTTGATATACTACGCAACCTTCAGCTTGGGGCAGAAAATATCGGGATGTCGAGAGAAAACATGCAGCATTTTCGGTGAGATTTTAGAAAGCTTACAAGACATAGGAACAAGGCGAGAGAAATTAGTTCAATCTAGACAAATTTTAAAACCGACATGCCTCAAATGAGAGTCAACAGTACAAATTGGTCATATTGCTGCGAAACCTTCAAAACTTTATTATTTAACAGCCGCCGGCATACAGCCTTATCACTGCAATTCTGACACGCGTATCAATTCATCATTCTGTGTTTTTTCATGCTGGTTGTCGCGATACGATGCATTATCATTTTCTTTGTGGCGAACGATGCGCTGAGATTTGTCTCGAAGACTCTGATCACTTGCGTAGGTTTCTACGTTGTTCTAGCCTTTGCTGGTAGCTGTTTGCGACGTTATTTAGATTGTTCTGAGCAGCCTTTAAATTGAGGCTTAACGAGTCCGACGGGCATTCTTTGTTCGATGGTCGACGAGCACGTTTGTTGCTATCGCCGCCGCTGAGTTGCTTAGTTCTTTTGTGGGCGCAAGTAAGCTCAATAAAGAGTTGATTTCAGTACCATCAAGCCTGTGTTTTCTTTTCGTGCCTACGGCCGTATCGTCACTACGTGACAAAATGGAGCCAGTTCTTGTAGATGAAACGTCCGATATCGGGTGAACGGACGGCAAGTTGATCTCACGTCGGCAGTTTCTGAAGACGGCTTAACCAATATTGTGAAACATTGAATAAATAGGTCCAATATTTATAGTATTTTAGTACGACAGTACTAACATTAGTGGGACATATGAAACTTGGTCCATAATTGGACTGTCTATGGATTTACTTTGCAAACGGTGGAAAAACACCAGCAACGGTCGGCATCTTTAGAACCACCGTTAGCCTATGCGTTACGAAATTCGAGCGCTGTCTTGGGCTACTTGGGTACAGTCTTGGTCTACGCTTGGAAGGTGGGCATCCCGTTCGGACCACTTTGACCCCTTACTTCACCTGTAAATACCAATCGACCTACCTGGCTATAATGCTACGCTGTTGACCCACCGTTTGTTGTGAGTGCTGTTTACAAACATGTATTTCCATCTCGTCGCAATGGTATACTCTCTAATGAGTGACCTGCAGGGCGTGATAAAATGATGCCGTAAAAACGTTTTGACCGGCCTCGCTTTGAGCGACGGCTTGCCTTCCTGGCTGCTACACTTCACCGCTTCGAGTGTTGTCTTCACAAAACACTCGTTCAAAAAACTTCATAACAAAGAAAGCTGTAAATGTTCTCCTGAAAGTTTTACGAACTCGGCCTATGTTAATTAAAATTAGATTTAGTTGGTGCCATCTGGCTTCTTCTCACAATGGCCTGTGGATACATGTTAAAGTAATTTTGTGGTTGCAGTTTCGTTCATTTTTCACCGTTTGTTGCCCTGCCCACTTGTAAGGTAGCCTATTGAGCATCACATTGCTAGCCTCCCTGCCTTTGCATTCTTATGTTTCGCTCTCGAGGCGATATTCTATGATTCTTAACCTACAACCATTTTTGAGGTTCGAAGCCACATCCTCTGAGACTCAAACCGACGACCTTTACTAGAACTCAACATTTGACCAAACTTGGGGTAACGTTTCTGGTGCACTCAAACCCGCACCTTTTTAGCAACTGGAACCGAAGATCTTTACTGCTCGTACTCGGCACTCTCTGCAGTTACTGATATTATATTGAAATTTCCAGGATATATGGGATAAGTCTGAACAATTTCGCTTTTTGCTAGCCTAAATATGTTTTGCGCGTTACCTTCTTGGCAGCAATAATTTTATAGACGTCCGTTCTATTACCTTGAGCATGTTGTAAAGCATCTTTTTTTTTTTGTAAATTTATCAGTTTAAATGCATTGATCAATAATTTTCTGGCCTGCCAACAGCAGCTACTGAAGGCCGGGGCACATAAATTGGACGATGAGTCGTTGCTAAGCGCTAAGGATCGTTTATGCATAGATGACCCCATGATAAAATGTCTAAATGAATTCTTTATGAGAATTGTTCGGCACTTCTAATTACTTGTCTCACTGTATAAATTGCGATTCCGCTTGCTTCAAGTGACGTTTCTTTACGACTGCGTTTGCTCAGCTGCCATCGCCAACTCATCTACGACACTGGAGGGATCTGCTACCATATGCACATAAATTTGGTACCCATATTTTAAATAAATATATCTCTTTATCAGCATGTTAGCTGCCAGTCATCACTCTTTCCATGAGCACTTAATAATCATTGTGACGGTGCCTACGCTGAGTGAGCATAGCCTTCGAACTCTTAGCTTTCAGTACTTATATGCGTTAGAATCCAAAGAAAAAGATGTATTTTATTTAATAATGAAAAAAAAAACAATTACGCTGTGCAAGCAGTGACGAAGCAATTAAAAAGAAAAGACCTCTCTTAATGGGCCAAGCCAGTAGCGTGCATCGTGAGAAACGGAAAGCAGCTAGACGACGGAACGCATAGCATTGTCATGGCATCCGCTACGGCCATCATTGTCCTTCGCTTCTTCCTCTTGATGGGTTAGTATAATCTGGCTTTCCTTTTGCTTTTTATATACAGGCTGTTACAGAGAAGACTTAAAGTACTTTTGAGAAGACTTAAAGTACTTTTCAGAAATAATGTGTTCGAAGTAGAAAAACACTTTTAAATAACTACAGACACTGCAGTGAGAAAATGTTAAAGCATCAGCGTTGGTGTCTTACTAGTCGGCACATTTCTAACCTCCTTAGGGACTTGTGATCCCTCAGAACGTTTTGACTCATGACTCACGACTCGTCACACATTGGGCTCTAAACTACATGACTCGACACTTTCATGTCGCATGAATAATGACTTATGACTATTTGATGATAGATGAGTTGTCCATACCATCACTTAGAACTCTCATCCCGCATTTGACTGTGACATTATTCTGTTATGCCGTCGTGAGGGGACTAACTTCCGGCTACAAGTTTGGCGGACACTCCTGTGGCAACCTATCCCAATAATGCTTTCCCAATAAAAATATATGCAAGAACAAACTCTCCGCCTCGATGGAAGCAATATGCTGCAAAACTGGTCTAATTTCTCATGTAATCAACTCGTCTATAATGTTTATAATATTGCAGTTGCTTAGTCAACCTTAATGGTAATATCAAAGCCGGGAACAAACCAATGTCAGGTCAGCTTCTCAAAAAAATGAAAACCTCCTTTTATAATGTACTGCAGTGCGAGTACACCAACGCATTTTTCAATACAATTCGGTAGAGAAGCGGCATCCGCTGATTGCGTGATGCAGTGTCAACAGCTCCAATTCGATTCGCATGCTCTGCAGTCATATGCATAAAATTATTCCGCTCCGTCGCTCTTGACATGAAAACCGTACGGTGACATAGACTGGAATTTCCTTGGCACCAAGGTGCGAGGCATAAGGCGGTATATGAATTGGCCACGTCTCTTGCAGTTGAAGCATAGTGTCGCGGCTACCTAACATTATCGCCGGATGCCTCTTCTTTAAGAAGTTTCCGGTGAATCTTTTGGGCCTTCACAAAATATTGTGGTTTCATAAAAAGAAGCGTCGCATTTCTCTTTCTGCATTATAATTTTTGTTCTTTCCAAAATCCGATATGGCATCGTCTTAATCAGGGCACCGAAATCCATGTTCGCACTAACCCCCAACGCCATAATGATATGATTATTTGGTGGGCCTGAAGTTATTATCTGGATAACTGGAGGAATTTTGCAGCATATTATCATTACTGCGGCTGTGAATTTGTCCCTGCATATATTTTTATTCCGAAAGCGCTAAATGCCTGTGAAAGAGTTGAGAGCAAAAATCACCAGCTGGGCACTTGCAAATGAAAGTTGGCAAGTGACATGGCTGCACACTGACTACTAGGCTAGCTTGACGTTACTTTCGGCATAAGCTACCAACTCTGGTCTCTCCTTTCATTTGGGAGGTTGATATCAGAAATATAATGCAAGGACTCTCGAATTCTGAGCCAGAGACACATCGCTAGGCAATGCACATGCGTTCATATGGGTTGGTTAAAGCGGGGGTTTATGTGGAGTGTAGCCTACTCAATCACATCATGCCCTTAAAGGCGGAGTTCAAGTATACACCATAATTTTCTTCTACTTTGGACCGACTACGTTTTGTATTATTTGAAATCTGCGCTGCAACACCCTGTATCACTCTTATATGTCTCATATATTGTAATGCTTGCAGCATGCGTCATGTTTTCTATTCTAACACCCGTTTATCTGATGAGTGAAAGCAAAATACAAACTGTGTTGTCAAGCCTATGCACAAACTGCGAGGCCTCCTGCCGCCAATTTATTTTTATGGCTGATTGGGACAGCATCCACCATGATAAACTGTATTTTTTAACGCGTGATATGAAGGCGAAAAGCAAAGTACCCGTGTGCTGTGCGATGTCAGTGCACGTTAAAGAACCCCAGGTGGTGGAAATTTCCGGAGTCCTCCACTACGGCGTCTCTCATAGCCTGAGTCGCTTTGGGACGTTAAACCCCACAAACCAACCAACCAACCAACCAAATGTGGAGTCAGTGCAAAAAGTGTTTTCAATCCCTCAGGTCTCGGAAATCACTGAATTGCAGCGAATAACTTGAGAAACTTTCAGTAGTGTGTCTTATGAGCTATCCCTGTGGAGGTAAAAAGAGATATTTCATTGCATATACACACGCATAGCGCGGTTTTATTCCTTTTGTAAACAAGACGTTTTAAGAAAAGAAAACGTTAAAACTTTAAATGATACTTTTTTCAAAGTAAATTTTGGCATTAGTGATGTCATTAAAACTCATTTTTGCATGATTCTCACTTGACAAACCTTCTGTTTATTTCAAAGCGTTTCAGGTCAGCGGAATTCACTTTTGCAGAAGTAAGATTTAGTGAATAGATCAAAGTTCATAATTATAATAGATGTCAAATCATATTTATAAGAGGGAATTTCTTAACCTCGAGAAAAAGAGTTCGTAAAATTTGTGGCAGATGAGGTTCCAAGAGACGTTCTGCCTTTTTATTAACATTGCGGTTGATATATACGACTCGCTGACCCCTGCTTGCTAACATGAATACGCTTGTTAAGTATTCTGTGATTATAATGCAATTACCGAAATATTCTTAGCGTTTGTCGCTATGTTTGTGGAATTATGATCAAGAAATAAGGTACTGTGAGTGTAACAGGTTGTTCTTTTAATTTTCTGGACAATATAGGAGCCCCAGCCTTACTCGATGCCAGCCGTAAGTATCCGGCTTCCTTTAATTGTACGTTGCCTTGTATTTAGATGTCAGCTCAACTCATCCAGAAATTTTGGACAAATTTTGAAAGGTTTTTGTTAATATAATTTGCATTACATTAGCCATAATGCAACGTACAAATCAACAAATCCTCAGGTCCTGTACAGTGCAAGCTTGTAGCCTTTGCCAGTTAATTTAATAAACGCGCCATATGAAATTTGGCAGGGCTGTTGCAAGTAGTAGCAGTTGCATTAACAGAAGCAACGCTCTAATATGCACCGAGGTTTATATAAATTTCATGTATATGTAAAATCAACATGAAAGTTAACACACGAACATGAAGCAACGTGAGCTGATCGTGCGCGTGTGGGTGTTCTAAACTCTGGGGGCATGCCCCACCGCACTTTCGAGCCATCTGCTTTTGAACCTTGTGCGGTAGCAGTCTACGACGAAGTGCTCTCCTCTACCTATTCCACTTTTAGAATTTGAGTCCCTGTTCCCAATATCATTACCATCTGAAATGGGAACGCATGAATTGCCGTGAATGCAACGAGTCGTATCTCCAGTTCTTCTAAGAGCCACATGCGACCGAGCTGGTGTCCCCCCACCCTCCCTGCCACGCGTCTGCGTATTCGCTTAAATATTTATTTTACCTGTAATATTATCGATGTATGTTAAATACTATTTATTGTTTGTTACGGACTTCAAATCGGCCCCCACAGGATATCAACGGTAGTACTAATTATTCTTTGTAAGCTCCGAAATATTCAAAAGCTAAGTTTTTTAGCACTTGATGCTGAGGCAGTTTCTGTGAGTTCGCCAAAAAAACTCTGTAATATCCTAAAGCTTCATTGAATTTTTAATAGGAATGCCTACCAATAGTTACCATTGTTATTTTCCACTACAAGAGAGCGACAGGAAGAAACAATTTAACGCAAAATGTTACTTCATGTAGGAAGCTTGGACCATTCCTATCAAAATGTTCTAGGAGTGTCTGAACATATTTTACAGTTCTTTTATAATGCAAGAAGACCTGCAAAGCTGGCTTTGCTTCAAGATGCCGGCTTCACAAAGGTGTATTCTGGCTGAGTTATTTCAATGTTGCAGAGCTATTTCTGCGATATCCAGTTCTGAATATAATTATTACAAATGCGTTGAGCTATTCTTTTCCACTATAAACAATATAGTCACAAATGAAATAAACTTATCATAATTTTACTTTAGGACATTATTTAATTTGTTGAAAAAAGCATGAACACTTTTCTTGTAAGAATTGGAGGACTATGGTGGCACAGGCAAGTAAGGCAAAAATTACATTTGATCAACAAATTTCAAAAGCATTGCGCACGCCTATTAAAGAGCAACCAGATAAAAAGTTAGCTTATGATCCATGGTGCTACGTATTCGCGTGATTATATAGGTTACATGATCACCGAACCCATGTCTTCTTTTCATTTTGAGGGATACTATTGCCGTTTTCACCTTCCCGAAATTCAGAACGCTTGTGACATCCAACAATTCCCATTACGCCCCCTCCCCACTCCAGAAGGGGCTAAGGAGCTCTTCGCATTTGGAAAGCTAGAAATATCACACAAATTTCATTCTAAGCATGTACATTGTAATTGGGTGCCCTGCAAATGGCGTCCTTGGAAATGGCATCGCGTTGTTGTCCTTCAGAGTTAATGCCTTAAGCGCTTCATTCTTATGACATTTATGCTTAGAAAGCAGCTGGCCTAGACAACAAGCAGTTGTTCTGCCATTTAGCGCGCTGACGCAGTGACAAATAAAAGTTTCAGTACAGCGTAGAAGTAAATAAAAAGACGCAGTGAAGGCAAGAATGCTCAAAAATGTAATAAAAAGTTTAGAATATGAATCACAACTACAAGATTTTAGGAGAAGCGTGAGTTTGCTACTGATTGTTTGACAAGAGTATTTGAATTTTAAAGCACTTGTTAGCGATAATTCAAATGAAGCAGTCTAGGCGCACACATACGTTCAGGAGTTAGGATTCCAGTTTTCACACGGAAAGGTCATTCTAAAATATTCTCCTAGAAATCCAAGGAGGCGAGTTCTGCTAAGCATTTCTATTATAACCTGAACATTTTTCGCACATATCTTCAGTAGGCGAATATTACACAGTATATACATTCGATGTTCCTTCTAATGGCCTTCTTGTGTTCTCTAATTTCATTGCTTCAATGGAGTATTGAAATTTAAAACAGTGTACTTTGATCTAGTTACTTCTTTATACGGAAGCCTTCTTAACAAAGCGCTTGCCGCCCTCTCTTAACTGCAGAATCATTACCACATGCATTCTACAATTTGCCGGGATGGCTGTGCTTTAGCCATAGCTAAACGCTAGTCTTCTGTGCGAACGCTGTTAGTGATATAGCTGCAAATAGGATTACTTAGATATATTAGCTTTGCTAAGCCTACTCAAACCTTATAAGGCTTAGTATGGTGTTTTTACTGGCAATCATAGTTCATGCTGGAACGCACAATTCTAGTGTGATGTCATACGTACACATATATATATATATATATATATATATATATATATATATATATATATATATATATATATATGTATTATTGATCACGTTCTACGTGACGCTGTTGGTAACGCAGGAAGTTCCACTTGACCGCTATGGTTGAGGGTGGCGCTGGCGAACACTGGAGGATTTAGAAAATGAAGTACGTTTGCCAAGGACGGAAAATCAGAAACTGCTTGGACAGCTTACTCAGATTGAAAAGAAAGGGGCCGACTTTGTCCTTCGAACCAACAAGGACGAACATTCCAATGCGGGCCACGTGGCTGGGGCCAGCACTGGCATGGAAGGCATAAGCAAAGTAGGTCAGGCGGATCCGAACCGTCAGAGTTATTTAGAAGCAGCTAAGACGCCGGAAAAAAAGGAAGAAGAAAGGAAGAATGAAAATCCCAGAGATAAGGACACAGATAACCGAAAACAGGAGCCAACAGTTGGGAGAGGGAGAGAGAAGGTTTGGTTTGGTTTGTGGGGTTTAACGTCCCAAAGCAACTCAGGCTATGAGAGACGCCGTAGTGGAGGACTCCGGGAATTTAGACCACCTGGGGTTCTTTAACGTGCACTGACAACGCACAGCACACGGGCGCCTTGCTTTTCGCCTCCATCGAAAGGTGCCTCCGAGGCCGGGATTCGATCCCGCGCGCTTGGGAACAGTAGTCGAGCGCCGTAACCACTGCGTCACCCCGGCGGGGTAAGGAGAGAGAAGGCCCAGGTGCTTATCGCCGGAGATTCTAACATGAACAGGTGCAAGCGAGATATCTTGGAACGTGTAAAGGGTGATAAGAGAGTGTTGGTTGGAGCTTTCCCAGGGAGAACAATGAGGGCTGTACTAAAAGAGAGTAAAAATAGGCTGTTGAAGGATTCCGCAGAGCGCAGTATGGTAATAGTAGCCGCGGGTCTAAACGATGTTCTAAATGGTGACGCTGCAGGAGTGGTGGAAAGCTTAGCTAAGGGAGTTGACGAGATCAGGGAGATAGCACAGCAGACGCAGATAGTTGTATGCACAGTACCAGAGGTGCTAGCATTGAACGGAAAGATGGAAAAGGACGTGGTGACAGTTAATCAGGACATAAGAAAGTTAAGCCTGGAGAAGCGTTTCGAAGTGGTTGAGGTAAACAGGGAGGTACATAAAGCAGGTTTTGGTAGGGCTTTTCAGCGAGATGGCATTCATTTTAACAGAAGGAGAGAGAGAGAGATATATATATTTTAATGGCAACAGGAGATCTCTGCCTGGTGGTAAGCCTAGCATGCTACTCCTGATGAGGGTTGAGGAATGAGGGTGACAGATTGTGGGAGGGGAAGGGGAAATAAATGAGAAAAAAAAAAGAGAATTCTATATTTCTCTCCCCCATTATCCCACCCCAGACATTTAGGCCACAGAGCAGTGCATTGTAAAGGTTTATTTCTGAAAACGGTGTAAGGAAAGCTGACAACGCGGCTGCGCCGTGCCTTTATTTTGCGTCGCAATGGATAAAGTCTGCGTGCCACGCAAGTAAACAGATTCGATATGAGACATTGTCTCAAAACTTCGATATGAGACACATTAGGAAGGAGCCAACAGCCGCTGACCCTTTCTTTTTTTTTACGCAAGCTTGCTATAAGGCATATTATACAAACTTGTGCAACTTATTTCTGTCTTTACCTTTCTGTTAGCAGCTATTTGTTCTTTAATGATCGCTTGCACGCATTTTCGCTGTACTTGCAGGGATGTGAATTTAACGTATCTATATTAAAGTACAAAGTACTCGGCGCTTGATTTTGTAAATAGCAAATTTTCAATTTACTCAACCCGAAGCAAGCCTTGGTTCCAACGTGTTTCGTATTTGAGGGCTTCTGAATAGTGGCAGCAGCTGGGTTTTTTACCGTTACCATTACCTTCAAGCGCGTTTACCTCTATATTTCTCTCCCCCTTTGATCCCACCCCAGACCTTTAAGCCACACAGCAGTGCATTGTAAAGGTTTATTTCTGAAAATGGTGTAAAGAAAGCTGACAACACGGCTGCGCCGTGCGTTTACTTTGCGTCGCAATGGATAAAGTCTGCGTGCCACGCAAGTAAACAGATTCGATATGAGATTGTCTCAAAACTTCGATATGAGACACATTAGGAAGGAGCCAACAGCCGCTGACCCTTTCTTTTTTTTTTTTACGCAAGCTTGCTATAAGGCATATTATACAAACTTGTGTAACCTATTTCTGTCTTTACCTTTCTGTTAGCAGCTATTTGTTCTTTTATGATCGCTTGCACGCACGTTCACTGTACTTGCAAGGATGTGAATTTAACGTATCTATATTAAAGTACAAAGTACTCAGCGCTTGATTTTGTGAATAGCAAATTGTCAATTTACTCGACCCGAAGCAAGCCTTGGTTCCAACGTGTCTCGTATTTGAGGGCTTCTGAATAGTGGCAGCAGCTGCGGTTTTTTACCGTTACCATTACCTTCAAGCGCGTTTCCCTCTATCTTTCTTTCCCCCTATGATCCCACCCCAGACCTTTCATCCACAGAGCAGTGCATTGTAAAGGTTTATTTCTGAAGATGGTGTAAGGAAAGCTGACAACGCGGCTGCGCCATGCCTTTATTTTGCGTCGCAATGGATAAAGCCTGCGTGCCACGCAAGTAAACAGATTCGATATGAGACATTGTCTCAAAACTTCGATATGAGACACATTAGGAAGGAGCCAACAGCCGCTGACCCTTTCTTTTTTTTACGCAAGCTTTCTATAAGGCATATTATACAAAATTGTGTAACCTATTTCTGTCCTTACCTTTCTGTTAGCAGCTATTTGTTCTTTTATGATCGCTTGCACGCACGTTCACTGTACTTGTAAGGATGTGAATTTAACGTATCTATATTAAAGTACAGAGTATTCAGAGCTTGATTTTGTAAACAGCAAATTGTCAATTTACTCAACCCGAAGCAAGCCTTGGTTCCAACGTGTCTCGTATTTGGGGGCTTCTGAATAGTGGCAGCAGCTGCGGTTTTTTACCGTTACCATTACATTCAAGCGCGTTTCCCTCTATCTTTTTCTCCCCCTATGATCCCACCCCAGACCTTCAATCCACAGAGCAGTGCATTGTAAAGGTTTATTTCTGAAGATGGTGTAAGGAAAGCTGACAACGCGGCTGCGCAGTACCTTTATTTTGCGTCGCAATGAATAAAGCCTGCGTGCCACGCAAGTAAACAGATTCGATATGAGACATTGTCTCAAAACTTCGATATGAGACACATTAGGAAGGAGCCAACAGCCGCTGACCCTTTCTTTTTTTTTTTACGCAAGCTTTCTATAAGGCATATTATACAAACTTGTGTAACCTATTTCTGTCTTTACCTTTCTGTTAGCAGCTATTTGTTCTTTTATGATCGCTTGCACGCACATTCACTGTACTTGCAAGGATGTGAATTTAACGTATCTATATTAAAGGACAAAGTACTCAGCACTTGATTTTGTAAATAGCAAATTGTCAATTTACTCGACCCGAAGCAATCCTTGGTTCCAACGTGTCTCGTATTTGAGGGCTTCTGAATAGTGGCAGCAGCTGCGGTTTTTTACCGTTACCATTACCTTCAAGCGCGTTTCCCTCTATATTTCTCTGCCCCTATGATCCCACCCCAGACATTTAGGCCACAGAGCAGTGCATTGTAAAGGTTTATTTCTGAAAACGGTGTAAGGAAAGCTGACAACACGGCTGCGCCGTGCGTTTACTTTGCGTCGCAATGGATAAAGTCTGCGTGCCACGCAAGTAAACAGATTCGATATGAGACATTGTCTCAAAACTTCGATATGAGACACATTAGGAAGGAACCAACAGCCGCTGACCCTTTCTTTTTTTTTTACGCAAGCTTCCTATAAGGCATATTATACAAACTTGTGCAACTTATTTCTGTCTTTACCTTTCTGTTAGCAGCTATTTGTTCTTTTATGATCGCTTGCACGCATTTTCGCTGTACTTGCAAGGATGTGAATTTAACGTATCTATATTAAAGTACAAAGTACTCGGCGCTTGATTTTGTAAATAGCAAATTTTCAATTTACTCAACCCGAAGCAAGCCTTGGTTCCAACGTGTTTCGTATTTGAGGGCTTCTGAATAGTGGCAGCAGCTGGGTTTTTTACCGTTACCATTACCTTCAAGCGCGTTTCCCTCTATATTTCTCTCCCCCTTTGATCCCACCCCAGACCTTTAAGCCACACAGCAGTGCATTGTAAAGGTTTATTTCTGAAAATGGTGTAAAGAAAGCTGACAACACGGCTGCGCCGTGCGTTTACTTTGCGTCGCAATGGATAAAGTCTGCGTGCCACGCAAGTAAACAGATTCGATATGAGATTGTCTCAAAACTTCGATATGAGACACATTAGGAAGGAGCCAACAGCCGCTGACCCTTTCTTTTTTTTTTTACGCAAGCTTGCTATAAGGCATATTATACAAACTTGTGTAACCTATTTCTGTCTTTACCTTTCTGTTAGCAGCTATTTGTTCTTTTATGATCGCTTGCACGCACATTCACTGTACTTGCAAGGATGTGAATTTAACGTATCTATATTAAAGTACAAAGTACTCTGCGCTTGATTTTGTAAATAGCAAATTGTCAATTTACTCGACCCGAAGCTAGCCTTGGTTCCAACATGCCTCGTATTTGAGGGCTTCTGAATAGAGGCAGCAGATAAGGTTTTTTACCGTTACCATTACCTTCAAGCGCGTTTCCCTCTATCTTTCTCTCCCCCCATGATCCCACCCCAGACCTTTAAGCCACAGAGCAGTGCATCGTAAAGGTTTATTTCTGAAAATGGTGTAAGGAAAGCTGACAACGCGGCTGCGCCGTGCCATTATTTTGCGTCGCAATGGATAAAGTCTGCGTGCCACGCAAGTAAACAGATTCGATACGAGACATTGTCTCAAAACTTCGATATGAGACACATTAGGAAGGAGCCAACAGCCGCTGACCCTTTCTTTTTTTTTACGCAAGGTTTCTATGAGGCATATTATACAAACTTGTGTAACCTATTTCTGTCTTTACCTTTCTGTTAGCAGCTATTTGTTCTTTTATGATCGCTTGCACGCACGCTCAAGGTAATAGCAAGGATGTGCATTTAACGTATCTATATTAAAGTACAAAGTACTCAGCGCTTGATTTTGTAAATAGCAAATTGTCAATTTACTCAACCCGAAGCAAGCCTTGGTTCCAACGTGTTTCGTATTTGAGGGCTTCTGAATAGTGGCAGCAGTTGCGGTTTTTTACCGTTACCATTACCATCAAGCGCGTTTCCCTCTATCTTTCTCTCCCCCTATTATCCCACCCCAGACCTTTAAGCCACAGAGCAGTGCATTGTATGGTTTATTTCTGAAAATGGTGTAAGGAAAGCTCACAACGCGGCTGCGCCGTGCCTTTATTTTGCGTCGCAATGGATAAAGTCTGCGTGCCACGCAAGAAAACAGATTCGATATGAGACATTGTCTCAAAACTTCGATATGAGACACATTAGGAAGGAGCCAACAGCCGCTGACCCTTTCTTTTTTTTTTTACGCAAGCTTTCTATAAGGCATATTATACAAACTTGTGTAACCTATTTCTGTCTTTACCTTTCTGTTAGCAGCTATTTGTTCTTTTATGATCGTTTGCACGCACATTCACTGTACTTGCAAGGATGTGAATTTAACGTATCTATATTAAAGGACAAAGTACTCAGCACTTGATTTTGTAAATAGCAAATTGTCAATTTACTCGACCCGAAGCAAGCCTTGGTTCCAACGTGTCTCGTATTTGAGGGCTTCTGAATAGTGGCAGCAGCTGCGGTTTTTTACCGTTACCATTACATTCAAGCGCGTTTCCCTCTATCTTTCCCTCCCCCTATGATCCCACCCCAGACCTTCAATCCACAGAGCAGTGCATTGTAAAGGTTTATTTCTGAAGATTGTGTAAGGAAAGCTGACAACGCGGCTGCGCCGTGCCTTTATTTTGCGTCGCAATGAATAAAGCCTGCGTGCCACGCAAGTAAACAGATTCGATATGAGACATTGTCTCAAAACTTCGATATGAGACACATTAGGAAGGAGCCAACAGCCGCTGACCCTTTCTTTTTTTTTTTACGCAAGCTTTCCATAAGGCATATTATACAAACTTGTGTAACCTATTTCTGTCTTTACCTTTCTGTTAGCAGCTATTTGTTCTTTTATGATCGCTTGCACGCACATTCACTGTACTTGCAAGGATGTGAATTTAACGTATCTATATTAAAGGACAAAGTACTCAGCACTCGATTTTGTAAATAGCAAATTGTCAATTTACTCGACCCGAAGCAAGCCTTGGTTCCAACGTGTCTCGTATTTGAGGGCTTCTGAATAGTAGCAGCAGCTGCGGTTTTTTACCGTTACCATTACCTTCAAGCTCGTTTCCCTCTATATTTCTCTGCCCCTATGATCCCACCCCAGACATATAGGCCACAGAGCAGTGCATTGTAAAGGTTTATTTCTGAAAACGGTGTAAGGAAAGCTGACAACACGGCTGCGCCGTGCGTTTACTTTGCGTCGCAATGGATAAAGTCTGCGTGCCACGCAAGTAAACAGATTCGATATGAGACATTGTCTCAAAACTGCGATATGAGACATATTAGGAAGGAGCCAACAGCCGCTGACCCTTTCTTTTTTTTTACGCAAGCTTTCTATGAGGCATATTATACAAACTTGTGTAACCTATTTCTGTATTTACCTTTCTGTTAGCAGCTATTTGTTCTTTTATGATCGCTTGCACGCACGTTCAAGGTACTTGCAAGGATGTGAATTTAACGTATCTATAATAAAGTACAAAGTACTCAGCGCTTGATTTTGTAAATAGCAAATTGTCAATTTACTCGACCCGAAGCAAGCCTTGGTTCCAACGTGTCTCGTATTTGAGGGCTTCTGAATAGTGGCAGCAGCTGCGGTTTTTTACCGTTACCATTACCTTCAAGCGCGTTTCCCTCTATCTTTCTCTCCCCCTCTGATCCCTCCCGAGACCTTTAAGCCACAGAGCAGTGCATTGTAAAGGTGAATATTGTGCCTGCTTTCGTTTATTTCTGAAGATGGTGTAAGGAAAGCTGACAACGCGGCTGCGCCGTGCGTTTACTTTGCGTCGCTATGGATAAAGCCTGCGTGCCACGCAAGTAAACGAATTCGATATGAGACATTGTCTCAAAACTTCGATATGAGACACATTAGGAAGGAGCCAACAGCCGCTGACCCTTTCTTTTTTTTTACGCAAGCTTTCTATAAGGCATATTATACAAACTTGTGTAACCTATTTCTGTCTTTACCTTTCTGTTAGCAGCTATTTTTTCTTTTATGATCGCTTGCACGCATGTTCACTGTACTTGTAAGGATGTGAACTTAACGTATCTATATTAAAGTACAGAGTATTCAGCGCTTGATTTTGTAAATAGCAAATTGTCAATTTACTCAACCCGAAGCAAGCCTTGGTTCCAACGTGTCTCGTATTTGAGGGCTTCTGAATAGTGCCAGCAGCTGCGGTTTTTTACCGTTACCATTACCTTCAAGCGCGTTTCCCTCTATCTTTCTCTCCCCATATGATCCCACCCCAGACCTTTAAGCCACAGAGCAGTGCATTGTAAAGGTTTATTTCTGAAGATGGTGTAAGGAAAGCTGACAACGCGGCGGCGCCGTGCCTTTATTTTGCGTCGCTATGGATAAAGCCTGCGTGCCACGCAAGTAAACGAATTCGATATGAGACATTGTCTCAAAACTTCGATATGAGACACATTAGGAAGGAGCCAACAGCCGCTGACCCTTTCTTTTTTTTTACGCAAGCTTTCTATAAGGCATATTATACAAACTTGTGTAACCTATTTCTGTCTTTACCTTTCTGTTAGCAGCTATTTTTTCTTTTATGATCGCTTGCACGCATGTTCACTGTACTTGTAAGGATGTGAACTTAACGTATCTATATTAAAGTACAGAGTATTCAGCGCTTGATTTTGGCAATAGCAAATTGTCAATTTACTCAACCCGAAGCAAGCCTTGGTTCCAACGTGTCTCGTATTTGAGGGCTTCTGAATAGTGGCAGCAGCTGCGGTTTTTTACCGTTACCATTACCTTCAAGCGCGTTTCCCTCTATCTTTCTCTCCCCCTATGATCCCACCCCAGACCTTTAAGCCACAGAGCAGTGCATTGTAAAGGTTTATTTCTGAAAATGGTGTAAGGAAAGCTGACAACGCGGCTGCGCCGTGCCATTATTTTGCGTCGCAATGGATAAAGTCTGCGTGCCACGCAAGTAAACAGATTCGATATGAGACATTGTCTCAAAACTTCGATATGAGACACATTAGGAAGGAGCCAACAGCCGCTGACCCTTTCTTTTTTTTTACGCAAGCTTTCTATGAGGCATATTATACAAACTTGTGTAACCTATTTCTGTATTTACCTTTCTGTTAGCAGCTATTTGTTCTTTTATGATCGCTTGCACGCACGTTCAAGGTACTTGCAAGGATGTGAATTTAACGTATCTATAATAAAGTACAAAGTACTCAGCGCTTGATTTTGTAAATAGCAAATTGTCAATTTACTCGACCCGAAGCAAGCCTTGGTTCCAACGTGTCTCGTATTTGAGGGCTTCTGAATAGTGGCAGCAGCTGCGGTTTTTTACCGTTACCATTACCTTCAAGCGCGTTTCCCTCTATATTTCTCTCCCCCTATGATCCCACCCCAGACATTTAGGCCAAAGAGCAGTGCATTGTAAAGGTTTATTTCTGAAAATGGTGTAAGGAAAGCTGACAACGCGGCTGCGCCGTGCCATTATTTTGCGTCGCAATGGATAAAGTCTGCGTGCCACGCAAGTAAACAGATTCGATATGAGATATTGTCTCAAAGACATTGTCTCAAAACTTAGATATGAGACACATTAGGAAGGAGCCAACAGACGCTGACCCTTTCTTTTTTTTTACGCAAGCTTTCTATAAGGCATATTATACAAACTTGTGTAACTTATTTCTGTCTTTACCTTTCTGTTAGCAAGTATTTGTTCTTTTATGATCGCTTGCACGCATGTTCACTGTACTTGTAAGGATGTGAATTTCACGTATCTATATTGAAGTACAAAGTACTCAGCGCTTGATTTTGTAAATAGCAAATTGTCAATTTACTCGACCCGAAGCAAGCCTTGGTTCCAACGTGTCTCGTATTTGAGGGCTTCTGAATAGTGGCAGCAGCTGCGGTTTTTTACCGTTACCATTACCTTCAAGCGCGTTTCCCTCTATCTTTCTCTCCCCCTCTGATCCCTCCCGAGACCTTTAAGCCACAGAGCAGTGCATTGTAAAGGTGAATATTGTGCCTGCTTTCGTTTATTTCTGAAGATGGTGTAAGGAAAGCTGACAACGCGGCTGCGCCGTGCGTTTACTTTGCGTCGCTATGGATAAAGCCTGCGTGCCACGCAAGTAAACGAATTCGATATGAGACATTGTCTCAAAACTTCGATATGAGACACATTAGGAAGGAGCCAACAGCCGCTGACCCTTTCTTTTTTTTTACGCAAGCTTTCTATAAGGCATATTATACAAACTTGTGTAACCTATTTCTGTCTTTACCTTTCTGTTAGCAGCTATTTTTTCTTTTATGATCGCTTGCACGCATGTTCACTGTACTTGTAAGGATGTGAACTTAACGTATCTATATTAAAGTACAGAGTATTCAGCGCTTGATTTTGTAAATAGCAAATTGTCAATTTACTCAACCCGAAGCAAGCCTTGGTTCCAACGTGTCTCGTATTTGAGGGCTTCTGAATAGTGCCAGCAGCTGCGGTTTTTTACCGTTACCATTACCTTCAAGCGCGTTTCCCTCTATCTTTCTCTCCCCATATGATCCCACCCCAGACCTTTAAGCCACAGAGCAGTGCATTGTAAAGGTTTATTTCTGAAGATGGTGTAAGGAAAGCTGACAACGCGGCGGCGCCGTGCCTTTATTTTGCGTCGCTATGGATAAAGCCTGCGTGCCACGCAAGTAAACGAATTCGATATGAGACATTGTCTCAAAACTTCGATATGAGACACATTAGGAAGGAGCCAACAGCCGCTGACCCTTTCTTTTTTTTTACGCAAGCTTTCTATAAGGCATATTATACAAACTTGTGTAACCTATTTCTGTCTTTACCTTTCTGTTAGCAGCTATTTTTTCTTTTATGATCGCTTGCACGCATGTTCACTGTACTTGTAAGGATGTGAACTTAACGTATCTATATTAAAGTACAGAGTATTCAGCGCTTGATTTTGTAAATAGCAAATTGTCAATTTACTCAACCCGAAGCAAGCCTTGGTTCCAACGTGTCTCGTATTTGAGGGCTTCTGAATAGTGCCAGCAGCTGCGGTTTTTTACCGTTACCATTACCTTCAAGCGCGTTTCCCTCTATCTTTCTCTCCCCATATGATCCCACCCCAGACCTTTAAGCCACAGAGCAGTGCATTGTAAAGGTTTATTTCTGAAGATGGTGTAAGGAAAGCTGACAACGCGGCGGCGCCGTGCCTTTATTTTGCGTCGCAATGGATAAAGCTTGCGTGCCACGCAAGTAAACAGATTCGATATGAGACATTGTCTCAAAACTTCGATATGAGACACATTAGGAAGGAGCCAACAGCCGCTGACCCTTTCTTTTTTTTTTTTCCGCAAGCTTTCTATAAGGCATATCATACAAACTTGTGTAACTTATTTCTGTCTTTACCTTTCTGTTAGCAGCTATTTTTTCTTTTATGATCGCTTGCACGCATGTTCACTGTACTTGTAAGGATGCGAATTTAACGTATCTATATTAAAGTACAGAGTATTCAGCGCTTGATTTTGGCAATAGCAAATTGTAAATTTACTCAACCCGAAGCAAGCCTTGGTTCCAACGTGTCTCGTATTTGAGGGCTTCTGAATAGTGGCAGCAGCTGCGGTTTTTTACCGTTACCATTACCTTCAAGCGCGTTTCCCTCTATCTTTATCTCCCCCTATGATCCCACCCCAGACCTTTAAGCCACAGAGCAGTGCATTGTAAAGGTTTATTTCTGAAAATGGTGTAAGGAAAGCTGACAACGCGGCTGCGCCGTGCCTTTATTTTGCGTCGCAATGGATAAAGTCTGCGTGCCACGCAAGTAAACAGATTCGATATGAGACATTGTCTCAAAACTTCGATATGAGACACATTAGGAAGGAGCCAACAGCCGCTGACCCTTTCTTTTTTTTTTACGCAAGCTTTCTATAAGGCATATTATACAAACTTGTGTAACCTATTTCTGTCTTTACCTTTCTGTTAGCAGCTATTTGTTCTTTTATGATCGCTTGCACGCACATTCACTGTACTTGCAAGGATGTGAATTTAACGTATCTATATTAAAGGACAAAGTACTCAGCACTTGATTTTGTAAATAGCAAATTGTCAATTTACTCGACCCGAAGCAAGCCTTGGTTCCAACGTGTCTCGTATTTGAGGGCTTCTGAATAGTAGCAGCAGCTGCGGTTTTTTACCGTTACCATTACCTTCAAGCTCGTTTCCCTCTATATTTCTCTGCCCCTATGATCCCACCCCAGACATATAGGCCACAGAGCAGTGCATTGTAAAGGTTTATTTCTGAAAACGGTGTAAGGAAAGCTGACAACACGGCTGCGCCGTGCGTTTACTTTGCGTCGCAATGGATAAAGTCTGCGTGCCACGCAAGTAAACAGATTCGATATGAGACATTGTCTCAAAACTGCGATATGAGACACATTAGGAAGGAGCCAACAGCCGCTGACCCTTTCTTTTTTTTTACGCAAGCTTGCTATAAGGCATATTATACAAACTTGTGTAACCTATTTCTGTCTTTACCTTTCTGTTAGCAGCTATTTGTTCTTTTATGATCGCTTGCACGCATGTTCACTGTACTTGTAAGGGTGTGAATTTAACGTATCTATATTAAAGTACAAAGTACTCAGCGCTTGATTTTGTAAATAGCAAATTGTCAATTTACTCGACCCGAAGCTAGCCTTGGTTCCAACATGCCTCGTATTTGAGGGCTTCTGAATAGTGGCAGCAGCTGCGGTTTTTTACCGTTACCATTACCTTCAAGCGCGTTTCCCTCTATCTTTCTCTCCCCCTATGATCCCACCCCAGACCTTTAAGCCACAGAGCAGTGCATTGTAAAGGTTTATTTCTGAAAATGGTGTAAGGAAAGCTGACAACGCGGCTGCGCCGTGCCATTATTTTGCGTCGCAATGGATAAAGTCTGCGTGCCACGCAAGTAAACAGATTCGATATGAGACATTGTCTCAAAACTTCGATATGAGACCCATTAGGAAGGAGCCAACAGCCGCTGACCCTTTCTTCTTTTTACGCAAGCTTTCTATAAGGCATATTATACAAACTTGTGTAACCTATTTTTGTCTTTACCTTTCTGTTAGCAGCTATTTTTTCTTTTATGATCGCTTGCACGCATGTTCACTGTACTTGTAAGGATGTGAACTTAACGTATCTATATTAAAGTACAGAGTATTCAGCGCTTGATTTTGTAAATAGCAAATTGTCAATTTACTCAACCCGAAGCAAGCCTTGGTTCCAACGTGTCTCGTATTTGAGGGCTTCTGAATAGTGCCAGCAGCTGCGGTTTTTTACCGTTACCATTACCTTCAAGCGCGTTTCCCTCTATCTTTCTCTCCCCATATGATCCCACCCCAGACCTTTAAGCCACAGAGCAGTGCATTGTAAAGGTTTATTTCTGAAGATGGTGTAAGGAAAGCTGACAACGCGGCGGCGCCGTGCCTTTATTTTGCGTCGCAATGGATAAAGCTTGCGTGCCACGCAAGTAAACAGATTCGATATGAGACATTGTCTCAAAACTTCGATATGAGACACATTAGGAAGGAGCCAACAGCCGCTGACCCTTTCTTTTTTTTTTTTCCGCAAGCTTTCTATAAGGCATATTATACAAACTTGTGTAACTTATTTCTGTCTTTACCTTTCTGTTAGCAGCTATTTTTTCTTTTATGATCGCTTGCACGCATGTTCACTGTACTTGTAAGGATGCGAATTTAACGTATCTATATTAAAGTACAGAGTATTCAGCGCTTGATTTTGGCAATAGCAAATTGTCAATTTACTCAACCCGAAGCAAGCCTTGGTTCCAACGTGTCTCGTATTTGAGGGCTTCTGAATAGTGGCAGCAGCTGCGGTTTTTTACCGTTACCATTACCTTCAAGCGCGTTTCCCTCTATCTTTATCTCCCCCTATGATCCCACCCCAGACCTTTAATCCACAGAGCAGTGCATTGTAAAGGTTTATTTCTGAAGATGGTGTAAGGAAAGCTGACAACGCGGCTGCGCCGTGCCTTTATTTTGCGTCGCAATGGATAAAGCTTTCGTGCCACGCAAGTAAACAGATTCGATATGAGACATTGTCTCAAAACTTCGATATGAGACACATTAGGAAGTAGCCAACAGCCGCTGACCCTTTCTTTTTTTTTTACGCAAGCTTTCTATAAGGCATCTTATACAAACTTGTGTAACCTATTTTTGTCTTTACCTTTCTGTTAGCAGCTATTTGTTCTTTTATAATCGCTTGCACGCACGTTCACTGTACTTGTAAGGATGTGAATTTAACGTATCTATATTAAAGTACAGAGTATTCAGCGCTTGATTTTGTAAATAGCAAATTGTCTATTTACTCAACCCGAAGCAAGCCTTGGTTCCAACGTGTCTCGTATTTGAGGGCTTATGAATAGTGGCAGCAGTTGCGGTTTTTTACCGTTACCATTACCATGAAGCGCGTTTCCCTCTATCTTTTTCTCCCACTATGATCCCACCCCAGACCTTTAAGCCACAGAGCAGTGCATTGTAAAGGTTTATTTCTGAAAATGGTGTAAGGAAAGCTGACAACGCGGCTGCGCCGTGCCTTTATTTTGCGTCGCAATGGATAAAGTCTGCGTGCCAAGCAAGTAAACAGATTCGATATGAGACATTGTCTCAAAACTTCGATATGAGACACATTAGGAAGGAGCCAACAGCCGCTGACCCTTTCTTTTTTTTTTACGCAAGCTTTCTATAAGGCATATTATACAAACTTGTGTAACCTATTTCTGTCTTTACCTTTCTGTTAGCAGCTATTTGTTCTTTTATGATCGCTTGCACGCACATTCACTGTACTTGCAAGGATGTGAATTTAACGTATCTATATTAAAGGACAAAGTACTCAGCACTTGATTTTGTAAATAGCAAATTGTCAATTTACTCGACCCGAAGCAAGCCTTGGTTCCAACGTGTCTCGTATTTGAGGGCTTCTGAATAGTAGCAGCAGCTGCGGTTTTTTACCGTTACCATTACCTTCAAGCTCGTTTCCCTCTATATTTCTCTGCCCCTATGATCCCACCCCAGACATATAGGCCACAGAGCAGTGCATTGTAAAGGTTTATTTCTGAAAACGGTGTAAGGAAAGCTGACAACACGGCTGCGCCGTGCGTTTACTTTGCGTCGCAACGGATAAAGTCTGCGTGCCACGCAAGTAAACAGATTCGATATGAGACATTGTTTCAAAACTGCGATATGAGACACATTAGGAAGGAGCCAACAGCCGCTGACCCTTTCTTTTTTTTTACGCAAGCTTGCTATAAGGCATATTATACAAACTTGTGTAACCTATTTCTGTCTTTACCTTTCTGTTAGCAGCTATTTGTTCTTTTATGATCGCTTGCACGCATGTTCACTGTACTTGTAAGGGTGTGAATTTAACGTATCTATATTAAAGTACAAAGTACTCAGCGCTTGATTTTGTAAATAGCAAATTGTCAATTTACTCGACCCGAAGCTAGCCTTGGTTCCAACATGCCTCGTATTTGAGGGCTTCTGAATAGTGGCAGCAGCTGCGGTTTTTTACCGTTACCATTACCTTCAAGCGCGTTTCCCTCTATCTTTCTCTCCCCCTATGATCCCACCCCAGACCTTTAAGCCACAGAGCAGTGCATTGTAAAGGTTTATTTCTGAAAATGGTGTAAGGAAAGCTGACAACGCGGCTGCGCCGTGCCATTATTTTGCGTCGCAATGGATAAAGTCTGCGTGCCACGCAAGTAAACAGATTCGATATGAGACATTGTCTCAAAACTTCGATATGAGACACATTAGGAAGGAGCCAACAGCCGCTGACCCTTTCTTTTTTTTTACGCAAGCTTTCTATGAGGCATATTATACAAACTTGTGTAACCTATTTCTGTATTTACCATTCTGTTAGCAGCTATTTGTTCTTTTATGATCGCTTGCACGCACGTTCAAGGTACTTGCAAGGATGTGAATTTAACGTATCTATAATAAAGTACAAAGTACTCAGCGCTTGATTTTGTAAATAGCAAATTGTCAATTTACTCGACCCGAAGCAAGCCTTGGTTCCAACGTGTCTCGTATTTGAGGGCTTCTGAATAGTGGCAGCAGCTGCGGTTTTTTACCGTTACCATTACCTTCAAGCGCGTTTCCCTCTATATTTCTCTCCCCCTATGATCCCACCCCAGACATTTAGGCCAAAGAGCAGTGCATTGTAAAGGTTTATTTCTGAAAATGGTGTAAGGAAAGCTGACAACGCGGCTGCGCCGTGCCATTATTTTGCGTCGCAATGGATAAAGTCTGCGTGCCACGCAAGTAAACAGATTCGATATGAGACATTGTCTCAAAACTTCGATATGAGACACATTAGGAAGGAGCCAACAGCCGCTGACCCTTTCTTTTTTTTTACGGAAGCTTTCTATAAGGCATATTATACAAACTTGTGTAACCTATTTCTGTCTTTACCTTTCTGTTAGCAGCTATTTGTTCTTTTATGATCGCTTGCACGCATTTTCACTGTACTTGCAAGGATGTGAATTTAACGTATCTATATTAAAGTACAAAGTACTCGGCGCTTGATTTTGTGAATAGCAAATTGTCAATTTACTCAACCCGAAGCAAGCCTTGGTTCCAACGTGTTTCGTATTTGAGGGCTTTTGAATAGTGGCAGCAGCTGCGGTTTTTTACCGTTACCATTACCTTCAAGCGCGTTTACCTCTATATTTCTCTCCCCCTATGATCCCACCCCAGACCTTTAAGCCACAGAGCAGTGCATTGTAAAGGTGAATATTGTGCCTGCTTTCTTTTATTTCTGAAGATGGTGTAAGGAAAGCTGACAACGCGGCTGCGCCGTGCGTTTACTTTGCGTCGCAATGGATAAAGTCTGCGTGCCACGCAAGTAAACAGATTCGATATGAGACATTGTCTCAAAGACATTGTCTCAAAACTTAGATATGAGACACATTAGGAAGGAGCCAACAGACGCTGACCCTTTTTTTTTTACGCAAGCTTTCTATAAGGCATATTATACAAACTTGTGTAACTTATTTCTGTCTTTACCTTTCTGTTAGCAAGTATTTGTTCTTTTATGATCGCTTGCACGCATGTTCACTGTACTTGTAAGGATGTGAATTTCACGTATCTATATTGAAGTACAAAGTACTCAGCGCTTGATTTTGTAAATAGCAAATTGTCAATTTACTCGACCCGAAGCAAGCCTTGGTTCCAACGTGTCTCGTATTTGAGGGCTTCTGAATAGTGGCAGCAGCTGCGGTTTTTTACCGTTACCCTTACCTTCAAGCGCGTTTCCCTCTATCTTTCTCTCCCCCTCTGATCCCTCCCGAGACCTTTAAGCCACAGTGCAGTGCATTGTAAAGGTGAATATTGTGCCTGCTTTCGTTTATTTCTGAAGATGGTGTAAGGAAAGCTGACAACGCGGCTGCGCCGTGCGTTTACTTTGCGTCGCTATGGATAAAGCCTGCGTGCCACGCAAGTAAACGAATTCGATATGAGACATTGTCTCAAAACTTCGATATGAGACACATTAGGAAGGAGCCAACAGCCGCTGACCCTTTCTTTTTTTTTACGCAAGCTTTCTATAAGGCATATTATACAAACTTGTGTAACCTATTTCTGTCTTTACCTTTCTGTTAGCAGCTATTTTTTCTTTTATGATCGCTCGCACGCATGTTCACTGTACTTGTAAGGATGTGAACTTAACGTATCTATATTAAAGTACAGAGTATTCAGCGCTTGATTTTGTAAATAGCAAATTGTCAATTTACTCAACCCGAAGCAAGCCTTGGTTCCAACGTGTCTCGTATTTGAGGGCTTCTGAATAGTGCCAGCAGCTGCGGTTTTTTACCGTTACCATTACCTTCAAGCGCGTTTCCCTCTATCTTTCTCTCCCCATATGATCCCACCCCAGACCTTTAAGCCACAGAGCAGTGCATTGTAAAGGTTTATTTCTGAAGATGGTGTAAGGAAAGCTGACAACGCGGCGGCGCCGTGCCTTTATTTTGCGTCGCAATGGATAAAGCTTGCGTGCCACGCAAGTAAACAGATTCGATATGAGACATTGTCTCAAAACTTCGATATGAGACACATTAGGAAGGAGCCAACAGCCGCTGACCCTTTCTTTTTTTTTTTCCGCAAGCTTTCTATAAGGCATATTATACAAACTTGTGTAACTTATTTCTGTCTTTACCTTTCTGTTAGCAGCTATTTTTTCTTTTATGATCGCTTGCACGCATGTTCACTGTACTTGTAAGGATGCGAATTTAACGTATCTATATTAAAGTACAGAGTATTCAGCGCTTGATTTTGGCAATAGCAAATTGTCAATTTACTCAACCCGAAGCAAGCCTTGGTTCCAACGTGTCTCGTATTTGAGGGCTTCTGAATAGTGGCAGCAGCTGCGGTTTTTTACCGTTACCATTACCTTCAAGCGCGTTTCCCTCTATCTTTATCTCCCCCTATGATCCCACCCCAGACCTTTAATCCACAGAGCAGTGCATTGTAAAGGTTTATTTCTGAAGATGGTGTAAGGAAAGCTGACAACGCGGCTGCGCCGTGCCTTTATTTTGCGTCGCAATGGATAAAGCCTGCGTGCCACGCAAGTAAACAGATTCGATATGAGACATTGTCTCAAAACTTCGATATGAGACACATTAGGAAGTAGCCAACAGCCGCTGACCCTTTCTTTTTTTTTTTTACGCAAGCTTTCTATAAGGCATATTATACAAACTTGTGTAACCTATTTTTGTCTTTACCTTTCTGTTAGCAGCTATTTGTTCTTTTATAATCGCTTGCACGCACGTTCACTGTACTTGTAAGGATGTGAATTTAACGTATCTATATTAAAGTACAGAGTATTCAGCGCTTGATTTTGTAAATAGCAAATTGTCTATTTACTCAACCCGAAGCAAGCCTTGGTTCCAACGTGTCTCGTATTTGAGGGCTTATGAATAGTGGCAGCAGTTGCGGTTTTTTACCGTTACCATTACCATGAAGCGCGTTTCCCTCTATCTTTCTCTCCCACTATGATCCCACCCCAGACCTTTAAGCCACAGAGCAGTGCATTGTAAAGGTTTATTTCTGAAAATGGTGTAAGGAAAGCTGACAACGCGGCTGCGCCGTGCCTTTATTTTGCGTCGCAATGGATAAAGTCTGCGTGCCACGCAAGTAAACAGATTCGATATGAGACATTGTCTCAAAACTTCGATATGAGACACATTAGGAAGGAGCCAACAGCCGCTGACCCTTTCTTTTTTTTTACGCAAGCTTTCTATAAGGCATATTATACAAACTTGTGTAACCTATTTCTGTCTTTACCTTTCTGTTAGCAGCTATTTGTTCTTTTATGATCGCTTGCACGCACGTTCCCTGTACTTGCAAGGATGTGACTTTAACGTATCTATATTAAAGTACAGAGTATTCAGCGCTTGGTTTTGTAAATAGCAAATTGTCTATTTACTCAACCCGAAGCAAGCCTTGGTTCCAACGTGTCTCGTATTTGAGGGCTTATGAATAGTGGCAGCAGTTGCGGTTTTTTACCGTTACCATTACCATGAAGCGCGTTTCCCTCTATCTTTCTCTCCCCCTATGATCCCACCCCAGACCTTTAAGCCACAGAGCAGTGCATTGTAAAGGTTTATTTCTGAAAATGGTGTAAGGAAAGCTGACAACGCGGCTGCGCCGTGCCTTTATTTTGCGTCGCAATGGATAAAGTCTGCGTGCCACGCAAGTAAACAGATTCGATATGAGACATTGTCTCAAAACTTCGATATGAGACACATTAGGAAGGAGCCAACAGCCGCTGACCCTTTCTATTTTTTTTTTACGCAAGCTTTCTATAAGGCATATTATACAAACTTGTGTAACCTATTTCTGTCTTTACCTTTCTGTTAGCAGCTATTTGTTCTTTTATGATCGCTTGCACGCACGTTCACTGTACTTGTAAGGATGTGAATTTAACGTATCTATATTAAAGTACAGAGTATTCAGCGCTTGATTTTGTAAATAGCAAATTGTCAATTTACTCAACCCGAAGCAAGCCTTGGTTCCAACGTGTCTCGTATTTGAGGGCTTCTGAATAGTGGCAGCAGCTGCGGTTTTTTACCGTTACCATTACCTTCAAGCGCGTTTCCCTCTATCTTTCTCTCCCCCTATGATCCCACCCCAGACCTTCAATCCACAGAGCAGTGCATTGTAAAGGTTTATTTCTGAAGATGGTGTAAGGAAAGCTGACAACGCGGCTGCGCCGTGCCTTTATTTTGCGTCGCAATGGATAAAGCCTGCGTGCCACGCAAGTAAACAGATTCGATATGAGACATTGTCTCAAAACTTCGATATGAGACACATTAGGAAGTAGCCAACAGCCGCTGACCCTTTCTTTTTTTTTTTTACGCAAGCTTTCTATAAGGCATATTATACAAACTTGTGTAACCTATTTTTGTCTTTACCTTTCTGTTAGCAGCTATTTGTTCTTTTATAATCGCTTGCACGCACGTTCACTGTACTTGTAAGGATGTGAATTTAACGTATCTATATTAAAGTACAGAGTATTCAGCGCTTGATTTTGTAAATAGCAAATTGTCTATTTACTCAACCCGAAGCAAGCCTTGGTTCCAACGTGTCTCGTATTTGAGGGCTTATGAATAGTGGCAGCAGTTGCGGTTTTTTACCGTTACCATTACCATGAAGCGCGTTTCCCTCTATCTTTCTCTCCCACTATGATCCCACCCCAGACCTTTAAGCCACAGAGCAGTGCATTGTAAAGGTTTATTTCTGAAAATGGTGTAAGGAAAGCTGACAACGCGGCTGCGCCGTGCCTTTATTTTGCGTCGCAATGGATAAAGTCTGCGTGCCACGCAAGTAAACAGATTCGATATGAGACATTGTCTCAAAACTTCGATATGAGACACATTAGGAAGGAGCCAACAGCCGCTGACCCTTTCTTTTTTTTTTACGCAAGCTTTCTATAAGGCATATTATACAAACTTGTGTAACCTATTTCTGTCTTTACCTTTCTGTTAGCAGCTATTTGTTCTTTTATGATCGCTTGCACGCACGTTCCCTGTACTTGCAAGGATGTGACTTTAACGTATCTATATTAAAGTACAGAGTATTCAGCGCTTGGTTTTGTAAATAGCAAATTGTCTATTTACTCAACCCGAAGCAAGCCTTGGTTCCAACGTGTCTCGTATTTGAGGGCTTATGAATAGTGGCAGCAGTTGCGGTTTTTTACCGTTACCATTACCATGAAGCGCGTTTCCCTCTATCTTTCTCTCCCCCTATGATCCCACCCCAGACCTTTAAGCCACAGAGCAGTGCATTGTAAAGGTTTATTTCTGAAAATGGTGTAAGGAAAGCTGACAACGCGGCTGCGCCGTGCCTTTATTTTGCGTCGCAATGGATAAAGTCTGCGTGCCACGCAAGTAAACAGATTCGATATGAGACATTGTCTCAAAACTTCGATATGAGACACATTAGGAAGGAGCCAACAGCCGCTGACCCTTTCTATTTTTTTTTTACGCAAGCTTTCTATAAGGCATATTATACAAACTTGTGTAACCTATTTCTGTCTTTACCTTTCTGTTAGCAGCTATTTGTTCTTTTATGATCGCTTGCACGCACGTTCACTGTACTTGTAAGGATGTGAATTTAACGTATCTATATTAAAGTACAGAGTATTCAGCGCTTGATTTTGTAAATAGCAAATTGTCAATTTACTCAACCCGAAGCAAGCCTTGGTTCCAACGTGTCTCGTATTTGAGGGCTTCTGAATAGTGGCAGCAGCTGCGGTTTTTTACCGTTACCATTACCTTCAAGCGCGTTTCCCTCTATCTTTCTCTCCCCCTATGATCCCACCCCAGACCTTCAATCCACAGAGCAGTGCATTGTAAAGGTTTATTTCTGAAGATGGTGTAAGGAAAGCTGACAACGCGGCTGCGCCGTGCCTTTATTTTGCGTCGCAATGGATAAAGCCTGCGTGCCACGCAAGTAAACAGATTCGATATGAGACATTGTCTCAAAACTTCGATATGAGACACATTAGGAAGGAGCCAACAGCCGCTGACCCTTTCTTTCTTTTTTTTCGCAAGCTTTCTATAAGGCATATTGTACAAACTTGTGTAACCTATTTCTGTCTTTACCTTTCTGTTAGCAGCTATTTGTTCTTTTATGATCGCTTGCACGCACGTTCACTGTACTTGCAAGGATGTGAATTTAACGTATCTATATTAAAGGACAAAGTACTCAGCGCTTTATTTTGTAAATAGCAAATTGTCAATTTACTCGACCCGAAGCAAGCCTTGGTTCCAACGTGTCTCGTATTTGAGGGCTTCTGAATAGTGGCAGCAGCTGCGGTTTTTTACCGTTACCATTACCTCCAAGCGCGTTTCCCTCTATATTTCTCTCCCCCATTATCCCACCCCAGACATTTAGGCCACAGAGCAGTGCATTGTAAAGGTTTATTTCTGAAAACGGTGTAAGGAATGCTGACAACGCGGCTGCGTCGTGCCTTTATTTTGCGTCGCAATGGATAAAGTCTGCGTGCCACGCAAGTAAACAGATTCGATATGAGACATTGTCTCAAAACTTCGATATGAGACACATTAGGAAGGAGCCAACAGCCGCTGACCCTTTCTTTTTTTTTACGCAAGCTTGCTATAAGGCATATTATACAAACTTGTGTAACCTATTTCTGTCTTTACCTTTCTGTTAGCAGCTATTTGTTCTTTTATGATCGCTTGCACGCATGTTCACTGTACTTGTAAGGGTGTGAATTTAACGTATCTATATTAAAGTACAAAGTACTCAGCGCTTGATTTTGTAAATAGCAAATTGTCAATTTACTCGACCCGAAGCTAGCCTTGGTTCCAACATGCCTCGTATTTGAGGGCTTCTGAATAGTGGCAGCAGCTGCGGTTTTTTACCGTTACCATTACCTTCAAGCGCGTTTCCCTCTATCTTTCTCTCCCCCTATGATCCCACCCCAGACCTTTAAGCCACAGAGCAGTGCATTGTAAAGGTTTATTTCTGAAAATGGTGTAAGGAAAGCTGACAACGCGGCTGCGCCGTGCCATTATTTTGCGTCGCAATGGATAAAGTCTGCGTGCCACGCAAGTAAACAGATTCGATATGAGACATTGTCTCAAAACTTCGATATGAGACACATTAGGAAGGAGCCAACAGCCGCTGACCCTTTCTTTTTTTTTACGCAAGCTTTCTATGAGGCATATTATACAAACTTGTGTAACCTATTTCTGTATTTACCTTTCTCTTAGCAGCTATTTGTTCTTTTATGATCGCTTGCACGCACGTTCAAGGTACTTGCAAGGATGTGAATTTAACGTATCTATATTAAAGTACAAAGTACTCAGCGCTTGATTTTGTAAATAGCAAATTGTCAATTTACTCGACCCGAAGCAAGCCTTGGTTCCAACGTGTCTCGTATTTGAGGGCTTCTGAATAAAGGCAGCAGCTGCGGTTTTTTACCGTTACCATTACCTTCAAGCGCGTTTCCCTCTATATTTCTCTCCCCCTATGATCCCACCCCAGACATTTAGGCCAAAGAGCAGTGCATTGTAAAGGTTTATTTCTGAAAATGGTGTAAGGAAAGCTGACAACGCGGCTGCGCCGTGCCATTATTTTGCGTCGCAATGGATAAAGTCTGCGTGCCACGCAAGTAAACAGATTCGATATGAGACATTGTCTCAAAACTTCGATATGAGACACATTAGGAAGGAGCCAACAGCCGCTGACCCTTTCTTTTTTTTTACGGAAGCTTTCTATAAGGCATATTATACAAACTTGTGTAACCTATTTCTGTTTTTACCTTTCTGTTAGCAGCTATTTGTTCTTTTATGATCGCTTGCACGCATTTTCACTGTACTTGCAAGGATGTGAATTTAACGTATCTATATTAAAGTACAAAGTACTCGGCGCTTGATTTTGTGAATAGCAAATTGTCAATTTACTCAACCCGAAGCAAGCCTTGGTTCCAACGTGTTTCGTATTTGAGGGCTTCTGAATAGTGGCAGCAGCTGCGGTTTTTTACCGTTACCATTACCTTCAAGCGCGTTTACCTCTATATTTCTCTCCCCCTATGATCCCACCCCAGACCTTTAAGCCACAGAGCAGTGCATTGTAAAGGTGAATATTGTGCCTGCTTTCTTTTATTTCTGAAGATGGTGTAAGGAAAGCTGACAACACGGCTGCGCCGTGCGTTTACTTTGCGTCGCAATGGATAAAGTCTGCGTGCCACGCAAGTAAACAGATTCGATATGAGACATTGTCTCAAAACTGCGATGTGAGACACATTAGGAAGGAGCCAACAGCCGCTGACCCTTTCTTTTTTTTTACGCAAGCTTGCTATAAGGCATATTATACAAACTTGTGTAACCTATTTCTGTCTTTACCTTTCTGTTAGCAGCTATTTGTTCTTTTATGATCGCTTGCACGCATGTTCACTGTACTTGTAAGGGTGTGAATTTAACGTATCTATATTAAAGTACAAAGTACTCAGCGCTTGATTTTGTAAATAGCAAATTGTCAATTTACTCGACCCGAAGCTAGCCTTGGTTCCAACATGCCTCGTATTTGAGGGCTTCTGAATAGTGGCAGCAGCTGCGGTTTTTTACCGTTACCATTACCTTCAAGCGCGTTTCCCTCTATCTTTCTCTCCCCCTATGATCCCACCCCAGACCTTTAAGCCACAGAGCAGTGCATTGTAAAGGTTTATTTCTGAAAATGGTGTAAGGAAAGCTGACAACGCGGCTGCGCCGTGCCATTATTTTGCGTCGCAATGGATAAAGTCTGCGTGCCACGCAAGTAAACAGATTCGATATGAGACATTGTCTCAAAACTTCGATATGAGACACATTAGGAAGGAGCCAACAGCCGCTGACCCTTTCTTTTTTTTTACGCAAGCTTTCTATGAGGCATATTATACAAACTTGTGTAACCTATTTCTGTATTTACCTTTCTGTTAGCAGCTATTTGTTCTTTTATGATCGCTTGCACGCACGTTCAAGGTTCTTGCAAGGATGTGAATTTAACGTATCTATATTAAAGTACAAAGTACTCAGCGCTTGATTTTGTAAATAGCAAATTGTCAATTTACTCGACCCGAAGCAAGCCTTGGTTCCAACGTGTCTCGTATTTGAGGGCTTCTGAATAGTGGCAGCAGCTGCGGTTTTTTACCGTTACCATTACCTTCAAGCGCGCTTCCCTCTATATTTCTCTCCCCCTATCATCCCACCCCAGACATTTAGGCCAAAGAGCAGTGCATTGTAAAGGTTTATTTCTGAAAATGGTGTAAGGAAAGCTGACAACGCGGCTGCGCCGTGCCTTTATTTTGCGTCGCAATGGATAAAGTCTGCGTGCCACGCAAGTAAACAGATTCGATATGAGACATTGTCTCAAAACTTCGATATGAGACACATTAGGAAGGAGCCAACAGCCGCTGACCCTTTCTTTTTTTTTTACGCAAGCTTTCTATAAGGCATATTATACAAACTTGTGTAACCTATTTCTGTCTTTACCTTTCTGTTAGCAGCTATTTGTTCTTTTATGATCGCTTGCACGCACGTTCACTGTACTTGCAAGGATGTGAATTTAACGTATCTATATTAAAGTACAGAGTATTCAGCGCTTGATTTTGTAAATAGCAAATTGTCTATTTACTCAACCCGAAGCAAGCCTTGGTTCCAACGTGTCTCGTATTTGAGGGCTTATGAATAGTGACAGCAGTTGCGGTTTTTTACCGTTACCATTACCATGAAGAGCGTTTCCCTCTATCTTTCTCTCCCCCTATGATCCCACCCCAGACCTTTAAACCACAGAGCAGTGCATTGTAAAGGTTTATTTCTGAAAATGGTGTAAGGAAAGCTGACAACGCGGCTGCGCCGTGCCTTTATTTTGCGTCGCAATGGATAAAGTCTGCGTGCCACGCAAGTAAACAGATTCGATATGAGACATTGTCTCAAAACTTCGATATGAGACACATTAGGAAGGAGCCAACAGCCGCTGACCCTTTCTATTTTTTTTTTACGCAAGCTTTCTATAAGGCATATTATACAAACTTGTGTAACCTATTTCTGTCTTTACCTTTCTGTTAGCAGCTATTTGTTCTTTTATGATCGCTTGCACGCACGTTCACTGTACTTGTAAGGATGTGAATTTAACGTATCTATATTAAAGTACAGAGTATTCACCGCTTGATTTTGTAAATAGCAAATTGTCAATTTACTCAACCCGAAGCAAGCCTTGGTTCCAACGTGTCTCGTATTTGAGGGCTTCTGAATAGTGGCAGCAGCTGCGGTTTTTTACCGTTACCATTACCTTCAAGCGCGTTTCCCTCTATCTTTCTCTCCCCCTATGATCCCACCCCAGACCTTCAATCCACAGAGCAGTGCATTGTAAAGGTTTATTTCTGAAGATGGTGTAAGGAAAGCTGACAACGCGGCTGCGCCGTGCCTTTATTTTGCGTCGCAATGGATAAAGCCTGCGTGCCACGCAAGTAAACAGATTCGATATGAGACATTGTCTCAAAACTTCGATATGAGACACATTAGGAAGGAGCCAACAGCCGCTGACCCTTTCTTTCTTTTTTTGCGCAAGCTTTCTATAAGGCATATTGTACAAACTTGTGTAACCAATTTCTGTCTTTACCTTTCTGTTAGCAGCTATTTGCTCTTTTATGATCGCTTGCACGCACGTTCACTGTACTTGCAAGGATGTGAATTTAACGTATCTATATTAAAGGACAAAGTACTCAGCGCTTGATTTTGTAAATAGCAAATTGTCAATTTACTCGACCCGAAGCAAGCCTTGGTTCCAACGTGTCTCGTATTTGAGGGCTTCTGAATAGTGGCAGCAGCTGCGGTTTTTTACCGTTACCATTACCTCCAAGCGCGTTTCCCTCTATATTTCTCTCCCCCATTATCCCACCCCAGACATTTAGGCCACAGAGCAGTGCATTGTAAAGGTTTATTTCTGAAAACGGTGTAAGGAAAGCTGACAACGCGGCTGCGCCGTGCCTTTATTTTGCGTCGCAATGGATAAAGTCTGCGTGCCACGCAAGTAAACAGATTCGATATGAGACATTGTCTCAAAACTTCGATATGAGACACATTAGGAAGGAGCCAACAGCCGCTGACCCTTTCTTTTTTTTTACGCAAGCTTGCTATAAGGCATATTATACAAACTTGTGTAACCTATTTCTGTATTTACCTTTCTGTTAGCAGCTATTTGTTCTTTTATGATCGCTTGCACGCACGTTCACTGTACTTGCAAGGATGTGAATTTAACGTATCTATATTAAAGTACAGAGTATTCAGCGCTTGATTTTGTAAATAGCAAATTGTCTATTTACTCAACCCGAAGCAAGCCTTGGTTCCAACGTGTCTCGTATTTGAGGGCTTATGAATAGTGACAGCAGTTGCGGTTTTTTACCGTTACCATTACCATGAAGCGCGTTTCCCTCTATCTTTCTCTCCCCCTATGATCCCACCCCAGACCTTTAAGCCACAGAGCAGTGCATTGTAAAGGTTTATTTCTGAAAATGGTGTAAGGAAAGCTGACAACGCGGCTGCGCCGTGCCTTTATTTTGCGTCGCAATGGATAAAGTCTGCGTGCCACGCAAGTAAACAGATTCGATATGAGACATTGTCTCAAAACTTCGATATGAGACACATTAGGAAGGAGCCAACAGCCGCTGACCCTTTCTATTTTTTTTTTACGCAAGCTTTCTATAAGGCATATTATACAAACTTGTGTAACCTATTTCTGTCTTTACCTTTCTGTTAGCAGCTATTTGTTCTTTTATGATCGCTTGCACGCACGTTCACTGTACTTGTAAGGATGTGAATTTAACGTATCTATATTAAAGTACAGAGTATTCAGCGCTTGATTTTGTAAATAGCAAATTGTCAATTTACTCAACCCGAAGCAAGCCTTGGTTCCAACGTGTCTCGTATTTGAGGGCTTCTGAATAGTGGCAGCAGCTGCGGTTTTTTACCGTTACCATTACCTTCAAGCGCGTTTCCCTCTATCTTTCTCTCCCCCTATGATCCCACCCCAGACCTTCAATCCACAGAGCAGTGCATTGTAAAGGTTTATTTCTGAAGATGGTGTAAGGAAAGCTGACGACGCGGCTGCGCCGTGCCTTTATTTTGCGTCGCAATGGATAAAGCCTGCGTGCCACGCAAGTAAACAGATTCGATATGAGACATTGTCTCAAAACTTCGATATGAGACACATTAGGAAGGAGCCAACAGCCGCTGACCCTTTCTTTCTTTTTTTACGCAAGCTTTCTATAAGGCATATTGTACAAACTTGTGTAACCTATTTCTGTCTTTACCTTTCTGTTAGCAGCTATTTGTTCTTTTATGATCGCTTGCACGCACGTTCACTGTACTTGCAAGGATGTGAATTTAACGTATCTATATTAAAGGACAAAGTACTCAGCGCTTGATTTTGTAAATAGCAAATTGTCAATTTACTCGACCCGAAGCAAGCCTTGGTTCCAACGTGTCTCGTATTTGAGGGCTTCTGAATAGTGGCAGCAGCTGCGGTTTTTTACCGTTACCATTACCTCCAAGCGCGTTTCCCTCTATATTTCTCTCCCCCATCATCCCACCCCAGACATTTAAGCCACAGAGCAGTGCATTGTAAAGGTTTATTTCTGAAAACGGTGTAAGGAAAGCTGACAACGCGGCTGCGCCGTGCCTTTATTTTGCGTCGCAATGGATAAAGTCTGCGTGCCACGCAAGTAAACAGATTCGATATGAGACATTGTCTCAAAACTTCGATATGAGACACATTAGGTAGGAGCCATCAGCCGCTGACCCTTTCTTTTTTTTTACGCAAGCTTGCTATAAGGCATATTATACAAACTTGTGTAACCTATTTCTGTCTTTACCTTTCTGTTAGCAGCTATTTGTTCTTTTATGATCGCTTGCACGCATGTTCACTGTACTTGTAAGGGTGTGAATTTAACGTATCTATATTAAAGTACAAAGTACTCAGCGCTTGATTTTGTAAATAGCAAATTGTCAATTTACTCGACCCGAAGCTAGCCTTGGTTCCAACATGCCTCGTATTTGAGGGCTTCTGAATAGTGGCAGCAGCTGCGGTTTTTTACCGTTACCATTACCTTCAAGCGCGTTTCCCTCTATCTTTCTCTCCCCCTATGATCCCACCCCAGACCTTTAAGCCACAGAGCAGTGCATTGTAAAGGTTTATTTCTGAAAATGGTGTAAGGAAAGCTGACAACGCGGCTGCGCCGTGCCATTATTTTGCGTCGCAATGGATAAAGTCTGCGTGCCACGCAAGTAAACAGATTCGATATGAGACATTGTCTCAAAACTTCGATATGAGACACATTAGGAAGGAGCCAACAGCCGCTGACCCTTTCTTTTTTTTACGCAAGCTTTCTATGAGGCATATTATACAAACTTGTGTAACCTATTTCTGTATTTACCTTTCTGTTAGCAGCTATTTGTTCTTTTATGATCGCTTGCACGCACGTTCAAGGTACTTGCAAGGATGTGAATTTAACGTATCTATATTAAAGTACAAAGTACTCAGCGCTTGATTTTGTAAATAGCAAATTGTCAATTTACTCGACTAGAAGCAAGCCTTGGTACCAACGTGTCTCGTATTTGAGGGCTTCTGAATAGTGGCAGCAGCTGCGGTTTTTTACCGTTACCATTACCTTCAAGCGCGTTTCCCTCTATATTTCTCTCCCCCTATGATCCCACCCCAGACATTTAGGCCAAAGAGCAGTGCATTGTAAAGGTTTATTTCTGAAAATGGTGTAAGGAAAGCTGACAACGCGGCTGCGCCGTGCCATTATTTTGCGTCGCTATGGATAAAGTCTGCGTGCCACGCAAGTAAACAGATTCGATATGAGACATTGTCTCAAAACTTCGATATGAGACACATTAGGAAGGAGCCAACAGCCGCTGACCCTTTCTTTTTTTTTACGGAAGCTTTCTATAAGGCATATTATACAAACTTGTGTAACCTATTTCTGTCTTTACCTTTCTGTTAGCAGCTATTTGTTCTTTTATGATCGCTTGCACGCATTTTCACTGTACTTGCAAGGATGTGAATTTAACGTATCTATATTAAAGTACAAAGTACTCGGCGCTTGATTTTGTGAATAGCAAATTGTCAATTTACGCAACCCGAAGCAAGCCTTGGTTCCAACGTGTTTCGTATTTGAGGGCTTCTGAATAGTGGCAGCAGCTGCGGTTTTTTACCGTTACCATTACCTTCAAGCGCGTTTACCTCTATATTTCTCTCCCCCTATGATCCCACCCCAGACCTTTAAGCCACAGAGCAGTGCATTGTAAAGGTGAATATTGTGCCTGCTTTCTTTTATTTCTGAAGATGGTGTAAGGAAAGCTGACAACACGGCTGCGCCGTGCGTTTACTTTGCGTCGCAATGGATAAAGTCTGCGTGCCACGCAAGTAAACAGATTCGATATGAGACATTGTCTCAAAACTGCGATATGAGACACATTAGGAAGGAGCCAACAGCCGCTGACCCTTTCTTTTTTTTTACGCAAGCTTGCTATAAGGCATATTATACAAACTTGTGTAACCTATTTCTGTCTTTACCTTTCTGTTAGCAGCTATTTGTTCTTTTATGATCGCTTGCACGCATGTTCACTGTACTTGTAAGGGTGTGAATTTAACGTATCTATATTAAAGTACAAAGTACTCAGCGCTTGATTTTGTAAATAGCAAATTGTCAATTTACTCGACCCGAAGCTAGCCTTGGTTCCAACATGCCTCGTATTTGAGGGCTTCTGAATAGTGGCAGCAGCTGCGGTTTTTTACCGTTACCATTACCTTCAAGCGCGTTTCCCTCTATCTTTCTCTCCCCCTATGATCCCACCCCAGACCTTTAAGCCACAGAGCAGTGCATTGTAAAGGTTTATTTCTGAAAATGGTGTAAGGAAAGCTGACAACGCGGCTGCGCCGTGCCATTATTTTGCGTCGCAATGGATAAAGTCTGCGTGCCACGCAAGTAAACAGATTCGATATGAGACATTGTCTCAAAACTTCGATATGAGACACATTAGGAAGGAGCCAACCGCCGCTGACCCTTTCTTTTTTTTTACGGAAGCTTTCTATAAGGCATATTATACAAACTTGAGTAACCTATTTCTGTCTTTACCTTTCTGTTAGCAGCTATTTGTTCTTTTATGATCGCTTGCACGCACGTTCACTGTACTTGCAAGGATGTGAATTTAACGTATCTATATTAAAGTACAAAGTACTCGGCGCTTGATTTTGTGAATAGCAAATTGTCAATTTACTCAACCCGAAGCAAGCCTTGGTTCCAACGTGTTTCGTATTTGAGGGCTTCTGAATAGTGGCAGCAGCTGCGGTTTTTTACCGTTACCATTACCTTCAAGCGCGTTTACCTCTATATTTCTCTCCCCCTATGATCCCACCCCAGACCTTTAAGCCACAGAGCAGTGCATTGTAAAGGTTTATTTCTGAAGATGGTGTAAGGAAAGCTGACAACGCGGCTGCGCCGTGCGTTTACTTTGCGTCGCAATGGATAAAGTCTGCGTGCCACGCAAGTAAACAGATTCGATATGAGACATTGTCTCAAAGACATTGTCTCAAAACTTAGATATGAGACACATTAGGAAGGAGCCAACAGACGCTGACCCTTTCTATTTTTTTTTTACGCAAGCTTTCTATAAGGCATATTATACAAACTTGTGTAACCAATTTCTGTCTTTACCTTTCTGTTAGCATCTATTTGCTCTTTTATGATCGCTTGCACGCACGTGCAAGCGATCATGTGAAGGATGTGAATTTAACGTATCTATATTAAAGTACAGAGTATTCAGCGCTTGATTTTGTAAATAGCAAATTGTCAATTTACTCGACCCGAAGCAAGCCTTGGTTCCAACGTGTCTCGTATTTGAGGGCTTCTGAATAGTGGCAGCAGCTGCGGTTTTTTACCGTTACCATTACCTTCAAGCGCGTTTCCCTCTATCTTTCTCTCCCCCTATGATCCCACCCCAGACCTTCTATCCACAGAGCAGTGCATTGTAAAGGTTTATTTCTGAAGATGGTGTAAGGAAAGCTGACAACGCGGCTGCGCCGTGCCTTTATTTTGCGTCGCAATGGATAAAGCCTGCGTGCCACGCAAGTAAACAGATTCGATATGAGACATTGTCTCAAAACTTCGATATGAGACACATTAGGAAGGAGCCAACAGCCGCTGACCCTTTCTGTCTTTTTTTGCGCAAGCTTTCTATAAGGCATATTGTACAAACTTGTGTAACCAATTTCTGTCTTTACCTTTCTGTTAGCAGCTATTTGCTCTTTTATGATCGCTTGCACGCACGTTCACTGTACTTGCAAGGATGTGAATTTAACGTATCTATATTAAAGGACAAAGTACTCAGCGCTTGATTTTGTAAATAGCAAATTGTCAATTTACTCGACCCGAAGCAAGCCTTGGTTCCAACGTGTCTCGTATTTGAGGGCTTCTGAATAGTGGCAGCAGCTGCGGTTTTTTACCGTTACCATTACCTCCAAGCGCGTTTCCCTCTATATTTCTCTCCCCCATCATCCCACCCCAGACATTTAAGCCACAGAGCAGTGCATTGTAAAGGTTTATTTCTGAAAACGGTGTAAGGAAAGCTGACAACGCGGCTGCGCCGTGCCTTTATTTTGCGTCGCAATGGATAAAGTCTGCGTGCCACGCAAGTAAACAGATTCGATATGAGACATTGTCTCAAAACTTCGATATGAGACACATTAGGTAGGAGCCATCAGCCGCTGACCCTTTCTTTTTTTTTACGCAAGCTTGCTATAAGGCATATTATACAAACTTGTGTAACCTATTTCTGTCTTTACCTTTCTGTTAGCAGCTATTTGTTCTTTTATGATCGCTTGCACGCATGTTCACTGTACTTGTAAGGGTGTGAATTTAACGTATCTATATTAAAGTACAAAGTACTCAGCGCTTGATTTTGTAAATAGCAAATTGTCAATTTACTCGACCCGAAGCTAGCCTTGGTTCCAACATGCCTCGTATTTGAGGGCTTCTGAATAGTGGCAGCAGCTGCGGTTTTTTACCGTTACCATTACCTTCAAGCGCGTTTCCCTCTATCTTTCTCTCCCCCTATGATCCCACCCCAGACCTTTAAGCCACAGAGCAGTGCATTGTAAAGGTTTATTTCTGAAAATGGTGTAAGGAAAGCTGACAACGCGGCTGCGCCGTGCCATTATTTTGCGTCGCAATGGATAAAGTCTGCGTGCCACGCAAGTAAACAGATTCGATATGAGACATTGTCTCAAAACTTCGATATGAGACACATTAGGAAGGAGCCAACAGCCGCTGACCCTTTCTTTTTTTTTACGCAAGCTTTCTATGAGGCATATTATACAAACTTGTGTAACCTATTTCTGTATTTACCTTTCTGTTAGCAGCTATTTGTTCTTTTATGATCGCTTGCACGCACGTTCAAGGTACTTGCAAGGATGTGAATTTAACGTATCTATATTAAAGTACAAAGTACTCAGCGCTTGATTTTGTAAATAGCAAATTGTCAATTTACTCGACTAGAAGCAAGCCTTGGTTCCAACGTGTCTCGTATTTGAGGGCTTCTGAATAGTGGCAGCAGCTGCGGTTTTTTACCGTTACCATTACCTTCAAGCGCGTTTCCCTCTATATTTCTCTCCCCCTATGATCCCACCCCAGACATTTAGGCCAAAGAGCAGTGCATTGTAAAGGTTTATTTCTGAAAATGGTGTAAGGAAAGCTGACAACGCGGCTGCGCCGTGCCATTATTTTGCGTCGCAATGGATAAAGTCTGCGTGCCACGCAAGTAAACAGATTCGATATGAGACATTGTCTCAAAACTTCGATATGAGACACATTAGGAAGGAGCCAACAGCCGCTGACCCTTTCTTTTTTTTTACGGAAGCTTTCTATAAGGCATATTATACAAACTTGTGTAACCTATTTCTGTCTTTACCTTTCTGTTAGCAGCTGTTTGTTCTTTTATGATCGCTTGCACGCATTTTCACTGTACTTGCAAGGATGTGAATTTAACGTATCTATATTAAAGTACAAAGTACTCGGCGCTTGATTTTGTGAATAGCAAATTGTCAATTTACGCAACCCGAAGCAAGCCTTGGTTCCAACGTGTTTCGTATTTGAGGGCTTCTGAATAGTGGCAGCAGCTGCGGTTTTTTACCGTTACCATTACCTTCAAGCGCGTTTACCTCTATATTTCTCTCCCCCTATGATCCCACCCCAGACCTTTAAGCCACAGAGCAGTGCATTGTAAAGGTGAATATTGTGCCTGCTTTCTTTTATTTCTGAAGATGGTGTAAGGAAAGCTGACAACACGGCTGCGCCGTGCGTTTACTTTGCGTCGCAATGGATAAAGTCTGCGTGCCACGCAAGTAAACAGATTCGATATGAGACATTGTCTCAAAACTGCGATATGAGACACATTAGGAAGGAGCCAACAGCCGCTGACCCTTTCTTTTTTTTTACGCAAGCTTGCTATAAGGCATATTATACAAACTTGTGTAACCTATTTCTGTCTTTACCTTTCTGTTAGCAGCTATTTGTTCTTTTATGATCGCTTGCACGCATGTTCACTGTACTTGTAAGGGTGTGAATTTAACGTATCTATATTAAAGTACAAAGTACTCAGCGCTTGATTTTGTAAATAGCAAATTGTCAATTTACTCGACCCGAAGCTAGCCTTGGTTCCAACATGCCTCGTATTTGAGGGCTTCTGAATAGTGGCAGCAGCTGCGGTTTTTTACCGTTACCATTACCTTCAAGCGCGTTTCCCTCTATCTTTCTCTCCCCCTATGATCCCACCCCAGACCTTTAAGCCACAGAGCAGTGCATTGTAAAGGTTTATTTCTGAAAATGGTGTAAGGAAAGCTGACAACGCGGCTGCGCCGTGCCATTATTTTGCGTCGCAATGGATAAAGTCTGCGTGCCACGCAAGTAAACAGATTCGATATGAGACATTGTCTCAAAACTTCGATATGAGACACATTAGGAAGGAGCCAACAGCCGCTGACCCTTTCTTTTTTTTTACGCAAGCTTTCTATGAGGCATATTATACAAACTTGTGTAACCTATTTCTGTATTTACCTTTCTGTTAGCAGCTATTTGTTCTTTTATGATCGCTTGCACGCACGTTCAAGGTACTTGCAAGGATGTGAATTTAACGTATCTATATTAAAGTACAAAGTGCTCAGCGCTTGATTTTGTAAATAGCAAATTGTCAATTTACTCGACCCGAAGCAAGCCTTGGTTCCAACGTGTCTCGTATTTGAGGGCTTCTGAATAGTGGCAGCAGCTGCGGTTTTTTACCGTTACCATTACCTTCAAGCGCGTTTCCCTCTATATTTCTCTCCCCCTATGATCCCACCCCAGACATTTAGGCCAAAGAGCAGTGCATTGTAAAGGTTTATTTCTGAAAATGGTGTAAGGAAAGCTGACAACGCGGCTGCGCCGTGCCATTATTTTGCGTCGCAATGGATAAAGTCTGCGTGCCACGCAAGTAAACAGATTCGATATGAGACATTGTCTCAAAACTTCGATATGAGACACATTAGGAAGGAGCCAACAGCCGCTGACCCTTTCTTTTTTTTTACGGAAGCTTTCTATAAGGCATATTATACAAACTTGTGTAACCTATTTCTGTCTTTACCTTTCTGTTAGCAGCTATTTGTTCTTTTATGATCGCTTGCACGCATTTTCACTGTACTTGCAAGGATGTGAATTTAACGTATCTATATTAAAGTACAAAGTACTCGGCGCTTGATTTTGTGAATAGCAAATTGTCAATTTACTCAACCCGAAGCAAGCCTTGGTTCCAACGTGTTTCGTATTTGAGGGCTTCTGAATAGTGGCAGCAGCTGCGGTTTTTTACCGTTACCATTACCTTCAAGCGCGTTTACCTCTATATTTCTCTCCCCCTATGATCCCACCCCAGACCTTTAAGCCACAGAGCAGTGCATTGTAAAGGTGAATATTGTGCCTGCTTTCTTTTATTTCTGAAGATGGTGTAAGGAAAGCTGACAACGCGGCTGCGCCGTGCGTTTACTTTGCGTCGCAATGGATAAAGTCTGCGTGCCACGCAAGTAAACAGATTCGATATGAGACATTGTCTCAAAGACATTGTCTCAAAACTTAGATATGAGACACATTAGGAAGGAGCCAACAGACGCTGACCCTTTCTTTTTTTTTACGCAAGCTTTCTATAAGGCATATTATACAAACTTGTGTAACTTATTTCTGTCTTTACCTTTCTGTTAGCAAGTATTTGTTCTTTTATGATCGCTTGCACGCATGTTCACTGTACTTTTAAGGATGTGAATTTCACGTATCTATATTGAAGTACAAAGTACTCAGCGCTTGATTTTGTAAATAGCAAATTGTCAATTTACTCGACCCGAAGCAAGCCTTGGTTCCAACGTGTCTCGTATTTGAGGGCTTCTGAATAGTGGCAGCAGCTGCGGTTTTTTACCGTTACCATTACCTTCAAGCGCGTTTCCCTCTATCTTTCTCTCCCCCTCTGATCCCTCCCGAGACCTTTAAGCCACAGAGCAGTGCATTGTAAAGGTGAATATTGTGCCTGCTTTCGTTTATTTCTGAAGATGGTGTAAGGAAAGCTGACAACGCGGCTGCGCCGTGCGTTTACTTTGCGTCGCTATGGATAAAGCCTGCGTGCCACGAAAGTAAACGAATTCGATATGAGACATTGTCTCAAAACTTCGATATGAGACACATTAGGAAGGAGCCAACAGCCGCTGACCCTTTCTTTTTTTTTACGCAAGCTTTCTATAAGGCATATTATACAAACTTGTGTAACCTATTTCTGTCTTTACCTTTCTGTTAGCAGCTATTTTTTCTTTTATGATCGCTTGCACGCATGTTCACTGTACTTGTAAGGATGTGAACTTAACGTATCTATATTAAAGTACAGAGTATTCAGCGCTTGATTTTGTAAATAGCAAATTGTCAATTTACTCAACCCGAAGCAAGCCTTGGTTCCAACGTGTCTCGTATTTGAGGGCTTCTGAATAGTGCCAGCATCTGCGGTTTTTTACCGTTACCATTACCTTCAAGCGCGTTTCCCTCTATCTTTCTCTCCCGATATGATCCCACCCCAGACCTTTAAGCCACAGAGCAGTGCATTGTAAAGGTTTATTTCTGAAGATGGTGTAAGGAAAGCTGACAACGCGGCGGCGCCGTGCCTTTATTTTGCGTCGCAATGGATAAAGCTTGCGTGCCACGCAAGTAAACAGATTCGATATGAGACATTGTCTCAAAACTTCGATATGAGACACATTAGGAAGGAGCCAACAGCCGCTGACCCTTTCTATTTTTTTTTTACGCAAGCTTTCTATAAGGCATATTATACAAACTTGTGTAACCTATTTCTGTCTTTACCTTTCTGTTAGCAGCTATTTGTTCTTTTATGATCGCTTGCACGCACGTTCACTGTACTTGTAAGGATGTGAATTTAACGTATCTATATTAAAGTACAGAGTATTCAGCGCTTGATTTTGTAAATAGCAAATTGTCAATTTACTCAACCCGAAGCAAGCCTTGGTTCCAACGTGTCTCGTATTTGAGGGCTTCTGAATAGTGGCAGCAGCTGCGGTTTTTTACCGTTACCATTACCTTCAAGCGCGTTTCCCTCTATCTTTCTCTCCCCCTATGATCCCACCCCAGACCTTCAATCCACAGAGCAGTGCATTGTAAAGGTTTATTTCTGAAGATGGTGTAAGGAAAGCTGACAACGCGGCTGCGCCGTGCCTTTATTTTGCGTCGCAATGGACAAAGCCTGCGTGCCACGCAAGTAAACAGATTCGATATGAGACATTGTCTCAAAACTTCGATATGAGACACATTAGGAAGGAGCCAACAGCCGCTGACCCTTTCTTTCTTTTTTTACGCAAGCTTTCTTAAGGCATATTGTACAAACTTGTGTAACCTATTTCTGTCTTTACCTTTCTGTTAGCAGCTATTTGTTCTTTTATGATCGCTTGCACGCACGTTCACTGTACTTGCAAGGATGTGAATTTAACGTATCTATATTAAAGGACAAAGTACTCAGCGCTTGATTTTGTAAATAGCAAATTGTCAATTTACTCGACCCGAAGCAAGCCTTGGTTCCAACGTGTCTCGTATTTGAGGGCTTCTGAATAGTGGCAGCAGCTGCGGTTTTTTACCGTTACCATTACCTCCAAGCGCGTTTCCCTCTATATTTCTCTCCCCCATTATCCCACCCCAGACATTTAGGCCACAGAGCAGTGCATTGTAAAGGTTTATTTCTGAAAACGGTGTAAGGAAAGCTGACAACGCGGCTGCGCCGTGCCTTTATTTTGCGTCGCAATGGATAAAGTCTGCGTGCCACGCAAGTAAACAGATTCGATATGAGACATTGTCTCAAAACTTCGATATGAGACACATTAGGAAGGAGCCAACAGCCGCTGACCCTTTCTTTTTTTTTACGCAAGCTTGCTATAAGGCATATTATACAAACTTGTGCAACTTATTTCTGTCTTTACCTTTCTGTTAGCAGCTATTTGTTCTTTTATGATCGCTTGCACGCATTTTCGCTGTACTTGCAAGGATGTGAATTTAACGTATCTATATTAAAGTACAAAGTACTCGGCGCTTCATTTTGTAAATAGCAAATTTTCAATTTACTCAACCCGAAGCAAGCCTTGGTTCCAACGTGTTTCGTATTTGAGGGCTTCTGAATAGTGGCAGCAGCTGGGTTTTTTACCGTTACCATTACCTTCAAGCGCGTTTACCTCTATATTTCTCTCCCCCTTTGATCCCACCCCAGACCTTTAAGCCACACAGCAGTGCATTGTAAAGGTTTATTTCTGAAAATGGTGTAAAGAAAGCTGACAACACGGCTGCGCCGTGCGTTTACTTTGCGTCGCAATGGATAAAGTCTGCGTGCCACGCAAGTAAACAGATTCGATATGAGATTGTCTCAAAACTTCGATATGAGACACATTAGGAAGAAGCCAACAGCCGCTGACCCTTTCTTTTTTTTTTACGCAAGCTTGCTATAAGGCATATTATACAAACTTGTGTAACCTATTTCTGTCTTTACCTTTCTGTTAGCAGCTATTTGTTCTTTTATGATCGCTTGCACGCACGTTCACTGTACTTGCAAGGATGTGAATTTAACGTATCTATATTAAAGTACAAAGTACTCAGCGCTTGATTTTGTGAATAGCAAATTGTCAATTTACTCGACCCAAAGCAAGCCTTGGTTCCAACGTGTCTCGTATTTGAGGGCTTCTGAATAGTGGCAGCAGCTGCGGTTTTTTACCGTTACCATTACCTTCAAGCGCGTTTCCCTCTATCTTTCTTTCCCCCTATGATCCCACCCCAGACCTTTAATCCACAGAGCAGTGCATTGTAAAGGTTTATTTCTGAAGATGGTGTAAGAAAGCTGACAACGCGGCTGCGCCATGCCTTTATTTTGCGTCGCAATGGATAAAGCATGCGTGCCACGCAAGTAAACAGATTCGATATGAGACATTGTCTCAAAACTTCGATATGAGACACATTAGGAAGGAGCCAACAGCCGCTGACCCTTTCTTTTTTTTTTTTTTTACGCAAGCTTTCTATAAGGCATATTATACAAACTTGAGTAACCTATTTCTGTCTTTACCTTTCTGTTAGCAGCTATTTGTTCTTTTATGATCGCTTGCACGCACGTTCACTGTACTTGCAAGGATGTGAATTTAACGTATCTATATTAAAGTACAAAGTACTCGGCGCTTGATTTTGTGAATAGCAAATTGTCAATTTACTCAACCCGAAGCAAGCCTTGGTTCCAACGTGTTTCGTATTTGAGGGCTTCTGAATAGTGGCAGCAGCTGCGGTTTTTTACCGTTACCATTACCTTCAAGCGCGTTTACCTCTATATTTCTCTCCCCCTATGATCCCACCCCAGACCTTTAAGCCACAGAGCAGTGCATTGTAAAGGTTTATTTCTGAAGATGGTGTAAGGAAAGCTGACAACGCGGCTGCGCCGTGCGTTTACTTTGCGTCGCAATGGATAAAGTCTGCGTGCCACGCAAGTAAACAGATTCGATATGAGACATTGTCTCAAAGACATTGTCTCAAAACTTAGATATGAGACACATTAGGAAGGAGCCAACAGACGCTGACCCTTTCTATTTTTTTTTTACGCAAGCTTTCTATAAGGCATATTATACAAACTTGTGTAACCAATTTCTGTCTTTACCTTTCTGTTAGCATCTATTTGCTCTTTTATGATCGCTTGCACGCACGTGCAAGCGATCATGTGAAGGATGTGAATTTAACGTATCTATATTAAAGTACAGAGTATTCAGCGCTTGATTTTGTAAATAGCAAATTGTCAATTTACTCGACCCGAAGCAAGCCTTGGTTCCAACGTGTCTCGTATTTGAGGGCTTCTGAATAGTGGCAGCAGCTGCGGTTTTTTACCGTTACCATTACCTTCAAGCGCGTTTCCCTCTATCTTTCTCTCCCCCTATGATCCCACCCCAGACCTTCTATCCACAGAGCAGTGCATTGTAAAGGTTTATTTCTGAAGATGGTGTAAGGAAAGCTGACAACGCGGCTGCGCCGTGCCTTTATTTTGCGTCGCAATGGATAAAGCCTGCGTGCCACGCAAGTAAACAGATTCGATATGAGACATTGTCTCAAAACTTCGATATGAGACACATTAGGAAGGAGCCAACAGCCGCTGACCCTTTCTGTCTTTTTTTGCGCAAGCTTTCTATAAGGCATATTGTACAAACTTGTGTAACCAATTTCTGTCTTTACCTTTCTGTTAGCAGCTATTTGCTCTTTTATGATCGCTTGCACGCACGTTCACTGTACTTGCAAGGATGTGAATTTAACGTATCTATATTAAAGGACAAAGTACTCAGCGCTTGATTTTGTAAATAGCAAATTGTCAATTTACTCGACCCGAAGCAAGCCTTGGTTCCAACGTGTCTCGTATTTGAGGGCTTCTGAATAGTGGCAGCAGCTGCGGTTTTTTACCGTTACCATTACCTCCAAGCGCGTTTCCCTCTATATTTCTCTCCCCCATCATCCCACCCCAGACATTTAAGCCACAGAGCAGTGCATTGTAAAGGTTTATTTCTGAAAACGGTGTAAGGAAAGCTGACAACGCGGCTGCGCCGTGCCTTTATTTTGCGTCGCAATGGATAAAGTCTGCGTGCCACGCAAGTAAACAGATTCGATATGAGACATTGTCTCAAAACTTCGATATGAGACACATTAGGTAGGAGCCATCAGCCGCTGACCCTTTCTTTTTTTTTACGCAAGCTTGCTATAAGGCATATTATACAAACTTGTGTAACCTATTTCTGTCTTTACCTTTCTGTTAGCAGCTATTTGTTCTTTTATGATCGCTTGCACGCATGTTCACTGTACTTGTAAGGGTGTGAATTTAACGTATCTATATTAAAGTACAAAGTACTCAGCGCTTGATTTTGTAAATAGCAAATTGTCAATTTACTCGACCCGAAGCTAGCCTTGGTTCCAACATGCCTCGTATTTGAGGGCTTCTGAATAGTGGCAGCAGCTGCGGTTTTTTACCGTTACCATTACCTTCAAGCGCGTTTCCCTCTATCTTTCTCTCCCCCTATGATCCCACCCCAGACCTTTAAGCCACAGAGCAGTGCATTGTAAAGGTTTATTTCTGAAAATGGTGTAAGGAAAGCTGACAACGCGGCTGCGCCGTGCCATTATTTTGCGTCGCAATGGATAAAGTCTGCGTGCCACGCAAGTAAACAGATTCGATATGAGACATTGTCTCAAAACTTCGATATGAGACACATTAGGAAGGAGCCAACAGCCGCTGACCCTTTCTTTTTTTTTACGCAAGCTTTCTATGAGGCATATTATACAAACTTGTGTAACCTATTTCTGTATTTACCTTTCTGTTAGCAGCTATTTGTTCTTTTATGATCGCTTGCACGCACGTTCAAGGTACTTGCAAGGATGTGAATTTAACGTATCTATATTAAAGTACAAAGTACTCAGCGCTTGATTTTGTAAATAGCAAATTGTCAATTTACTCGACTAGAAGCAAGCCTTGGTTCCAACGTGTCTCGTATTTGAGGGCTTCTGAATAGTGGCAGCAGCTGCGGTTTTTTACCGTTACCATTACCTTCAAGCGCGTTTCCCTCTATATTTCTCTCCCCCTATGATCCCACCCCAGACATTTAGGCCAAAGAGCAGTGCATTGTAAAGGTTTATTTCTGAAAATGGTGTAAGGAAAGCTGACAACGCGGCTGCGCCGTGCCATTATTTTGCGTCGCAATGGATAAAGTCTGCGTGCCACGCAAGTAAACAGATTCGATATGAGACATTGTCTCAAAACTTCGATATGAGACACATTAGGAAGGAGCCAACAGCCGCTGACCCTTTATTTTTTTTTACGGAAGCTTTCTATAAGGCATATTATACAAACTTGTGTAACCTATTTCTGTCTTTACCTTTCTGTTAGCAGCTGTTTGTTCTTTTATGATCGCTTGCACGCATTTTCACTGTACTTGCAAGGATGTGAATTTAACGTATCTATATTAAAGTACAAAGTACTCGGCGCTTGATTTTGTGAATAGCAAATTGTCAATTTACGCAACCCGAAGCAAGCCTTGGTTCCAACGTGTTTCGTATTTGAGGGCTTCTGAATAGTGGCAGCAGCTGCGGTTTTTTACCGTTACCATTACCTTCAAGCGCGTTTACCTCTATATTTCTCTCCCCCTATGATCCCACCCCAGACCTTTAAGCCACAGAGCAGTGCATTGTAAAGGTGAATATTGTGCCTGCTTTCTTTTATTTCTGAAGATGGTGTAAGGAAAGCTGACAACACGGCTGCGCCGTGCGTTTACTTTGCGTCGCAATGGATAAAGTCTGCGTGCCACGCAAGTAAACAGATTCGATATGAGACATTGTCTCAAAACTGCGATATGAGACACATTAGGAAGGAGCCAACAGCCGCTGACCCTTTCTTTTTTTTTACGCAAGCTTGCTATAAGGCATATTATACAAACTTGTGTAACCTATTTCTGTCTTTACCTTTCTGTTAGCAGCTATTTGTTCTTTTATGATCGCTTGCACGCATGTTCACTGTACTTGTAAGGGTGTGAATTTAACGTATCTATATTAAAGTACAAAGTACTCAGCGCTTGATTTTGTAAATAGCAAATTGTCAATTTACTCGACCCGAAGCTAGCCTTGGTTCCAACATGCCTCGTATTTGAGGGCTTCTGAATAGTGGCAGCAGCTGCGGTTTTTTACCGTTACCATTACCTTCAAGCGCGTTTCCCTCTATCTTTCTCTCCCCCTATGATCCCACCCCAGACCTTTAAGCCACAGAGCAGTGCATTGTAAAGGTTTATTTCTGAAAATGGTGTAAGGAAAGCTGACAACGCGGCTGCGCCGTGCCATTATTTTGCGTCGCAATGGATAAAGTCTGCGTGCCACGCAAGTAAACAGATTCGATATGAGACATTGTCTCAAAACTTCGATATGAGACACATTAGGAAGGAGCCAACAGCCGCTGACCCTTTCTTTTTTTTTACGCAAGCTTTCTATGAGGCATATTATACAAACTTGTGTAACCTATTTCTGTATTTACCTTTCTGTTAGCAGCTATTTGTTCTTTTATGATCGCTTGCACGCACGTTCAAGGTACTTGCAAGGATGTGAATTTAACGTATCTATATTAAAGTACAAAGTGCTCAGCGCTTGATTTTGTAAATAGCAAATTGTCAATTTACTCGACCCGAAGCAAGCCTTGGTTCCAACGTGTCTCGTATTTGAGGGCTTCTGAATAGTGGCAGCAGCTGCGGTTTTTTACCGTTACCATTACCTTCAAGCGCGTTTCCCTCTATATTTCTCTCCCCCTATGATCCCACCCCAGACATTTAGGCCAAAGAGCAGTGCATTGTAAAGGTTTATTTCTGAAAATGGTGTAAGGAAAGCTGACAACGCGGCTGCGCCGTGCCATTATTTTGCGTCGCAATGGATAAAGTCTGCGTGCCACGCAAGTAAACAGATTCGATATGAGACATTGTCTCAAAACTTCGATATGAGACACATTAGGAAGGAGCCAACAGCCGCTGACCCTTTCTTTTTTTTTACGGAAGCTTTCTATAAGGCATATTATACAAACTTGTGTAACCTATTTCTGTCTTTACCTTTCTGTTAGCAGCTATTTGTTCTTTTATGATCGCTTGCACGCATTTTCACTGTACTTGCAAGGATGTGAATTTAACGTATCTATATTAAAGTACAAAGTACTCGGCGCTTGATTTTGTGAATAGCAAATTGTCAATTTACTCAACCCGAAGCAAGCCTTGGTTCCAACGTGTTTCGTATTTGAGGGCTTCTGAATAGTGGCAGCAGCTGCGGTTTTTTACCGTTACCATTACCTTCAAGCGCGTTTACCTCTATATTTCTCTCCCCCTATGATCCCACCCCAGACCTTTAAGCCACAGAGCAGTGCATTGTAAAGGTGAATATTGTGCCTGCTTTCTTTTATTTCTGAAGATGGTGTAAGGAAAGCTGACAACGCGGCTGCGCCGTGCGTTTACTTTGCGTCGCAATGGATAAAGTCTGCGTGCCACGCAAGTAAACAGATTCGATATGAGACATTGTCTCAAAGACATTGTCTCAAAACTTAGATATGAGACACATTAGGAAGGAGCCAACAGACGCTGACCCTTTCTTTTTTTTTACGCAAGCTTTCTATAAGGCATATTATACAAACTTGTGTAACTTATTTCTGTCTTTACCTTTCTGTTAGCAAGTATTTGTTCTTTTATGATCGCTTGCACGCATGTTCACTGTACTTTTAAGGATGTGAATTTCACGTATCTATATTGAAGTACAAAGTACTCAGCGCTTGATTTTGTAAATAGCAAATTGTCAATTTACTCGACCCGAAGCAAGCCTTGGTTCCAACGTGTCTCGTATTTGAGGGCTTCTGAATAGTGGCAGCAGCTGCGGTTTTTTACCGTTACCATTACCTTCAAGCGCGTTTCCCTCTATCTTTCTCTCCCCCTCTGATCCCTCCCGAGACCTTTAAGCCACAGAGCAGTGCATTGTAAAGGTGAATATTGTGCCTGCTTTCGTTTATTTCTGAAGATGGTGTAAGGAAAGCTGACAACGCGGCTGCGCCGTGCGTTTACTTTGCGTCGCTATGGATAAAGCCTGCGTGCCACGAAAGTAAACGAATTCGATATGAGACATTGTCTCAAAACTTCGATATGAGACACATTAGGAAGGAGCCAACAGCCGCTGACCCTTTCTTTTTTTTTACGCAAGCTTTCTATAAGGCATATTATACAAACTTGTGTAACCTATTTCTGTCTTTACCTTTCTGTTAGCAGCTATTTTTTCTTTTATGATCGCTTGCACGCATGTTCACTGTACTTGTAAGGATGTGAACTTAACGTATCTATATTAAAGTACAGAGTATTCAGCGCTTGATTTTGTAAATAGCAAATTGTCAATTTACTCAACCCGAAGCAAGCCTTGGTTCCAACGTGTCTCGTATTTGAGGGCTTCTGAATAGTGCCAGCATCTGCGGTTTTTTACCGTTACCATTACCTTCAAGCGCGTTTCCCTCTATCTTTCTCTCCCGATATGATCCCACCCCAGACCTTTAAGCCACAGAGCAGTGCATTGTAAAGGTTTATTTCTGAAGATGGTGTAAGGAAAGCTGACAACGCGGCGGCGCCGTGCCTTTATTTTGCGTCGCAATGGATAAAGCTTGCGTGCCACGCAAGTAAACAGATTCGATATGAGACATTGTCTCAAAACTTCGATATGAGACACATTAGGAAGGAGCCAACAGCCGCTGACCCTTTCTATTTTTTTTTTACGCAAGCTTTCTATAAGGCATATTATACAAACTTGTGTAACCTATTTCTGTCTTTACCTTTCTGTTAGCAGCTATTTGTTCTTTTATGATCGCTTGCACGCACGTTCACTGTACTTGTAAGGATGTGAATTTAACGTATCTATATTAAAGTACAGAGTATTCAGCGCTTGATTTTGTAAATAGCAAATTGTCAATTTACTCAACCCGAAGCAAGCCTTGGTTCCAACGTGTCTCGTATTTGAGGGCTTCTGAATAGTGGCAGCAGCTGCGGTTTTTTACCGTTACCATTACCTTCAAGCGCGTTTCCCTCTATCTTTCTCTCCCCCTATGATCCCACCCCAGACCTTCAATCCACAGAGCAGTGCATTGTAAAGGTTTATTTCTGAAGATGGTGTAAGGAAAGCTGACAACGCGGCTGCGCCGTGCCTTTATTTTGCGTCGCAATGGACAAAGCCTGCGTGCCACGCAAGTAAACAGATTCGATATGAGACATTGTCTCAAAACTTCGATATGAGACACATTAGGAAGGAGCCAACAGCCGCTGACCCTTTCTTTCTTTTTTTACGCAAGCTTTCTTAAGGCATATTGTACAAACTTGTGTAACCTATTTCTGTCTTTACCTTTCTGTTAGCAGCTATTTGTTCTTTTATGATCGCTTGCACGCACGTTCACTGTACTTGCAAGGATGTGAATTTAACGTATCTATATTAAAGGACAAAGTACTCAGCGCTTGATTTTGTAAATAGCAAATTGTCAATTTACTCGACCCGAAGCAAGCCTTGGTTCCAACGTGTCTCGTATTTGAGGGCTTCTGAATAGTGGCAGCAGCTGCGGTTTTTTACCGTTACCATTACCTCCAAGCGCGTTTCCCTCTATATTTCTCTCCCCCATTATCCCACCCCAGACATTTAGGCCACAGAGCAGTGCATTGTAAAGGTTTATTTCTGAAAACGGTGTAAGGAAAGCTGACAACGCGGCTGCGCCGTGCCTTTATTTTGCGTCGCAATGGATAAAGTCTGCGTGCCACGCAAGTAAACAGATTCGATATGAGACATTGTCTCAAAACTTCGATATGAGACACATTAGGAAGGAGCCAACAGCCGCTGACCCTTTCTTTTTTTTTACGCAAGCTTGCTATAAGGCATATTATACAAACTTGTGCAACTTATTTCTGTCTTTACCTTTCTGTTAGCAGCTATTTGTTCTTTTATGATCGCTTGCACGCATTTTCGCTGTACTTGCAAGGATGTGAATTTAACGTATCTATATTAAAGTACAAAGTACTCGGCGCTTCATTTTGTAAATAGCAAATTTTCAATTTACTCAACCCGAAGCAAGCCTTGGTTCCAACGTGTTTCGTATTTGAGGGCTTCTGAATAGTGGCAGCAGCTGGGTTTTTTACCGTTACCATTACCTTCAAGCGCGTTTACCTCTATATTTCTCTCCCCCTTTGATCCCACCCCAGACCTTTAAGCCACACAGCAGTGCATTGTAAAGGTTTATTTCTGAAAATGGTGTAAAGAAAGCTGACAACACGGCTGCGCCGTGCGTTTACTTTGCGTCGCAATGGATAAAGTCTGCGTGCCACGCAAGTAAACAGATTCGATATGAGATTGTCTCAAAACTTCGATATGAGACACATTAGGAAGAAGCCAACAGCCGCTGACCCTTTCTTTTTTTTTTACGCAAGCTTGCTATAAGGCATATTATACAAACTTGTGTAACCTATTTCTGTCTTTACCTTTCTGTTAGCAGCTATTTGTTCTTTTATGATCGCTTGCACGCACGTTCACTGTACTTGCAAGGATGTGAATTTAACGTATCTATATTAAAGTACAAAGTACTCAGCGCTTGATTTTGTGAATAGCAAATTGTCAATTTACTCGACCCAAAGCAAGCCTTGGTTCCAACGTGTCTCGTATTTGAGGGCTTCTGAATAGTGGCAGCAGCTGCGGTTTTTTACCGTTACCATTACCTTCAAGCGCGTTTCCCTCTATCTTTCTTTCCCCCTATGATCCCACCCCAGACCTTTAATCCACAGAGCAGTGCATTGTAAAGGTTTATTTCTGAAGATGGTGTAAGAAAGCTGACAACGCGGCTGCGCCATGCCTTTATTTTGCGTCGCAATGGATAAAGCATGCGTGCCACGCAAGTAAACAGATTCGATATGAGACATTGTCTCAAAACTTCGATATGAGACACATTAGGAAGGAGCCAACAGCCGCTGACCCTTTCTTTTTTTTTTTTTTTTACGCAAGCTTTCTATAAGGCATATTATACAAACTTGTGTAACCTATTTCTGTCTTTACCTTTCTGTTAGCAGCTATTTGTTCTTTTATGATCGCTTGCACGCACATTCACTGTACTTGCAAGGATGTGAATTTAACGTATCTATATTAAAGGACAAAGTACTCAGCACTTGATTTTGTAAATAGCAAATTGTCAATTTACTCGACCCGAAGCAATCCTTGGTTCCAACGTGTCTCGTATTTGAGGGCTTCTGAATAGTGGCAGCAGCTGCGGTTTTTTACCGTTACCATTACCTTCAAGCGCGTTTCCCTCTATATTTCTCTGCCCCTATGATCCCACCCCAGACATTTAGGCCACAGACCAGTGCATTGTAAAGGTTTATTTCTGAAAACGGTGTAAGGAAAGCTGACAACACGGCTGCGCCGTGCGTTTACTTTGCGTCGCAATGGATAAAGTCTGCGTGCCACGCAAGTAAACAGATTCGATATGAGACATTGTCTCAAAACTTCGATATGAGACACATTAGGAAGGAGCCAACAGCCGCTGACCCTTTCTTTTTTTTTTACGCAAGCTTGCTATAAGGCATATTATACAATCTTGTGTAACCTATTTCTGTCTTTACCTTTCTGTTAGCAGCTATTTGTTCTTTTATGATCGCTTGCACGCACATTCACTGTACTTGCAAGGATGTGAATTTAACGTATCTATATTAAAGTACAAAGTACTCTGCGCTTGATTTTGTAAATAGCAAATTGTCAATTTACTCGACCCGAAGCTAGCCTTGGTTCCAACATGCCTCGTATTTGAGGGCTTCTGAATAGAGGCAGCAGCTAAGGTTTTTTACCGTTACCATTACCTTCAAGCGCGTTTCCCTCTATCTTTCTCTCCCCCCATGATCCCACCCCAGACCTTTAAGCCACAGAGCAGTGCATTGTAAAGGTTTATTTCTGAAAATGGTGTAAGGAAAGCTGACAACGCGGCTGCGCCGTGCCATTATTTTGCGTCGCAATGGATAAAGTCTGCGTGCCACGCAAGTAAACAGATTCGATATGAGACATTGTCTCAAAACTTCGATATGAGACACATTAGGAAGGAGCCAACAGCCGCTGACCCTTTCTTTTTTTTTACGCAAGGTTTCTATGAGGCATATTATACAAACTTGTGTAACCTATTTCTGTCTTTACCTTTCTGTTAGCAGCTATTTGTTCTTTTATGATCGCTTGCACGCACGTTCAAGGTAATAGCAAGGATGTGAATTTAACGTATCTATATTAAAGTACAAAGTACTCAGCGCTTGATTTTGTAAATAGCAAATTGTCAATTTACTCAACCCGAAGCAAGCCTTGGTTCCAACGTGTTTCGTATTTGAGGGCTTCTGAATAGTGGCAGCAGTTGCGGTTTTTTACCGTTACCATTACCATCAAGCGCGTTTCCCTCCATCTTTCTCTCCCCCTATTATCCCACCCCAGACCTTTAAGCCACAGAGCAGTGCATTGTATGGTTTATTTCTGAAAATGGTGTAAGGAAAGCTCACAACGCGGCTGCGCCGTGCCTTTATTTTGCGTCGCAATGGATAAAGTCTGCGTGCCACGCAAGAAAACAGATTCGATATGAGACATTGTCTCAAAACTTCGATATGAGACACATTAGGAAGGAGCCAACAGCCGCTGACCCTTTCTTTTTTTTTTACGCAAGCTTTCTATAAGGCATATTATACAAGCTTGTGTAACCTATTTCTGTCTTTACCTTTCTGTTAGCAGCTATTTGTTCTTTTATGATCGTTTGCACGCACATTCACTGTACTTGCAAGGATGTGAATTTAACGTATCTATATTAAAGGACAAAGTACTCAGCACTTGATTTTGTAAATAGCAAATTGTCAATTTACTCGACCCGAACCAAGCCTTGGTTCCAACGTGTCTCGTATTTGAGGGCTTCTGAATAGTGGCAGCAGCTGCGGTTTTTTACCGTTACCATTACATTCAAGCGCGTTTCCCTCTATCTTTCCCTCCCCCTATGATCCCACCCCAGACCTTCAATCCACAGAGCAGTGCATTGTAAAGGTTTATTTCTGAAGATGGTGTAAGGAAAGCTGACAACGCGGCTGCGCCGTGCCTTTATTTTGCGTCGCAATGAATAAAGCCTGCGTGCCACGCAAGTAAACAGATTCGATATGAGACATTGTCTCAAAACTTCGATATGAGACACATTAGGAAGGAGCCAACAGCCGCTGACCCTTTCTTTTTTTTTTACGCAAGCTTTCCATAAGGCATATTATACAAACTTGTGTAACCTATTTCTGTCTTTACCTTTCTGTTAGCAGCTATTTGTTCTTTTATGATCGCTTGCACGCACATTCACTGTACTTGCAAGGATGTGAATTTAACGTATCTATATTAAAGGACAAAGTACTCAGCACTTGATTTTGTAAATAGCAAATTGTCAATTTACTCGACCCGAAGCAAGCCTTGGTTCCAACGTGTCTCGTATTTGAGGGCTTCTGAATAGTGGCAGCAGCTGCGGTTTTTTACCGTTACCATTACCTTCAAGCGCGTTTCCCTCTATCTTTCTCTCCCCCTATGATCCCACCCCAGACCTTTAAGCCACAGAGCAGTGCATTGTAAAGGTTTATTTCTGAAAATGGTGTAAGGAAAGCTGACAACGCGGCTGCGCCGTGCCATTATTTTGCGTCGCAATGGATAAAGTCTGCGTGCCACGCAAGTAAACAGATTCGATATGAGACATTGTCTCAAAACTTCGATATGAGACACATTAGGAAGGAGCCAACAGCCGCTGACCCTTTCTTTTTTTTTACGCAAGCTTTCTATGAGGCATATTATACAAACTTGTGTAACCTATTTCTGTATTTACCTTTCTGTTAGCAGCTATTTGTTCTTTTATGATCGCTTGCACGCACGTTCAAGGTAATAGCAAGGATGTGAATTTAACGTATCTATATTAAAGTACAAAGTACTCAGCGCTTGATTTTGTAAATAGCAAATTGTCAATTTACTCAACCCGAAGCAAGCCTTGGTTCCAACGTGTTTCGTATTTGAGGGCTTCTGAATAGTGGCAGCAGCTGCGGTTTTTTACCGTTACCATTACCTTCAAGCGCGTTTACCTCTATATTTCTCTCCCCCTATGATCCCACCCCAGACCTTTAAGCCACACAGCAGTGCATTGTAAAGGTTTATTTCTGAAAATGGTGTAAGGAAAGCTGACAACACGGCTGCGCCGTGCGTTTACTTTGCGTCGCAATGGATAAAGTCTGCGTGCCACACAAGTAAACAGATTCGATATGAGACATTGTCTCAAAACTTCGATATGAGACACATTAGGAAGGAGCCAACAGCCGCTGACCCTTTCTTTTTTTTTTTTTTACGCAAGCTTTCTATAAGGCACATTATACAAACTTGTGTAACCTATTTCTGTCTTTACCTTTCTGTTAGCAGCTATTTGTTCTTTTATGATCGCTTGCACGCACGTTCACTGTACTTGTAAGGATGTGAATTTAACGTATCTATATTAAAGTACAGAGTATTCAGCGCTTGATTTTGTAAATAGCAAATTGTCAATTTACTCAACCCGAAGCAAGCCTTGGTTCCAACGTGTCTCGTATTTGAGGGCTTCTGAATAGTGGCAGCAGCTGCGGTTTTTTACCGTTACCATTACCTTCAAGCGCGTTTCCCTCTATCTTTCTCTCCCCCTATGATCCCACCCCAGACCTTTAAGCCACAGAGCAGTGCATTGTAAAGGTTTATTTCTGAAAATGGTGTAAGGAAAGCTGGCAACGCGGCTGCGCTGCCTTTATTTTGCGTCGCAATGGATAAAGTCTGCGTGCCACGCAAGTAAACAGATTCGATATGAGACATTGTCTCAAAACTTCGATATGAGACACATTAGGAAGGAGCCAACAGCCGCTGACCCTTTCTTTTTTTTTACGCAAGCTTGCTATAAGGCATATTGTACAAACTTGTGCAACTTATTTCTGTCTTTACCTTTCTGTTAGCAGCTATTTGTTCTTTTATGATCGCTTGCACGCATTTTCACTGTACTTGCAAAGATATGAATTTAACGTATCTATATAAAGTACAAAGTACTCGGCGCTTGATTTTGTAAATAGCAAATTGCCAATTTACTCAACCCGAAGCAAGCCTTGGTTCCAACGTGTTTCGTATTTGAGGGCTTCTGACTAGTGGCAGCAGCTGCGGTTTTTTACCGTTACCATTACCTTCAAGCGCGTTTACCTCTATATTTCTCTCCCCCTGTGATCCCACCCCAGACCTTTAAGCAACACAGCAGTGCATTGTAAAGGTTTATTTCTGAAAATGGTGTAAGGAAAGCTGACAACACGGCTGCGCCGTGCGTTTACTTTGCGTCGCAATGGATAAAGTCTGCGTGCCACGCAAGTAAAAAGATTCGATATGAGACATTGTCTCAAAGACATTGTCTCAAAACTTCGATATGAGACACATTAGGAAGGAGCCAACAGCTGCTGACCCTTTCTTTCTTTTACGCAAGCTTGCTATAAGGCATATTATACAAACTTGTGGAACTTATTTCTGTCTTTACCTTTCTGTTAGCAGCTATTTGTTTTTTTATGATCGCTTGCACGCATGTTCACTGTACTTGTAAGGATGTGAATTTAACGTATCTATATTAAAGTACAAAATACTCAGCGCTTGATTTTGTAAATAGCAAATTGTCAATTTACTCAACCCGAAGTAAGCCTTGGTTCCAACGTGTCTCGTATTTGAGGGCTTCTGAATAGTGGCAGCAGCTGCGGTTTTTTACCGTTACCATTACCTTCAAGCGCGTTTCCCTCTATCTTTCTCTCCCTCTATGATCCCACCCCAGGCCTTTCAGCCACAGAGCAGTGCATTGTAAAGGTGAATATTGTGCCTGCTTTCGTTTATTTGTGAAGATGGTGTAAGGAAAGCTGACAACGCGGCTGCGCCGTGCGTTTACTTTGCGTCGCAATGGATAAAGTCTGCGCGCCACGCAAGTACACAGATTCGATATGAGACATTGTCTCAAAGACATTGTCTCAAAACTTCGATATGAGACACATTAGGAAGGAGCCAACAGCCGCTGATACTTTCTTTTTTTTTTTACGCAAGCTTTCTATAAGGCATATTATACAAACTTGTGTAACTTATTTCTGTCTTTACCTTTCTGTTAGCAGCTATTTGTTCTTTTATGATCGCTTGCACGCATGTTCACTGTACTTGTAAGGATGTGAATTTCACGTATCTATATTGAAGTACAAAGTACTCAGCGCTTGATTTTGTAAATAGCAAATTGTCAATTTACTCGACCCGAAGCAAGCCTTGGTTCCAACATGTCTCGTATTTGAGGGCTTCTGAATAGTGGCAGCAGCTGCGGTTTTTTACCGTTACCATTACCTTCAAGCGCGTTTCCCTCTATCTTTCTCTCCCTCTATGATACCACCCCAGGCCTTTCAGCCACAAAGCAGTGCATTGTAAAGGTGAATATTGTGCCTGCTTTCGTTTATTTCTGAAGATGGTGTAAGGAAAGCTGACAACGCGGCTGCGCCGTGCGTTTACTTTGCGTCGCAATGGATAAAGTCTGCGTGCCACGCAAGTAAACAGATTCGATATGAGACATTGTCTCAAAGACATTGTCTCAAAACTTCGAAATGAGACACATTAGGAAGGAGCCAACAGCCGCTGACCCTTTCTTTTTTTTTACGCAAGCTTTCTATAAGGCATATTATACAAACTTGTGTAACTTATTTCTGTCTTTACCTTTCTGTTAGCAGCTATTTGTTCTTTTATGATCGCTTGCACGCATGTTCACTGTACTTGTAAGGATTTGAATTTCACGTATCTATATTGAAGTACAAAGTACTCAGCGCTTGATTTTGTAAATAGCAAATTGTCAATTTACTCGACCCGAAGCAAGCCTTGGTTCCAACGTGTCTCGTATTTGAGGGCTTCAGAATAGTGGCAGCAGCTGCGGTTTTTTACAGTTACCATTACCTTCAAGCGCGTTTCCCTCTATATTTCTCTCCCCCTATGATCCCACCCCAAACCTTTAAGCCACAGAGCAGTGCATTGTAAAGGTTTATTTCTGAAGATGGTGTAAGGAAAGCTGACAACGCGGCTGCGCCGTGCGTTTATTTTGCGTCGCAATGGATAAAGTCTGCGTGCCACGCAAGTAAACATATTCGATATGAGACATTGTCTCAAAGACATTGTCTCAAAACTTCGATATGAGACACATTAGGAAGGAGCCAACAGCCGCTGAACCGTTCTTTTTTTTACACTAGCTTTCTATAAGGCATAATATACAAACTTGTGTAACACTATTTCTGTCTTTACCTTTCTGTTAGCAGCTATTTGTTCCTTTATGATCGCTTGCACGCATGTTCACTGTACTTGTAAGGATGTGAATTTAACGTATCTATATTAAAGTACAAAGTACTCAGCGCATGATTTTGTAAATAGCAAATTGTCAATTTACTCGACCCGAAGCAAGCCTTGGCTCCAACGTGTCTCGTATTTGAGGGCTTCTGAATAGTGGCAGCAGCTGCGGTTTTTTACCGTTACCATTACCTTCAAGCGCGTTTCCCTCTATCTTTCTCTCCCCCTCTGATCCCACCCCAAACCTTTAAGCCACAGAGCAGTGCATTGTAAAGGTGAATATTGTGCCTGCTTTCGTTTATTTCTGAAGATGGTGTAAGGAAAGCTGACAACGCGGCTGCGCCGTGCGTTTACTTTGCGTCGCAATGGATAAAGTCTGCGCGCCACGCAAGTAAACAGATTCGATATGAGACATTGTCTCAAAACTTCGATATGAGACACATTAGGAAGGAGCCAACAGCCGCTGACCATTTCTTTTTTTTTACGCAAGCTTTATATAAGGCATATTATACAAACTTGTGTAACTTATTTCTGTCTTTACCTTTCTGTTAGCAGCTATTTTTTCTTTTATGATCGCTTGCACGCATGTTCACTGTACTTGTAAGGATGTGAATTTCACGTATCTATATTGAAGTACAAAGTACTCAGCGCTTGATTTTGTAAATAGCAAATTGTCAATTTACTCGACCCGAAGCAAGCCTTGGTTCCAACGTGTCTCGTATTTGAGGGCTTCTGAATAGTGGCAGCAGCTGCGGTTTTTTACAGTTACCATTACCTTCAAGCGCGTTTCCCTCTATATTTCTCTCCCCCTATGATCCCACCCCAGACCTTTAAGCCACAGAGCAGTGCATTGTAAAGGTTTATTTCTGAAGATGGTGTAAGGAAAGCTGACAACGCGGCTGCGCCGTGCGTTTACTTTGCGTCGCAATGGATAAAGTCTGCGTGCCACTCAAGTAAACAGATTCGATATGAGACATTGTCTCAAAGACATTGTCTCAAAACTTAGATATGAGACACATTAGGAAGGAGCCAACAGCCGCTGACCCTTTCTTTTTTTTTACGCAAGCTTTCTATAAGGCATATTATACAAACTTGTGTAACTTATTTCTGTCTTTACCTTTCTGTTAGCAACTATTTGTTCTTTTATGATCGCTTGCACGCATGTTCACTGTACTTGTAAGGATGTGAATTTCACGTATCTATATTGAAGTACAAAGTACTCAGCGCTTGATTTTGTAAATAGCAAATTGTCAATTTACTCGACCCGAAGCAAGCCTTGGTTCCAACGTGTCTCGTATTTGAGGGCTTCTGAATAGTGGCAGCAGCTGCGGTTTTTTACCGTTACCATTACCTTCAAGCGCGTTTCCCTCTATCTTTCTCTCCCCCCATGATCCCAACCCAGACCTTTAGGCCACAGAGCAGTGCATTGTAAAGGTGAATATTGTGCCTGCTTTCGTTTATTTCTGAAGATGGTGTAAGGAAAGCTGACAACGGGGCTGCGCCGTGCGTTTACTTTGCGTTGCAATTGATAAAGTCTGCGTGCCACGCAAGTGAAGATTCGATATGAGACATTGTCTCAAAACTTCGATATGAGACACATTAGGAAGGAGCCAACAGCCGCTGACCCTTTCTTTCTTTAACGCAAGCTTGCTATAAGGCATATTATACAAACTTGTGTAACTTATTTCTGTCTTTACCTTTCTGTTAGCAGCTATTTGTTATTTTATGATCGCTTGCACGCATGTTCACTGTACTTGTAAGGATGTGAATTTAACGTATCTATATGAAAGTACAAAGTACTCAGCGCTTGATTTTGTAAATAGCAAATTGTCAATTTACTCAACCCGAAGCAAGCCTTGGTTCCAACGTGTCTCGTATTTGAGGGCTTCTGAATAGTGGCAGCAGCTGCGATTTTTTACCGTTACCATTACATTCAAGCGCGTTTCCCTCTATCTTTCTCTCCCCCTATGATCCCACCCCAGACCTTCAATCCACAGAGCAGTGCATTGTAAAGGTTTATTTCTGAAGATGGTGTAAGTGAAGCTGACAACGCGGCTGCGCCGTGCCTTTATTTTGCGTCGCAATGAATAAAGCCTGCGTGCCACGCAAGTAAACAGATTCTATTTAAGACATTGTCTTTAAAACTTCGATATGAGACACATTAGGAAGGAGCCAACTGCCGCTGACCCTTTCTTTTTTTTTACGCAAGCTTTCTATGAGGCATATTATACAAACTTGTGTAACCTATTTCTGTCTTTACCTTTCTGTTAGCAGCTATTTGTTCTTTTATGATCGCTTGCACGCACATTCACTGTACTTGCAAGGATGTGAATTTAACGTATCTATATTAAAGGACAAAGTACTCAGCACTTGATTTTGTAAATAGCAAATTGTCAATTTACTCGACCCGAAGCAAGCCTTGGTTCCAACGTGTCTCGTATTTGAGGGCTTCTGAATAGTGGCAGCAGCTGCGGTTTTTTACCGTTACCATTACCTTCAAGCGCGTTTCCCTCTATATTTCTCTGCCCCTATGATCCCACCCCAGACATTTAGGCCACAGAGCAGTGCATTGTAAAGGTTTATTTCTGAAAACGGTGTAAGGAAAGCTGACAACACGGCTGCGCCGTGCGTTTACTTTGCGTCGCAATGGATAAAGTCTGCGTGCCACGCAAGTAAACAGATTCGATATGAGACATTGTCTCAAAACTTCGATATGAGACACATTAGAAAGGAGCCAACAGCCGCTGACCCTTTCTTTTTTTTTTACGCAAGCTTGCTATAAGGCATATTATACAAACTTGTGTAACCTATTTCTGTCTTTACCTTTCTGTTAGCAGCTATTTGTTCTTTTATGATCGCTTGCACGCATGTTCACTGTACTTGTAAGGGTGTGAATTTAACGTATCTATATTAAAGTACAAAGTACTCAGCGCTTGATTTTGTAAATAGCAAATTGTCAATTTACTCGACCCGAAGCTAGCCTTGGTTCCAACATGCCTCGTATTTGAGGGCTTCTGAATAGTGGCAGCAGCTGCGGTTTTTTACCGTTACCATTACCTTCAAGCGCGTTTCCCTCTATCTTTCTCTCCCCCTATGATCCCACCCCAGACCTTTAAGCCACAGAGCAGTGCATTGTAAAGGTTTATTTCTGAAAATGGTGTAAGGAAAGCTGACAACGCGGCTGCGCCGTGCCATTATTTTGCGTCGCAATGGATAAAGTCTGCGTGCCACGCAAGTAAACAGATTCGATATGAGACATTGTCTCAAAACTTCGATATGAGACACATTAGGAAGGAGCCAACAGCCGCTGACCCTTTCTTTTTTTTTACGCAAGCTTTCTATAAGGCATATTATACAAACTTGTGTAACCTATTTCTGTCTTTACCTTTCTGTTAGCAGCTATTTGTTCTTTTATGATCGCTTGCACGCACGTTCACTGTACTTGTAAGGATGTGAATTTAACGTATCTATATTAAAGTACAGAGTATTCAGCGCTTGATTTTGTAAATAGCAAATTGTCAATTTACTCAACCCGAACCAAGCCTTGGTTTTAACGTGTCTCGTATTTGAGGGCTTCTGAATAGTGGCAGCAGCTGCGGTTTTTTACCGTTACCATTACCTTCAAGCGCGTTTCCCTCTATCTTTCTCTCCCCCTATGATCCCACCTCAGACCTTTAAGCCACAGAGCAGTGCATTGTAAAGGTTTATTTCTGAAAATGGTGTAAGGAAAGCTGGCAACGCGGCTGCGCTGCCTTTATTTTGCGTCGCAATGGATAAAGTCTGCGTGCCACGCAAGTAAACAGATTCGATATGAGACATTGTCTCAAAACTTCGATATGAGACACATTAGGAAGGAGCCAACAGCCGCTGACCCTTTCTTTTTTTTTTACGCAAGCTTCCTATAAGGCATATTATACAAACTTGTGCAACTTATTTCTGTCTTTACCTTTTTGTTAGCAGCTATTTGTTCTTTTATGATCGCTTTCACGCATTTTCACTGCACTTGCAAGGATGTGAATTTAACGTATCTATATAAAGTACAAAGTACTCGGCGCTTGATTTTGTAAATAGCAAATTGCCAATTTACTCAACCCGAAGCAAGGCTTGGTTCCAACGTGTTTCGTATTTGGGGGCTTCTGAATAGTGGCAGCAGCTGCGGTTTTTTACCGTTACCATTACCTTGAAGCGCGTTTACCTCTATATTTCTCTCCCCCTGTGATCCCACCCCAGACCTTTAAACCACACAGCAGTGCATTGTAAAGGTTTATTTCTGAAAATGGTGTAAGGAAAGCTGACAACACGGCTGCGCCATGCGTTTACTTTGCGTCGCAATGGATAAAGTCTGCGTGCCACGCAAGTAAACAGATTCGATATGAGACATTGTCTCAAAGACATTGTCTCAAAACTTCGATATGAGACACATTAGGAAGGAGCCAACAGCCGCTGACCCTTTCTTTCTTTTACGCAAGCTTGCTATAAGGCATATTATACAAACTTGTGGAACTTATTTCTGTCTTTACCTTTCTGTTAGCAGCTATTTGTTCTTTTATGATCGCTTGCACGCATGTTCACTGTACTTGCAAGGATGTGAATTTAACGTATCTATATTAAAGTACAAAATACTCGGCACTTGATTTTGTAAATAGCAAATTGTCAATTTACTCAACCCGAAGCAAGCCTTGGTTCCAACGTGTCTAGTATTTGAGGGCTTCTGAATAGTGGCAGCAGCTGCGGTTTTTTACCGTTACCATTACCTTCAAGCGCGTTTCCCTCTATCTTTCTCTCCCTCTATGATCCCACCCCAGGCCTTTCAGCCACAGAGCAGTGCATTGTAAAGGTGAATATTGTGCCTGCTTTCGTTTATTTCTGAAGATGGTGTAAGGAAAGCTGACAACGCGGCTACGCCGTGTGTTTACTTTGCGTCGCAATGGATAAAGTCTGCGTGCCACGCAAGTAAACAGATTCGATATGAGACATTGTCTCAAAGACATTGTCTCAAAACTTCGATATGAGACACATTAGGAAGGAGCCAACAGCCGCTGACCCTTTCTTTTTTTTTTTACGCAAGCTTTATATAAGGCATATTATACAAACTTGTGTAACTTATTTCTGTCTTTACCTTTCTGTTAGCAGCTATTTGTTCCTTTATGATCGCTTGCACGCATGTTCACTGTACTTGTAAGGATGTGAATTTACCGTATCTATATTAAAGTACAAAGTACTCAGCGCATGATTTTGTAAATAGCAAATTGTCAATTTACTCGACCCGAAGCACGCCTTGGTTCCAACGTGTCTCGTATTTGAGGGCTTGTGAATAGTGGCAGCAGCTGCGGTTTTTTGCGGTTACCATTACCTTCAAGCGCGTTTCCCTCTATCTTTCTCTCCCCCTCTGATCCCACCCCAAACCTTTAAGCCACAGAGCAGTGCATTGTAAAGGTGAATATTGTGCCTGCTTTCGTTTATTTCTGAAGATGGTGTAAGGAAAGCTGACAACGCGGCTGCGCCGTGCGTTTACTTTGCGTCGCAATGGATAAAGTCTGCGCGCCACGCAAGTAAACACATTCGATATGAGACATTGTCTCAAAACTTCGATATGAGACACATTAGGAAGGAGCCAACAGCCGCTGACCCTTTCTTTTTTTTTACGCAAGCTTTATATAAGGCATATTATACAAACTTGTGTAACTTATTTCTGTCTTTACCTTTCTGTTAGCAGCTATTTGTTCTTTTATGATCGCTTGCACGCATGTTCACTGTACTTGTAAGGATGTGGATTTAACGTATCTATATTAAAGTACAAAGTACTCAGCGCTTGATTTTGTAAATAGCAAATTGTCAATTTACTCGACCCGAAGCAAGCCTTGGTTCCAACGTGTCTCGTATTTGAGGGCTTCTGAACAGTGGCAGCTGCGGTTTTTTACCGTTACCATTACCTTCAAGCGCGTTTCCCTCTATCTTTCTCTCCCCCCATGATCCCAACCCAGACCTTTAAGCCACAGAGCAGTGCATTGTAAAGGTGAATATTGTGCCTGCATTCGTTTATTTCTGAAGATGGTGTAAGGAAAGCTGACAACGGGGCTGCGCCGTGCGTTTACTTTGCGTTGCAATGGGTAAAGTCTGCGTGCCACGCAAGTGAAGATTCGATATCAGACATTGTCTCAAAACTTCGATATGAGACACATTAGGAAGGAGCCAACAGCCGCTGATCCTTTCTTTCTTTTACGCAAGCTTGCTATAAGGCATATTATACAAACTTGTGTAACTTATTTCTGTCTTTACCTTTCTGTTAGCAGCTATTTGTTATTTTATGATCGCTTGCACGCATGTTCACTGTACTTGTAAGGATGTGAATTTAACGTATCTATATTAAAGTACAAAGTACTCAGCGCTTGATTTTGTAAATAGCAAATTGTCAATTTACTCAAACCGAAGCAAGCCTTGGTTCCAACGTGTCTCGTATTTGAGGGCTTCTGAATAGTGGCAGCAGCTGCGGTTTTTTACCGTTACCATTACCTTCAAGCGCGTTTCCCTCTATCTTTCTCTCCCTCTATGATCCCACCCCAGGCCTTTCAGCCACAGAGCAGTGCATTGTAAAGGGGAATATTGTGCCTGCTTTCGTTTATTTCTGAAGATGGTGTAAGGAAGCTGACAACGCGGCTGCGCCGTGCGTTTACTTTGCGTCGCGATGGATAAAGTCTGCGCGCCACGCAAGTAAACAGATTCGATATGAGACATTGTCTCAAAGACATTGTCTCAAAACTTCGATATGAGACACATTAGGAAGGAGCCAACAGCCGCTGACCCTTTCTTTTTTTTTACGCAAGCTTTCTATAAGGCATATTATACAAACTTGTGTAAGTTATTTCTGTCTTTACCTTTCTGTTAGCAGCTATTTGTTCTTTTATGATCGCTTGCACGCATGTTCACTGTACTTGTAAGGATTTGAATTTCACGTATCTATATTGAAGTACAAAGTACTCAGCGCTTGATTTTGTAAATAGCAAATTGTCAATTTACTCGACCCGAAGCAAGCCTTGGCTCCAACGTGTCTCGTATTTGAGGGCTTCTGAATAGTGGCAGCAGCTGCGGTTTTTTACAGTTACCATTACCTTCAAGCGCGTTTCCCTCTATATTTGTCTCCCCCTATGATCCCACCCCAAACCTTTAAGCCACAGAGCAGTGCATTGTAAAGGTTTATTTCTGAAGATGGTGTAAGGAAAGCTGACAACGCGGCTGCGCCGTGCGTTTATTTTGCGTCGCAATGGATAAAGTCTGCGTGCCACGCAAGTAAACAGATTCGATATGAGACATTGTCTCAAAGACATTGTCTCAAAACTTCGATATGAGACACATTAGGAAGGAGCCAACAGCCGCTGAACCATTCTTTTTTTTACGCAAGCTTTCTATAAGGCATAATATACAAACTTGTGTAACACTATTTCTGTCTTTACCTTTCTGTTAGCAGCTATTTGTTCCTTTATGATCGCTTGCACGCATGTTCACTGTACTTGTAAGGATGTGAATTTAACGTATCTATATTAAAGTACAAAGTACTCAGCGCATGATTTTGTAAATAGCAAATTGTCAATTTACTCGACCCGAAGCAAGCCTTGGTTCCAACGTGTCTCGTATTTGAGGGCTTCTGAATAGTGGCAACAGCTGCGGTTTTTTGCCGTTACCATTACCTTCAAGCGCGTTTCCCTCTATCTTTCTCTCCCCCTCTGATCCCACCCCAAACCTTTAAGCCACAGAGCAGTGCATTGTAAAGGTGAATATTGTGCCTGCTTTCGTTTATTTCTGAAGATGGTGTAAGGAAAGCTGACAACGCGGCTGCGCCGTGCGTTTACTTTGCGTCGCAATGGATAAAGTCTGCGCGCCACGCAAGTAAACACATTCGATATGAGACATTGTCTCAAAACTTCGATATGAGACACATTAGGTTGGAGCCAACAGCCGCTGACCCTTTCCTTTTTTTTACGCAAGCTTTATATAAGGCATATTATACAAACTTGTGTAACTTATTTCTGTCTTTACCTTTCTGTTAGCAGCTATTTGTTCTTTTATGATCGCTGGCACGCATGTTCACTGTACTTGTAAGGATGTGAATTTCACGTATCTATATTGAAGTACAAAGTACTCAGCGCTTGATTTTGTAAATAGCAAATTGTCAATTTACTCGACCCGAAGCAAGCCTTGGTTCCAACGTGTCTTGTATTTGAGGGCTTCTGAATAGTGGCAGCGGCTGCGGTTTTTTACAGTTACCATTACCTTCAAGCGCGTTTCCCTCTATATTTCTCTCCCCCTATGATCCCACCCCAGACCTTTAAGCCACAGAGCAGTGCATTGTAAAGGTTTATTTCTGAAGATGGTGTAAGGAAAGCTGACAACGCGGCTGCGCCGTGCGTTTATTTTGCGTCGCAGTGGATAAAGTCTGCGTGCCACGCAAGTAAACAGATTCGATATGAGACATTGTCTCAAAGACATTGTCTCAAAACTTCCATATGAGACACATTAGGAAGGAGCCAACAGCCGCTGAACCGTTCTTTTTTTTACGCAAGCTTTCTATAAGACATATTATACAAACTTGTGTAACTTATTTCTGTCTTTACCTTTCTGTTAGCAGCTATTTGTTCTTTTATGATCGCTTGCACGCATGTTCACTGTACTTGTAAGGATGTGAATTTAACGTATCTATATTAAAGTACAAAGTACTCAGCGCTTGATTTTGTAAAAAGCAAATTGTCAATTTACTCGACCCGAAGCAAGCCTTGGTTCCAACGTGTCTCGAATTTGAGGGCCTCTGAATAGTAGCAGCAGCTGCGGTTTTTTACCATTACCATTAGCTTCAAGCGCGTTTCCCTCTATCTTTCTCTCCCCCTATGATCCCACCCCAGACCTTTAAGCCACAGAGCAGTGCATTGTAAAGGTGAATATTGTGCCTGCTTTCGTTTATTTCTGAAGATGGTGTAAGGAAAGCTGACAACGCGGCTGCGCCGTGCGTTTACTTTGCGTCGCAATGGATAAAGTCTGCGTGCCACGCAAGTAAACAGATTCGATATGAGACATTGTCTCAAAGACATTGTCTCAAAACTTAGATATGAGACACATTAGGAAGGAGCCAACAGCCGCTGACCCTTTCTTTTTTTTACGCAAGCTTTCTATAAGGCATATTATACAAACTTGTGTAACTTATTTCTGTCTTTACCTTTCTGTTAGCAACTATTTGTTCTTTTATGATCGCTTGCGCGCATGTTCACTGTACTTGTAAGGATGTGAATTTCACGTATCTATATTGAAGTACAAAGTACTCAGCGCTTGATTTTGTAAATAGCAAATTGTCAATTTACTCGACCCGAAGCAAGCCTTGGTTCCAACGTGTCTCATATTTGAGGGTTTCTGAATAGTGGCAGCAGCTGCGGTTTTTTGCCGTTACCATTACCTTCAAGCGCGTTTCCCTCTATCTTTCTCTCCCCCTCTGATCCCACCCCAAACCTTTAAGCCACAGAGCAGTGCATTGTAAAGGTGAATATTTTGCCTGCTTTCGTTTATTTCTGAAGATGGTGTAAGGAAAGCTGACAACGCGGCTGCGCCGTGCGTTTACTTTGCGTCGCAATGGATAAAGTCTGCGCGCCACGCAAGTAAACAGATTCGATATGAGACATTGTCTCAAAACTTCGATATGAGACACATTAGGAAGGAGCCAACAGCCGCTGACCCTTTCTTTTTTTTTACGCAAGCTTTATATAAGGCATATTATACAAACTTGTGTAACTTATTTCTGTCTTTACCTTTCTATTAGCAGATATTTTTTCTTTTATGATCGCTTGCACGCATGTTCACTGTACTTGTAAGGATGTGAATTTAACGTATCTATATTAAAGTACAAAGTACTCAGCGCTTGATTTTGTAAAAAGCAAATTGTCAATTTACTCGACCCGAAGCAAGCCTTGGTTCCAACGTGTCTCGTATTTGAGGGCCTCTGAATAGTAGCAGCAGCTGCGGTTTTTTACCATTACCATTAGCTTCAAGCGCGTTTCCCTCTATCTTTCTCTCCCCCTATGATCCCACCCCAGACCTTTAAGCCACAGAGCAGTGCATTGTAAAGGTGAATATTGTGCCTGCTTTCGTTTATTTCTGAAGATGGTGTAAGGAAAGCTGACAACGCGGCTGCGCCGTGCGTTTACTTTGCGTCGCAATGGATAAAGTCTGCGTGCCACGCAAGTAAACAGATTCGATATGAGACATTGTCTCAAAGACATTGTCTCAAAACTTAGATATGAGACACATTAGGAAGGAGCCAACAGCCGCTGACCCTTTCTTTTTTTTACGCAAGCTTTCTATAAGGCATATTATACAAACTTGTGTAACTTATTTCTGTCTTTACCTTTCTGTTAGCAACTATTTGTTCTTTTATGATCGCTTGCGCGCATGTTCACTGTACTTGTAAGGATGTGAATTTCACGTATCTATATTGAAGTACAAAGTACTCAGCGCTTGATTTTGTAAATAGCAAATTGTCAATTTACTCGACCCGAAGCAAGCCTTGGTTCCAACGTGTCTCATATTTGAGGGTTTCTGAATAGTGGCAGCAGCTGCGGTTTTTTGCCGTTACCATTACCTTCAAGCGCGTTTCCCTCTATCTTTCTCTCCCCCTCTGATCCCACCCCAAACCTTTAAGCCACAGAGCAGTGCATTGTAAAGGTGAATATTTTGCCTGCTTTCGTTTATTTCTGAAGATGGTGTAAGGAAAGCTGACAACGCGGCTGCGCCGTGCGTTTACTTTGCGTCGCAATGGATAAAGTCTGCGCGCCACGCAAGTAAACAGATTCGATATGAGACATTGTCTCAAAACTTCGATATGAGACACATTAGGAAGGAGCCAACAGCCGCTGACCCTTTCTTTTTTTTTACGCAAGCTTTATATAAGGCATATTATACAAACTTGTGTAACTTATTTCTGTCTTTACCTTTCTATTAGCAGATATTTTTTCTTTTATGATCGCTTGCACGCATGTTCACTGTACTTGTAAGGATGTGAATTTAACGTATCTATATTAAAGTACAGAGTATTCAGCGCTTGATTTTGTAAATAGCAAATTGTCAATTTACTCAACCCGAAGCAAGCCTTGGTTCCAACGTGTCTCGTATTTGAGGGCATCTGAATAGTGGCAGCAGCTGCGGTTTTTTACCGTTACCATCACCTTCAAGCGCGTTTCCCTCTATCTTTCTCTCCCCCCATGATCCCAACCCAGACCTTTAAGCCACAGAGCAGTGCATTGTAAAGGTGAATATTGTGTCTGGTTTCGTTTATTTCTGAAGAAGGTGTAAGGAAAGCTGACAACGGGGCTGCGCCGTGCGTTTACTTTGCGTTGCAATGGATAAAGTCTGCGTGCCACGCAAGTGAAGATTCGATATGAGACATTGTCTCAAAACTTCGATATGAGACACATTAGGAAGGAGCCAACAGCCGCTGACCCTTTCTTTCTTTTACGCAAGCTTGCTATAAGGCATATTATACAAACTTGTGTAACTTATTTCTGTCTTTACCTTTCTGTTAGCAGCTATTTGTTCTTTTATGATCGCTTGCACGCATGTTCACTGTACTTGTAAGGATGTGGATTTCACGTATCTATATTGAAGTACAAAGTACTCAGCGCTTGATTTTGTAAATAGCAAATTGTCAATTTACTCGACCCGAAGCAAGCCTTGGTTCCAACGTGTCTCGTATTTGAGGGCTTCTGAATAGTGGCAGCGGCTGCGGTTTTTTACAGTTACCATTACCTTCAAGCGCGTTTCCCTCTATATTCCTCTCCCCCTATGATCCCACCCCAGACCTTTAAGCCACAGAGCAGTGCATTGTAAAGGTGAATATTGTGCCTGCTTTCGTTTATTTCTGAAGATGGTGTAAGGAAAGCTGACAACGCGGCTGCGCCGTGCGTTTACTTTGCGTCGCAATGGATAAAGTCTGCGTGCCACGCAAGTAAACAGATTCGATATGAGACATTGTCTCAAAGACATTGTCTCAAAACTTAGATATGAGACACATTAGGAAGGAGCCAACAGCCGCTGACCCTTTCTTTTTTTTACGCAAGCTTTCTATAAGGCATATTATACAAACTTGTGTAACTTATTTCTGTCTTTACCTTTCTGTTAGCAACTATTTGTTCTTTTATGATCGCTTGCGCGCATGTTCACTGTACTTGTAAGGATGTGAATTTCACGTATCTATATTGAAGTACAAAGTACTCAGCGCTTGATTTTGTAAATAGCAAATTGTCAATTTACTCGACCCGAAGCAAGCCTTGGTTCCAACGTGTCTCGTATTTGAGGGCTTCTGAATAGTGGCAGCAGCTGCGGTTTTTTGCCGTTACCTTTACCTTCAAGCGCGTTTCCCTCTATCTTTCTCTCCCCCTCTGATCCCACCCCAAACCTTTAAGCCACAGAGCAGTGCATTGTAAAGGTGAATATTGTGCCTGCTTTCGTTTATTTCTGAAGATGGTGTAAGGAAAGCTGACAACGCGGCTGCGCCGTGCGTTTACTTTGCGTCGCAATGGATAAAGTCTGCGCGCCACGCAAGTAAACAGATTCGATATGAGACATTGTCTCAAAACTTCGATATGAGACACATTAGGAAGGAGCCAACAGCCGCTGACCCTTTCTTTTTTTTTACGCAAGCTTTATATAAGGCATATTATACAAACTTGTGTAACTTATTTCTGTCTTTACCTTTCTGTTAGCAGATATTTTTTCTTTTATGATCGCTTGCACGCATGTTCACTGTACTTGTAAGGATGTGAATTTAACGTATCTATATTAAACTACAGAGTATTCAGCGCTTGATTTTGTAAATAGCAAATTGTCAATTTACTCAACCCGAAGCAAGCCTTGGTTCCAACCTGTCTCGTATTTGAGGGCATCTGAATAGTGGCAGCAGCTGCGGTTTTTTACCGTTACCATTACCTTCAAGCGCGTTTCCCTCTATCTTTCTCTCCCCCCATGATCCCAACCCAGACCTTTAAGCCACAGAGCAGTGCATTGTAAAGGTGAATATTGTGTCTGGTTTCGTTTATTTCTGAAGATGGTGTAAGGAAAGCTGACAACGGGGCTGCGCCGTGCGTTTACTTTGCGTTGCAATGGATAAAGTCTGCGTGCCACGCAAGTGAAGATTCGATATGAGACATTGTCTCAAAACTTCGATATGAGACACATTAGGAAGGAGCCAACAGCCGCTGACCCTTTCTTTCTTTTACGCAAGCTTGCTATAAGGCATATTATACAAACTTTTGTAACTTATTTCTGTCTTTACCTTTCTGTTAGCAGCTATTTGTTCTTTTATGATCGCTTGCACGCATGTTCACTGTACTTGTAAGGATGTGAATTTCACGTATCTATATTGAAGTACAAAGTACTCAGCGCTTGATTTTGTAAATAGCAAATTGTCAATTTACTCGACCCGAAGCAAGCCTTGGTTCCAACGTGTCTCGTATTTGAGGGCTTCTGAATAGTGACAGCGGCTGCGGTTTTTTACAGTTACCATTACCTTCAAGCGCGTTTCCCTCTATATTTCTCTCCCCCTATGATCCCACCCCAGACCTTTAAGCCACAGAGCAGTGCATTGTAAAGGTTTATTTCTGAAGATGGTGTAAGGAAAGCTGACAACGCGGCTGCGCCGTGCGTTTATTTTGCGTCGCAGTGGATAAAGTCTGCGTGCCACGCAAGTAAACAGATTCGATATGAGACATTGTCTCAAAGACATTGTCTCAAAACTTCCATATGAGACACATTAGGAAGGGGCCAACAGCCGCGGAACCGTTCTTTTTTTTACGCAAGCTTTCTATAAGGCACATTATACAAACTTGTGTAACTTATTTCTGTCCTTACCTTTCTGTTAGCAGCTATTTGTTCTTTTATGATGGCTTGCACGCATGTTCACTGTACTTGTAAGGATGTGAATTTAACGTATCTATATTAAAGTACAAAGTACTCAGCGCTTGATTTTGTAAAAAGCAAATTGTCAATTTACTCGACCCGAAGCAAGCCTTGGTTCCAACGTGTCTCGTATTTGAGGGCCTCTGAATAGTAGCAGCAGCTGCGGTTTTTTACCGTTACCATTAGCTTCAAGCGCGTTTCCCTCTAACTTTCTCTCCCCCTATGATCCCACCCCAGACCTTTAAGCCACAGAGCAGTGCATTGTAAAGGTGAATATTGTGCCTGCTTTCGTTTATTTCTGAAGATGGTGTAAGGAAAGCTGACAACGCGGCTGCGCCGTGCGTTTACTTTGCGTCGCAATGGATAAAGTCTGCGTGCCACCACAAGTAAACAGATTCGATATGAGACATTGTCTCAAAGACATTGTCTCAAAACTTAGATATGAGACACATTAGGAAGGAGCCAACAGCCGCTGACCCTTTCTTTTTTTTACGCAAGCTTTCTATAAGGCATATTATACAAACTTGTGTAACTTATTTCTGTCTTTACCTTTCTGTTAGCAACTATTTGTTCTTTTATGATCGCTTGCGCGCATGTTCACTGTACTTGTAAGGATGTGAATTTCACGTATCTATATTGAAGTACAAAGTACTCAGCGCTTGATTTTGTAAATAGCAAATTGTCAATTTACTCGACCCGAAGCAAGCCTTGGTTCCAACGTGTCTCGTATTTGAGGGCTTCTGAATAGTGGCAGCAGCTGCGGTTTTTTACCGTTACCATTACCTTCAAGCGCGTTTCCCTCTATCTTTCTCTCCCCCCATGATCCCAACCCAGACCTTTAGGCCACAGAGCAGTGCATTGTAAAGGTGAATATTGTGCCTGCTTTCGTTTATTTCTGAAGATGGTGTAAGGAAAGCTGACAACGGGGCTGCGCCGTGCGTTTACTTTGCGTTGCAATGGATAAAGTCTGCGTGCCACGCAAGTGAAGATTCGATATGAGACATTGTCTCAAAACTTCGATATGAGACACATTAGGAAGGAGCCAACAGCCGCTGACCCTTTCTTTCTTTTACGCAAGCTTGCTATAAGGCATATTATACAAACTTGTGTAACTTATTTCTGTCTTTACCTTTCTGTTAGCAGCTATTTGTTATTTTATGATCGCTTGCACGCATGTTCACTGTACTTGTAAGGATGTGAATTTAACGTATCTATATTAAAGTACAAAGTACTCAGCGCTTGATTTTGTAAATAGCAAATTGTCAATTTACTCAACCCGAAGCAAGCCTTGGTTCCAACGTGTCTCGTATTTGAGGGCTTCTGAATAGTGGCAGCAGCTGCGGTTTTTTACCGTTACCATTAACTTCAAGTGCGTTTGCCTCTATCTTTCTCTCCCTCTATGATCCCACCCCAGGCCTTTCAGCCACACAGCAGTGCATTGTAAAGGTGAATATTGTGCCTGCTTTCGTTTAATTCTGAAGATGGTGTAAGGAAAGCTGACAACGCGGCTGCGCCGTGCGTTTACTTTGCGTCGCAATGAATAAAGTCTGCGCGCCACGCAAGTAAATAGATTCGATATGAGACATTGTCTCAAAGACATTGTCTCAAAACTTCGATATGAGACACATTAGGAAGAAGCCAACAGCCGCTGACCCTTTCTTTTTTTTACGCAAGCTTTCTATAAGGCATATTATACAAACTTGTGTAACTTATTTCTGTCTTTACCTTTCTGTTAGCAGCTATTTGTTCTTTTATGATCGCTTGCACGCATGTTCACTGTGCTTGTAAGGATGTGGATTTAACGTATCTATATTAAAGTACAAAGTACTCAGCGCTTGATTTTGTAAATAGCAAATTGTCAATTTACTCGACCCGAAGCAAGCCTTGGTTCCAACGTGTCTCGTATTTGAGGGCTTCTGAATAGTGGCAGCAGCTGCGGTTTTTTACCGTTACCATTACCTTCAAGTGCGTTTGCCTCTAACTTTCTCTCCCTCTATGATCCCACCCCAGGCCTTTCAGCCACAGAGCAGTGCATTGTAAAGGTGAATATTGTGCCTGCTTTCGTTTATTTCTGAAGATGGTGTAAGGAAAGCTGACAACGCGGCTGCGCCGTGCGTTTACTTTGCGTCGCAATGGATAAAGTCTGCGCGCCACGCAAGTAAACAGATTCGATATGAGACATTGTCTCAAAGACATTGTCTCAAAACTTCGATATGAGACACATTAGGAAGGAGCCAACAGCCGCTGACCCTTTCTTTTTTTTTACGCAAGCTTTGTATAAGGCATATTATACAAACTTGTGTAACTTTCTTCTGTCTTTACCTTTCTGTTAGCAGCTATTTGTTCTTTTATGATCGCTTGCACGCATGTTCACTGTACCTGTAAGGATGTTGATTTAACCTATCTATATTAAAGTACAAAGTACTCAGCGCTTGATTTTGTAAATAGCAAATTGTCAATTTACTCAACCCGAAGCAAGCCTTGGTTCCAACGTGTCTCGTATTTGAGGGCATCTGAATAGTGGCAGCAGCTGCGGTTTTTTACCGTTACCATTACCTTCAAGCGCGTTTCCCTCTATCTTTCTCTCCCCCCATGATCCCAACCCAGACCTTTAAGCCACAGAGCAGTGCATTGTAAAGGTGAATATTGTGTCTGGTTTCGTTTATTTCTGAAGATGGTGTAAGGAAAGCTGACAACGGGGCTGCGCCGTGCGTTTACTTTGCGTTGCAATGGATAAAGTCTGCGTGCCACGCAAGTGAAGATTCGATATGAGACATTGTCTCAAAACTTCGATATGAGACACATTAGGAAGGAGCCAACAGCCACTGACCCTTTCTTTCTTTTACGCAAGCATGCTATAAGGCATATTATACAAACTTGTGTAACTTATTTCTGTCTTTACCTTTCTGTTAGCAGCTATTTGTTCTTTTATGATCGCTTGCACGCATGTTCACTGTACTTGTAAGGATGTGAATTTCACGTATCTATATTGAAGTACAAAGTACTCAGCGCTTGATTTTGTAAATAGCAAATTGTCAATTTACTCGACCCGAAGCAAACCTTGGTTCCAACGTGTCTCGTATTTGAGGGCTTCTGAATAGTGGCAGCGGCTGCGGTTTTTTACAGTTACCATTACCTTCAAGCGCGTTTCCCTCTATATTTCTCTCCCCCTATGATCCCACCCCAGACCTTTAAGCCACAGAGCAGTGCATTGTAAAGGTTTATTTCTGAAGATGGTGTAAGGAAAGCTGACAACGCGGCTGCGCCGTGCGTTTATTTTGCGTCGCAGTGGATAAAGTCTGCGTGCCACGCAAGTAAACAGATTCGATATGAGACATTGTCTCAAAGACATTGTCTCAAAACTTCCATATGAGACACATTAGGAAGAAGCCAACAGCCGCTGAACCGTTCTTTTTTTTACGCAAGCTTTCTATAAGGCATATTATACAAACTTGTGTAACTTATTTCTGTCTTTACCTTTCTGTTAGCAGCTATTTGTTCTTTTATGATGGCTTGCACGCATGTTCACTGTACTTGTAAGGATGTGAATTTAACGTATCTATATTAAAGTAAAAGTACTCAGCGCTTGATTTTGTAAAAAGCAAATTGTCAATTTACTCGACCCGCAGCAAGCCTTGGTTCCAACGTGTCTCGTATTTGAGGGCCTCTGAATAGTAGCAGCAGCTGCGGTTTTTTACCGTTACCATTAGCTTCAAGCGCGTTTCCCTCTAACTTTCTCTCCCCCTATGATCCCACCCCAGACCTTTAAGCCACAGAGCAGTGCATTGTAAAGGTGAATATTGTGCCTGCTTTCGTTTATTTCTGAAGATGGTGTAAGGAAAGCTGACAACGCGGCTGCGCCGTGCGTTTACCTTGCGTCGCAATGGATAAAGTCTGCGTGCCACCACAAGTAAACAGATTCGATATGAGACATTGTCTCAAAGACATTGTCTCAAAACTTAGATATGAGACACATTAGGAAGGAGCCAACAGCCGCTGACCCTTTCTTTTTTTTACGCAAGCTTTCTATAAGGCATATTATACAAACTTGTGTAACTTATTTCTGTCTTTACCTTTCTGTTAGCAACTATTTGTTCTTTTATGATCGCTTGCGCGCATGTTCACTGTACTTGTAAGGATGTGAATTTCACGTATCTATATTAAAGTACAAAGTACTCAGCGCTTGATTTTGTAAATAGCAAATTGTCAATTTACTCGACCCGAAGCAAGCCTTGGTTCCAACGTGTCTCGTATTTGAGGGCTTCTGAATAGTGGCAGCAGCTGCGGTTTTTTACCGTTACCATTACCTTCAAGCGCGTTTCCCTCTATCTTTCTCTCCCCCCATGATCCCAACCCAGACCTTTAGGCCACAGAGCAGTGCATTGTAAAGGTGAATATTGTGCCTGCTTTCGTTTATTTCTGAAGATGGTGTAAGGAAAGCTGACAACGGGGCTGCGCCGTGCGTTTACTTTGCGTTGCAATGGATAAAGTCTGCGTGCCACGCAAGTGAAGATTCGATATGAGACATTGTCTCAAAACTTCGATATGAGACACATTAGGAAGGAGCCAACAGCCGCTGACCCTTTCTTTCTTTTACGCAAGCTTGCTATAAGGCATATTATACAAACTTGTGTAACTTATTTCTGTCTTTACCTTTCTGTTAGCAGCTATTTGTTATTTTATGATCGCTTGCACGCATGTTCACTGTACTTGTAAGGATGTGAATTTAACGTATCTATATTAAAGTACAAAGTACTCAGCGCTTGATTTTGTAAATAGCAAATTGTCAATTTACTCAACCCGAAGCAAGCCTTGGTTCCAACGTGTCTCGTATTTGAGGGCTTCTGAATAGTGGCAGCAGCTGCGGTTTTTTACCGTTACCATTAACTTCAAGTGCGTTTGCCTCTATCTTTCTCTCCCTCTATGATCCCACCCCAGGCCTTTCAGCCACACAGCAGTGCATTGTAAAGGTGAATATTGTGCCTGCTTTCGTTTAATTCTGAAGATGGTGTAAGGAAAGCTGACAACGCGGCTGCGCCGTGCGTTTACTTTGCGTCGCAATGAATAAAGTCTGCGCGCCACGCAAGTAAATAGATTCGATATGAGACATTGTCTCAAAGACATTGTCTCAAAACTTCGATATGAGACACATTAGGAAGAAGCCAACAGCCGCTGACCCTTTCTTTTTTTTACGCAAGCTTTCTATAAGGCATATTATACAAACTTGTGTAACTTATTTCTGTCTTTACCTTTCTGTTAGCAGCTATTTGTTCTTTTATGATCGCTTGCACGCATGTTCACTGTGCTTGTAAGGATGTGGATTTAACGTATCTATATTAAAGTACAAAGTACTCAGCGCTTGATTTTGTAAATAGCAAATTGTCAATTTACTCGACCCGAAGCAAGCCTTGGTTCCAACGTGTCTCGTATTTGAGGGCTTCTGAATAGTGGCAGCAGCTGCGGTTTTTTACCGTTACCATTACCTTCAAGTGCGTTTGCCTCTAACTTTCTCTCCCTCTATGATCCCACCCCAGGCCTTTCAGCCACAGAGCAGTGCATTGTAAAGGTGAATATTGTGCCTGCTTTCGTTTATTTCTGAAGATGGTGTAAGGAAAGCTGACAACGCGGCTGCGCCGTGCGTTTACTTTGCGTCGCAATGGATAAAGTCTGCGCGCCACGCAAGTAAACAGATTCGATATGAGACATTGTCTCAAAGACATTGTCTCAAAACTTCGATATGAGACACATTAGGAAGGAGCCAACAGCCGCTGACCCTTTCTTTTTTTTTACGCAAGCTTTGTATAAGGCATATTATACAAACTTGTGTAACTTTCTTCTGTCTTTACCTTTCTGTTAGCAGCTATTTGTTCTTTTATGATCGCTTGCACGCATGTTCACTGTACCTGTAAGGATGTTGATTTAACCTATCTATATTAAAGTACAAAGTACTCAGCGCTTGATTTTGTAAATAGCAAATTGTCAATTTACTCAACCCGAAGCAAGCCTTGGTTCCAACGTGTCTCGTATTTGAGGGCATCTGAATAGTGGCAGCAGCTGCGGTTTTTTACCGTTACCATTACCTTCAAGCGCGTTTCCCTCTATCTTTCTCTCCCCCCATGATCCCAACCCAGACCTTTAAGCCACAGAGCAGTGCATTGTAAAGGTGAATATTGTGTCTGGTTTCGTTTATTTCTGAAGATGGTGTAAGGAAAGCTGACAACGGGGCTGCGCCGTGCGTTTACTTTGCGTTGCAATGGATAAAGTCTGCGTGCCACGCAAGTGAAGATTCGATATGAGACATTGTCTCAAAACTTCGATATGAGACACATTAGGAAGGAGCCAACAGCCACTGACCCTTTCTTTCTTTTACGCAAGCATGCTATAAGGCATATTATACAAACTTGTGTAACTTATTTCTGTCTTTACCTTTCTGTTAGCAGCTATTTGTTCTTTTATGATCGCTTGCACGCATGTTCACTGTACTTGTAAGGATGTGAATTTCACGTATCTATATTGAAGTACAAAGTACTCAGCGCTTGATTTTGTAAATAGCAAATTGTCAATTTACTCGACCCGAAGCAAACCTTGGTTCCAACGTGTCTCGTATTTGAGGGCTTCTGAATAGTGGCAGCGGCTGCGGTTTTTTACAGTTACCATTACCTTCAAGCGCGTTTCCCTCTATATTTCTCTCCCCCTATGATCCCACCCCAGACCTTTAAGCCACAGAGCAGTGCATTGTAAAGGTTTATTTCTGAAGATGGTGTAAGGAAAGCTGACAACGCGGCTGCGCCGTGCGTTTATTTTGCGTCGCAGTGGATAAAGTCTGCGTGCCACGCAAGTAAACAGATTCGATATGAGACATTGTCTCAAAGACATTGTCTCAAAACTTCCATATGAGACACATTAGGAAGAAGCCAACAGCCGCTGAACCGTTCTTTTTTTTACGCAAGCTTTCTATAAGGCATATTATACAAACTTGTGTAACTTATTTCTGTCTTTACCTTTCTGTTAGCAGCTATTTGTTCTTTTATGATGGCTTGCACGCATGTTCACTGTACTTGTAAGGATGTGAATTTAACGTATCTATATTAAAGTAAAAGTACTCAGCGCTTGATTTTGTAAAAAGCAAATTGTCAATTTACTCGACCCGCAGCAAGCCTTGGTTCCAACGTGTCTCGTATTTGAGGGCCTCTGAATAGTAGCAGCAGCTGCGGTTTTTTACCGTTACCATTAGCTTCAAGCGCGTTTCCCTCTAACTTTCTCTCCCCCTATGATCCCACCCCAGACCTTTAAGCCACAGAGCAGTGCATTGTAAAGGTGAATATTGTGCCTGCTTTCGTTTATTTCTGAAGATGGTGTAAGGAAAGCTGACAACGCGGCTGCGCCGTGCGTTTACCTTGCGTCGCAATGGATAAAGTCTGCGTGCCACCACAAGTAAACAGATTCGATATGAGACATTGTCTCAAAGACATTGTCTCAAAACTTAGATATGAGACACATTAGGAAGGAGCCAACAGCCGCTGACCCTTTCTTTTTTTTACGCAAGCTTTCTATAAGGCATATTATACAAACTTGTGTAACTTATTTCTGTCTTTACCTTTCTGTTAGCAACTATTTGTTCTTTTATGATCGCTTGCGCGCATGTTCACTGTACTTGTAAGGATGTGAATTTCACGTATCTATATTAAAGTACAAAGTACTCAGCGCTTGATTTTGTAAATAGCAAATTGTCAATTTACTCGACCCGAAGCAAGCCTTGGTTCCAACGTGTCTCGTATTTGAGGGCTTCTGAATAGTGGCAGCAGCTGCGGTTTTTTACCGTTACCATTACCTTCAAGCGCGTTTCCCTCTATCTTTCTCTCCCCCCATGATCCCAACCCAGACCTTTAGGCCACAGAGCAGTGCATTGTAAAGGTGAATATTGTGCCTGCTTTCGTTTATTTCTGAAGATGGTGTAAGGAAAGCTGACAACGGGGCTGCGCCGTGCGTTTACTTTGCGTTGCAATGGATAAAGTCTGCGTGCCACGCAAGTGAAGATTCGATATGAGACATTGTCTCAAAACTTCGATATGAGACACATTAGGAAGGAGCCAACAGCCGCTGACCCTTTCTTTCTTTTACGCAAGCTTGCTATAAGGCATATTATACAAACTTGTGTAACTTATTTCTGTCTTTACCTTTCTGTTAGCAGCTATTTGTTATTTTATGATCGCTTGCACGCATGTTCACTGTACTTGTAAGGATGTGAATTTAACGTATCTATATTAAAGTACAAAGTACTCAGCGCTTGATTTTGTAAATAGCAAATTGTCAATTTACTCAACCCGAAGCAAGCCTTGGTTCCAACGTGTCTCGTATTTGAGGGCTTCTGAATAGTGGCAGCAGCTGCGGTTTTTTACCGTTACCATTAACTTCAAGTGCGTTTGCCTCTATCTTTCTCTCCCTCTATGATCCCACCCCAGGCCTTTCAGCCACACAGCAGTGCATTGTAAAGGTGAATATTGTGCCTGCTTTCGTTTAATTCTGAAGATGGTGTAAGGAAAGCTGACAACGCGGCTGCGCCGTGCGTTTACTTTGCGTCGCAATGAATAAAGTCTGCGCGCCACGCAAGTAAATAGATTCGATATGAGACATTGTCTCAAAGACATTGTCTCAAAACTTCGATATGAGACACATTAGGAAGGAGCCAACAGCCGCTGACCCTTTCTTTTTTTTACGCAAGCTTTCTATAAGGCATATTATACAAACTTGTGTAACTTATTTCTGTCTTTACCTTTCTGTTAGCAGCTATTTGTTCTTTTATGATCGCTTGCACGCATGTTCACTGTGCTTGTAAGGATGTGGATTTAACGTATCTATATTAAAGTACAAAGTACTCAGCGCTTGATTTTGTAAATAGCAAATTGTCAATTTACTCGACCCGAAGCAAGCCTTGGTTCCAACGTGTCTCGTATTTGAGGGCTTCTGAATAGTGGCAGCAGCTGCGGTTTTTTACCGTTACCATTACCTTCAAGTGCGTTTGCCTCTAACTTTCTCTCCCTCTATGATCCCACCCCAGGCCTTTCAGCCACAGAGCAGTGCATTGTAAAGGTGAATATTGTGCCTGCTTTCGTTTATTTCTGAAGATGGTGTAAGGAAAGCTGACAACGCGGCTGCGCCGTGCGTTTACTTTGCGTCGCAATGGATAAAGTCTGCGCGCCACGCAAGTAAACAGATTCGATATGAGACATTGTCTCAAAGACATTGTCTCAAAACTTCGATATGAGACACATTAGGAAGGAGCCAACAGCCGCTGACTCTTTCTTTTTTTTTACGCAAGCTTTGTATAAGGCATATTATACAAACTTGTGTAACTTTCTTCTGTCTTTACCTTTCTGTTAGCAGCTATTTGTTCTTTTATGATCGCTTGCACGCATGTTCACTGTACTTGTAAGGATGTTGATTTAACCTATCTATATTAAAGTACAAAGTACTCAGCGCTTGATTTTGTAAATAGCAAATTGTCAATTTACTCGACCCGAAGCAAGCCTTGGTTCCAACGTGTCTCGTATTTGAGGGCTTCTGAATAGTGGCAGCAGCTGCGGTTTTTTACCGTTACCATTACCTTCAAGCGCGTTTCCCTCTATATTTCTCTCCCCCTATGATCCCACCCCAGACCTTTAAGCCACAGAGCAGTGCATTGTAAAGGTTTATTTCTGAAGATGGTGTAAGGAAAGCTGACAACGCGGCTGCGCCGTGCGTTTATTTTGCGTCTTAATGGATAAAGTCTGCGTGCCACGCAAGTAAACAGATTCGATATGAGACATTGTCTCAAAGACATTGTCTCAAAATATCGATATGAGACACATTAGAAAGGAGCCAACAGCCGCTGACCCTTTCTTTTTTTTTTACGCAAGCTTTCTATAAGGCATATTATACAAACTTGTGTAACTTATTTCTGTCTTTACCTTTCTGTTAGCAGCTATTTGTTCTTTTATGATCGCTTGCACGCATGTTCACTGTACTTGTAAGGATGTGGATTTAACGTATCTATATTAAAGTACAGAGTACTCAGCGCTTGATTTTGTAAATAGCAAATTGTCAATTTACTCGACCCGAAGCAAGCCTTGGTTCCAACGTGTCTCGTATTTGAGGGCTTCTGAATAGTGGCAGCAGCTGCGGTTTTTTACCGTTACCATTACCTTCAAGCGCGTTTCCCTCTATCTTTCTCTCCCCCCATGATCCCAACCCAGACCTTTAGGCCACAGAGCAGTGCATTGTAAAGGTGAATATTGTGCCTGCTTTCGTTTATTTCTGAAGATGGTGTAAGGAAAGCTGACAACGGGGCTGCGCCGTGCGTTTACTTTGCGTTGCAATGGATAAAGTCTGCGTGCCACGCAAGTGAAGATTCGATATGAGACATTGTCTCAAAACTTCCATATGAGACACTTTAGGAAGGAGCCAACAGCCGCTGACCCTTTCTTTCTTTTACGCAAGCTTGCTATAAGGCATATTATACAAACTTGTGTAACTTATTTCTGTCTTTACCTTTCTGTTAGCAGCTATTTGTTATTTTATGATCGCTTGCACGCATGTTCACTGTACTTGTAAGGATGTGAATTTAACGTATCTATATTAAAGTACAAAGTACTCAGCGCTTGATTTTGTAAATAGCAAATTGTCAATTTACTCAACCCGAAGCAAGCCTTGGTTCCAACGTGTCTCGTATTTGAGGGCTTCTGAATAGTGGCAGCAGCTGCGGTTTTTTACCGTTACCATTACCTTCAAGTGCGTTTCCCTCTATCTTTCTCTCCCTCTAGGATCCCACCCCAGGCCTTTCAGCCACAGAGCAGTCCATTGTAAAGGTGAATATTGTGCCTGCTTTCGTTTATTTCTGAAGATGGTGTAAGGAAAGCTGACAACGCGGCTGCGCCGTGCGTTTACTTTGCGTCGCAATGGATAAAGTCTGCGCGCCACGCAAGTAAACAGATTCGATATGAGACATTGTCTCAAAGACATTGTCTCAAAACTTCGATATGAGACACATTAGGAAGGAGCCAACAGCCGCTGACCCTTTCTTTTTTTTTCCGCCAGCTTTCTATAAGGCATATTATATAAACTTGTGTAACTTATTTCAGTCTTTACCTTTCTGTTAGCAGCTATTTGTTCTTTTATGATCGCTTGCACGCATGTTCACTGTACTTGTAAGGATGTGAATTTCACGTATCTATATTGAAGTACAAAGTACTCAGCGCTTGATTTTGTAAATAGCAAATTGTCAATTTACTCGACCCGAAGCAAGCCTTGGTTCCAACGTGTCTCGTATTTGAGGGCTTCTGAATAGTGGCAGCAGCAGCGGTTTTTTACCGTTACCATTACCTTCAAGCGCGTTTCCCTCTATCTTTCTCTCCCTCTAGGATCCCACCCCAGGCCTTTCAGCCACAGAGCAGTGCATTGTAAAGGTGAATATTGTGCCTGCTTTCGTTTATTTCTGAAGATGGTGTAAGGAAAGCTGACAACGCGGCTGCGCCGTGCGTTTACTTTGCGTCGCAATGAATAAAGTCTGCGCGCCACGCAAGTAAATAGATTCGATATGAGACATTGTCTCAAAGACATTGTCTCAAAACTTCGATATGAGACACATTAGGAAGGAGCCAACAGCCGCTGACCCTTTCTTTTTTTTACGCAAGCTTTCTATAAGGCATATTATACAAACTTGTGTAACTTATTTCTGTCTTTACCTTTCTGTTAGCAGCTATTTGTTCTTTTATGATCGCTTGCACGCACGTTCAAGGTACTTGCAAGGATGTGAATTTAACGTATCTATATTAAAGTACAAAGTGCTCAGCGCTTGATTTTGTAAATAGCAAATTGTCAATTTACTCGACCCGAAGCAAGCCTTGGTTCCAACGTGTCTCGTATTTGAGGGCTTCTGAATAGTGGCAGCAGCTGCGGTTTTTTACCGTTACCATTACCTTTAAGCGCGTTTCCCTCTATATTTCTCTCCCCCTATGATCCCACCCCAGACATTTAGGCCAAAGAGCAGTGCATTGTAAAGGTTTATTTCTGAAAATGGTGTAAGGAAAGCTGACAACGCGGCTGCGCCGTGCCATTATTTTGCGTCGCAATGGATAAAGTCTGCGTGCCACGCAAGTAAACAGATTCGATATGAGACATTGTCTCAAAACTTCGATATGAGACACATTAGGAAGGAGCCAACAGCCGCTGACCCTTTCTTTTTTTTTACGGAAGCTTTCTATAAGGCATATTATACAAACTTGTGTAACCTATTTCTGTCTTTACCTTTCTGTTAGCAGCTATTTGTTCTTTTATGATCGCTTGCACGCATTTTCACTGTACTTGCAAGGATGTGAATTTAACGTATCTATATTAAAGTACAAAGTACTCGGCGCTTGATTTTGTGAATAGCAAATTGTCAATTTACTCAACCCGAAGCAAGCCTTGGTTCCAACGTGTCTCGTATTTGAGGGCTTCTGAATAGTGGCAGCAGCTGCGGTTTTTTACCGTTACCATTACCTTCAAGCGCGTTTCCCTCTATATTTCTCTCCCCCTATGATCCCACCCCAGACATTTAGGCCAAAGAGCAGTGCATTGTAAAGGTTTATTTCTGAAAATGGTGTAAGGAAAGCTGACAACGCGGCTGCGCCGTGCGTTTACTTTGCGTCGCAATGAATAAAGTCTGCGCGCCACGCAAGTAAACAGATTCGATATGAGACATTGTCTCAAAACTTCGATATGAGACACATTAGGAAGGACCCAACAGCCGCTGACCCTTTCTTTTTTTTTACGCAAGCTTTATATAAGGCATATTATACAAACTTGTGTAACTTATTTCTGTCTTTACCTTTCTGTTAGCAGCTATTTTTTCTTTTATGATCGCTTACACGCATGTTCACTGTACTTGTAAGGATGTGAATTTAACGTATCTATATTAAAGTACAGAGTATTCAGCGCTTGATTTTGTAAATAGCAAATTGTCAATTTACTCGACCCGAAGCTAGCCTTGGTTCCAACGTGTCTCGTATTTGAGGGCTTCTGAACAGTGGCAGCAGCTGCGGTTTTTTACCGTTACCATTACCTTCAAGCGCGTTTCCCTCTATCTTTCTCTCCCCCCATGATCCCAACCCAGATCTTTAAGCCACAGGGCAGTGCATTGTAAAGGTGAATATTGTTCCTGCTTTCGTTTATTTCTGAAGATGGTGTAAGAAAAGCTGACAACGGGGCTGCGCCGTGCGTTTACTTTGCGTTGCAATGGGTAAAGTCTGCGTGCCACGCAAGTGAAGATTCGATATGAGACATTGTCTCAAAACTTCGATATGAGACACATTAGGAAGGAGCCAACAGCCGCTGACCCTTTCTTTCTTTTACGCAAGCTTGCTATAAGGCATATTATACTAACTTGTGTAACTTATTTCTGTCTTTACCTTTCTGTTAGCAGCTATTTGTTATTTTATGATCGCTTGCACGCATGTTCACTGTACTTGTAAGGATGTGAATTTAACGTATCTATATTAAAGTACAAAGTACTCAGCGCTTGATTTTGTAAATAGCAAATTGTCAATTTACTCGACCCGAAGCAAGCCTTGGTTCCAACGTGTCTGGTATTTGAGGGCTTCTGAATAGTGGCAGCAGCTGCGGTTTTTTACCGTTACCATTACCTTCAAGCGCGTTTCCCTCTATCTTTCTCTCCCCCTCTGATCCCACACCAGACCTTTAAGCCACAGAGCAGTGCATTGTAAAGGTGAATATTGTGCCTGCTTTCGTTTATTTCTGAAGATGGTGTAAGGAAAGCTGACAACGCGGCTGCGCCGTGCGTTTACTTTGCGTCGCAATGGATAAAGTCTGCGTGCCACGCAAGTAAATAGATTCGATATGAGACATTGTCTCAAAGACATTGTCTCAAAACTTCGATATGAGACACATTAGGAAGGAGCCAACAGCCGCTGAACCGTTCTTTTTTTTACGCAAGCTTTCTATAAGGCATATTATACAAACTTGTGTAACTTATTTCTGTCTTTACCTTTCTGTTAGCAGCTATTTGTTCTTTTATGATCGCTTGCACGCATGTTCACTGTACTTGTAAGGATGTGAATTTAACGTATCTATATTAAAGTACAAAGTACTCAGCGCTTGATTTTGTAAATAGCAAATTTACTCGACCCGAAGCAAGCCTTGGTTCCAACGTGTCTCGTATTTGAGGGCTTCTGAATAGTGGCAGCAGCTGCGGTTTTTTACCGTTACCATTACCTTCAAGCGCGTTTCCCTTCTACCTTTTTCTCCCCCTATGATCCCACCCCAGACCTTTAAGCCACAGAGCAGTGCATTGTAAAGGTGAATATTGTGCCTGCTTTCGTTTATTTCTGAAGATGGTGTAAGGAAAGCTGACAACGCGGCTGCGCCGTGCGTTTACTTTCCGTCGCAATGGATAAAGTCTGCGTGCCACGCAAGTAAACAGATTCAATATGAGACATTGTCTCAAAGACATTGTCTCAAAACTTCGATATGAGACACATTAGGAAGGAGCCAACAGCCGCTGACCCTTTCTTTTTTTTTACGCAAGCTTTCTTTAAGGCATATTATACAAACTTGTGTAACTTATTTCTGTCTTTACCTTTCTGTTAGCAGCTATTTGTCCTTTTATGATCGCTTGCACGCATGTTCACTTTACTTGTAAGGATGTGAATTTCACGTATCTATATTGAAGTACAAAGTACTCAGCGCTTGATTTTGTAAATAGCAAATTGTCAATTTACTCGACCCGAAGCAAGCCTTGGTTCCAACGTGTATCGTATTTGAGGGCTTCTGAATAGTGGCAGCAGCTGCGGTTTTTTACAGTTACCATTACCTTCAAGCGCGTTTCCCTCTATATTTCTCTCCCCCTATGATCCCACCCCAGACCTTTAAGCCACAGAGCAGTGCATTGTAAAGGTTTATTTCTGAAGATGGTGTATGGAAAGCTGACAACGCGGCTGCGCCGTGCGTTTATTTTGCGTCTTAATGGATAAAGTCTGCGTGGCACGCAAGTAAACAGATTCGATATGAGACATTGTCTCAAAGACATTGTCTCAAAACTTCGATATGAGACATATTAGGAAGGAGCCAACAGCCGCTGAACCGTTCTTTTTTTTACGCAAGCTTTCTATAAGGCATAATATACAAACTTGTGTAACTTATTTCTGTCTTTACCTTTCTGTTAGCAGCTATTTGTTCTTTTATGATCGCTTGCACGCATGTTCACTGTACTTGTAAGGATGTGAATTTAATGTATCTATATTCAAGTACAAAGTACTCAGCGCTTGATTTTGTAAATAGCAAATTGTCAATTTACTCAACCCGAAGCAAGCCTTGGTTCCAACGTGTCTCGTATTTGAGGGCTTCTGAATAGTGGCAGCAGCTGCGGTTTTTTACCGTTACCATTACCTTCAAGCGCGTTTCCGTCTATCTTTCTCTCCCTCTAGGATCCCACCCCAGGCCTTTCAGCCACAGAGCAGTGCATTGTAAAGGTGAATATTGTGCCTGCTTTCGTTTATTTCTGAAGATGGTGTCAGGAAAGCTGACAACGCGGCTGCGCCGTGCGTTTACTTTGCGTCGCAATGGATAAAGTCTGCGCGCCACGCAAGTAAACAGATTCGATATGAGACATTGTCTCAAAACTTCGATATGAGACACATTAGGAAGGAGCCAACAGCCGCTGACCCTTTCTTTTTTTTTCCGCAAGCTTTCTATAAGGCATATTATACAAACTTGTGCAACTTATTTCTGTCTTTACCTTTCTGTTAGCAGCTATTTGTTCTTTTATGATCGCTTGCACGCATGTTCACTGTACTTGTAAAGATGTGAATTTCACGTATCTGTATTGAAGTACAAAGTACTCAGCGCTTGATTTTGTAAATAGCAAATTGTCAATTTACTCGACCCGAAGCAAGCCTTGGTTCCAACGTGTCTCGTATTTGAGGGCTTCTGAATAGTGGCAGCAGCTGCGGTTTTTTACCGTTACCATTACCTTCAAGTGCGTTTCCCTCTATCTTTCTCTCACTCTATGATCCCACCCCAGGCCTTTCAGCCACAGCGCAGTGCATTGTAAAGGTGAATATTGTGCCTGCTTTCGTTTATTTCTGAAGATGGTGTAAGGAAAGCTGACAACGCGGCCCCGCCGTGCGTTTACTTTCCGTCGCAATGGATAAAGTCTGCGTGCCACGCAAGTAAACAGATTCGATATGAGACATTGTCTCATAGACATTGTCTCAAAACTTCGATATGAGACACATTAGGAAGGAGCCAACAGCCGCTGACCCTTTCTTTTTTTTTACGCAAGCTTTCTATAAGGCATATTATACAAACTTGTGTAACTTATTTCTGTCTTTACCTTTCTGTTAGCAGCTATATGTTCCTTTATGATCGCTTGCACGCATGTTCACTGTACTTGTAAGGATGTGAATTTCACGTATCTATATTGAAGTACAAAGTACTCAGCGCTTGATTTTGTAAATAGCAAATTGTCAATTTACTCGACCCGAAGCAAGCCTTGGTTCCAACGTGTCTCGTATTTGAGGGCTTCTGAATAGTGGCAGCAGATGCGGTTTTTTACAGTTACCATTACCTTCAAGCGCGTTTCCCTCTACATTTCTCTCCCCCTATGATCCCACCCCAGACCTTTAAGCCACAGAGCAGTGCATTGTAAAGGTTTATTTCTGAAGATGGTGTAAGGAAAGCTGACAACGCGGCTGCGCCGTGCGTTTATTTTGCGTCTTAATGGATAAAGTCTGCGTGCCACGCAAGTAAACAGATTCGATATGAGTCATTGTCTCAAAGACATTGTCTCAAAACTTCGATATGAGACACATTAGGAAGGAGCCAACAGCCGCTGAACCGTTCTTTTTTTTACGCAAGCTTTCTATAAGGCATATTATACAAACTTATGTAACTTATTTCTGTCTTTACCTTTCTGTTAGCAGCTATTTGTTCTTTTATGATCGCTTGCACGCATGTTCACTGTACTTGTAAGGATGTGAATTTAACGTATCTATAATAAAGTACAAAGTACTCAGCGCTTGATTTTGTAAATAGCAAATTGTCAATTTACTCGACCCGAAGCAAGCCTTCGTTCCAACGTGTCTCGAATTTGAGGGCTTCTGAATAGTGGCAGCAGCTGCGGTTTTTTACCGTTACCATTACCTTCAAGCGCGTTTCCCTCTATCTTTCTCTCCCCCTATGATCCCACCCCAGACCTTTAAGCCACAGTGCAGTGCATTGTAAAGGTGAATATTGTGCCTGCGTTCGTTTATTTCTGAAGATGGTGTAAGGAAAGCTGACAACGCGGCTGCGCCGTGCGTTTACTTTCCGTCGCAATGGATAAAGTCTGCGTGCCACGCAAGTAAACAGATTCGATATGAGACATTGTCTCAAAGACATTGTCTCAAAACTTCGATATGAGACACATTAGGAAGGAGCCAACAGCCGCTGACCCTTTCTTTTTTTTTACGCAAGCTTTCTTTAAGGCATATTATACAAACTTGTGTAACTTATTTCTGTCTCTACCTTTCTGTTAGCAGCTATTTGTTCTTTTATGATCGCTTGCACGCATGTTCACTGTACTTGTAAGGATGTGAATTTCACGTATCTATATTGAAGTACAAAGTACTCAGCGTTTGATTTTGTAAATAGCAAATTGTCAATTTACTCGACCCGAAGCAAGCCTTGGTTCCAACGTGTCTCGTATTTGAGGGCTTCTGAATAGTGGCAGCAGCTGCGGTTTTTTACAGTTACCATTACCTTCAAGCGCGTTTCCCTCTATATTTCTCTCCCCCTATGATCCCACCCCAGACCTTTAAGCCACAGAGCAGTGCATTGTAAAGGTTTATTTCTGAAGATGGTGTAAGGAATGCTGACAACGCGGCTGCGCCGTGCGTTTATTTTGCGTCTTAATGGATAAAGTCTGCGTGCCACGCAAGTAAACAGATTCGATATGAGACATTGTATCAAAGACATTGTCTCAAAACTTCGATATGAGACACATTAGGAAGGAGCCAACAGCCGCTGAACCGTTCTTTTTTTTACGCAAGCTTTCTATAAGGCATATTATACAAACTTGTGTAACTTATTTCTGTCTTTACCTTTCTGTTAGCAGCTATTTGTTCTTTTATGATCGCTTGCACGCATGTTCACTGTACTTGTAAGGATGTGAATTTAACGTATCTATATTAAAGTACAAAGTACTCAGCGCTTGATTTTGTAAATAGCAAATTTACTCGACCCGAAGCAAGCCTTGGTTCCAACGTGTCTCGTATTTGAGGGCTTCTGAATAGTGGCAGCAGCTGCGGTTTTTTACCGTTACCAATACCTTCAAGCGCGTTTCCCTTCTACCTTTTTCTCCCCCTATGATCCCACCCCAGACCTTTAAGCCACAGAGCAGTGCATTGTAAAGGTGAATATTGTGCCTGCTTTCGTTTATTTCTGAAGATGGTGTAAGGAAAGCTGACAACGCGGCTGCGCCGTGCGTTTACTTTCCGTCGCAATGGATAAAGTCTGCGTGCCACGCAAGTAAACAGATTCGATATGAGACATTGTCTCAAAGACATTGTCTCAAAACTTCGATATGAGACACATTAGGAAGGAGCCAACAGCCGCTGACCCTTTCTTTTTTTTTACGCAAGCTTTCTTTAAGGCATATTATACAAACTTGTGTAACTTATTTCTGTCTTTACCTTTCTGTTAGCAGCTATTTGTCCTTTTATGATCGCTTGCACGCATGTTCACTTTACTTGTAAGGATGTGAATTTCACGTATCTATATTGAAGTACAAAGAACTCAGCGCTTGATTTTGTAAATAGCAAATTGTCAATTTACTCGACCCGAAGCAAGCCTTGGTTCCAACGTGTATCGTATTTGAGGGCTTCTGAATAGTGGCAGCAGCTGCGGTTTTTTACAGTTACCATTACCTTCAAGCGCGTTTCCCTCTATATTTCTCTCCCCCTATGATCCCACCCCAGACCTTTAAGCCACAGAGCAGTGCATTGTAAAGGTTTATTTCTGAAGATGGTGTATGGAAAGCTGACAACGCGGCTGCGCCGTGCGTTTATTTTGCGTCTTAATGGATAAAGTCTGCGTGGCACGCAAGTAAACAGATTCGATATGAGACATTGTCTCAAAGACATTGTCTCAAAACTTCGATATGAGACATATTAGGAAGGAGCCAACAGCCGCTGAACCGTTCTTTTTTTTACGCAAGCTTTCTATAAGGCATAATATACAAACTTGTGTAACTTATTTCTGTCTTTACCTTTCTGTTAGCAGCTATTTGTTCTTTTATGATCGCTTGCACGCATGTTCACTGTACTTGTAAGGATGTGAATTTAACGTATCTATATTCAAGTACAATGTACTCAGCGCTTGATTTTGTAAATAGCAAATTGTCAATTTACTCGAACCGAAGCAAGCCTTGGTTCCAACGTGTCTCGTATTTGAGGGCTTCTGAATAGTGGCAGCAGCTGCGGTTCTTTACCGTTACCATTACCTTCAAGCGCGTTTCCCTCTATCTTTCTCTCCCCCTATGATCCCACCCCAGACCTTTAAGCCACAGAGCAGTGCATTGTAAAGGTGAATATTGTGCCTGCTTTCGTTTATTTCTGAAGATGGTGTAAGGAAAGCTGACAACGCGGCTGCGCCGTGCGTTTACTTTGCGTCGCAATGGATAAAGTCTGCGCGCCACGCAAGTAAACAGATTCGATATTAGACATTGTCTCAAAACTTCGATATGAGACACATTATGAAGGAGCCAACAGCCGCTGACCCTTTCTTTTTTTTTTACGCAAGCTTTCTATAAGGCATATTATACAAACTTGTGTAACTTATTTCTGTCTTTACCTTTCTGTTAGCAGCTATTTGTTCTTTTATGATCGCTTGCACGCATGTTCACTGTACTTGTAAGGATGTGAATTTCATGTATCTATATTGAAGTACAAAGTACTCAGCGCTTGATTTTGTAAATAGCAAATTGTCAATTTACTCGACCCGAAGCATGCCTTGGTTCCAACGTGTCTCGTATTTGAGGGCTTCCGAATAGTGGCAGCAGCTGCGGTTTTTTACAGTTACCATTACCTTCAAGCGCGTTTCCCTCTATATTTCTCTGCCCCTATGATCCCACCCCAGACCTTTAAGCCACAGAGCAGTGCATTGTAAAGGTTTATTTCTGAAGATGGTGTAAGGAAAGCTGACAACGCGGCTGCGCCGTGCGTTTATTTTGCGTCGCAATGGATAAAGTCTGCGTGCCACGCAAGTAAACAGATTCGATATGAGACACATTAGGAAGGAGCCAACAGCCGCTGAACCTTTCTTTTTTTTTACGCAAGCTTTCTATAAGGCATAATATACAAACTTGTGTAACTTATTTCTGTCTTTACCTTTCTGTTAGCAGCTATTTGTTCTTTTATGATCGCTTGCACGCATGTCCACTGTACTTGTAAGGATGTGAATTTAACGTATCTATATTCAAGTACAAAGTACTCAGCGCTTGATTTTGTAAATAGGAAATTGTCAATTTACTCGACCCGAAGCAAGCCTTGGTTCCAACGTGTCTCGTATTTGAGGGCTTCTGAATTGTGGCAGCAGCTGCGGTTTTTTACCGTTACCATTACCTTCAAGCGCGTTTCCCTCTATCTTTCTCTCCCCCTATGATCCCACCCCAGACCTTTACGCCACAGAGCAGTGCATTGTAAAGGTGAATATTGTGCCTGCTTTCGTTTATTTCTGAAGATGGTGTAAGGAAAGCTGACAACGCGACTGCGCCGTGCGTTTACTTTGCGTCGCAATGGATAAAGTCTGCGCGGCACGCAAGTAAACAGATTCGATATGAGACATTGTCTCAAAACTTCGATATGAGACACATTAGGAAGGAGCCAACAGCCGCTGACCCTTTCTTTTTTTTTTACGCAAGCTTTCTATAAGGCATATTATACAAACTTGTGTAACTTATTTCTGTCTTTACCTTTCTGTTAGCAGCTATTTGTTCTTTTATGATCGCTTGCACGCATGTTCACTGTACTTGTAAGGATGTGAATTTCACGTATCTATATTGAAGTACAAAGTACTTAGCGCTTGGTTTTGTAAATAGCAAATTGTCAATTTACTCAACCCGAAGCAAGCCTTGGTTCCAACGTGTCTCGTATTTGAGGGCTTCTGAATAGTGGCAGCAGCTGCGGTTTTTTGCCGTTACCATTACCTTTAAGCGCGTTTCCCTCTCTTTCTCTCCCCCTATGATCCCACCCCAGACCTTTCAGCCACAGAGCAGTGCATTGTAAAGGTGAATATTGTACCTGCTTTCGTTTATTTCTGAAGATAGTGTAAGGAAAGCTGACAACGCGGCTGCGCCGTGCGTTTATTTTGCGTCGCAATGGATAAAGTCTGGGACTGCGGGGCAGGTTCGCCGTGATTGACGTACTGAAGGCAGCGGGATCGTGAGTGTACTGGTTGTGATATTACTGTTGAACGGTGCAAAATATAGAAGCATGAATAATGAGGAACCGTGCCAAGCGTATTCAGGAAACTGCTCAAGACACTGAGCGTCGCCGTGAAATGGATGCCGAAGCGAAGAGGAACAAACGTGTGGTAGAAACTCCAGGCCAACGGGCTGCCCGAGTGCAAGCAATTTAAAGGTACAGGATAGATAAGCAGTGCTACGCACGTACTTGTCCTTAGATTAACTATGCAAATCGGCCGTAAATTTTTTTTTTTTCAGCAGGGAAGTTGTAAGAGCTTTTCGGAGCAATTGCTCTATATCGATAGCCGAAGTGCGTTTTTAAACGAGCCCGAAGCAAATAGGCCAGCATTTCGTGTACTGCATTAGACCATCGTACTTTCTGTAGACAGTTTTTTTGTTTTTGTGCCAAGCGGCCAGTCTTGTACGAGAGCTTCACATCCTGGCGTCTTCGAAGGCCTCTAATTGTCTCGAACAACGGCGCACTTAAAATTTCAACTAGGCTTCGTTCATGTCAGTAAAATCTTAGAACTAACGTAATCCTTACATAACTATCGTATCCCGCAATAAACCAAATTTAATACCAAAAACGCCTAGCTTAACTACTGCTAATGTCAATTTTGAATATGTTTTAGTGTTTAACCAAGCGAAACAGCCACATATAGCTGTGCAACGAATGCACTACAATTATGCCGTTTACTTTGAAACTTGCCTTCTGGATGCAGCCAACTAGAAGCAGCTGATGCTCACCCATCATACCCATGGGTGAGTATGCTCACCCTAATTAGTAGACGCAGTACTGAGAATATTTGATTTTGAAGTGGCCTCATCTGTTACCCGATTTCAATATGACTCTTAATATTATTTCGCAGTATCAAAGGGTATTGGAAAAAATACATATCGTACACATTTTTTTAAATTTTTTTATGCTTGTACGCGCTTATAACATGGATGTTTTACACCTCTGTTTTGCAGCATGAAGCCAGTATACGATCACAAGCAACAGAAGATGGCCTCAACAAAAGAAAATAATGACTATGAATCACGCGAAGGAAGTAAACGGTCGAAATGGTATATAAAATTTGAGACAATGTTTTCGGCTTTTCTTACAGAAACATGAACATGCATGTGCACATGCCAAAATATTGCAGCCAAATTTATTATGAATCACAACTTGTTGTGAGCAAGGTAGCGCTCAACAATAACACGCCTGTCACAAAAGTGGTGACGGCTATTGCTCTGTTAGTTTTTTTCAAAAGAAAAAAGCGCTCGAAATAATCTTGTTCAGCTGTTAACTAAAGAATAGATTTTGTAGAGTTTCCACCAAAAAATAAACATTGCCTATGAATAGGCTGATATGAGCTATATCACAGATGAACAGCTAGAAAAAATATTTTGCGAAATTCTGCATCCTCGAAACAACAGCGTAAATATCGAGACATCAGTCGACCAATGCCAATTGCTTTGGAAGCGAGACGATTAATATTTCCCGGAAAAAAAAACGCGGAGCTCTCGAAGGATTAGCAGAATATTTGTGCCATGTTTAAAAACCAGTGATTGTGTAAAATAATGCGAAATTCTGGGATAATTAGGCACATATATATAATGGCAGTGCTGAAGTGAAAATTGCTGGTTACTGATGATGGCAATACTAAGAGAAAATACAAGTTTTTAGCTAAAAAGGTATGTCTGCTACACATAACTTGAAAAGAAATATTTTCTGCAGGCGATGTGTAGTGAACGAATAGTATAAACACTCACCCCCCTTTAAATTCCGGATTCGTACTTCCTATCCCGTATGTGCTGTCTTATAAAGCTTACTTGACACCCTGATATGTGCTTATCAAAATGTTGTTGGTGAGACACGGATTCACATAGTTCAGTGTTTAAGAAAATGCCCATGAAGGAAGCCGTGACTGAGCGCCTGTACATCAAATAAGGCGAGTAAGAAAAATTTTCTTGCGTTGTTGCCTCTGCTGTGTTAGGAAATGTTAAAAAACACCAGCTGCGTACGTTATTCAAAAACACTCCTCTACAAATACTTTTAAGTCCATGGTTTGCGTCACGGATGTACCAACATACATTGCTATTTGGGATATCAATTTGTATTTACAAAGAAACATGCTGAATACTTAGTGCTGGAACTTAGAACAGACAAAAATCGCAGTAAGTACAAGCGCAGCACCAAAGACAGCCATGAATCCTTAGAAAATGAGCAGGTAGTTAATGCCACAAAGTACCCGGGCCTGTTGGATACTTATGTATCTCATAATGAAGTGCGTCATTTTTTCGTGCATTACTGTGCAAATGATATTATGCTGCACATTTCTAATTTGGTTAAAGATATACATGGAATTTCTTTGACATGCATTTTAGCATTCCGTCTTTGTGCCCCTGATATAAAAATATTTTCTACTTTACATCAACCACTCGGGAGACAACTGTCTAAAGACGAAGTGTGCAAATGCTAACATGTCGATAACATTTAGTGCTCTAATTTCTCGCTCTTAAGGCCCGGAAAGGAAAGACACGTGTTTTAGCAAGTGCAATCGGTGCAGTCGACAATTTGGTATGCCCCATCTGGTCTTGGCATAAAGATTAGTTCGATCGAATATTCCAGAAAACTATGACAAAGCGTTAGAGAGCATTATGGCATATATACATTTTCAAGTTTTAATTTGGTGAAACATGCTCTACATGATGTGCTGAAATATGGCGGTAGACGCAAGATAACTTGGCTGGGCACTGACAAAAAGGTAAATGTCCCAAGCATTATAAGCGTGATTGATTAATCTTTATGCCCCGCTACCATCATATTTGTGACACCGTGCTGAATGCACCAACGGCGACACCAAGAATTAGGGCTAATTCCGGAGCTAACAAGCGTGTTGAAATTTCTTTTTTTTTTTGCTAATCAAGCTCCTTGGGTGGCCTACTCGGTACCGTGCCTGGCTGGCAACCCTAGGACGGGGTCGATGAATTCAGAGTACGTCCTATATTAAAGTGTTTCTTGAAGCAAGATCAATCGTTAAATTGCTCAAGTAATGCAGCGACCGTTATTTGAATGTTTTAAGTGGCTTATTCATCTTTATCTCACACTCTGCTGCCCGTCTAGTGTGAGCCTTTGGAGTGCGAAATGTCATGCGATGTCGTGTGATTGTGACGTCCTTACCTTTTCGGGAAACCATATTACTACGGCCTGAAAAACTGCGCAGACTTGACATCTTTTGTAATGGGGTTTTGATTTTGCAGAAAGACTCTGCCTATCACCAGGGCTTCTTAACGCCATTGTAGTTTCAAGGCAAAATGTGCTTTTATTACCAACTTTCCCGAAGTGTTTCGAGCAGGAAATAATATGAACGTTGTTGTATTCTAGCATACTGCGTGGCATTGGCAGCTTCGAGAATAAGGATGCATAGCACTGGATATACCTCCATGAAACACTGATTTATCCAAATCATTTACCTGGCACCTGATCTTCATTTTAGTTGAAGTCGCAGTTATTTCTTGTTTTTGTGTAGTTCATTCGTTGCAGAGCATCGCATCTGAAAACGATAATAGTCGACGATGCAGCAGTACAACTATTATTATCGCATTCCTCATCACCACTAGCTTATAACTACAACCACGGGCCAGATAGTAGGAACTGGAGGCGGCCGCTAAAGAATCATTGTAGAATTAAAAGGGCAGCGACTCGGTTTTCGGTTCCTCTGCAAAAGAATGGAGTGTGGCATTGCTTAAGCTTAAAGTCCTTGCCTGGAGAGCGAAATACTGGCCCTAAATCTGCAAACACCTTGGCGCTGCTGCAACAGATCATTAATGGTTTTCAGCTGCGCAGTCTATTATAATGCTGCGACACGTGTGATGTAGATGACACTTAGCAACTAAAAAAACAGCAAACAAAAAGCGCAAGACAAGTAGGAGACACACACTTCACCGTCGCCGCACTTACAGCGGTTTATTATCAAATCGACCACGTATTTTAAGTCGCATTCCTTGCACATACAGTCGCATGTATCACAGTCCGGACGTCATTACGAATCTGATAAAAAATGGCACTTGGTTTCCATGATAATGACAGACGGGTCACCTATGCAAACATGTTGGTTATTTTCTGCTAGCATTTTCCGCTCGTGTCTTAGCTTTCCGCGGCCAATAGTAGTAGCCTTGTGCAATGACGCTGAACAGTTCTTACCCTCTCTCCCATGTATGACATCTGAGAGAACACAACAAGAGAACACGGCAGGACGTTGCATTCTGTTACACGGAGCAACCTAGCCATACATGTGAGAGAGTCCCAGAACTACTCAGCGTTATTGCATAAGACTCAGCGTTATTGCATATTATCGGCAGCGGAAAGTTCACACACGAGCGGAAACTGCGAGGAGCGTTTTTAATAAAAAAGAATGGATACGTTTGCATCAGTGATCCGTCTGTCATCATCACGGAAAAAAGTGTCATTTTTATAAGTTTGTTGTGACGTCCTGACTGTGATACATGTGACAGTATGAGCGCTTGCGCAAGAAATGTGTCTTTAAATACGTGGTTGAGCTGATAATAAACAGTTGTAAGTCCGGCGACGGTGTGTGTGTTTCCCGTTCTGATCCTGCGTCTTTTTTGCTGTTTTTTTTTCTTTTTAACTTGTACCAACCCACCCGGCATTTCACTCTTTTGAACTTGACAATTTAAGTTCCTCGCTGTTCGCTTCCAAGACACTGTGCTTGATCAAGAATACTTGCTCCTGAACCACCATTATCAATAGGCGTGCAACAGACGAGCCAGCGGCACCCCGCTTTGTGAGCAATTGCTTTTGAAGAGACCCGATGTTTAAAAAGCTTATTTTGTTCTGTAAGGGCAAGCAAAAGTGGATACTGACTGTTGGGCTGTCAAGCTCAGAATATTTACTCTTGGACTTTCCTGTTGTGCGGCGTTGGATAGACACAGCCGATTTGAACTTAATGCAAGTTTACGGCATTCGCACCCGTTAGCAATCGACACATATGCAGTATTTTAGTTTAGTTCACAGAAGGCTGTAGAGAAAGTCAGTATAGAAGCTCTTTTGTGTTTGAACTATGTGATTATTTCAGAGCATGACATCGAAGAGGAACACCTATCTGATCAACCTCCCGGCATTATCCATTCCATTTTTTAGAAGTCTAGTCTGATAAGCTTCTTTCCTTTTTAGACTGCATGCGGACCGCGGCACTAAGTTATACAAAATATATCTAATTTTTATGATACCACATAATACGCGACCTAGACGGATTAAGGTAGAAGGCAATTTAGACTTGAAAGTGAGAAATCAGTGAGGAGAACAAATGCAAAGCGGCAACTCACGAGAAATCTTACGAAGAGCTAACTGAATTGCATGTTTCTCGAAGAATCATCAAAACTAATTTCAAGTCAGCATGGTTTACCCGGTCATTAAAGCGTCTTGCTAACAAAAACGACGTCTATATACCAGGGCACTGTCGTCGGGAAAACCTGAACATTGGTTAGTACTGAGAACTGCGGTTGAAAACTTCAATGATGCGTTGAAAGAAGCTAAGGAATGATATTGTAACGTTACGTTACCATCACTTCTTTTAACCGATCCGGAAAAGTTCTGGAATGTTGTCAAGGATCAGATATACCATCTGTATCTCTTCTCGATGCTCAATCAAATCCTGTCCTACTAGCAAAAGTGCTCGTGTAATTATTGAAGTTTTTGCCAAGACATTTTCTCCTCCTTTTACTACATCACTGCCAGATTACGATGGTTGTATCACAGTTCTCATGGATCCCAACCATTTCAATTTTGAAGGCATGGTGCGTATCATAGATCGCATAGAACTATCTTCTTCTTGCGGTCGAGGTAATATAAGAAGTAAAATTCTGAAAAACAATAAATATATTCTGCCATAATATTATCAAATTTACTTCAGCAATCCTTACAAGACTGTGAACTCACAGATGAGTGGAAATAGGGTCAGGTGTTTCCACTCCACAAATCAAGCGACAAGCACAATTCACTCAACTACATCAACTAGTATCATTAAACAGTATTCCTTCCAAGATAATGGAGCACGTTATCTTGTCTCACCTTGCGAACGTTCTTGAGTCGTCCTATTTATTTAACTGTGCACAGCATCGCTTCAGAAAATATTTCTCTTGCGAAACACGATTAATAAACTTTATGAGCAATGTTACCTGTTTACGTGATCGTGGCAATGAGGCTGACTATTAATTTAGCCTTCCGCAAAGCATTTGACACAGTATCACACAACTTACTTCTATACAAATAAGTCAACCTAATATTCACCGTAATGTACTGAAATGGATCGATAGCTTTTTGCATAACTGATCTCAATATGTACATGCTAACGGCATTAACGCATCATCGATTTCTGTGACCTCCGGCGTACAGCAAGGTTCTGTAATCGGTTCTTTCTTATTCCTTGTATATATTAATGACTTGCCTAACAGCGTAACATCTTCAGTAGGACTCTTTGCGGACGATTGTGTTGTTTACCGAGAAATAAAAAATATTATTGACGTTGCATTACTCCTGGCAGACCTAAGTGGTGCTCACAATGCCAAATGACACTTAACACGACTAAATGCAAGATAATCCGGTTTTCCCGTCTCGAAAACTCAAGTTACGTTGCTTACAGTATTTCTACTTTGCTGACACCCGTGCAATCTCATAAATATATCGCCGTCATTCTAAAATCAGATCTGACTTAGAAATCACATGTCAGCTATATCACAGCTTCCGCTAACCGCATGCTTGGTTACCTTAACGCAGCATTTACTTAGCACCAGCCCCTGTCAAGCTTCCTCTGTATAAATCACGTTTCCGCTCAAACCTAGAAAACGCTAACTCTCTATGGGATCCTTTTACTAACACGCTTATTGACGCCTTAGAAAGTGTGCAAAATAGTGCTGCGCGTTTTACTGCACTTAACTATTATCGTTCTTTCAGCATTACCGAAATCAAAAATAGCTTCTCATTAACCCCTCTTGCTGTGCGCAGAAAAGTGCCACGTCTGTGTCTATTGTTTTATTTACATGAATTCCACTCTTGAAGATGCATTGCTCACGACGCCAACATATGTATCATCCCGCAATGATCACTCAAGGAAAGTTAGCGTTCCTCGTTGCCGTACAACATTCTGCATAAATTCTTTCATACCAAAAACATCTTCGAAGTGGAACCACCTACCACACGATATTGTAGCTACAAATGACGCTGATCAATTTAAATGAAATCATCATTATATTATGGTCTCCCATAGCATAATTTGTTTCATTTCATTAAAAATATTGTGTATTTAACTCTGTTCCTTTTTTGTACGTATTTGTTTAATTTATAGCCTTCTGTCACTGTACCCATTTCGTTGCTGAATGTTTCTACAAACGACTAAATATGTTTGTGTTTACTTGCAACTTTTTTGGACTGCTTTGTGTGAATTTACACGTTTTGTCGTTGTTATTCTTCTTAATAACGGAAGTGTGTAACTTTTTCGAATCATGCTTTTTCTTGCAGGCAGCTCTTTTTTTTTTGTTCGCAATCATTGTTATCAATATTTGAAGACATATGTATGTATGCGTTGCCTTTTGTTTATCAGTTTGATTTTATATTTTTGTGGTGGTGGTGGTGAAAACTTTTATTGTGCGGAAGAGGTGACACCGGAGTTCCGGTACCGCTGGCAGGTGTCCAGGGAGCCCGATGTCACCCTAAGGGGCAGGGCTTAGTAGAAGAAGCGGTTCGCCGCATGTTGCCAGACGGACAATGTTGGCCTGCGTCGCCGGGTCTTCGCTATGAAGCGCGATCTCCCATGCGTCTACGTCCTTCAATAAATTGTAGCCCGGGGAGTGGCTGCACTCCTAGAGGATATGGGCTGCACTCCTAGAGGAGTACCTATAACTTTACAGAATTTGCAGAATTGGTCCTCCGGATTTCAGTTTGCGTAAGGTATCTCCATCTGGGAGACATGCGGTTCTTGCCTTGCAGGCGGCGCCAGGTGACTGCCTCTGCGGACGTGAGGGGCCCATTTGGGGGTGGATGTTGCCGCCGTCCTAACTTGTAGTGCTCGATGACTTTGTTGTAGGTCGCGAGCGTCTCGACCTTAAAGTTAGGTTGAGGCCGGCGTCTCTCCCGGATAATGAGCGCTCGGGCAAAGGGCGTTGGCCGCTTCGTTTCCTGATATGTTGGTGTGAGCGGGGGCCCGAGTTACGGTGATCCCTCTGTCTATGTTGCTTTTTGATAATATGTTAAACGCGTAGTATATTATTTTGCCTTTGCAGAAATTCTTTATTGCCGATTTGCTGTCACTGATGATCACCTTCGCGTCCGTACTAACGCACGCTAGGGCGATTGCAGCTTCCTCCGCTGCCGTGGCGTCTACTCCGCTAGTATATATCTTGCCTTGTTCTATTCCGGACCCGTCGACTACCCCCCGAGACAGAGTTCCCGTCATCGTCAAAAGCGGCGTTTGTGTAGGCAACCGTCTCGGGTGACATTTTGCTTAGTTTTGTTAACAAGTGTTTGGCTCTGTGCTGGCGTCTTTCCTGATCGTGTTGTGGGTGCATGTTCATAGGTATCCGTGAGATAGTGAGGGCTTTCTTAATTTTGGACTCAATGTGGAACGTCTGGTATTTAGTGCCTCTGTTCCCTTGTAGTCCTACCAAGCTTAGAATCTGCTGTCCTGTCTCAGACTTAGACGTTCGAGTTGCTCCGTTATCGTTGCTTCCGCTAACTCCTCCCATGTGTTATGCTTCCCCTTCCCTCTAGTGCCCCGGTTGAGGTCGAGATTGGGAGTCCCAGTGCTCGTTTCGTGCATTTCCTTATTATGGCGTCTAACTTGTTTTTGTCTGCATTTTTTATGTTAAGGAATGGGGTTCAGTAGCAGATTCGACTCAAGATGAAGGCCTGGAGCAGCCTCACTTTGTTCTTCTCCTTTAGCCTTCTACCTCTGGCCGAGATTCTTCTAATGACGCCTACCACTTTTTTTACCACTCCCCTCAATAATGACATGGGGACCATGAGGGTATCGTAAATAAATAAATAAATAATAGCGATTATAGAGGAGTACCGCTGGAATCCCCAGTTAACGTGGGGATACTTTTTGAATATACAAGCTTTTAAATCATGTTCGGAACCAAAGACAAAAAAGTAGGTGTCACCACGTAACTTAATCCGAGGGTCACGTTGCTGCTAGCCTAATTGCATCTTATCTCGTGAGCAAGATTGATTATAAAGTTTCCCTAATGTGAGTACTCTGCGGCAAACATACCTAGACCTACAGCATACCCACAAGACATAAATGAGCCCTAAATAATGTCATACTGTCACGTTTGATTATTTTTAAGATTTTGGAAATTGCTAGGAGATTATGTGTGAAGCGCTGGATTTACTCTTATATTGTACGCTTTTTGCAAGCAACGTCACTACAGAACACTGGTAGAATTTTTTTTACTCACTGAATATACCACCATCTTTTCACTAAGGAGCGCCATTGAGTATAACATGATGTAAAAACTTGGCATCCACTTAGGCAGCACAAATTTTATAGCTATTGGCACGATATTGACCTAGAGGTGGCGCTACCGTCGCTCCGATAGTGGAGATCCGCAGCCGGCGGCGCTCGCAGAAACGCACGAGCGCACATCTGCTTCCTAGTTTACAGCGGGTTTGTAGGCCAGGAAAACGTGTATTATGTAATGCATTAGCGATTTACTGTTTAGAGTGTTCCAATATTACAGAAAGCACAAAGATATTTGTGGATTTCGCTAATGTCGCCAAACAAAAAAGATGCGCGGATTTCAGAAAAACAAGGCAAGCAGCCACCCATCTTTTAGATTTACTTAATCGTTTCGCACACATTTTTGCTTTGTACGGCGCTCATAGGCCTGATACTTGAGCCTGAACATAACATATCGCCTTTTCAATAGCATAGGCGTTTCTTATGCGAGTGAGACAAGAAAATTTAGTGTCATGCCCAGGAATGTCATGGTTCGTGCTCTCAGCTGCTGTACTTTAAATTGAATCCATGCAGCCCGGTTCATTATATCGTACTTGGCTCGAAGATTAAGCAGGTGATATGCAGCACTGACAGAGTACTGTCCGGCGAGTTGCCGTAGACTGAGTGGATATCAACTCTGGCTAGACAAACAGGCACAAGTATTTCCTAAAAATTAGATTACGCCAAAACTGTACAGGAAACCTCGTCGCGCACGAAAGCTGAGTGTTCACGTGTAGAGCGGTGAGGGGATTGAGTGTGCCGAGCTCACAAGGTGGATGCTTCTTGCGGCAGATAAACTGGTGTTGCACTCTGAAATGCATGGCTCGAAATGATTTCTTGAGGCCGAGGGAAGTATAAAGAATTTCTGATGTATATGATATTTATAAATGGCAATTAATAGTGTATTGTTTTCGATGACAATGAACTTCATCATGTGACAACTTTTACACACTTGACGAAATTTAAGACTATCAGCGATTTATTTTTAGTAACGTTAGAGTTCAAACTACAAATCAGTAGCTGCGAAGACATTGTAAAAACGGCGCTAGCTTGCTGTAATGTTCTAGCAAGGAATTTTAAAGGATGAAGATTTTTTCATCATTGTCATATTTGGTAAGCAGCGAGCACGGGTGGTTCTGTCGTTTACTTCCAAAACAGGTGCCAGATATAGAACTATCCAGAAAGAAATGGAGTTCATCTGACCATGTGACTACAGATATGTACTTATTCCTAAACTAAACACCGTGGTTAAGCCCGTATGAAGCTATTTTACTCCCCTTGTGAGGAACAACCAGTTTGCGCAAAGACAGCACTGACGAAAAAGGGTTATAATTATTCTAATGGCTGGGCTATCAGTGTACATTGATCTGTGTGTATTATGTATTATGTAGTGTAAAAGGTGCTGCGAAAATTTGTTTCTCGAACATTCGAGCATTACTCTACATCGAAATGCGCTCATTACCACTGCTACGGATGCGAAGAATCAGTCTACAGAAAAAAATGAAGAAATGAAATGCACATATGGGTTTAACGTGCGACATCGGGTATATGAAGGATGATGTAGGGGCGGGCGTCAGTCATTGACCAGCTGCGGTCGAACCCCCCTGACCCCCCCCCCCTCTCCTTTTCGAAATCAGCAGTCGAGCGCCCTACCACTGAGACACCGCGACAGAGGTTTAAAAGCAAACAAGAAAAGTTATCAGACAACTCTATCGTGGATACAAAAGGCACAGAGCGGCTTGTTCAAACTAAATTTTGCTATGCGGCAGCTTGCGGTCGGATATTTTAGCAGTTGCGGTATTCCAAACAGAAACGAAAATATACAGTTTTTAAGCGTTTGCATTTTGTATTGACGGCAGCAACCTATTTTGCTTTGGCACGGCGCCTAACGACAGCAGCGCTTCGTTTGAGAAACCGCTTGTCAAAGAATCTCAAGCGCCGAAGACCGCGACTGATGATATATCCTTTCGAGAGTGACATTCTCGATATGGACAATGGACAAGTATTTTTTTTTTTTAGTGGAGCATGGGGTAATACTATTCATATTCTTCTTCATCTTGCTTTTGCAACAAGCAGATAATTAAGCAAAATCGCACAGGAACCGCGAAACAAACAAAATGTCCTCTTGTACGCCCCGCCGGGGTGGCGCAGTGGTTAGGGCGCTCGACTACTGTTCCCAAGGACGCGGGATCGAATCCCGACCTCAGCGGCCGCTTTTCGATGGAGGCGAAAAGCAAGGTGCCCGTGTGCAATACAACGTCTGTGCAAGTTAAAGAACCCCAGGTGGTCGAAATTTCCGCAGCCTTCTCTTACGGGGTCTCTCATAGCCTGAGTTGCTTTGGGATGTTAAACCCCATAAACCAAACCAAAGTCTTGTACACGCCGCACGCGTGCAGGTAAATCGCTGCGGTGCTGGCACGCGACGCGAACACCATACACACTGGGTAGGGTTCACCGCTATGCCGCTAGCTGACGACTCTGCTCGATCTCGAGGCCACACGTCGTCCTGGCTAGTCAAGAATGAATTTAGGATATGCACTAAACTATCCTAATGTTTAAATTACAGCATCTGAGAGTCAGCGTTAAGGCCGTTCGTGTTTCACTGACGGATCGAGGTCGCGATGCTCGACCGAATGGCTGCCTAGAAGAAAACCCGGTCATCAGGTAAGGAATACATACCAATGTTTAGAAAGAGTTCTAGTGTCTTAACGTCATTCGCTACACATCCGTTTTTGAAAACGGCTTGGTATGGTAAACGAGTGGTATTCTGTACGCACATATAGAGGATAGTCAGGCTGAAAAAAAAGACCATGCGAACTACCATTGAGAATTCCTCAACAGTACTGATGACCCATCTGCCAGAAAACCAATTCGGCTGTGCAATTCGACTCACTCACCTGTGACTAAGATTTAGTACACAATACCACCAGGACGAAATGTAACTGCATGTATACATGACCGAAATACAGCATCCAGTTCAGGGATCAAAAAGAAAAAGTGGTAGGGATGATGCACTGAAATTAGTTTAAGTATCCAAAAGCGCTGATAGTTTCTGTGTTGAGGCTACATTTATTTCGCAAGTCTCTCCCAGTACATTTACTCGATGGGGTGTTGACAAAGCTCCATGGCAAGGAAATTGTGCTTTTTATAGACGTATACACCACAAACATTCAAATCTAATTTCAGAAATACCTGACACTCCTATGCGTACCAAACCGCAGTGCTATCTGATTCACCCAAAAACCTGCCAAATACTTATGGCAAGGCGACTACGGCAACATTTACTGAACTCTCAAAAATGAAAGGCAGGAGAAACTACTGCGGCAATATCAGACTGAAGCAGTGCTCCAAGCGCGTTCTATCCTGAGCATACAAACCCCACTTCCTCTTTACCAGCATGCGGCCAACACTGCCCACATGACTCACTGCAACCTGATATTTCTTTTGCGAAGTTACGAAATACACGAACACCCAAATTATTCCGAATCTTCATAACGCTCATTCATTCACCGCTGATAGCCACATGAACCTGCAAAGGACATGATGGACCGTGTGTTTAGGAAAATACCCAACAGACGCAGATTCAAAACAAAATGTGATGACAGTCACACTTACCAACTTGATAGCGTACAGAGACATAATTCATTAGATATAGCCCCGCAATACCTTGCTTTTAGAAAGAAAAGCAAGCGGAAGACCCAAATAATAAAATAAAACCTTCTCAAGCTCTGTCTCTAAACACGCCCAATATTTATAGCCGAATTGCGAAATACTGGGCCCCATGTGAAAGCTAGAAGCTATTGATCGTCTTATCATATCACACAATTATTGTCTTCTGTATATACAACTGACAGCGGAACCTGAAGTAAAGTCCATTGAGGGTTGGAGGAAATTGTGGACTTTAAACTAAAGGGTACAAGTGTATTTACGATGTGGTACTCAAAAACGACGGATTTATATTACCGTTATTACAAACTGAAACATTATTTTTTATCATTGCGATTTGCGAACATTCTAATATTTCGTTCATTGCAGACTAAATTAGATTATAGACGCGTGTTTATAACATCGTACAAAACTAATGTGAAGTGTTTCATGACGTTTTCATGGATTCCTTTATCTACTTCGAATACTGGAGACCCACATACAGGGCATAGGTAGCATGGTGAACAGAATATTTACATTGTAGCTCCAGATAAATCACACAGTACAAGGAAAGCTCACACTGTTTTAAGATCACGTGACTAAATAAATCGGATAAAACTAAGCATCTGAGGTCCCTAACTGAACACAAATAATGCACAAACAGAGGTTAAACAGGTTATGAATAAAAAATACTCAAACACTGTTAACAGCGAACAACATGCACGTATAATAAATGTGGCAAGGCGCGCAGTACAAGATAATATGTGCATGAAGTGATCACATTATCAATAATAAAGTATACGGATGGATGGATGGATGGATGGATAGATGGATGGATGGATGGATGGATGGATGGATGGATGGATGGATGGATGGATGGATGGATGGACGGACGGACGGACGGACGGACGGACGGACGGACGGACGGACGGACGGACGGACGGACGGACGGACGGACGGACGGACGCATGGTTGGATGGATGGATGGATGCATGGATGGATGGATGGATGGAATATAGGAGCGTCCCCTTTAAAACGGAGAGGTAGTATTTGCTATCATGCTCATTTTTTTCCCAATATCCGAATTATTGTTTTAGATTGGTTAACTGCGCCATCATTCTATTTATCAATTTTTGTTTCTACATTACTAACATTTCGTCACTTTTCTGCTTTCAAGCCAGTAATCATCCAATCGATTTTTTTGCTAGCTTCCACCGCAGGTTAATTTACCCGGCCATTGTTATCTCTAAACCCCACAGCTCCAAGAAGAGTGACTGCGCCTGCGTCGACTTCCGGATGGATACCATTACATTCCAGTATAATGTGGGTAATTGTTTCTGTTGATTTTCTACATACTGCACATGTGTCACCTTCATGGTTAAATTTCTTTTTGTAGCTGTGTCTTCTAAGGCACCCTTATCTAGGTTGAAAAAGTAGGCCACTGCCTCTTGAGTTATCAAAGAAAGCTGCCTTCCTGATCTCCCTTTTCCACTTTCAGTACAATTCCATACTCTGTTACTTTCCATAGAGTTTATCCAATTTTTACCTTTTGTGCTTTTCCCCTCTTGCTAAATACTCTTTATTTCTTCGTCCTTGTATCAGCATATTTACTCTTTAGTTTCCTAGTTTTTTTTCATCTATTGTCAGACAGACCTGTTTAGATATAGGTATTTAAATACTTTAGCTACCCATCTGTTACTGTCCAATTTCCTCATGCGTTCCTCATATAATATTATACTGTGAACTTCCCGTACTTCAAAAAATGCCGAGCCCATATCTCCCTGTGCAAGGCACCCAGTGCTAATCATCGATGGCTCCTTGATTATTTCTAATGTCGACTGTACGTCTGATTCTAGCACAAAACAGCATTTCCGAAATTAAGCCCAGGCACCATAATTCCTTTCCAAATACCCCTCACAACCTCATAATTGTTGTATCCCCACGATGCCCTATGCTTCATTATTCTGGCATTTTTTCGCCCTTTTGCCATACGTGATTGCTCGTGCCTTTCAGTGTATGCAAATCCTTCGTTTACACGTACCCCGAGATATTTATATTCTGCCACTCTGTGTATTTTATGGCCTAGTATTATAAGACCCTAATCAGTTGAGCCGTTGAAAATCGTCAGACCCGACTTAACTGCGCTAAAACTGGAGCCTAGAGCACCCCCTTCGTGTCCGAAATACTTAACTAGAGTTTGCAACTCTTCCTGACTATCTGCTAGCAGTACATAATCGTCTGCGTATATATTAAACCAGGGAGGCACTCCTCTACCGCCTAATCTAAATGACAGGTTAAAAGCTAGATTACTTTCTTCTATCCTTCGTTTCATATTTATCATATAAAGCATGAATAGCAGCAGTGATAGAGGACAACATTGACATAATCCTTTCTACACCTTGACGGCTTCGTATTTCTTATCCCTTCCCATGTAATTTCTGCTTCGTTATCCCGGTAGGTTTCCTCTAGGAACTCTATTATCTCATGACCGATGCCTTCTTCTTTTAATATGTTCCACAAAGGTTCCCAGTTTATATCCAAGAAGGCTAAATACAGAGGTCTATTTTCCACTTTAGATACGTCGATGCATTGTGTAAGCACGAACAGGCTATCATCTAAGCATCTACTATTTCTAAAGCTGTTGTGAAGCTCTCCGAGCATCTTCTTACTTTCTACATGTGCTTGCATCTTTAATTTCACCGCATGCATGGCCAACTTGTATATAACGGATGTTATGGTAATCGGCCTGTGATTTTATGTGCAACCTATCTCTTTTCCTTTTATAAATCAAATTAATTGTACTTTGCCACCAGCCGTCCAGAATTTGCTTGTTCGATATGACTGTTTCCAAAGCTTTTAACGTTTCCTTACTTCTTAGATTAAGTTTATTATTCAGCTTGGTCGAAATGTTATCTATTCCTGTAGATGTGCTTTTAGAAAGTTTTTGTTCTGCCTTTTTCAAGTTAATATTGGTGAGTTCTAAGCTGCTTTGTATCTAGCTGTCTTGTGTTGCTCCCAGATTTGCATAGGTTACCCTATCGTCCCTCCTAAATGACTCGGCTATAAGTTATGTAATGCAGTTGACTGAGTTGTCTCCTTTTAAACAATTTCCCTCGTTATCTTGCATTCGGTCCAGCTTGCTTTGATTCTTTTTTCCTAGCCAACTTATATGGTTCCAGAATTTTCTTGGCCGCCTCTAGTGGCATCGTGTATTTCAGCCATCCAGTGATTCGTGGACTCCTTTATTTTACTTCGGACATGGGCTCGTACATCAAATTTCTTTTGCCGATAATAATAACATTAATGATAATAATTGGTTCACAGGAAGGGAAAAACGCAGTATCTGTCACGCTTGCTATGTGGACACCTGAACCGCGCCGTAAGGAAAGGGATGAAGGTGGGAGCGAAGGTGGAAAGAGAGAAAGGGAAGCCGTAGTGGAGGGCTACGGAGTAATTTCGACCACCTGGGGATCTTTAACGTGCACTGCCGTCGCACAGCACACGGACGCCACTTCGTTTTGCCTCCATCGAAGCGCAGCCGCCGTGGTCGGATTCGAACCCGGGTGCTCCGGACAGTAGTCGGGCGTCTTACCACTGCACCATCCCGGCGGGGCTCTTTTGTCGATATGATTCCCATTTTTGGTCTATTTCTACCTGAGATGCCTGTGCTTTCTTTGCCTCTCGGCATTCCCTTGAAGCTGCCCGTCGTTGTTCAATAACTTCCCTGGTTTCCTGATTCCACCAGCTCCATTGCTTTCTCTTTCCATACGAGTGGTTTTCTACTTTAACCTCCTTATTTTTTCTTATGGGTAGTTCTACCTGTTCATTATCCTAGTCTTCCTTGGGGCTTTTCTCTATTGCGTCATATATTTCTGCTCCTATCTGAGCTATTTGATCGTCGTTTCATTTTACGTTTACTTTTTGTCTATGTTGCATTTTTCTTTTCATCAAGGGCCCCATCAGCATACTAATGCGTTTATGATCCCTTCCCAGGCTATACTCCCCTTCTTCGTCTACTTCTATTTCCATTTTGGTGACCTTGCCATAAATTTCCCACGACATTAGACAGCAATCAATAGTCGCCTGCCTGTTAAGGAATTCGCGCGTGAGTTGTCCCTCACATTTTGTTTCTCTATTAACAATAACTAGGTCGTGTCGCTCACAGAAATGTAGCATCATCTAGCCCTTACAATCCGTGTATCCATCCAGATGGTCCATGTAGCCGTTCATGCCCCTTAGTAGAATGATATCGGCCCCATCTTCAAACTGGCTTTTATCCTCACTGAGACGTTCAACAAGATCCTTGTTTTCTTCCCTGCATTGGTGTCCTGTTCCTAAATAAAGTACCCTTAACCATGTCATTATGCCGGCAATTGTTCCTGATAAAGAGATATGTTATTTGCAAAATGATTTTATTCTTAGCCAATTTCTTTCTTTGTGTATCAACATACCTACCCCTACACCCTTTTTTTTTCCGTTCTCGTTCTCTTGCACCCTTCCCAGACGTAGCCTTCTATAAACGGCGGATCTTCTAGATCCCTGAGATGAGTCTCGCATAGAGCGTAAGCACCTATAATATCATCCTTGAACTGCTGTTCTATCTCTAGCCATTTCGCTCTTTTTCTACTTTCTTGCATCTTTATGTATCTGATTCTAGTGTTAAATGTCTTTTTTTGTACTTTTCTTTCTCGACCTCCTCTTTGCCATTTCGTTGTGCTCAGCCTCCGCTATTAAGCTTTCTTCTGCTTCACTTCCAACTACCCGTGCGTCCGCAGCCCTCACGGACCCCCTAAAAAAGCTACAGGCCTGCCTGCCAGGCGCCAGCCTATCTCTGCTCCCACCCTTCTGTTAAAATGAAATCCATTTCGCTGCAAAGCCCTGCCAAAAACTCCCTGTTTACCTGAACCACTTCAAAACGCTTCTCAAGGCTTAACTTTCTTAAGTCATGATTAATTGTCACCACGTCCTTTTCGAGCTTTCCGTTTTTTCCTAGCACCTCTGGTACTGGGCATACAACTATCTGCGCTTGCTGTGCTATCGCCCAGATATCGTCAACTACCCGAACTAAACTTTCCACCACTGCTGCAGCGTCACCATTTAAGACGTCGTTAAGCCCCGCGGCTACTGTCACCATATTTCGCTGTGCGAAATTTTTCAACAGCCTATTTTTATTCTCTTTCAGCACTGCGCTCGTTGTCATCCCTGGGAATATTCCAATTAACACTTGCTTATCACCATTTACACCTTCCATGATATCTCGACTGCACTTGCTGATATTGTAATCCCCGGCGATAAGCACCTGGACCTTCTCCCTCTTCCTCCCAACTGTTGGCTCCTGCTTTCGGTTATCTGAGTCCTTCTATCTTCCTTACTTCTTCATTTTTTCCGACTTCTTAGTAGCTACTTCTAAATAACTCTGTCAGTTCGGCTCCACGTGACCTGCTTTGATTATGCCTTCTATACCAGTACTGGTTCCAGCCACGTGGCGCGCACTAGACTGTCCGTCCTCTTTGCTTCCAATGACAATGTCGGCCATTTTTTTTTCTTTTCAGGAAGCTGTCCCAGCAGTTTCTGATTTTCTGCCCCTGATAAACCTAATTCATTTTCTAAGGCTTCCACACTGACACTAAACCGCCCTTTTCTAGCTCAAATCTATCTAGGCGCGCACTCAGCACGCAACACCGGCACAAAAGTCAGTGCCTTCTGCTTCCTCTACCGAGTAGAAACGCACTTGCTTGAGATTAACCTAACTTAACATAGTACACTTGACCTTCTTTTGATAGCGCATCTTAAACTTATATCAACTGAACTATTTCTAATACAAATTCTCAGAATATACAGACTCTAAAGGAAAGACACAGAAAAAACGACTTGCAAAAACGCGTTAAAATAAATTCGTTAATGTCAATGACCTAGAAAAAAGAATAATTATCTAAAATGCTAACAAAGTAGTTAAAGAATGAACGCCGAAAAAAAACCTAGCTGCCGGCACGAAAACCAGGCTACTAGGACAAATAGCTAAAATTATTCTTTAGGCTGCACCTAAGCTAACTAGCTCAGAACGAAATAAAGTAAGTAATAGAAAGAACCCATCCATTGGACGCTTTCGGAAGCTCCCGCTGTCGCCAGTTCGCCCGTTTCCGGTAGCCACGTGTAATCGGAGGAGCGATGGAACATGCGTCCGCACCACACGGCTGTCAACTGTCATCTCCTACAGAGGCGCCATTGTAAGCGACTAGCGGTCGTTTTCAAAAGTTTACTGGGGCTCGAGCTGCCGCTGCTCATGCGTCGCTGCGAGAACTGCCGGCTTTAGCGGAGGCAATTTTCGGTTTTGTTTTTTTCCGCTACTGCAGATTTTCTCTACCGAGGCCTGAAGCCTCGGTAGAGAAAGGTACCTCCTTGTGTAGAAGCGAAAACTATGATGATGCTGCCGCCTTCTGGGAGAAAATAATGCGTACATGCACCAGGTGCCTCCTACGAACAAATGTTATACTACCATGTGGCAATTCAAGCGTTGAAAAGCTGAACATGAGTTGATGCAAAAACGGAAAGCTAAGGAGACAAAATGGGGAAAAAATTATCCTTTGCTGGCGAACATCAACTATCATAAGGTACTGTAAAGCTTTTGATGCGAATAATATTTCTGCCTCTGAGTCAGATGGATTTAAGAAAAAGTGGCCTATGGCCTGCGCTGCAAAACCAACACCGATGTTGTGTTATTTTCACTCAGCGCCCCTATGCCTTCAAAACTGATTGTAGCCGACTGACGAATTAAGAGTCGCTTAAAGGAACGCAGCTTTGTAAAATCGCGGCTGCACGCACGAAGCTATGATATTAGGCGGTGACTACTGCGTGCTCTGCAATGAAGTCATATTTCGTCAGCGCGTATCGCTGTGCCTGTTTATGGAATTAAGTTCTGCCTTCAAACAAAATTTACTCCCATAAACATTTCAAATTAAACGATGAGACTTTCGTACAGTGTGCAATGAGCGATCTAAATGGTTTTAGCTCGAAGGCCTTAATTCCCAATACAAGCTTCAATACCAAGAAAAAGTAACTTTTGGCGAAGACTGAGCACATCGTTTTAGAAACCGCTTGTTTCAATCAACTGGAATAGCTTTAAACTGAAGTAAGGCAACGAGTGAAAGACCAAAGCGTTTCTGTTGACTTAATTTTGATGTTACTGTAAACGATTTCTCAAACGCCACATTTCTAGCGTTATTAGTGACACAAAATATAGTGAACTTGTTTTCCATTGTTTTAGTAATGTAGTCACATGACAGAACAGCGCCAATGGAAAGCATTAAATAGTACTATACGTTATTTCATCTCATTTCGCGTATAATTAAACATTTTCTTCCTTGGGACAAATTTTTTTTGTTTCCGTGAACTTCACACAACGTTTATGAAAAACAAAGGTCTAGCAAAAGATATGTCGACTTAGCGGCTGACACGTAATTGTCAAGAAGTCATATTTTTGGGACCGGAGATGTTTTGCTGACAATAAGTACAGACGTAAAGTATAGGACCATTAGACTGCTAATGGTGTAGCTCTTCGTTACGATAGGGTCATGCCTGACCACCCGTTGGTGAGCAGTCAAGATAGAGAATTATTGCAATGAAGAGAAAATCAGTCGCCCTCTCCCATACAATCAATATTCATGAGAGTACGTGGTATAGGACAGACAGATAAAAATTTACCGTCCAGATTGAAGACGCGAAAGCTTCAACAAATAAATTCAGAATTCAAAATTTAAATTTCAGAACGCGATATTGAAGAGTTGAGACGCCTTAGCTTTTCGAGACGATGGAGATCCGATCGAACTTGAGTGTCGGTGTCGAAGTCGGCTGTTTGGAGTGGATAATCGCCAGCCAGGTTTCATACGTGCGCACAATTGAGCAACACATCTCTTGAATTCCTCCTCCAGGCTGCTGCACAGGACGGCCACGGAAAGGAGGGTTCGTAGTACACTGTCAAGGGGCCGACAAAGTAGAAACTGGGGCACAGGCCTCCGGATTAGAGATGTGTGCGGCTTCATGAAGATAATTTCGTGAATAAAGCGAAGAGCAACAATGTGGAAAACGGCTAGAGAGGAAGCCAGGCAGGCCACTTCATCTATGGGGCAGGCTGCGACGGTTACCGCCCTCAGCCAAAGCTTCTCGACAACTGAACGGTAAAAAGAACAATGATAATCAGATTATAGCTTATGCCGCAGAGGTCGAAACGTGCAAACGAAAACGAGCACCTCGAATTAGGAACCACTCGACGGTGTCACCCAATCGGACATGGCTAACATTGGCGGCTCTAGGCAGGGAAAATGCGCAGGAACGTGCTAGCGCCGCTGCTCAATGGTATGTGAAACTGTTCAAAAGCCTACCCGCCTAGCCACATCTTTCTCTGTCTCTCTTTAGTGTGTGTGTTTTCTTTCTTTCGCGCTCTTTTGCTCTATCGGATATCGTCTGTACTGTTGCCCCAAGCAATGTCCGCGGAATCACGCTTCTTCCCGCTTTCATGCCGTCCGCCACACCACGCAGGATATGCCGCTCTTGCATCACTTTCGCCTGCTGTTGCCAAACTGCCACATTTATTACACAGCTGGCATTGTTCATTGTCTCCTATATCTTACTCGGACCACTGTATATCTAGATTACAACATATAAAAGAGAAGAGATAATATAAAAAGTATATAAATGTTTGTGAACATTGACTGTTCGGCTGATCACAACCTATGTTCATCGTGGATTGTTTAGAACATAGGTTCGCGAGACTCTGCCGGTGTCAAAGGTTCTTCGCATAAATAATTTCATCGGCGATGAAGCAATAACGATAACCGTTGTTGTGTTATATTTTATGCATGTTTTGTCTCTCGTATGCGCCTCAACAAGTTCTTTACTGATGTCAAAGCGTTAGAAACTCGTGGAACAAAAAGTATGGTGGTGTCCAGCGTTCCACGGAATCAACATTTTGCGATTTTTGAATTACGCGACCAACTAATGAATGGTCCAGTTAGCTTTTTTGTTGTTTTTCTTCTTTTCATCAATGCAAAATTTTCTTTTTTTTTGCCCTACGTACTTTTTTTATTGCTTGAAACCCGTTATGCGCTTTGCTGTGCTAACTGTGCAACGTTATTTTTTCGTCTCTTTATTTGCGCATGCTAACTGCAGTTAATACATCAGGTCTTTGTAATGTCTGCGCATATCTCTATAGAAACATTTGGTGTAATTTATGCTGTTTTGAGATTCGGACCTTCAATTTCAGTATTTATTTAAAAGACTTCCTGAACAATCATGCTAAATTACGGTTTCAGCTTTCCTGTGCTGCCTCGTGGGATTAATCGGCATTCATTACAGACACATTATATTCATGGGCACTGGTCAGCTGCTGACCAACCTGGCACGTGGATGACCATGGGCTGAATTGGTCGGCATTCAGTCGTGTGCGTGAGCTTGGGCCTATGGCGATGGCCGATGTACTCCAAACGTGGCAGGGTGTCGACGATGTACCGACATTCGGCCGAGCATCAATTGCGATCAGGTCGGCTGCAGGTCAGCAGCCGGTCATCCGCCCTAGGTCGACAGTCATCCAATGCTGCCTTGTTAATTGTTCTCTCGAGCCTAACACATATTGTAATATCTGAAAAAGCTAAAAAAAAGCAAGAAATAATACTAGAAAAAAAACTTGTTCGAGAAATCCACTGAAAATATAGTCTGGTGTCCTTGTTTTGGACGCCATATGATCGAGGTATTCTCAGTTATCTAGATTCATCTATTCAGTAGCAAAGATACTTCTTTAGCCGTTAATTTAGACTCAAACGCTTCAGTAAAAATCTTAAAACGAAAGTCGTGCTTTTGGCGAATGAGAAGTGTGAATCTCTCCCTACGTAATTCGCTTTGGACCTCTAAAGTGCACTTAGGGCAGTTATTTAGACCACTAAAGTGCGATGAGGCGAAAGCCATTTTAGCATGGTGGATTGTTGTTGTTTTGGCTGTAGGAAGAAGGAAAAGAAAATGCACGGGCCTGCTATTGGCTTTGTAGCTAAGCCACCTCCGCTGCGTCGTGCGGACAGAAGGAAAATAGAGAAGAAAGAAAAAAATATGGAAAGACGCGCGCCGCAAAAACAGCCGTCGGCCACCACCGGCCTACAGCAGATAAAACATCGGTGGCTGGCTAGCCCCCGCCGCAAACGGCGTTGACATACCGTCCCAGCCCCGTGGGGCCAAGAACTGCCACCTCTCTCGCTCTGGATCGTAGCCCTCCAATACGGCACCTTTATCTTTCTCTCTTTCAGTCCCACCTTCCTCCCTTTCTTTACAGCGTGGTTCATGTGTCCGTGGAAAATTGTGACAGATACTGCGCCATTGCTATCCTGTAAGTCAATTTCAAACGCCGCTGATTCCTGATGTACTAACGCCTCCTATACATCTAGGTCTGCTTCTATTTGCTGTGGTGCGGCGATCGAGGAAGCGGCAAACGAAAGGTGCCGCACGGACTCCTGGATCGGATACCCGGCGGGGTCAGCTTATGTTGTACATGAATCGCCTGGCGGTGTCATGACCGGTCGTGACGGTACATCACGCGCCCCTTGCCGAGCACAAGCAACATTTTATCGAACGCGCTAATGTTCACCGGCGTTCTACAATTTGTTTACAGGAAAGGAAAAGTGCACTATCAGTCAGTCGGGGAATCTCGCTTTAGACAAGGGTAATCATGAGGAGGAGGAGAATAAACATTTATTTATTGAGGAAGTCAGGCAGGCAGGAGCTTCCGAGAGAGACGGCCAGGAGCCCTTGAGCTCAGGCGACCTGGGTTGCACGCTCGATTGCCCGCAGTTGGATCTGCGGGTCCGAGCTGAGCATAGCGGCCTCCTACTGCTCGCAGGTGGAGAGTTTAAGATCCCGCGGAGAGGGGTCTCGCGGTTACGCCCATACTATGGGGTGTAAGGTGGCCCTCTGGTAGCATAAGTTACAGTAAGGGGTGTATAATGCAGGTTGAGAATGGGCGTAGGTGCCTGGATTTGGAAAGGAATGCGTCTTTAATTTTCGCCAGGTGACTTCCTGTGCCTTTGAAAGAGATTTGTGTCCGGAAGGTTATAGGTTACGGGTTTGACGGAAGTGTAGTGCAAGTTCTTGACAGAAACCAAGCTGTTCCTCGCCGACCTTATGACGGATTGTCCCGTCGCCCGGCTGACGAGTCCTCGGGCGAAATTGTGGGCGGGAGAAACGTGCTGGTGTCCAGATTAGCTGTATTGGCCGGTGAGTCGTTTGAGAGACAAGCAGTAATTTGACTGCTATGGCGGATATCCTGCCCTTGCTGCAATTTCGCATTGCGGTTTTCTAGTCTCTTTTTATCTGAAGGGCTGAGCTTGAGCTTATCCCTAAGGCGATTGCAGCCTCCTCCGCTTCCTTTTGGTCATTGGTAATATCCGAACCGGCCGTTGGTTGACCCTGATAATATAAAGTCACAATAGCAAATGCAATCCTGTCCGCGTGTTCGGCTGCTTAGATTTATACCACGCCTTGTTTGAACTGGTATTGCTTGTGTAGGGCTATGGCTATTTCTGCTCGCCTGCCTGAATGAAATTCTGGGCGCATATTCTTCGGGAGAGGTAAGATTTTCAAGTTAGTTCACAGGCTCATTACAAGTGACACTTTGTTCACCTTTGTTGCGGGGTAACCGATTGAGAGAGCGTCAAGGATAAAGCATCCGGTCGGTGTGTTGGTTAGCCGTTCGTATTGAGAAGTGAGGTGGGCTTCTATAAGCTCGCTAAGGTTGTAGTGAATTCCGAGGGCACGGAAGCAATCCGTGGAGGTGTTTATGTGGAGACGAAGTGTAGACTTGAACGCCTGTCTGATCAGGCAATCAACACGTTATGTTTCTGCTGCGGTAAGTTGAAGGCATGGTAGCGTTTAAGTAATTCTACTAATGGACAAAAGCCTGGACCAGGTGGACGAGATCAGTTTCGTTCATACCCGAATGCCTGTTAGTGATTCGACGTATGAGACGCACTGCCTGAGAGACACTAGCCTTGAGGCGATTGAGGGACTCAGTGTTTCGGCACTTGTTCTGGATATAAATTCGAAGTACTCGTATGGTGAACACCCTTAACAGCAGCCGGATTTGGGTATGACCCCTTGTGCCTGGTTTTACACGCATGAGCAGCAGTTCTGATTTTATTGGGGAGTAGAACAGACCCGTCCTATACGCATTTGGTAACGGTGTCCACTGCTAGTTGTAGTTTTTCTATTTCAGCGTCATTTTCTGATTTGACCCACAGCCTAATTTTGTCGTCTTATAACATATGGGACAGATAGGGTATACGGTTGAGTTCTCCCGGTAGTGATAAAAGGCATAAGTTAAATAGCAAGGGAGACAGCACGGACCCCTGTGGGGTTCCGCGGCTGCCAAGTGGTATAGTGTCAGTTAGTTCGGCTGGTCGACCTGTGAGAAAATCCCTTACATATTTGAAGGTTCTCCCCAGATAGCACGAAGTGGGCTCTAAAGGGGGGGGGAGGCATCGGTCTGATGTAGGCAATGCAGGACAACCCCGATGGGCCCAATGCGGAGGCTGTAAGAGGGGCCGACGTAGGCCTGAAAGGGGCTGTTTACAAAGCTCTGATTGGTCCCACTAGGGACCGATGCAGGCAGCCCTTGCGGGGCTGCCCTAATTTTTCCCGCATTGCCCTAAAGGGCATATCTCGCCAACTCCCACGTTGGTCCTACTTTGGACAGATTCAGGCAGCCGCTCTGAATGATCATTTATTTTTATTTCGGTTAGCCTTTCAGATAATGACATAGGACCGATGCGGGTTCCATAGGGCAAGCCGCACTTTGGCTTGCCAACATGGTTCTTTTTGTGGTCCGACGCAGGTGATAGGAAAAGTTCTCCCAATAAATACTAATGCATAAAATTAGGTAATTATTTTTTTATATCTGCCCTTTCTAAACAGCCGCAATATTAAATTTTACAATAATTAATAACATTCATCTAGTCTAAATGACTTCATATCCATATTGTTCAGGCTATGGAGATATGTGTTCTGAACAGTAATATTGGGCTGAGAGTTGCAGGCTGTCCACAGCAAGCACATAAGGAGCAACACTTAGCAATCAGTATGTTTTAGTATTTTTAGCGCAATTTGCATGAGCGCGAGAAATAAAGCCATGTAATATCTCTGACTTAAAATGGCAACTGTTTTATATATCGTTTATAATAGTAATTTAGGGTACCATGCAATGCAAATAAATGTTGGAAAGAATATTTGCACAATTTCACGCACGACTTCTAGCCCCATTACGGCCGATGTGGGACCTACAGCGGTTTTGTGTGGGCCGCCCCAATTGGGCTGGGTGTTGTTTTTGAACCCAAAGCCTTTAAATTCCTCACGAGGTACCGATTTTGGTATCATGCGGCCGCCCGCCTTTCAGCCCCATTACGATCCATGTAGGATATAAAGCGGTTTTGTGTGGGTGGCCTCAACTGGGCTGGGTGTTTTTGTAACCTGGATCCCACCTGCTCCACGCGCCCCCAAATTCCCAACGAGGGGTCAGTTTTGGTGCCATGCGTGCACGCCCGCCTTCCATCCCCACTAGAGCCGATGTGCGACCTAAAGCGGTTTAGCTAAGGCTGCCTCATTTGGGCTTCACGAGGGCTTGCCCAAACTGAGCTCTTATTTCTATTTCTCCTGCCCTCAAGTAAAACACAAGGGTTCGTTTGGGACACCATGTGGGTATGTCTGTTTTTACCCCATTACGGCCTATGTAGGTCCCACAAAGATTTAGTGCAGGCGGCCTCATTTCGAATCTATGAGGGCTTTTCCATAAAGAGCCCACATTTAGGTTGGATTGCCCTTATATATCTGACAAGGTACCCTTGTGGTCTGGATGCAAGAATGTGCTCTGCATTAGCCCGAGCAACGCCACAATGGGAACCATGCAGTAGAAACAAGGGCAAGACCAAATGGGGCTTCCCCTACTGGCGCCCCACATTGTGTGCTACCTTGGTCAGTCCAGGGTTAATTGCGTGGAGGTTAATAAGAATAGCTGCATGTGCTACAACATCGAATGCCTTGGATACGTCTAGATGTAGGATAGATTTGCTGCTATAGCCAATAGGTGGTTGTAATATGTGGTGGGAAAGTTGCAGCATGACATCTTCTGGTAAGAGTGGAGAACGGAAGCCCAACATTGTTGGTTGTAGGAGATGACGATTCTCGACATAGGTGTGCAGTAGATTGAGGATAACATGCTCTATTAGTTTTCCAATACATGATGTTAAAGAGATGGGGGTGATGCTTTCAAGGGCTGGAAATTTGTCAAATACAGCGCTTACAAATTTCGTAAATGAATATTGGGTGGAAGGCCAAATTCCTGCAGAATAGAAACACACAAAGGTAACGTTCATACTAAACCGAGGATTAATGAAGAGCGTTTAACGATCCGGGTCGTGGCTCGTTCCCAAAATTTTTTGGAAAGTATTACAACGGACCGTAAAGAAGTATTTTTCAATTGACTCCCACGGCATTCAGTATTCAAGCATTGAGAATAAAGATGGGGGTTCAATTACGTGTAATTATGCTTATAAGTTCCCACTGTATATGGCGCTCGGGAATGGCAGGCTATGACTGTGACAGGGACGTCAGACCTACATGAATTTATTTTCGGGAGAGTATGGAGTGGTATATTGCCATGGCAACAGTGGCAAACAATGGCTCTCAAGGGTGTTTGTGGTCGCTACGGGAGTTGTAAAGCGACGATGCCAGTTTAAGACTGGTTGATCATGACGTTCATGCATGTACAGTGCTTTGTCTGTCTTTCTTTATGTTTTAATCTAAGGTTCGTTTTTTTGTTATGTCGTGTGCCAAAGCCAGGCAGTGAAGAAAAAATCCGGACCGTGGTTTAGTGGCTTAATACTAAGTCACGGCTGGGGATCCAGGAAAAGGAAGTTCGATTACCAATGCAGGCAGACTACAATAATTTATTTTAACTCTCGAAACCGTGCCACCTCTGCTGACAGCCTTCCCTCGACAAAGATGAGGTATTAAAGTCGTTCGCTTTAAACCCTATGTAAGCCAGAGCTATTTTGGCGACCTCGAGGAGGTAAACTCTCTTCCATACGCAGAGCTCGCTGTGCATATTTTTATGAATGCTAAACATCTGTCTTGCACACATAGACATGTCTCTTTTTGCCCCTGTGTTGTCTGATAGGAATGAGTTTCGCGCATAATGAGGTCTTGTTTCTGTTCTGTGGGAAAGCGCAATCGATCATACAAAGCCACAGACATAATAAAATTGTTGCCTGACCTTGTTTTTAGCAGACACCACAAAGTGTTCAAGAGTGCATGAGAACTGAATGCTTGGTTGCTTTGTTGTGCTTACACCCAACGGAGCAGTTGTTTACTCAATGCATTCCCACAAATTTCCAGTATTTTCTTAAGTGATTCAGAGTGTTTTTAAATATCTTTCAGAGCACGACAACCATGAATAAATCATCAAACCTTCCACCTGAAAGCTTCTGGGGCAAAATGTTTCTACGCAGCGCAAGCTTATAGCACTTCGGTTCACATGCTTATAAAAATCCGCCCCAATGCTTTTACAGAAAAGTCCTAATTACTCGTCATTAAGGCAGGACGTTCTTATTATACGCAAAATGGTATGTTTTGAGGTATAGTATGCAGCAAGTTCCTAAGCCCAAGATATAGGTAATTCACATTTTTTGTGAATACTTGACAGCTGGTGAATCTCTTCCCTATTCCCATCAGACGACGAATTGGGTACTACATGTGGACTGCAGGCGTCTTGAATAGTAAGTTCTACAAAGAGGGTTCTACTTAAGTTCAGGACAACGCAGAGTGCTATGGAACGTAAAATAGTAAGAGTAATATTAAAAGATATGAATCGTGCAGAGTGCGGTTAGAGAAATAACTCAAGTTACAATCATTCTAGTGGTAATCAAGAAAAAATTGGCATGCGATTGACATATAGTGCGAAGAGAGGATAAGCGATGGTTGCTTAGGGTAACAAATTGTATTCCAAAGGAACGAAAGCGTAGCAGGGTGCGGTGGAAAGTAAGGTGGGCGGATGAGGTTAAGAAGCTAGCAGGGGTCGAATGGATGCAGCTAGCACAGGTCCAGAGTAATTGGAGGAATATGGGAGAGCCCATTGCCCTCCAGTGGTTATAGTCAGGTTGACGATGATGAAACTAATGAAAATTATGATAAATCATGGCTAGAAAAGTGGGCGTTACAGTCGCTATCGCTGCAACGCTCACTGATTGGTTTGGCTTGGTGACGGAATATTTCGTCCTGAAGGAATTCACGGTACGATAGAAGGAATAATGGATGGGTCCGGATATTTAGACACTGCAGGTTCTTTATCGCGTCCTGATATCGCACAACACTTTCGCTCTATCGCTGGGTTCCATCCCATTCGTAACCTACCAAAATATTTCGATACATATTTTATAAATTGCCATGATATCAGTGTTGTTAAAAACATGGTATGTTGTAGCGTCGTCTATATTGCTTGTTGTCCCTAAAATATAAATGGGGTTAGCTTACCATGTGAAGAGACGGAATCCTTATAAGCAACGAGTCCCGAGTGATGAATGATATTTTGGTTTGGGCAAATGTACATATTGTTAGATACATGCTCCGCATCCCTGAACATGCATTGAAGATGATGACGAATAACATAAAGACAGGGGAAGAAGCTGTATGACAGCTGGTGCTAAAGAGGTTCGTGCTTGCCGAAACATCTACACATCATCGGCTGTTGTTTCCTGGGCTATCCTTCGTGCCACGTATCATCTTCATGGAGGTGAATAAGGATCCTCGTGCGCTCAGAATAGCTTATGTACGCTGCCAGAATCTTGATTTCAGCAGTGGTCGCCACCTACTTGGGATCATAGCGACGTGACCTCCGAGGCAGCCCCAAGGGGAGGAGAGGAGATTTGGTGCCCGACCTTTAGGTCAAATGTCCCGCGTTACTCTTCACATCGTTACAGGAGATGCCAGCCTAATTCACAGATGACCTTACCGAGTCGCCGTTTCAGAACGTCGCGTCATACAAGATGAAGTAGACAAAATGTCGGCAAGAAACATTATGGAGTTTTCGAGCAGTCTGTTATTTTCCGTTCTTGTTAAAAAAATACCTGGATGTTTTCGCTGATTACCGACGCCTCAATTTATTATTAAGGAAGGGCATTTACCCATTCCCCAGGATAGATGATGCCCTCGACTGCTTTCATGGTGCCAGCAATTACATTTCTATTGATATTCGTTCTGGTTTAAGCAGATCGCTTTCGAGGAACGGGACTAATCGAAAACCGCCTTTGTCGCTCCCGATGGCCTGTACCGATTCAAGGTGATGCCTTTAGCCTGTCTAATGCGCCCACAACATTCGAGCGCATGGTGGATTCTCTTCTACGTGGCCTGAAATGGACGACGTGCGTATACTGTCTCGATGACATCATTATATATTCTTCAAACCATCGCCTTGATGCCGTTGTTGGAGTCTTCTAAAGAGATGGCCTTCAGGTGAACTCAAAGAAATATACCTTCGGCCGACGGGAACTCAAGGTGCCCGGACACTTGGTCGACGCCAGTGGCATTCAACGCACCCCGACAAAATTCGTACAGTAAGCACATTTCCTACACCACTCTGTACCAGTGACACGCCAAATGTTTTTGGCCTTTGCTACTATTTTCGACGGTTTGTCTCCAACTTTGCAAACATGTGCCCGTCCACTCACCATTCTTCTGAAGAACGACGTTCCATTGTGCTGGGGTCAAGAGCAATCTCAACCCTTTTCTGCGCTCACTGCAGCCCTCACCAACCCGCCCGTCCTGGCACAGTTCAACCTGTCAGCACCAACGGAGGTACGCACCAACGCCAGTGGTCATGGCATTGGTGCCAGTCTCGAAAAACAGCAGTCGGGTCATTGCTTATGCCAGTCACCTCTTTTCTGCAGCTGAGCGCAATTCTTCGATAACAGAACGTGAGTGTTTAGCCCTCGTCTGGGCCATTAGAAAGTTTTGGCCTTAGTTGTTTGACCGTCCGTTCTCCGTCATCACCAACCACCACGCGTAATGTTGGCTTTCTATGCTGAAGGACCCTACTAGTCGCCTGAGGCGTTGGGAGGTTGGCGCTTGGCGGAAAATTTGCGCAAGACATCGGCTGTTGTGTTTCCTGGGCTAGCCTTTTTACCACTTATGATTACCAAACGTCTTAAAGCAGGTTTGATGCATTATACAAAATCGTCGAAATAAAACTTCTAGCTCATTTTAGTAAGACTTGCCGTGCTTGGTGGTTTCATAAAATACAACGGCTTACATCAGCATTGAAACAATTGTTCCTAGTAATATATGTGGACGCTAATACTAAGGACTGTTTCTGATTTTCATCGCACTAAACCTTTTCTGAGTTACCAAAATCCCATACAAAAGAATACTTGCCCTAGCGAAAACCAACATACTTTAGCCAAATAAAGCTTATTTTTAGTTGGCAGTTTTGCTTTCCCTGATAGACAGCGTTTAGAAACCCAGATAATTCGTACAAGCATGCCCTGCTTTCTGGATGGATGCATGGATGGATGGATGGACGGACGGACGGACGGACGGATGGATGGATGGATGGAATGAATGGTTGGACTATAGGAGCGTCCCCTTTCAAACGCGATGGTAGCAGTCGCTATCATGCTCATTTTTCTACCTATATCTTAATTATTCATTTAGATTGGTTAACTAAACCATCATTCTATTTATTAATTTTTTTCTACATTACTAACATTCTGTCACTTTTCTGCCTTTAAGCCACCAATCTTCCAGTCGTTTTTTTTCTGGTTTCCACCGCCGGTTTATTCACCCGGCCACTGGTATCTCTAAAGCCCAAAGTATTAGGAGCAGTGACTGCGCCTGCATCAACTTGCGGATGGATACCATTACATTCGAGTATAATATGGTCAATTGTTTCACTGGAGTTACCACATACAGCATATGCGTCATCTCCATTGTTAAAGTCTTTGTAGCTGCATGTTCTAAGGCACCCTGATCAACCTTCAAAAAGTAGGGCACTGCCTCTTGAGTTATCATGCACTACTAACGCCATCTATCGGCAGGTGGCGGCGACAGGGTGCGTTACTTAATGGGAACGGGTACAGAAAATACGTTAAACACGAACAAAAGCACGTACGCAAAATGATTCATGGATTTTTATAACATACAGTTAGCCGAAGACTGTGCTATTATTACACGAGCTTCCCAGCGCGTCTGAATATTATGGATTGCTTCCCATAGCAAGGCACCAAAATTCCCCCTTTTTCAGACTTTGAAACTCTATAGCGTCGTAACGCGGATAGATATCGAAAATGATTCCCGGTGTTAGGTACCCTAACATATGCTGATTGAAATGGTCTGCGTCGATATGGCATAGATTTAATCATGCAGCTTCCTTGGGCCGTTTCATGTGTAACCTGATGTCGCCTCGCATATGAAACACGGCGCCTGCGGTGGGCAGTTACGCAGAAGAGATGGCTGGGTGCAGAAACAACGGCACAGAACGGCAGACTATGACATGCAGGAATAAGCGGACAAAGGAGTCAGGCCCTCTTAAATAACCTTGGGCGTAGTTTCGGAGCCTTTTTTGCCGGACAGGAGTTCTTTCTTCTATCTTCAGGCCTGCTGTACCTAATTGGTGTATTTTCCCTCGCCGGAGAGGTCTCCGCAGTCTCACTGACTTTAGCTATTTAGCTTTCGGCATCACAAGTGTGTGTGCGTGTGTTGGGGTTGTCACACCTTGAGAAATTAAGGTATTAAAGGAACAGGATTTGAAACAAAACAAATACTGCAATGCTAAAGAAATAAAAGTAAAACACATGGGAGATATGTTTAGTTATCCACTGCACAGACGAGAGTTTTCTTGGTCTCAAATTTAGTGCGCCGCCTGTGCTACGCTATGAGCAAGGAGGGCAGGCGTGTATAGCTTACAACGCTTCTTTAGAGGATCTAAATATACACACTGAGCGTACGCTACTCCCAAAAGCACGATTCAGCCCCATGTTTCATTTCGTTTCTTTGTATGTGTACATGAAGCGCCTCTCTCCACCCGTAAAAACTGGGCAGTAAATCGTGCCTACTCAAAGCACTCGAATGCTGCACCCTTCGTTCTCTTCGCGCATTTGTCCTGACTCTTGGTGTCATACATCAATATGTCATCGGGAAGGCCAAGTCAGCCATGTCAGTCACATAGAGCTGACAAAAAGAATTGCGATGCAGGGAAGAAAAAGCGACAGTATGGTCCTCTTTGTTCTGGTGCCTGTGACGGGCGTAGCTACGTTTTATGCGAAAGCGTGGCGGGTTGAAATTTTTGTGTGATGTTTCCTGATGTCTAAATAAAAAATATCTCCAACTGGTTTTAATCCATTTTTGCTTTCTATAAGCACCGGGTATAATTAATGGCCAAGAGGATAGCGCCGCGATTAGATGCTCTGCTGTTTGGCAAAGTTTTTATGAATGACATAAAATGTTAAAGTTATGCAAATAAAAATCGTTAGACTACATGTCGAATGTTTTTATTTCCGCTCGGTTATTTTTATTTTTGTTCTTTTATAGCGAAATTTTAACGAAACGTCAGCCCAAGAAAACGACTTTTTTGCTATTTTGCGTATCTAAATAAAAAAAAAAGGGTACTGCAAAGCAATAGTAATGCGCATTATGTTCCATGGAAACCTATCTATCAAACTGCCAGCGCTCCTATAAACGTTTCCGATTAAGCGTTATGATCGGGCTAACTTCAGCAAACGCTGCGCAATGGAAAATTCGGACAATGAAAATACTTTGTATTTCTTAAAATTTGTCCACATATTCTCCTCCCTACATCAGCTTTCATAATCACTAAAAACGTTTTGCCTAATTTCATTGCACTAATAGTTACGGCTTCTTTAATGAGGTCCCTGCGCAAGGCTCAGTGCGCAATGTGGGTTGTAGAGTCTACGCGGTCATTCCAAGCCAACTCATCCAGACTTTGCACTCGACCATCTTCGATTTCTTTTTCGAAAATTATGGCCTGTTGTATTACTATGATGAATATTATCCTGGCCTTGTTTTAGCGGAAGAACATTTTCCAGCGTGGCCGCCGTTTGGAAACGTAGCGAAACCTAGCCGCACAATTAAATTTGTAAAAATTCAAGTTCTTGACCCACAACATTTTCGTGCAAATAAAACAAACATGTTTAAAGTGAGTGCCCGTATAGATCATTTATTATAAATAAAACGAACATAATTATGACTTACAAACATTTCAAGCTCTAAAAGTTACATTTCGTTTTACTGTATACCCTTTACAGAAGACACTCAAAGCAATGGAATAGGTCTCTCTCCATGCGTGTCGCTGTCAACCGCATCGCCCCTGTTACGCTAGCTGCTATCTTTACTAAAAAAGGCAGTTCGTTTTGAAAAATGCAATATAGTGCGAACATAAAATATTTTAATACGCACTGTCCTACGCAACAATCGGAAACAAAATTTGCGCAGTCAGAATCACCACGTAATTACATTGTATTTCTGTTACATATACAATCTAAACAGTCCACTACAGATGTCGCTAAATAATGAATATAGCTAAAAACATTTCTTAACAGACAGAACTCATAAAAGAACCAACGCTTTAAGAAAAAAAAAGGAAGGCAAACTTCTCGTCGGTTAGCAAAGAAAATCAGTCAGCAAAAGTTTACGTAATTTGAATATAAATATGCTTATGGTTTATGTCAGGCAATGTAGCAATATCCTTGAAAGTTTCAAATGTTGTGGCTCGAGCTCCCCAGATGGTGCAGAAACAACGGCACAGAACGGCAGACTATGACATGCAGGAATAAGCGGACAAAAGAGTCAGGCCCTCTTAAATAACCTTGGGCGTAGTTTTGGAGCCTTTTTTGCCGGACAGGAGTTCTTTCTTCTATCTTCAGGCCTGCTGTACCTAATTGGTGTATTTTCCCTCGCCGGAGAGGTCTCCGCAGTCTCACTGACTTTAGCTATTTAGGTTTCGGCATCACAAGTGTGTGTGTGTGTGCGTGTGTTGGGGTTGTCACCCCTTGAGAAATTAAGGTATTAAAGGAACAGTATTTGAAACAAAACAAATACTGCAATGCTAAAGAAATAAGAGTAAAACACATGGGAGATATGTTTAGTTATCCACTGCACAGACGAGAGTTTTCTTGGTCTCAAATTTAGTGCGCCGCCTGTGCTACGCTATGAGCAAGGAGCGCAGGCGTGTATAGCTTACAACGCTTCTTTAGAGGATCTAAATATACACACTGAGCGTACGCTACTCCCAAAAGCACGATTCAGCCCCATGTTTCATTTCGTTTCTTTGTATGTGCACATGAAGCGCCTCTCTCCGCCTGTAAAAACTGGGCAGTAAATCGTGCCTACTCAAAGCACTCGAATGCTGCACCCTTCGTTCTCTTCGCGCATTTGTCCTGGCTCTTGATGTCATACATCAATATGTCATTGGGAAGGCCAAGTCAGCCATGTCAGTCACATAGAGCTGACAAAACGAATTGTGATGCAGGGAAGAAAAAGCGACAGTATGGTCCTCTTTGTTCTGGTGCCTGTGACGGGCGTAGCTACGTTTTATGCGAAAAAGAATTAACCAAGACCCGAGGATAAGCCCAATTACCATGCGTTTAGCAGGGCATCTCAGAATGTGGGAATACATTTCCAAGAAAAAAGCAATTTGCTTGCCCGCAATGGCCCAAGTGTGTCCGAATCTCACTTTGGTAAGACATACATCTCCGTTTTTTTTTGTCTTTTTTTAATATAGCATTCGCGAAGTTGAGGAAATGCACGCGACCTCTTTCTGCAGCTGGTCGCGTGCTCGAATTCTTGGTAGCTGCAAGGAGGAAGTTCGTAAACCGTTTCTGTAGCTTCAGATCAAGCGCGGACGTTTCGGCCCCACATTCTTTACATGGGCTTTCTATGTTTCAGGCTCGTCAGGCGAGCAATAAGCTGGTCTTTAAATCAAGAGATGTCAGTTTTATTGCCTGTCTCGGTACAAATGCTTTCTTCCTTTGTAGGACACACGAGGGGCGCAGACCAGAGGAAAGGAGTCAGTGGCGAAAGCTTGGTCCCGCACAGAGCCCACGGGCACAAAAAATACAGGCAGCGAAGCATCTTTAGTAAGAAGACTCCCCCTTTCTTTCTCTTTCTTTACCCATCTTCACACTAAGCGTGCTACTAGGATCCCACAAGAGCAAAGAATAGTCAGCCAGAAAGAGGGTGCGACCGTTTGTAGAGAGTGGCCGACCTGCATCGTTGCTCTAGTGCTCAACAATGGGAGAATCTGTTTGTTCAGTAGCAGTCGCGACAACCCAAAGAGGACTGTTCCAAAAGTTAGCTTTTTACATGCAGAAAGCAGAGTACGTTTTCTGTTTAAAGCTTTGCTTAGAACCGGAGCTTAATTGGTGATTGACAGTCATTGTACCGGCAATTTACTCACGGCACTGAACGCCTCCAAAGAAGCCGCTGCAGGTTGTGAAGCGGCTGTTACACAGAAGGATAAACACGAAAGAAAAGCGTGTCTGTCGACCGTAGAAGCTGCTGTTTTACTCCGTAAGCACCTGAGCTGCGGTCAATGGTAAATAAAAGGGTCTCAAAAGGTTAGTAGGAGAACAAGACGGAGAAAAGCAAGCGCAGAACTATATGCACTAATTACTTTATTCAAAACTATATGCAAGAAACAAAAACAAGCGAAGAATGCCACCCGACCACTGTGTTCGCATCCCTGTTCCAAGCGGATGGGGGATTTTGAGCACTGCATATGTTCGGACTTAGCCGAAAGCCATAGCCCGCCCAGCCCCGCATCTTCAGGTAACGGCGCAAAAAGCATGGACGGAACCACAAGAGCGAGAACACACAGCAGATCTCGTTGTTGTGTTCTTGCTCTTGTGTCTCATCCATGTTTTTTTGCGCTGTTACCCGATTCTATAGCAAGTACAAATTTTTTTTTGGCGTAAGAACTTTCGCCTTGAGTGGAGCGCGAGAATGTTGTTGGATGCCACCAGAGCAGATATGGAATCTGTACGACGGTACACAGAGTGCATAAATGTCGATTTTCCAAGAATTCGCCTAATTTCTACTTCGAACGTGAAATTCAGAGCTCACCCAGAGCTCATTCATACCCTTAAAGAATGAGCTGAAGCGTTCCCAATAATGTAGCCTTACACTTACAGATCGCGATAGGCGAATAATGTAGCTGGCAAAAGAAGCTTCCGCCGTTGCTTTCGCAATTCAACTAGGGTTAACGAGAGCTAAACCGCAATTTTTTTTATTGGAGCTGCCTACTAGGGCGTACCGCAGATGTTGTGTCCGCTAGTTTGAAGAAAGAAACAGCGTGAAGGGTCAATTACGTTGCATTTCAGCACAAACTACAATCTATCCGGTAAATGCGAAGAAAGCGATCAGCTAGCGCTGCTAACGTAAACAATCCATTGTGACTAGAAAACAAGACATAACCAAGCCAAGACCAATACAAACAACATATCAGAAGTGGTTCTCTTCGAGCCAAGACAAATAAACTACTCTGATTGCTATACAGCCACGGTTTCAAATCCACTCAGAAATGCCCTGTTGGATTTTTATTTATTTTTCGTCTCAGCAGCGACATACATAAGTTTGTTACTCAAATCCGATGTTACCTTTCGACGAAAATGCAAAACTTTCCGACTGATATTTCTGCTGGTGATGCTTTATAGTTTTATAGTTCTGGCTGCTTTTAGCACCCACGCGATAATCTGGCTACATACACAATATCGTGGCGCCTTTTTTTTTTACTTAAGTTCATGTAGTGTTACGAAACACACAACTTTTTCCGCAGTTGGGAATCGCTAGCTGCGGTGCCAGGTCACATCGCGATGGCACTTTGCAATCGCTGCAAACGCAGTTCGCAAATATATAAGAAAGTAGCGAAGTGTGTTCAGTGTGTGGTAGTACATTAAGGAAATGCAGTATGTAAATTAAAGCGATAATTACGCTTATGCTAGTAGATACACATTTTCTCTTCGCGCATTTTACCCGTAGGATGACTAGGTCGAAATAAGGTCTGGTTAGAAAATGGGATTGAATATCCTGTTAGTAAGCGACCTCTGATATTGGAGATAAACTGCTCTCCAGTGCACGTACCTTATAAAAAGCTTCAACTGTAGTCGTAAGATTTGCAAAAGGAGTCTCCAGGAGGTTGAGAAGTGATGCACCCCGGGAAAGAAGGGCGCAGTGACACACCGTGTGCCATGTCTCCCCACGTAGGGCCGTATATTTTCTTTTTGTAATACCAACTAGCCCAAAGCGCCACCTTAGTAAATTCAGATTAACACCTGTGATCAGAAGCCAAATTAAAGTTTATAAAAAGATTTAAGCAGTCAATGATGCTGAAAGCAGGGATACGGGGTGCTTGGAGAAGCATCTTTTCGTGAAAGCAATTAAAGTGTCTAACAGACCAATCTCAAAAATCATTCAGGGGAGCTGCAGGCTGCCACTAAGATTTTATCATTCCTTTCTCCTACTTTTGCTGGGGTTGAGTCACCCAGCTGTTTAATCGACGCAACTCTAGTACGAGGTTCGTGTCCGGAACTTAGCTTTTCTGATAAGGACCAACTATCACGAATAGCTGCGCTCTTCACGAATTTTGTGACGGGGGTGACAAACTCCGGTACAAGCTGAAGAAACAACGTTTTGTTAGACGATGCTTCTCGCTTTGTGAACGCTGAGTGTTCGTGAAATGGGCAGCCAGCAGTGACAAAAAACCCTCTCGAAATATTTCGTGAACTTTGGCTTTAACGGACTGTGGTAGAAACACGATGTTCAAGTTTAAGTACTCAGGTCGCGGAATTGGGGAAAAACCATATTAGGGATAATCCCCCCATAGACATCATCTCCACTGCTCTCGCAAAAAGCTGCACAGAGCACGAGTAGGATTATTCCTTAGTTCTTTTACATAGTTGTCACACAGATGTATGTACCCTTGCTTGCGTTCGATTGTTCAATTTCATTCAATGGTTCCAACGACAATATAAGCATGTATACTTAATTCAATATTTTCCTATGACATTAAGTCATTACTATGTTCCGCTGAATCAAAGCATGCGCACGTAAATGTAGGCTGCACTTTTCATGACTCCAGTGGTATCTAGTCCTAAATTTACAATACAAGGTTACTGTGAAGTTAAACCCAAAGCTGCGTGAGGCTAGAAGTAATTTTTCTCTCTCCTCAAGCGTCGTCCCCGGGTCCCTTGTTTCTGGGAAAAGTAGGGGGAGCTACTGGGATCGGAGTACAAAGACCTTTTCTTCCCAGCGCGCTGGCGTTCTTGGCTTGCCAGCGCCTTGTTCCTGCCGGGTCGGTCCACAGATGCTCAAGCTTTGTGCGCGAGAGACATCCCCCAGAGGGGGCGAAAAAAAAAGAGAGAGGGAAACCTGCGAGCAGCGTTTCGGAATATGCGCATGCTAGGAAGGGCACGTATGTTAAAAAGCGATTACTACTGTTGGGCGTAAACCTGGTGGGCGACGGTCGGTGTTTTCGTCATTTTACTTTTGTTCTTTTTTGTAGTGTCTTGCTCTTCAGTGGGCGCACAGTTGGCTGCTTCTTGCAATATCTTGAGTACTGTTCAAATTTTGTTTGTGATGGCTGTCGCCGGTCTCACCTTCTTGCCCCAGGGCTTTCGCACGTGCTCCTTGCATGGTGTTTGCAGTGCGTGCTGGACGAGGTTGGTGCAATGGCTATACTGCGTGGCTGAGAACGATTCCGTCAGATATATAACGTATCTCCGACGGACCTTTTTCTAAGTTTGACGCTGCTCACCTTTCATGAGCTTCTGGTCGTGAGCGAGTCCGACACTGCCAAAGCTTGACTTCTGCTTGATTGATTGAATGTCCTTTATTGAATGGGAAGGCTCATGGCCATGGATGGGGATAAAGGGGAGTAGACATAATCTTCATTGTTTAGGTCGTCACTCGAATCACATTGCTCTAATCAGGCCACTAAGCGAGCCATACTTGGCAAATATCATCTGTGTGTTTGCATCAGTTTCTAGAAGGGAACGGTAGTTCAGGCGGTAGGGTTCGATCTCGGGGCGTCCAGTAGAAAAAGCAGGGCATTCCCAAAGTAAACGAGATATGCCGCCGCAGGTTAGAGTCGTACAGTGGGGGCACGTAATCATTTTCTCCTTATACTGACGCCAGCGGGCCATAATACGGGGCGTGTAAGCCGCATGGGCGATGAGCTTATTCAAAAAGACTTCTTGACTTCGGGTGAGGTGGGTTCTTCTCGTAAAAGGTGGATCTGGTGTGGCCACCTGCATGCGATGCTGACTGAGGCATAAGCGCCTGAAAGGGAAGGGTTGTCATCGCATACCCAGGCCATAGATGCGAATTCGCTTGTAATGGATGCGTCGGTGTATATGTCAGTCGTATCGGGGATTCGCTCTTGTCGGTGATGGGCAGCTAGGAGCTCCCGGGGAATGACAAAATCGCGGTTTATAGGTCGGCGATGGACGCGTGTGACTACTGGCATCTCCCAAGGGGGAAGTGATGCATATAGGGCTGGTGTTTTGTCGTTACGCTGTTCATCCCAGGCCAGCAGGCGACGCCCCTGGACAGTGTTCTCTAGACGTATTCGATGACGCGTCTGTGACTCGGTAACGATGGTAGTGAGCGGTGGAAGAGCGGCCAAACGCTCAAGTTCGGCTATAGGAGTGTGCTTAGGTAGACCGGTAATAGTGCGTAGTGTAGCGCGATGAAGGCGTTCGACCTTAGCGAAGTCAGTCTTCGACAGTTGGAGGACCGGTGTGCCATAGAGGATTTTTCCGACCGCCGCTGCTCTGGCCATCGCACGGCAGGCATGCTGCCGCGCACCGCCGTGCCGGTTGGACAGGCGACGAATAGTATGTAGCAGTGCTGGCCAAAGGCGTTGTAACTGACGAACCCATTTCTGGGGGCTGTTACAGCTTGATATGGGCAGGCCAAGAATGCGGATTTGCCCATTTGAGGAGGTGATGGTGTTGCCTCCGATGTGAAGATGGATCTGCATACTGGGGTTGGTTTTATGTTTTCCGTCGATACTAATCAATTCTGTTTTATGTGGTGAGAGTTCGAGGCCAATTTTGGTTAGTGTATCTTCAAGACAAAGAAGGGCCGCCTGAAGTTCAGTCTCCATAGAATATTTGTCTACGTAATCCGCTGCCTCAGTCCAGACGGTAATATCATCGGCATATATAGCGAATCTTGCGCTTGTGCTGATTTCCAGATTCTCGGCGACGCGTGTCATGGCCAAGTTGAACAATATGGGTCCGAGAACGGAGCCCTGAGGTACACCCCTATCCAAGTAATAGGTTTTGGGCACCCATCCCGGAGCTTTGCCATGTAGCTGAATGGGTCTAGATGTTAAAAAATTGCGGATCCAGATTTGGGCACGATTACTAGGAAAGCGTTTGGCGAGTTCCTCCAGGATAACCTCATGGCGAACATTGTCAAAAGCTTTGTGTATATCGACAGCCAGGAAATAGTCAGGTAGCGTTTTACGATGAGCTCTATTCAGAACTCTTCGCAAAAGCCAAAGGCAGTCATGCGTTCCGAGGTTAGGGCGGAAGCCGGCTTGACTGGATGAAATCCAGGACTGACGTATTCAATGTAGTGACTAATCCGGGTATGCAGCAGGCGCTCGATGAGTTTACAGAGATGTGAAGTCAGTGCAATTGGACGCAAATTACTAGGAAGTCGAGGGTTTTTGCCAGGTTTAGGGATAGGTAGAATAAGAGAAAGCTTGAGGTTATCCGGTACCGTTCCGGTCTCCCAGTAAGAATTAATGATGTCGAGAAGGGCATCCTGGGCTGCCGAGTCGAGATTGCTAAGCTCCTGCCAACTAACTCGGTCGTGCCCGGGTGTGGCGCGAGCTCGGCCTCTTCCGAGGGCTGCTTGCAGTTCTCCCTTTGAGAATGGGCGATCCAGGTCTGGATCAGGGTTTCCGACTGGGAAAATGGAAACTGCTGGTGGAGGCATTAGGCTGGCGTGTGGGAAAAAGGTGCGTATAACTTCATCTTCAACATCAGCCGGGTTGCCATTGAGAAGGAGATCGGCGAGAGGTGGTGCCCCGCGTGCCTTGCCATTTAGGCCACGAAAGATGCGCCAAAGTTGTGATAGGCCCGGTACTTGTCCAAGACGGTCGCATGTAGAGTGCCAAGCCTCACTTTGCAGGTGAAGCTGGTATGCCCGGATAAGCTTGAATTGTCATCGAAGCACGAGATCTTTGTGACGTTTTCCGCGTGTCCGAAAACGTTGCGTGAGGTGATCTGCGCGACGCCAAAGGTTAGCCAGGTGAGCATCCATGCCAACTGTGGAATCGTCACAGGGGATATATTCGAGAGCTTGAGTGCGGGCATCTCGGAGTACAGACAGAAAGGAGTCAATATCCGAGAAGGGGTCGTAGTATTAGCACGAAACTTGTCCCAGTTGAAAAACGAACGTGTTGTCCGAACGCGAAGACATTTACGATTGAGAGTGAGCAAGATGGGCAAGTGATCACTACCCCAAGAATTAGAAAGGACTTCCCAGCGCCGAAGAAGACGCGGTGATGAGAATGTAAGGTCCAGTGTAGTGTCTGCTTGAGAGGGATGGAGACCGATACGGGTCGGCACGTTAGGTTCGTTGCACAGGGTAAGAAGAGTTTGATCAAGGGCGTCATATAGGTGTTTACCACGTTGGTTAGGCTGAGATGAGCTCCAGGCTGCGTGATGTGCGTTGAAATCTCCGCCAATAAGAATAGGATAAGGGTGTGCTGCGTTTTCAAGGTCAGGGAGCCAGGAACAGGGTTCTGCCATGACGTTACCTGGCCGGAAATAGGCCGATGCTACGACGAAAGGTTTTTGGCCAGGGGGGAAGATTTTTACTGCAACAATCTCACGAGTGGAACAGCAAAGGGATTGAAGCGAGAGCTGAGTGGAAGGACAATCGTTTCGGATTAAGACGGCCGCCTGTCCCTCTGAACGGCCGTTTTTATGTTGGATAGTAGGTGTCTGGTAAGTGCAGTAACCAGAAATTTTACAAGGACCGCGCGTTCCTTGAAGAAGTATGAAAAGAGGACGGCGCTGAGGCACAAATGTACGAAGGGTAGGACCGTTCTGATTGAAGCTTCTGCAGTTCCATTGAATCCCATGAGCCATAGTGCTCATGAAAGGGGCACAGATTTACGGCGCTTACTATCGTCTGTGAGTGTGGTACGTTGGAACTCCTCAAACATAGTCTGCAGATGGCTCTGCATGGAAGTGAGGGCAGCAGTAAGAGTTGCATTAACTTCCTTTCACAGAGTTTCTTCCAGCTTCTGTGTCTCTTGGGCGCGTTCCTGTCGGATTAGCCCGAGCATGTGGGTATAGGCGGAATCAGACGCTGTGACCGGTTGCGGCCGGCGGGTAGGCGAACGGCTTTTGCGGCCCTTCTGTGAGCGGCTGCGTTGCGGAGTCTGGGAACGAGTTCGGGTGTCCACTGTTATCTTGTCCTTAGTTATCATCTCCCGGAGACGCTGATTTTCCTGGCGTAGTTCAGATATTTCTGCTCTGAGGCTCTCAATGACCTCGGCTAAACCTGGAGAAGAGGTCTTTTCAGCATATGATACATGTTTGGAGACAGTATGTGAGGATGTCACCTGATGCGTATTCGGATCATCCGACTCCTTAGGTGCCGATTTGTCGACAGGCTTTACATAAGCTCGAGCCGGGCACTGGGCACTCAGGGCGATATGCGTGGAAGCGCCGCAGGCTACGCAATGAGGAAACTGCTTGCAGCCGGGGTCCTCAGGGTGCGGGTTCTTACCGCAATCCCGACAAACGGCGGGAAACGAGCAGTATTTGGCTACATGGCCGATGCGGTGACAGTTATAACATGCGACTGGGCGCGGGCGGTATTCACGGATTCGTGTAATCTCGTAGTCGAATACTAGCCGAGAAGGTAATGCGTCTGATGCGAAGGTCAGAAGTAGCAAATTTGTCTTGCCGAGCATGCGTATGTCTGTGATTTCAGCTGTCTCGCAGCGCAGATGTGCCATGATATAGTCCATCGTAAGGCCTTTTCTAATTCTGATCACACCTCGCGTGCTGCCAACCGCAGGCTGCTTCAGTGGGGACGTGTCCACATCGAACGCTTGGACAGAATCCCGCGTTCGCGCGATTAAACGGGTCAATGTACACAGCTTCTTGAAATGCTCAGCGTCCCTGACAGTTATGCGGATGCAGTTAGCAGCAGAATCAAAGCGGAGAATGGCCATATCCGAAAAATACTGAGACGGAGCGCTTTGCTCTATTGCGTTGGTAATAGCCTGTTTCGGGATGTTTGTGACATGCACTTTGTTAAGTGGCCTGATCAGAACAGTGAAATGAGGACGACTCACCCGTTCTGTGTGCAGACGTTGCGGGGACACTTGACGCTTGCGATAGGTTGAAGTCATGCTGCATCCTGTAGTTGTCTTAACCTGAGCAGGAGGGCTTGCAGAGACAGTCACAGCTGCGGCATCCATTTCCTCGTGCACTGTCGGCAATAGCGGGTAATCAACGCTCCCTGTAGCTTGTGGCGTTTGTGGCGTCGGAGGCACCGTTCGGCTGGATGCGAAGTACGGCGCCGCGTCCATCTGTTCATGTCCCGCCGGTAAGAGCGGGTAATCACAACTTCTCGTAACTTGGCTTGACTGTGGGGTTGTAGTCGGTGTAACCTGTGGCGTTTGTGGTGTCGGAGTCAGGGTTTGGCTGGATACGTAGTATGGCGCAGCATCCATCTGCTCGTGACCCGCCGGTAATGGCGGATAATCGGAACGCCTTGTAACTTGGCTTGACTGTGGGGTCGTAGTCGGTGGTTGGCACGGAGTGAAGGTCGCCGGGCGTAAAATTTTGAAGGTCACATCTTCCGGATGCGCTGTGGCGGCAGCGCCGCCCGGCTGTGGCCCGGGAGCAGCCGTGGTCGTGGTGGGCCCTGAGGGCGTCGATTAGGCTTAGCCCGTCAGAAACGCTAGTCCTTGAAAGCTTCAAATTGAACAGCGAGCCGAAAATAAAATTGTTGCAAACAGGTGCCGAACACCTTCACTGACCGTTTCGAGTGGGTTCAGGCCATATCGGGTCTAAAATCCACATACACAATTCGAAAAACACGGAGCCGAGGTGAACCGCGTCAGCTCGCGCGTCAGAATGTTTAGTGTTTGTTTTTGATACACTGGGTTCTATTTTGAATAATCATGTCATGTTATCAACACGTTGGCAGCGTTGTACGGCCTGAGGTGCTGGTTACATAGTGTTGTGCAAATATTAGCAATAAGTCAAAATAAGTGCCAAGAGGGTGTGATTGAGATCGGGCAATAGGCTAGGCGGCAAGACTCATTGCTGCATCCATGTGTAGCGACAGCAGCGACTGTTGTGTTTTCTTTAATGACCGTCGCTGTGCTTTCTAGCTCGCAGAGAATTTAAAACATAGACCATGCGGACAATGTGCGCTTGACTGAGAGTGTAAGTAGCGTGGAGCGTGAAGAGTAGCGTGGAGAATTCTGACTGTGTGCCTTGAGCATGCTCCACCCCGAACCTGTGCTGCGTGAGTAAAAAGCAGTTACACCTGCGAGGTGCTCATCATAAACATCAAGCCGGTGTATTCTCAATATAATAGTATCTTGTTCTTGACAAGTGAGGTTGATGCACTAAGAAACCCTTACAAAAATGGATATTGAATTTCTGTTACCCACGTAATGTGTTTTTGATGAGTCATCAACCACTCAAAGGAGATTCAAGATTAGATGTGTTTTAACATCATATCCGCAGCAGACTTTCCTTTGAGATCACACATGAAGTTTTGTGCTTAGAAAACGCAACAGTATTTTTGGGCAGGATCTAATGTGGAAATACATTGACTTTCTCAAATGAGGAAATGTATACATCACTAAGTGAATATATATTATTTCTTTGTTAACTGCACACTTTCAGAGCCCTATGTTTTCATTTCTGATTAGCATATGTAGGATGTTGCCTAAGAAACAATTTTTATGTGTTTTAACATGAGATCCGCAACAGACTTTCATTTGAGATTACGCAAGAAGTTTTGTACTTGGAAAACAAAACAGTATTTTTGTATAGGAGCTAATGTGGAAATACACTGACTTTCTCAAATGAGGGAAATTATACATCACTAAGCGAATGTATATTCTTTACTATGTTTTCACTTCTGTTTAGCATGCACTGTAAAAACAAAAACAACTTTTTGGACATTTGTTTCATTCAAAACACGCTTACACCCTGCGTCTTGGGTGTTTGTGCCATTGCAAATCACTTCTTGCCAAGCGAATGGGAGCTGTGGTTGGACAATATGCTTGAGGGTGTTACGGGCAAGTATATTGTTGTGTACGCGAACCGACGCACTGCCACACCGCCTCCAAGCTAACGGACGCAAGGTCGCTCCATTTCCAATGCCTCCTTGCACCTGCGAGCAGGCCGTTTTGGGGAGACCAGCAGGGGTACCCCGGCCTGCGCCGACGACGACGCGCGGACGTAACCCGAGCCGTGCGTTGACTCGGAACTGGACCGTCCTGGGAGCATGTGCGCGACCAGGGCACGAGAAGCAATGCCTTCTTTATAATGCATGATATTTTGCGTGTTTCTTAAGCTTTCGAGCTCCTTGCTCTGCGTATAGATTAGCCGAGCCCTCAGTCATCGCAACGCTTCCCGAAATGTTTAGATACAAATAAGATTTAGTTACCAGTAAAATAGTGTTGGCGCTGCTGCGCTTGCTGGCATTGAAGCTTGGTCGCAGTTTTTTCCTTAAAGGTTCGTGCTACAGCTCCGTGTTCAGCGAAAATTACGCCCAAGGTAGCAACCACCGAAGAGCCAGCGCTGATAAATTTGCCAGCGATGCCAAACTCGACATGTTAAAATGACTGCAGTGGACAGAATAGTGCGCATAGGTATCTAGAACATTAGATGCAAGTTCTAAAGGTCAAGAAGTTGTAATTGTTAGAGCAGCCGCAATGGCCTGTACACTTCGAAACATGCTTCGAAACAGTATGTCCCAATCTTATGAATGCAGTCCAGATATAAGAAGCAAATACGTTACCGACATTACCAGCTCCCCGAGTGGCCGAGTGGTTAGCGTAGAAAGCTACGGAGTAAGAGGTACCGACTTCGAATCGCGCCAGAGGTGCAATTTTTTTTTTCGCTTAGTTTTATTTTTTTTATTTTTTAGCTTTTTTTAATGTAGTTGAGGTGCTTCGCTACGTTTTAGCTTTTACTTTTTATCCAAAGTGCTCATTGGTCAACACTCATGAACAACACACAAGAAATGCACACATTAGGTACCAACCAGAAACACGGTGGCCAACTTTCTTGTGAAACTCATCAAAAATGCATCAAGAAAATGTATAGAAATGTTAATGTGCATGATGAGGAATGTAATTACCATTTAATCAGAAACTCATTAAGCTTTTTTGTAAGGGAAGTGTCGGATGGCCGTGCTAGTTTCCTAGCAAGAAACGGAAAAAATAATGGCGAAAAAAGGAAGAAGCAAACTTTTGTAGTGCCGGGCCGTCGGGCCGCACAGAAAAGGTGAACTGAGGACTGCATGCCGACCTATCTTTGGCATCTAAGTGGATGTCGGCTCTCCACGTGGATATGTTGGCGTGGCGCCCACAGGCATCTCCAGCGGGAAGGTTTGTTTCATTTTTTTTTAAATATTACTCAAAGCCTGCCCTGCGTGACTCGCTTTAACGATGGTCCCAGCACGTCATTTCTAAAGTTGTCTTTCCTGACAATTACCACAATGAAAAACCACGCCATTTTCAAGCGTAAGCAACGTAAGCTGAAAACAAATGCCTTCATAATACAACTCATTAGAGTTCTAATGTTATTCACTCACCTCTACCCATCTATACAATCGAGAAAGCATCACCAATGATGCATCACGGAGAAATGGACGGTCAATTGAAATGAATGCAAATACGCTCCACTGACTAAAAACGCAATCCAAGAAGCTCGGCATACTGTTTAAATTCCAATTTTTTGAAAAAAATCTTCCGAATTGAAATGCCCTTGAGTGTATATTAGAGAGGACATTTCATGGAGAACTCATATAGAAAATGCAACTAGCAAAGCACTCATGGTATTGAAGATCTTGAAAATTTCACACAGCCTCACATGTAAAATATCTGCTGGACCTCACACATATTACATCTATTCTTGAATATATCAGCGCCGTGTGGGATTCACGTATGGCTACATTATCAGATATCTTAGAATGCGTGAACCGCATAAACCGCTTTGTTCTACAATTTTCAGCAAAGCGTTTCAGAAGTTTGGCTGGGCGTTTCTTAGTAGATGTAGTAGCAGCCTACACAGCTTTATCAATCCCAGTTTCAGCACAACAGAGCAGATCCGCCTACTAATAGCAATACTATGAAATTTCCAGCCAAAAGATTCCATCACTGCTGAAATGTTGTGTTGAAAATTGTAGCCTTTAACAAAAAAAAAAAAGGCTACATGGTTCTGTGCGCGTTCTAAGAGTCTGATAATGTTACCATACGTGGATATTACACTGTGCTGATACTATTAAGAATTGGTGTAATATGTGAGAGGTACAGCAGCTCTTTTACATCTCAGGCTCTGAGAAATTGTTCGCCATGAAATTCAATATCATGTCTGCTTTGCTAGTTAAATATTCGACATGAATTCTTCATGAAATGTCATATTTTAGTATGCACGCCCACATAATGTAGATTCGGAAGCTTTTTTTTTATAGGATTGGATATTTTTACCCACACCGCTAGAGTTGAGGGCGGAGAGCAGGCTCAAGGCACACATTCAGCATTCACACGCACTTAAGCTCTCATTCAAGCAGAATATGATCGCATGCTCCACTTAGTAAATTCTTCGTGTGTTAATAAGCACAGCAGCGGTTGTTAAAGACCAGCACAACACTCACTGCGCTAGATGAAGCAGTGAGCCTTGCCGCCTTGCCTTCGTTCTCAATGACACTCGCATGACAGTTACTTCGACTAACATTCACAAAACACTACGCAACCATCACTTCAAGCTGTACAACATTGCAACCATAACGTTAACATGACAGGAATTACTCAAAATAAGTCCATGTCCATCGAAAACCAGAACTAAACATTCCAACTCGTGCATGCAAAGCCGAATTCAAGCTTGTATACTGTCAAACTCACGCAAAACCAGAAGCTCATGTAAGGTGACCAACGTCAAAGCTCAAGAAAAGTCCGTCGGGGCTACGTTATATATCTGACGGAATCGTTATCGGCCACGCAGTACAGCCACTGCACCAACCTCGTCCAGAACGCAATACATACCGCGGAGAATGTGCGCAAACCCCGAGGCAAACAGGCACTGAGACCAGCGACAGCCATAACAAACAATATTCGAATAAGATTCTGAATATTGAAAATAGAAGTCAATTCACCGCCCACTGTAATCCGCTGAAATGTGAGACTCCACTTTAGAAAAAAGGGCAAAAATAAAGCTACGAGAACGCTAACCCTCCGCCCACTAGGCTTACGCTCAACATTTAGGATCCGCCAGAAAACAAACTAGCACTTGCCAGCGAGCGTACATTCCGAAACGCTGCTCACGGGTTTCCGTCTATGTTTTTTCTTCCTGTTCGCCCCCTTTGTTGTATGCTTCTCGCGCTCAAGGCTGGAACACCTGCATACCGACTCGGCAGGGATGAGGCGCTCTTAAACACAGAGAAGGGGAAGAAAGACGGCGCTCTCGGTAGGAAAGACATTTGTACTCCGATCCCATAGTTTACCGTCCTTTTCCCTCAACCGAGGTACCCGCGGACGACACTTGGCGACACATTGCCAAAATTACTTCTAGCACCACGCAACATTGCGGTTAACTTCAGAAAAACATTGTATTGTAAACTTAAGACTGCACAGCACTGGAGTTATGAAACGCGCAGCCTATACTTTAAACAGACGACAAGTTTTGTTTCAGCAGAACAAAATAATGACGTAATGTCTGTCGTACGGGAATAGTGATTTAAGTTCACATGCTTATCTTGTTGTTGGAGCCGCTAAATTAAAATTTAATAATCGAACTCAAGCAATGGTACATGTGTCTGTTTGACAACTATATATGTGAAAGAACCAAGCAATAATTCTACTCGTGCTCTGCGCAGCTTTTTGCAAGAGCATTGGTGGTGGTGTCTATGGGGGATTATCCTTACTCTGGTCTGTCGGCAATTCTGCGGCCTGAGATCTTAAACTTGAAGATCGTGTTTCGGGAGTGTTTTTTCTCACTGCTGGCCGCTCATTTCCCGAACGCTCAGCGTGCACAAAGCGAGAGACATCGTATAACAAAACGTTGCTTCTTCAGCTTGTACCGGAGTGTCTCACCCTCATCACAAAATTCGTGAAGAGCGCAGCTATTCGTGATGGTTGGTTCATATCAGATAAGTTAAGTTCCGGGCACGAAACCCCTACTACCATTACGTCGATAAAACAGCTGGTTCACTCAGCAGCAGCAAAAGCAGGCGAAAGCAATTATAGAATATTAGCGGCAACCTGCAGCTCCTCTGAATGATTTTTGAGATTGGTCCGTTAGACGCCCTTATTTCCTTCACCTAAAGATGCTTCCCCAAACACTCGTTATCCCTGCATTCAGCATCATTGAGTGCATAATTCCTTTTATAAACTTCATTTTAGCTTCTGATAACGAGCGTTAATCTGAGTTTACTAAGGTGGCGCTTTTGGGCTAGTTGTTATTACACAACGAAAATATGCGCCCCTTCTTCAAGAGACGTGGCACACTGTTTGTCACTGTGCCCTTCTTTCCCGGGGTGCATCACTTCTCAACCTCCTGGAGATTCCTTTTGCAAATCTTACAACTACAGTTGAACCCTTTTATAAGATACGTGCACTGGGAAGCAGTTTTTTTTATCCATATCACAGGTCGCTTATGAGCAGGGTATACAATCTCATTTTCTAATCAGACTTTATTTCGACCTAGGCATCCTACGGGTAAAAGGCGCAAAAAGGAAATGTATATCCTTAAGCATGAGCGTTATTATCGCTTGCATTTACATACTGCATTTCCTTGATGGACCACCACACACTAAACACGCTTCGCAACTTGTATTATTTGCGAACGGCGTTTGCAGGGATTGCAAGGTGCCATCGCGATGTGACGTGACACCACAGCTAGCGATTCCCAACTCCGGAAAAAGTTCTGCGTCTCGTAACACAACACGAACTTAAGCAAAAAAAAAAGCGCCACGTTATTGTGATTGTAGCCAGTTTATCACCAAGGTGCTAGAAGTAGCCAGAACTATAAAACATCGCCAGCAGAAATATCACTCGGAAAGTTTTGCTTGTTTGTCAAAGGGTAACATTGGCTGTGAGTAACAAACTTGTCGATGTCGCTACTGAGATAAAAAATAAATAAAAAGCCAAAAGGGAATTTCTGAGTGGAGTTTAAACTATGGTGGAATAGCAACCAGAGCAGTTTATTTGTTTTGGCTAGAGCAGAAGCACTTCTCTTATGTCGTTTGTTTTGATCATGGCTTGGTTCTGTCTTGCTTTCTAGTCACAATGGTTTGTTTACATCAGAAGCCCCCGCTGATCGCTTTCTTCGCATTTACCAGATTGATTGTTCATATCGGAAAGGTAGAGAGTACAAAGACGCAAGAGTAACTGTGGCAACTGTGTAAAAAAATGAAAAGAGAAAGAAAACAAAAAACTGCTGCCCTTTAGTTGCGAACACTAAGATTTTATTGAGACACCGGGATAAAACAACAAGAGAGCTGATGGAAGCCTACTTGATCTGAAAAAGACAGTCGCAATGTCTAAGCCAGCCTTCGGTTATATTAGTAGATAAGGAGGTGTCTTTTCTGAATATTTCATAATCTTGGCCTTAGTTTTCACGGGAGATGGGAGGAGAACATTCCCCAAAAATCTATCATCTGGTGTTTATGACGTATATGTTTTGAGCCCCACTTGCAATGGGCTTCGCGCAAGTGCTATAGGCTTCTTGTAATCGCTTGTAAGACGTATAAAAATGTGGTTCTTTCCAATAAATTTAGTTGCGAGTCAGCATACGTCTATCCGGCTTCTTCTTTTCGCCCTGTGTCTTTTTGCACTGTACCTTCTCAATGTGAACCAATACTCAATTTTCTATCCTTCTTCGAATAGATTGTTGTTTATGCTGAAAGTCAACGTAATTGACAATTACCGCTGTATTCTTCTAACTAGCGGACAAAACATCTACGGTATATCCCTGACAGGAAGCTCCAACAATTGGAGAACCCAACGGCACTCACGGTAAGCTTCCGCAGAAGCTCGCATGTGCAGTCGCGCTTGTGTTCCTCGCGGCAAGTCGGAGGAGCTCATCTAGGTTGCATTCCCCCGGCAGGTGCTTCTTTCAGTCATTTGATAGATGAGTGACTTGCTTTTTTTTAACTGAAGTTGTAACTAATCGCGATGACGCAAGCGTGTATCTCTTTTTTGCTTTCACTGTTGCTGTAACTGAATCTGGCGATCGATGGTGCCGCACCTAATGCAAAATTGTCTGTTACAAGCGAGACTGAGTATACGAAAATTCAAGGCCAGCTTATCCTTTATAGCCGACTATTTTCGACATCGAATGTCTGTTAAAAAAAAGGTCCAATTTACAAATTTCGTATGGCAGCCACCCATTTGGGTGAACGGTGTTTTTTATATCTGACTACATGTTATATCCATGCCTTTTATGAAAGGGTTCGACTTTATAAAATTAACATTATGTGAACGATGACGTCAACAATTCGCTTCCTCTCCCATAATCGACAGTAAATTTAAGCATGAAATGGTTAGGGGCTCCTGGATGGGCGCGGTGCCTTCTTGAGACTATTAGTTCGGGCTTGCTGGTAATACATGACATGGAATCATAAGCGCTCATCCAGGGGAGGACCAAGAAGGACAGGATACACGCGAGCGCTAACTCGCAACAATTTGTTTCAAGTCACAGAGGCATATAGCATACCGATATATTCTGGAAAAAGTGTGTAGAGCAATTTGAAAGGTGTCCTAATGATCACCTCCCTGAACACCACAGGAATGTGTGTGCACACACATCCGTCGCACGCCCTTTGTGTGTTGATGGCCGCCCAAACAGTTTCGTTTTTTCTGTACTTTTTTCTTTTTTTCCCACGCACACTCCGCATACGTGGCGACCGCTTCTCTTCCTTCCATAATTGTTTGTTTGTTTTTCGTTTGTTTGGTTATATTCACTACCCCCCCCCCCCCTCCCGCCCCTTTTCGCCTTACGGTCATCTTCGCGGGGCGTACTGACAAGGAGTTCTGCGTACGTGACTCAACTTGTTTCTTTTGTTTGTTGGTTCGCTATTTGTACTCCAAACAGGCACCCTATGTGCTCGGCTTAGTCCGCAGCACTCTAGGCCTATGGCTCAAAGTTGGCAAAAAAAAAAAAATTGCGCAGCGCTTAGATACCAGCGGTTCACGATAAAGGGCAGCCAAATTAAACGAGAACCCACTGCTCATATAGTATCCCAACAAAAAGTGTGATGGCAGTTCGGTTCCAGGTGGAGCTCTAGACAGAGCCGGTTTGTGTGCCTGCAATGGTGCGCCCATGAAAATTAAAGCACAATGAGGGGCTCGCAATGCGTTACATACAAGGGGAGCCAACAGCCACTACCCACTCAAATGAAAACAAGGGGTGTGTGTGTGTGTGTTTTTTTTTCGGGGGGGGGGGGGGGGGGGAGGGTTAGTTCATCAATGCGAAATAAATAATTTAGCGTCATTGGAGAACTTATTATGAAGAAGATGAAAAAAAAACGTATGCAAGGTGTGGGATTCGAAACAGTGAGCTCTAAATTTTAAGCTTGAAGTAGAAATTAGACGAATTCTTCGGACATCGAGCGGCATTTACAGAATTGGCATAACATTTTTAATATTGCGGCACAGTATGGATTCCGCGGCTCGTTGCCGTTACAGAAAATATCTTACTGCGGTTTTCCACACCTCACGCACGTCTTAAGAGCCTCTATTGTGCTTTTCTCAAATAAAGTGGTAATGATTGCGATCTGGAGAGTGGTTGCAGTTTCGCTCGCTGAGTTTTCGTTTTGGTTTTTTATGTGTAACTGGAGAGTAATCTAAGACTAAACGGATTACATATCAGAAATAATTGCAGTTTAATGTGAATATTTTTCGGAGCCGTAATTGGAATTGTATTTTTTTAATTCCTTTTGAAACGCAATTTTCCCGTGTATGCATCAGCGGCATGCACTAATGTATGCATTTATATACCTCCTAATATTCGCTAGGTTACGCGTGGCGACAGTTATCACCGAGGCATGCTCCATATTATTCCCAAGGACGCGGGATCGAATCCCGGCCTCGGCGGCAGCTTTTCGATGGAGGCGAAAAGCAAGGCGCCCGTGTGCTGTGCGATGTCAGTGCACGCTAAAGAACCCCGGGTGGTCGAAATTTCCGGAGTCCTCCACTACGGCGTCTCTCATAGCCTGAGTTGCTTTGGGACGTTAAACCCCACAAACCAACCAACCATATTATTATGGCTGGGACTGTACGTACAACGCTCCAGTGCAGCGCTGACGTGATCTTCGTTGTGCCAGCCTTCTTGCCGACTCGACTTCCTCGCTGCTCCGCTCGGACAGTGGAGACTGCTGCGGCGAGCAACCGCACGACAAGGCGAGTGGTGAGAAAGCGAGGAACGAAGCGCGTGAGCTTCGTCTCACTGTGCCCATGCATCCCCACCACCTATGGGGGTCGGTGGTCGAGCGTCCAAAAAAAAAGGAGGCGCGTAAAAAAAAAAAAGTGCGTGGTGCAGTCTCCTTCTATTCTCCCCACCCTCCCGTCTTCGAAGCAACCTAAAAACGCCCCACCGTTGATCCTCGCAGCTCTGGCCGGTGCTCATGCCCTCCCTTTGGGCGAGAGAGCGAAGGGCAGAAGGAAAGGGAAAGGAGGAGTTCGCGGTGGTACGCCGCGTGGTGCCAGTTTGCCGAACTAGGCCCATGTCCCGGAAAGCTGGACATGAGATATATTCAGGACAGTTCTTCTATGCGCGTGTAGGGAAAATACTGTTATGGAAAGGGTATTAACCGAATGAAAAGAGATCAATAGCTGGTGCAGAAAGCACAAATCGACGATGAAGTAAAATAAACCATAAAAGTAATGATAAAGTACACCTTAATTAAGGATGTCATGTTTTCAGATCGCGCAATACAACGTTACTTTCTTACCGAAGTTGTGGCTGTGTATCGAGATGATATATAATAACTCCACATGAAACTGCTGCCGTAAAGAGAGCAGAGCTTAAAGGTTAGCCCCTGCTCAAAGCAGGCATCATTTTCAATCTGAAATCAAATTTTTGACGGATTATGGCTCCAATTGTTTTTTCCACCAACCAGCAAGATCTAACAGAATATGCCAATAATATTTTTCTTCTCTCGTCACGTAAGGTGTACTTTGTGTATTTGTGATTCGCAATCTGCTTGTTGAAAAAAAGCGTCTCTAGACTGGAAAACAAAAGAGTCGCAAAAAACACTTGGTGCCAGATTCACAGGAAAGCTGGCAGTACACGTTGTGAAGTTCAGGAAGGATCCCCGCTCGCTGTGCAGCGCAAACGTGAATACTACAGCGAATTGGACAACTTGAAATCAACTTTCACTTGAAATAATTATGCGGAGAGAAAGAAACGCCAAACAACGCCAGAAGGAATACGTGTCTTTTTGTAAGCTGCATTTCCGTGAATGTTATGTTTTGTTCTGTTATCACTGTCAGTTAATTCGTGAAGTATTTCAGACACTGCATATATGGAAAGGTGGGGGAAAATTGTCAGCTGTAGCATGTTCAGTCGAAAGAAAGCCTGCTTGTTTAGCTTGAGGTTATCGGGGGCCACCCGTTTCCTTGTGATTTTACGTTTACGCACCAGTCCCTCTCTTCACGCACATGTCTTGAGGTTTGAGATGTGCCAGTTACCTAAAAAAAACTCAAACGTCAGACAGCACCATGTTTCTATTTTTCTGTGTCTACGAGATGTGATAATGCTCCAAGAGGTTTACTAAGGGGCACTCATTTGACCTGTCGGATGGTTCCTTGATCCAAACTCTCACAACTGTATAGTTTAAAAGCCGTTTCTAATTATCTTGTATTGTTTCGTAATCGATGGTACAAGTAATTGATTTCGACGCTATGGATGAGGGTGGTTCTAGAGGCCTTACTCTCAGTGACGGTGTGCACGTAACGTAAATACGAACGAAAGTAGAAAATTGCACCGCCATTTCCTTAACTGAGTTTCTAAAAGACACCGGTCGAGAATTTCGGGAGTCATCAGTGGAGTTACCACTAGTAGCATGTGATCTCTGTTCATCATTCTTCAACAAATTTTCTCTATTATTAGATTATTTGCAAATGATCAATACCCAGCACATAATGATTTACTTCGTGCTTTGGCTGCTATCTGCCTTCGGATATACCAGAGCAAACTTGCCCTTAGGCGAAACTCGTTCGGTTTTAAATAACAACAAAACAGTATTATCTAAAAGCGGCAAACCTGGAAGGCCCACTGGTTGGTATTTTTAAGCAGCCATTAATGGCGCGTTATATTAAAAAAAAAACACACTGAGCGGGAAAGATTCTTTCAAGGCGACTAGCCTGAAAATCACATGCGATGTGTTTGCGCATGGGTCCCTACCTAGTGGTAACATACTTTATACAAAAAACATCAACTGTGAGCAGAAGTACATTACATGCTCGGCCATTGCATATCTGCGAAAATGCTGCTATTCGAAGCAGGCGGCATTTATGAATGACAAATCACGTTTCATTTGGGAATATGCGCCGCACTTACGTCTTTTGTCAATCCTTGTAGGTTTGACAAATTATAGGTATTATAGGTTTGATAGATATTATGCATAATGAGCACCATGCGAACGAGGTTTTTAGTGCGTAGCACTATTAGCCGCAATCATGGATTTCGCCGATGTCTGTCCGAAGCCGCTCACTCTCTCTCTTCGGAAACTTGAAGTGGAGAAAGAGAAGGTGGCTACGCGTACGTCTCGCGGCTCAGCATTGAGAAGGTGGAGCGGCCGCAGAGCTGCAGTAGAAGCTGCTCTCTATCTGTTCATCTATCTCTCTATAAACTTGAAGAGGAGGAAGGGAAAGTGGCGACGCCCGCATCACGCGACTTAACATTGAGGGGGCGGAGCGACCGCATGGAGTATGGTTTGGTTTGGTTTTGTGGGGTTTAACGTCCCAAAGCGACTCAGGCTATGAGAGACGCCGTAGTGGAGGACTCCGGAAATTTCGACCACCTGGGGTTCTTTAACGTGCACTGACATCGCACAGCACACGGGCGCCTTGCTTTTCGCCTCCACCGAAAAGCGGCTGCCGAGGCCGGGATTCGATCCCGCGTCCTTGGGAACAGTAGTCGAGCGCCGTAACCACTGCGCCACCCCGGCGGGGTATGACAGTGAGAGAGGGGCTTGTCAGTTTCGGACGTGGCGGCCGTCGTTGGGCAGCGTTGCACAAGCGTGTGTGAGTTTGCTTCGCATCGAAATGGATGAAGCGGGGCCATCTGGCACTGAGACACAGGTTCGGCGTGCTCGATGTGCTGAAATACAACGGTTACGAAGGCAGAACCGGAAAGCCGGAGGCCCAGAAATCGACAGTTAAGTTTGCGGGCTTCTCCCAGAAACGAAGTGTTCACTGTTGCTCCACTGTCACGGGGGAGATTCTGAAGGGGCGGCCAAGGTCAAGTGGCAGCTTGACGTGAGTTTATTTATGACGGTCGCGCAGGCGGCCGCTCTTCGGAAGTGGTATAGGAACACACAGAAACGGCGACGCCGTCGGTTCGGTTCGTTCCGATTCTCGTAAAAGTCGCGCTTCGACCGTGCCGCGAAGGAGGCAAACCAGAGCAGTTAAAAAGCACATCATAAGATCAGTGGTTCTGGGTTCGGCGCTAATTGCTCTGTCTCTCGGTTTTGAGGGGAAAGGGCGCGGAGGCCATAAATCGCGGCCAAACACGAGCTGGGGAGATTGCACGGTAGAGGGAGCTGCTATTGGTCGGGAAGACGCCTGGACATACGTCGCTTTGAAACCGCCTCCCGCGCGTAGCCGGCCAAAGACAGCGATCGGAATGTTTAGGTCTTAGGTTTGTGTGTTGTGTGTTTTGGAAGCGCAACCGTCGGCGCTGTTTGTCTTTGTGACTGCTGGCCACCTCTTTCGTGAGCTGAGGGAAGATATTGGAGAGAGTGTAAATCGCAGATGTGTGTGGTAATGCACGAATGGTATAACGGGAATAAGCGGTCTACGCACCAACTTCGTATTTGATTAACTATTCAAATCGGCTATATTTTTTTATCTGTGAAATATCTATGCATATCATCAAATTCGAAGTCTTGTAAGAAAGAATACGTGGGTAAAATAATACTAACTTCTTACCCGGACACTGGTTCCGTATTGCTGGAACTGCTTTGTTAGTAGTATGGATGGATGGATGGATGGATGGATGGATGGATGGAAAAACTTTATTTTCGTCAGAGAGCATGTATGGATGATTCCGCGTTAGATGGCCATCAACCCATGGCTGACGGCGACTTGGGTGGCCCACTCCACGGCCCTGGTATGGACGACCGGGTCTGAGCTGGTCAACACGGCCTCCCACTGCTCGAGGGAAGGATCACGCATAATATCCGCCGGTGGCGGTGCTATGCTACAGCTCCATAATATGTGGTCATAGGTTGCCAATTCCTGACACCATTTGCACTCCGGCTGAATGTCCGGGTAGATTTTGCTCAACACGTATGGGTTGAAGAAACATCTAGTCTGCAATCGTCGCCAGACGCATTCCTGCGCCTTCACCAATTGCTTGTTCGGGGGTGGGTAAATCCTGCGCTCAAGTTTGAAATGATTAGTAATGTCATGAAAGGATACCAGCTCATCTCTCGTGGACCTTCCCGGAACGTCGGGCTCACCTACTCGGTTGACGAAACCTCGAGCATTCATGTGAGCCGTCTAGTTCCCAGGATTCCCAGAGTGTGCTGGTACCCAGACAATTTCCGCCTCCGTAGTCCCTCGCCCCATGGCCCGATTCAGCAATCGCACCGCTGTGACAGATATTCTGCCCCTCGCCAAATTTCGGATGGCTGTTTTGGAATCGTTGAAGATCAAGTCAGTATTACTACTAGTAATAGGTAGTGCTATCGCCGCTTCCTCTGCAGTTTCTGGGGAGCGGGTTTTGACTGACCCGGAGGCGATCAAGCCTCCCCGCCCGTCCACCACCGCAATTGCGCAATTGCAAATGCGTCCTTGTCCCTATACTCGGCGACATCTACATGGACTGCCCCGTTGTACTTCCCGTACTTAACATGTAAAGCTTTGGCTCTTGCCTTGCTGCGCTCCTCGTGATGTATTGGATGCATGTTCTTGGTCAAAGGTTTTATGTACAAGCCCTTGTGCATTTCCCGCCTAATCTGAATTTTAGTGTCACCAGCTGGAGCGCCAACTCCAATGCCGATCCTTTCTAATATGTCCCTTCCTGCTTTTGTTTTTGAAAGCCTACCGAGCTGCATCACCAAGTGCGCCTCCCGTAGTTCTTCTAGGGTGTTGTGCACCCCTAATCCCAGCAGCCTTTCGGTAGACGCATTGTGAGGCAACCCAAGGGCCGCTTTATATGCCTGCCTAATCACAGCCTCCACCCTGCCTTTTTCCGTCGCGTCCAACTTCAAATAAGGCGTCGCTTACACTATTCTACTGAGCACAAACGCCTGCACCAGCTTACACAAGTCCTTTTCCTCAACACCTTTCTTACGATTGGCGAATCTCCTGATTAGCCTCACGGTAGCATTGACCGTATTTTTAAGCCTTTTCAAGGACTCGCTATTATTCCTGTTAGTCTGCAGATACATACCCAGGGTCCTGATCGTTTGGACATCAGCGACCAGTACGCCCCCCACTTTGACCTCTAAAGGCAGTGGCGGCACATAGTGCCTCGCATGTATCCCTCTTGGTTTGTCCCTCAGCACAAAAAGCTCGGTCTTGGGCTGAGAGCACGAGAGTCCTGCTTCCCCTGCTAGCTCCTCAACAATATCCACCGCGTGCTGTAGAGTTTCTTCCAAATGTGCGTCACTGCCTCTTGTTACCCAAAGAGTAATGTCATCCGCATAAAATGTATGTTTGTGTCCCGATATCCCTTGCAGCCTGGGTGGTATCGTGATCAAGGCGAGAATAAATAGGAACGGCGATAATACCGATCCTTGCGGTGTCCACCTGCCCCCCAAGGGATCCGATTTCATTTATCCGACTATAATCTCCGCAGCCCCACCCCCCAGAAACGATCTGATGTACCGGAAGGTTCTACCCCCCGGTCTTATGTCCGATAGGTTCCTCAATATTGCCTCATGGGAAACATTGTCAAAGGACTTAGTTAGGTCGAGCCCCAAGATAGCCTTGGTGCCCGTGCCGTACCCAGGATCAACCACGTCTTTTTTTAGCTGTATCATGACGTCTTGCGTTGATAAATTAGCCCTGAAACCAATCATTGTTTCAGGTATCAACTCCTTGCCCTCTACATAACCCTGAAGCCTGTTCAGAACCCCATGCTCCATCAATTTGGCTAAACACGACGTTAGCGAGATGGGACGCAGATTCACAATGCAGAGCTTCTTCCCTGCTTTAGGAATAAATGTATTCCTAGCATGCTTCCACTCTGGCGGAATCTCCCCGGGCGCCCAAAATTTATTCATCAAATTCGATAGTGCCCCTACTGACTTGAAATCCAGGTTCCTCAGCATCTTATTAGTTACCTCGTCCGGACCCGCTGCTGACGTGGTACGAAGCTGACCCATTGCAAACTCCACCTCCGCCACCGTAAAGTCTGCATCTAATTCAAGGTTTTCCTCCCCGGAGTAATCCGGCAAGCAACCGCCCGCCTCTCCGTCTATGCAACGTCTTCGGAGTTCATGTATAAACTCCCCAGTCGTGCTTTGATACCGATGCACTCACCTAGCCATTTGCTCCTTCTGCGCTGATTTGGTTGCCGTCGGGTCTAAAAGGTGCCTCAACAACTGCCATGTTTTTTTGCATCCGAATTGCCCATTCATCCGGTCACAAATCTGCCCCCCCCCCCTGTTTGAACTGCAACTCCTATGTTTACGCTTCGATTTCTCGTTCTAACTTGGCCATCTTTCTACGGAGCACACCATCATGCCTTTGTTTCCTCCACCTCCGAAGGAGACTCGCATGCGCTTCCCACATGTGTAACAATCTGGAGTCAGCCGTAGAGCCCTCCTCCTCCACTGGAACCTCTTTTGTGGTACTCTTCACGGCCCGCTTGAGTACCTCAACCCAGGCTACTTCATGGCACTTCATGAGCACAGAGGGTGTTCAGCAGCAGACGTTTGCACCATGATAACCGTTCAGTAATTATCACTGTGACATATGTATTCCGATTCAAAGAAGCGTAATGAGTCTCCTACTGAGATTGACAACACCATGTAGCGCCAAGAGTTCAAGAAGATTCTGTTTCTGGCCTGACACCCAAGTGTCGCAGGCATCAGAAATATTGTTAATAAAACGCCCCTTGAGCAGCCAGCTCATATTACTTCCCTTCGGATATGAGATCGAAAGTGGCTCCGATGGTTGTTGTCAAATACGATGATTTGAGTGCATAGCACATGGAGATCCTAAGCCATCAGAATCAGTTAATAGTCGTCGATGTTAAAGATATATAAGGAATGGCAAGACTTGGGCTCATGGTGATAATTCTGGTTTTGATATTTTGATCGGAGTCGACAATTTGCTGATAACTAACCGCGGATAGCTTTGTGACTTGATGGGACGGTCATATCAAACAGCTATAGCAATGTGATTGGTGTGAGATCGCGGTTTCTAAAAGGAGAAATGAAATGTATCTGCAACATTCTCAGGCCATATGTTTCACGAGTGCACGGACAGATGTTTTCATAACAGCAATAACCAATATAGTTATCAAATTTTGGCTTTGTGAGTAACAATTACAAACAAAACCAGAAGCTATTATAAGAATTATCAGCTCGCCGATTGAGTCAACAAATGATTATGTTATAAAAACAAATTCGCAAAAGGATGCCCTTAGACGTGAGGTGAGCTTAGGTGAATTTGGTTGCGGTTTGAGATGTCTGCAATCCAGTTTTCAAGGATGATGAAATCACAATTGAGGCAGCTCTATTGTGAAAGAATGCTGAACTCTTTGTTCTGTTATAAGCAATATTGTAAGGAACATAATGAAAAGAGAAAATTTCAAAGCGCTGATTACCTGTATATATTTACATTTGTTTTGTGCTTTGCACTGACATGTTGCCGGGCTTAGTCCGAACACAGTTGTATGTGAATAATTACTTTTTGCTGACTTACATTTGAATATTTTAAAGTATATTAGGTTTTGTTAAATCAAAGTGTCAGGCAAAATCAATAATTTTTGGTAATTGATTACCAGTTATCAATTATTTTGTTTAGAAAAGGCTACAGGGGCGAAGCGACTGTGGCGAAATGATTGTGTCTATAATGTTCGGCCCTAGGAAGATGTGCATGATTTCCTGGCATGTTCCTCTCCCTGCGGTCTCCATCTTTGTGTAGGTTCTGCTGGCATCAGTTGGAATGTGTCGAGTTAAGCCCAAATAGGTGTCTAGCGAAGGAAGACTCCAAGAGCGGCACCAGCTTTTGGTCGAATAATGTAATTGGTCCGGCATTACTTTTATACGAGAAGCCGCCTTTGACCTTCCAAAGAAAATATTGATACGAGTATGTTTATGCCTTTTAACTTCCTTACCTGCAGGCCTTTTCACAGAACGAACAACACGGCGCGGCGCTGAATAGAGGACGTGGAAACTAACGTTGTAGTATTTTCGGCTTACAAGTTGGCGGGGAACGCGTTGTTAAGGTACATACCGTCCTACCTTTAGGAAGAGTGTTCAAAGTGGATACGGATGCCTCCACGACGAAACGGCGCGAAATCAATGAGGACAACTTTTAAAACCATATCTGGTTGGAAATTAACTGGGCACAAAAACTTTTGAGCACGATTCACAAGTTTATTCAGGTATGGGCAAGTCTGTGTTACTAAATTACAGTTCGAAGAAATTAAACACAATTGTAACCGATTATTGCTCCGTTATTATCAGCTACATTTCAGGGGGCTGTGATTCACCTTGCCATCAGTTAAGTTTCAAATAGATTGATTGTGTTCTTAACCTGTAGGTTATATTGTTCAACGCGTATAATGCGTGAGAAACTTCCTTCGGTAAGCACTTTTAGCTTGCGACACATTTTCATGTGGTTGCTTAACAAACCTCAGCTTTTTATTATTATAGTTTTGCAATATATTAGTACCTTCAAGGCTGAATCTCCAGATTTTGTAATATTGTTACGAAGAGGGTAAGACGTCGGAGCACTGAACAACAAGACGATAGGGTAGGGAGCTCAGCTGGTCAACGGCAGCGCGTGCGGCACGAGAGTCTTTTTCCAACGTCTTTCTCCTTCACTTGTGTTAGCTAAACTTCATCTTCTTCTGTACTGTTACACTTTCCCCCTGGGCAGACGAAGCCCCCCGGGCGAGGTAGTTATTCGTTTCCACGAGAGTGACACGGCTTCATCCGGGCGACATGGGCAACTTCAGTTCTGACTGAACGACGATCACTTGCTGTCATACGTGCTATTCGGTAGTTCACTTCACTGACGCGTTCAAGCACAACGTAAGGGCCAGTGTAATGCGCCAACATTTTCTGGGCTAATCCACGCTTTCGAAGAGGTCGCCAAAGCCACACTAAATCTCCAGGGGCGTAAGACACATGGTTATGCCGGCTGTCGTACCGAGCTTTTGAACGCTCTTGGGAAGCGAGAATTCGCAAACAGGTGAGACGGCGAGCTTCTTCGGCTCGACAAAGAGTTTCCGCGATGCACGGTTCATCATGGACGGAGTAAGGAAGAATGGTGTATAGACAATATCGAGGAGGACGGGCATATAGCAGGAAGAACGGGCTGTAGCCAGTAGCTTCATGGGTTGCAGTGTTGAATGCAAACGTTATAAATGGCAGTATAGTATCCCAATTCTTGTGGTCAGATGCGATGTACATAGATAGCATGTTTGTGAGTGTGCGGTTTGTGCGCTCCGTCAAGCCGGTGGCTTGAGGGTGATATGGTGTGGAATGCCTAAAATGCGACGCACACAAACGAAGAAGCTCTTCCACAACATCTGCCATAAACTGGCGACCTTGGTCACTGATGATCACTCGCGGAGGTCCATGGCGGAGGATCACAGAATGGAGCAAGAACAGGGACACGTGGTGAGTGGTGGAGAGCTGCCGTTTCGCAGTAGCGGGTGAGGTAGTCGGCACAAACCACGATCCAGCGATTTGCGTCGGATGACTTCGGGAAGGGACCCATAAGGTCGATTCCGATTTTCTCAAATGCGCCACGTGGTGGAGTCACAGGATGCAGCAGGCCCTGTGGCGTGGACGTAGGACGTTTTTGTCGTTGGCACTCAGTGCAGCTCGCCACATATCGCTCAGTCATCTGGCGCATCTTTGGCCTAAAACCGGTAGCGGGCACGATGGAGCGTTCTTGCAGAGCCCAGGTGACCGGAAGTGGGGTCGTCGTGCATGGCGCGTAAGATGCACGAGCGGTAGCTTTCGAGAACCACAAGCAGAAACTTCGTACCGGTGCTTGAGTAAGCCTTTTTGTACAAAAGGCCATCACGGAGACAAAATGGGCTGGAAGCAGTGGAATCCCGCGCCTCCGCAAGCAGGGGCTCGAGGGTTATATCGGTCTCTTGCGCAGTCCATAGAGCCGAGGCATCGGGAAACTCAGGCACGACGGAGGCGATGTAATGATCGAAATCACCAGAGACACATTCGGTCGTAGGAAGAGGAAGACGTGAAAGACAGTCTGCGTCGGCGTTTTTGCGGCCACTGTTGTACGAAACAGTGAAGTCGTACTCTTGCAGACGAAGGGCCAAGCGTGCTAGACGACCAGATGGATCACGAAAGTTGACAAGACAACACAGGGCATGATGGTCCGTCACAACCGTGAAATGGCGTCCATATATGTAGCACCAAATCCGCAGAACAGCGAAAACTACAGCGAGACAGTCCTCCTCTGTAACAGTGTGGTTACGCTCAGGTTTGCTGAGGGAACGGTAGTCAATGCAGAACCTCCATGTTCCGTCTTTTTTCTTCACCAATATCAAGGGAGCAGCCCAAGGACTGGAGGATTCCTGTATTATGCCCCTGTTCAACAAGTATTGCACTTGCTCGGTGATGATCTTACGCTCTGATGGTGACACACGGTACGGCTCTTGACGGATCGGATGGGCAGATGCCGTGTCAATCCTGTGGCGTGCACGCGATAGCGGAAAACGTTGCGAGCCGTCGGACTGCGTGAAATCAGACAGATAGGTGCTGGGACAAGAGGTTCTTCAACATCTGTCGTTGTGAGGTGTTCAACGATGCGCTGATCATCGGAAGAAGCTTTTCGTCAGCAGGTGAGTTAGTAGCGGGGTTGTCTAGGGAAGGAGTAACGACAGCTACACAATTCGGTAGAGTTGCGCTACATGAAGCTAGCTTGGAGCCTGGTGGAAAAACATCTGGTTCCGATGAGCAATTTATAGTCCACTGTCCGGTACGGCCCTCTTTCAAGCGAACCAAACAATGAGGCACTAACGCATTTTTCTTTACGCACTGTAAATTAAGAGGCGCCACAGTAGCCTCAAAAGAGTCGTTAATAGCACGGGAGCAGGACACCTGGACACACACTGCTGAATGTGGCGGTATGACGACTTCATCACACACACACAAAACGTCTTCATAATTTGATGTCTCTTCCAAAACTTCACGAGGAAGAGAACCACTAACACTTAGCTCTCCCGTTCGACAGTCAACTGTAGCGCCGCACATACGCAGGATGTCAATTCCCAATATTACATCGTGTGTAGATCGGGGCAATACTGCAAACTCCGCTGGAAATACTGTGCCCCCCAAGCGAACTTTAACGCTGCATACCCCAGCCGGATACAATAACTCTCCACTTACTCCATAAAAATTTGCAGTTTTGTCCCAAACAAACATAACTTTGTCCTTCAAAAGGTTCTAAAATCTAAACTCATTACTGAAACTGTAGCACCAGTGTCTACCAACGCCATCGTTGGCAAACCATCAACAATCACATTGACCTTGCTCTTTAACATGAACACAGACGGAGGAATAATAGGTAGCAGTGCACATTGTCCAGCGACCTCACCTCCATTGGCCGCGCTGGCTAGTTTTCCTGCGTTGGTGGTGGAGATCGGCGCCGTGGAGACGGGGAGCGGCGCACACGAAATGACGGAGGTGGTGTCACACTACGGTCAGACGCTGGCGAATGGCTGCGGTGCCCTTCGTTTTGAAAACGGCCCCTCCGGGAAAGATGTTCTGGCCGATAGTTGTCGATGTAGGGCTGGACGATGGGTCGGTTCGGTGCCGTCGGGGGATTCCGGAACGACGTGCGCCGATTGCAGGAGCGGGAAATGTGACCCGCGGCACCACACCGGTAGCACACCGGAAGAGGTCGGTCAAAAAGTGGCGTGTCAGCTGGTTCCTGCCTGGTAGGCAGCGACGAATATCCAGATGGTGGTCACGGGACGATGTAGTTGTCCGGCGGTTAGCGCGATGTACGACTGGTGTAAGGGCGAGGATCTCTACGCTGATGGCAAGAGAATTGCTGGAAATTCTCTTCAGGTCTTGGTCGTGGAGTGTATAGTTCTTCGCGGCAGACAAAGTCGGTGACGTTCGCGGAAATCGGCGGGCACGCATCCCCATAGGTTAGAAGGGCATATACGTCACCTCCGAAGCCATTGGCCCGGGCAAGCTGCTCACGTCGTGATCTCTCATCTCGAACAATTTCACGTATGGCGCACAGGAGGCTTTGAGATGGCGATTCTTCAATGCTAGCCACTGTAGTCACATTTGCGAGCCGTCCTAACTTCGGTGTAATGTGGCGAGTCTTTAGGGCCTCGAATGTTCGGCAGTGCCGGATAACGTCAGAGACCGTACTCAAGTTTTCCTTGGCAATGAGGAAGTGGTAGACATCTTTCGCAATGTCCTTGAGCAGATGGCCTACCTTATCATCTTCAGTCATCCTGCTGTCGACGGCCTTGCACAACTTTAGTATGGCCTCTATGTAGGTGGTGCAAGTTTCTCCGGCTGCCTGGGCCCTCTGAGCAAATGTCTGCTCGGCCATTTTCTTCTTTGCAGCTAGGTCACCGAAACATTCTTTGATAGCTTCGACAAAACTTGCCCAAGTTGTCAGGGAGTCCTCGTGGTGCTCATACCACATCAAGGCGGTTTGCGTAAAAAAAAGCACTACTTTGGCTAGTTTAGCCACTTAATCCCAGCGGTATAGCGGCTCACACGTTCATAATGAGTGAGCCAGTCATTAACATCTTCCCCTGCTTGGCCGGCAAAGGAACGAGGCTCGCGAAACGGTAGCGTCGCATTCGTGGTGGTTGGCGGAGCATCGCGAAGCGGGGGTTGAGGGTCCCGTGTTGATGTTCGGGGCTGCTCGGTAGTCTGCTGCATTCTTGTTGAAAAGGGTGAGAGATCAGCGAGGCGACGGCTCCGACGAAGCTCCAGCAATTGAGGATGCGTCTTGAGGGTAGTCGTACACAGCACCTGACCACCAATGTGTTACGAAGGGGGTAAGACGTCGGAGCGCTGAACAACAAGACGATAGGGTAGGGAGCTCAGCTGGTCAACGGCAGCGCGTCCGGCACGATAGTTTTTTTCCAACGTCTTTCTCCTTCACTTGTGTTCTAAACTTCATCTTCTTCTGTACTGTTACAATATGTATTTTACCATCACTATATTTCGTAATGGTGCGATACCTCTCGCAGTAAATCATTTATTACAATGGTAGCTCGATTGCTGAGTTCGTTAGTTTTTTTGCCTATAGTGTTCAAAGTCAAAAATCGACTCAGATTATGATTGACGCATAATTGAAAAGCTCCGACCGTTTCCGCCACCTGCACTGACATCTCGTTTCGCCGCTACTGAATAGAGCCACTATTCGATGGTGAATACTGAATACAAAAATTTAACCCGCTGTTTTAAGTTCAGTAGTCAAGAACCCTAAACAGTGATCCACTGCGGTGGGTTGGTTGATAGGCAAATGCAGCAGCCCGTGCCTGTTTAAACTAAGGTGTGGCCATAATTCAAGTGTTTAAAGATCAAGTGTTTAATGGTGATCAAAATTACTCCGTAGCCTTCCACTATGGCTCCCCTTTCTCTCTTTCCCCTTTCACTCCCACCTTCCTTCCTTCCCTTACAGAGCGGTTCAGGTGTCCACAGGGCAAGTGTGACAGATACTACACCTTTCCCTTCCTGCTACCCAATTATTATATTACTATCGTGTCGCCAGTCCTGTCGGCAACATTTACAGTTGCGACTTTCTAGCATTTTTCTCAAGATTTCGCTTTGTACTAATGTCAATTTCCTCAGGCTGCCTGGCTACACTATGAAATGCAAATGAGAAAAAAACAGGGTTAGAAACGAGGCATCCTGCTATTAGCTTCTTGGAAAGTGGGGTTTGGACAAGCATGATACTAGGGTAACCTGTTCCATCGTTGGAAGTGCAATCAAAATGGTTGTCTTAAATGCGTTGGTATACTGAGCTGCCTAATAATTTGTAACCTTGCTGCCGATAATCGGGCGATGTACCTTCACTGTGATATGGCTTCTGACTCTCACATGCGATATGGGTCAACAGTAACAAACACATCTATATGCATCAGAATGACTATTATCCCACAAATGTCTTTCTTCTTATAGCAGCCCCAGGTAATGCCAGCTGTGCACGGCATACAAGGGCTTTGACGTGATATTTCATCGCGTTTGTTTTGCCTTTTGCTCTCGTAACACAAGGTACCTGCTTTAAAAAGTGCCCCAGCTAGTCAGATTGAAACTAAAAAGTTCCCTGAAAGACCATTGACCCAAATTTTAAATTACAATGTTTGAGAGCTTTTTAGAAATATCCTGGTTTAAACCTTCCTTAGCACAACAAATGGTTTTAAGGTCATTTAACCAACAAGAAAATAATGAGAGAAAAATTTTGTGTTTTTGTATTAGCTAACGAAATCGTGTATAAAAGTCGCCGGGAACCACTAGCGGCGTAACATAAATAAGCCTTCTTCAGATTATCCGCATACGAACTCCTAGATCATCAGCTGGAGCTTAATACATTTGTGAACATACAGTCTTTAAGTATAATAAATATATTTGCATTTGACAACAATTACAAATATATATTGCAAGGAGCTCTTTAGTGCCACCAAACAGCCTTAGAAAGTTATTGCAATTTTAAGTTTTAGGTTATAATGCACGAAGCAATTAGAAAAACTTCCTTTATAAATTGGGCCAGATAATTACTATGCATATTTTATGCCCTTTTATTTACTATTCAACCCGTCAACGTTGATGTAGTGGATAGGGCGCCCTGCTTCAGTGTCCCAGGATGCAGCATTGAATGCCGGCCGCGGCAGCCGCCTCTCAATGACTGCGAGAAGCAAGGCTCTTATGTGCTATGCGATGCCAGTGCATCTTAAGGAGACGCGTCTCTCACATACTGAGTTGGTTCGTGATATTAAACATACCTTACCAATACCCAATACCTATTATCTCAGCGGACATGTTGAAATAAAGCTACCAAATTGGGAGCTGCGCGTGCAACCGCTGCATGTTAAAAGGGGAAAATCCTTGCGAGATCTATATGCGAATTGTTTCCACTCAAAAATATTTCCGTAACCATCGAGCAGCGAACGCCAGTATGCAGCAATCCGCAGGGGTATTCGCAATTAGATTGTAATGTGCTAGCAGTAGAGACACAATGAGCGATTTTCGCGATGTGCCTCTAGCCCTTCTGTGTCAGGAAGCAGAGATAAATGCTAGAATTACGCCTCATTGGAGAACACTCCAGCACAATGGCGTGCCTCCGAACAATGGCGTTGCTGTCTTACTTGGGCAATAGAGGCGAAAGGAATTTCGTTGTGCTTCATGAGCTGACAACTCGTGGTGGAAGCCGTTGGCATAGTTAATTAGGGCAGGATGCTTTTGAGGTATCTTCCTTTGCGCAACTCGCACCTTTTCTGAATGCCAATATGGCCTATGAATCTCCAAAGGGACGGAAACATTTCAGTACAGGAAGCGCAGCCACCACTATGATAGCAACAGGTTCTTGGTCTCCGGCTTGGCACCTAGCATGCTTTTCGCCACGTGCGCGAAACTGGGACCATTGTATGTCATAACTTCCCCGGCACTTAATTGAAAACGCTTCCGTGAACAGCCACCGAATGCGGGTGGTCATGATGCGCTGCGGTAGCTTGTATAACGTTTCGCTAAGAGCTACTTACCTAGGGGGCCCGCCGGATTAGCCACGGCGTACCAGCGCGATGGTTTCCAAAATGATTGCGTGGAGAGGCCACAAGGGGCGCTGCTGGTCGAGTAGGTGCGTGAAAGCCTAGCGAAATCCCTCCTACTCCGGTTGTCTGCTGCCGCGCCGATGCCGCAGCCTCGCGCGATTGCTTCGGACGTGTGAAATTAACGTTGGATGCGCATCATCTTTTAGATTGAGAAGCTTTAAGATGCAAACGTGGGCAGAAACATTCTGAGATGTTAAAGGCTAAGCGACAATGCAAAGAAAGGACATGTTTCGTGCCGTTGTGTCGAAGCATTTCGCGGTCTAAGGTAGAAAAGGTGTCTTTGTTCACTGCACCTGTGGACCCAACATGGCTTGCTGGTTGGAAAATAGTATCAAGAGCGCAGACATGTTGTGTGCGAATAACATTTCGAGGACGAATGCATCGAAATACCGTTCATAATACGGTGAACCGACCTCGCCCAACAGCAGCGACGCCTGAAGCCCGATGCTGTCCTTACAATATTCGAAAATTACTCACTTCATCTTGTGCCTAAAACGACGGTAAAAAAAAAAGGTCCGGAACATTTGCGTCCAAGAACTGGCACCTAAACAACGGAAGCGAAATGCGGAGTTGGTGGCCATCGAGTTATGCTCCGCTGTCGGTGGTGATGATACGCGGCTTGACTCTCATTACGTCGGTCGTGCAGGCGCACCGGAGGAACTCCAGAAGCGTTCCCATTCCGAGCAAATAGACATTGTTATAGCGAAGGGATACTGCAGTCTCCGCGCTCAAATGATGTTCGGCACTTATTCGATGATATTCTCATTCCGGTTACAAGGATGAAGTTGCCTGCTTCGTAAAAAGGCCCTTTAACGTATACCTGTTGCGAGACCGAAGCTGGTCACTTCTCGAAGCTATTCATCGAAAGAATGATGACTTGTGGAAAACATTGCGTGAGTACGGTTTTGTAATTGCAACAATTTACTTCCGAAGAAGAAAAAAAATAGGATAAGCGCGCCCGTCATGAGCAGAGGCATTGATCAAAGAAATGGCTCTGCGTGGCCTATGTAATGGATGTGGCATGCTTCCTGTTGCAGGCAAGCACACCTTTTAGAGAAGCATGCAATTTGCAGAAAAATGCTTGCCGAACAGCGAGAGACAAGGAGCGTCATTCACTGTAAATATTTACGAAGGCTATCTCAAAATAACATGTACAGAAGAAAATTCGAGATTCTCGCAGTGACAAAAATTTCTGAATATTACTCGTGCTTTGAGAAAGACAAGGAAGAACCTGGCAAATACTCAGCAGCAGGTGTCACAAATGAAAGAGCAAATAATGCACTTAGCGAAGAAGCTCTTGAGGCAAAAAACTGTCACTGCCGAAGAAGCAGCACTTATTTGCTGTGAGGGCTTGTTTCCTGGCCGCAAGGCAAAAGTCTCTGGGAGGCATGCCTTATGATGACGCCTGCATAGTCGAGTGCTTGCTAATGAGGATGCGGAGCCTAAAGCTCTACGAGCACCTTCGTAAGCGGAACATTATGATTCTGCCTCGACGAAAATGCTTGCGAAAATATCTGCAGCGAATTAAGAGTGACTTTCTCCTAACGCGAAGGTTTTTGCGTCAGAAAGCAAAAAGACCAAAATGGACACGTTCAGCCGTCATGGAAGCCATCTTTGGGATGTGAAAATACTCTCGGAACATCTCAGTGTTAAAGCAGCCGGTGAGTTTTAAAACTACTTTTAAAATGTCATTCTTGTAGATTTCATTAATTCTGAAAATCCGGTAGAAAAACAAAAACCTATTTTATTTGAAATAATATAAGAGCCAATGTTCCGCATTGTGCATAATGTGGTGAAGTAACAATTCAGCTGACATTAAAGTCTTCGTGGAGCTTGGCTATTACACGACCACTGACCACAAAGGTGGGCAGACAACGGGATAATGGTGCTGTTTCAACCGTACACAGATAAGTTGTTTTAAATGTGCTAGCTTTCGCGCTCATGGCAGCAACAAATTGGTTCTCTCAGCATCATTCTTGCCCATTTTTCAATGATCTCGACGCAAATCCTTGGTGTTTTGCCCCGAATGGAAATGTAAAAGCACTCACACTGGCAAATGGCCCTAGCTTAGAAAGCTGGCTTGTATGTTGATTCTGTGACATATTATTACATATATGGCCTGCGTCGCTGGATGTTGAAGAAGACGACGATCACTGAAGGAAGATGAAGCTGTAGCAACGGTAACTGGTACTACGAGAAGGTTGGCGCCTACCCTAACATTCACTCAAGTCATCAGCCTTTGCGTTCTCGAACTGACCTTCTTGCCACGTGTCATCTTGGTGGAGGTGACCAAAGATCCCCGTGCGCACAGATTACCCCTAGCGATACTAAAAGCTGGATTTGCGCTGTGGCCGTCATCTACCTGAGCTCTCAACGACGTCGACAACTACCACTATGACCTCCGACGCAACCCCTACAGCCGCGGCAACTTCGGCTCAGCCAGTCGTGCTCAAAAACATCCGCCACCATCTCATCTTTAATGGCGAAGACAAGATAGACGTGAAACATTGGCTGGATCGGTACGACCGCTGCGGGAAGAACAATCACTGGGACGCGACCCTTATGCTGGCCAACATCATTTCCTATTTGGCGGAAACAGCTCGCAGGTGGTTCCAAAATCACGAACAAGAGTTGGTTGATGTGGCCAATCTGTAAACAAAAGATTCAGCACCTGTTCAGGAAGCCCATTTTTCGGGCTCTCGCAGCAAAAACAGAACTTTCGTCTCGCATCCAATCCTCCACGGAGTCCTACCTTGCCTGCATACAAAACGTGCTTGCGTTGTGTCGTCATAGTCAACAGCTCAATGACGGAAAATGACAAGGTAGGTCATATCCTCAAGGGCATTGTAGATGATGCGTTCAACATCCTGTTCTGCATGGATTACTCCACCGTCGGCTCTTTGCTTCAAGTCTGTCGAAAATTCGAGCAGGCTAAACAACGACGCTTCGTACAGCGCTGTGAGCGCCTTCCAAACAGGGCAGCTACGTCATCCTGCATTGATCTGGCCCCTTTGCAACAGCCTTCTCATCCCACGAACATGACTCGAGGTCTTAGCTCCTACACCACTCATGTCTCCGCTGCCCGAAACTGTGGCCATGATACAGGCCGAAGTTCGCCAAGAACTTGCAAACGTCGGCCTCTCCTCCACACCCGTGCCGCCTACGCCACCCTGTTCCTGTAGTGGCTGCTGCTGCTGTCAGCCCACCTTCCCCACGTCGCTGCCATAGTGGCAATCCTGCAGAGTAGCGCACCTTAGACGACAGGCCAATTTCCTTGATTTGCTGTCGCGCCGGTCACACATCGCGTTATTACCGTAGCAGTACCCTTTCGCTCCTCGCTCCTATTACAACGCCGACCGCCGATACTACCAAGGACTTCTACGCTTCCCTGCCCACCCAGAGGAGCTCTGTCCTCCCTACGATGAACCTGGTCATTATCTTCCTCAACAAGATGAGCCTCGCAACGAAAGCGCACCCACTGCCCGTCGCCCCAGCCGATCTCCATCCCCACTGGCTCGTAGATCCTGTTCACCGGTACCGCGCTAAAATTCCTCCCCATCATACGCCGGCACCTACTCGGAAAACTAGGGAGTGCAGCGCCCTGGAGTGACACTGCATTACCGACCCGGACTGCCAACTCGGAACTGACCCCCGCACCCAGACGTAACCTTATTGATATTTTTGTGGAGTGAGTTTGAGTTTATGCCCTTACTGACACTAGCGCCCACACTTCTGTTTTCAGTTCCTCGCTCCGTCGACGCCTCAATAAAGTCCTCACACACGCTTCCTCGTCTACCGCTCGGGGTGCTTATGGCAAAACAGCTACTGTCATTGGTATGTGTACTGCGAGAGTTACCATTGCCGACCGCCACATCCCTGTGCTATTTACAGTCCTCATCAGTTGCCCTCAGGACGTTATATTAGGACTCGACTTTTTATCAGAACACTCTGCTCTCATTGACTGCCCGTCTGGACTGATTCATCTAGACCCGCCGCTCTGCCCTGACAACAAAGCTCCTGAAACTTCAACACTCCGTCTCCGCTCCGCTGGAATGAGTCGCATACCACCAGAAGCCGCAGTGTATCTGCACATGTGCCTTTTCCTTCCGTTCCATATGGCGACTACGTTGTTTGCCCCATAACTGACTTGACTCTTCAGCGTAGCATCGCTTTCCCTCACAGTATAGTGCATCTAGCGAATAACAGCACTTGGATCCTAGTTCTTTGTGCTCTCTTGTGCAAGTTCTTCCTAAGGGCATTTCTCTCGCCGAACTGACCCCATTGTCGGAGTTTAATGTGGCTACTTCTTTACGTGAGCCTATTGCTGGAGTGCCGACATGACCTACACCGTTCCCACATCAGGAGATCCTCATATCTGGCATGGTTGCTCCTGAATAGCGCCCTGATTGTTCTAAAGCATTTACGACCCTTCTGACATTGTACAGTGATATTTTGACTTTCGTGACCGACCCTTGGGTCAAACGTCCCTCGTAACACATCGCATCGATACTGGAGACGCCAGCCCAGTTCACAGACGATCTTACCGAGTCGCAATTTCTTACCCTCGCCTCATACAAGATGAAGTCGACAAGATGTTGGCAAGGAACATTATAGAGCCTTCTAGCAGTCTCTGAGCAACACCTGTCGTGCTTGTTCAAAAGAAGGACAATACTTGGAGGTTCTGCGTTAATTACCGACATCTCAACAAAATTACAAAGAAGGACGCTTACCCGCTCCCAAGGATAGATGATTCCCTTGACTGTTTGCACAGTGTCAGCTATTTTTCTTTGATTGTTCTTCGTTCCGGTTATTGGTATATCGATGTCGACGAACGGAACCGAGAGAAGACCGCCTTCGTCACGGCCCGATGGCCTGTACCAATTCAAGTTGATGCCTTTTGGTCTGTGCAATCCACCCGCAACATTCGAGCGCATGATGTACTCTCTTTTGCGCGGTTTCAAATGGATGACGTGTTTATGTTATCTCGATGACGTTATTGTTTTTTCCTCAACTTTCGAGAGCCATCTCCATCACCTTGATGCCATTCTTGAAGTCTTCCGAAGAGCTGACCTTCAGCTTAACTCGAAGAAGTGTAGCTTCGGCCCACGTGAACTCAAGGTGCTCGGTCACATGGTCGACGGCCACGGCGTTCAACCCGACCCAGACAAAATACGTGCTGTAAGTACATTTCCTACACCCCGCTCTACTAGTGAGGTGCGTAGTTTTCTTGGCCTATGCTCCTATTTTCGGCGGTTTGTCCCCACCACTCACCAATCTTCTGAAGAACGACACTCCATTTTGCTTGGACCAGGAACAATCTCAAGCCTTTTCTGCGCTCATTGCGGCCCTCACCAAACCACCCATCTCTGCACACTTCAATCCCTCGGGACCAACGGAGGTACGCATCGACGCCAGTTGTCACGGTATTGGTGCCATTCTTGCCCAAGAGCAGATGGGTCGCACTCACGTCATTGCTTATCCCAGTCGCCTTCTTTCTGCGGCTGAGCGGAATTACTCGATCACAGAACGTGAGTGCTTAGCCCTCGTGTAGGCCATTACAATGTTTCGCCCCTACCTGTTTGGTTGCCCGTTCTCCGTCATCCCGGCCACCACGCCTTAGTTGGCTTTCTACGCTGAAGGACCCTACTGGTAGCCTGGGTATTTGGGCATTCCGACTTCAGGAATACATGTTTTCTGTCGTCCACAATTCCGGCCGGCTGCACGCTGATGCCGACTGCCTGTACCGCAACCCCATAGATTCACCGCCTTCGAGCGAGTGTGACGAGACAACATGTGTTGGCCATCTCTGACCTTTTATACGTTTGCCATGAACAGCGCTTAGATCCCAAGCTTTGCAGCATTATCAATCGCCTCAGCACTAATCCCCTTGATGCTACCTTTGCTTTGTTTGTGCTCCACAACGGCACCTTACACCGGCGGAATATGCGACCAGATGGCGCCGAGCTTCTGCTCGTAGTCCCCGACCACCTGCGTGCCAACGTTCTACAGCAACTGCACGACGCGCCCACTGCGGGTCATCTTGCCCTATATCGCACGTACGACAACGTCCGCCGCCGCTTCTTTTGGCCAGGCCTGTACCGCTCGGTTCGTCGTTACGTGGCTTCTTGTGACCGGTGTCAGCGACGGAAGAAGCCCTCCGTGGTGCCTGCTGGATACCTGTAGCCGATCGACATTCCAGTAGATACGTTTTCCCGAGTTGGCCTTGATCTCCTCGGGCCTTTCCCACTCTCTGCTTCGGGGAATAAATGGATTGCGGTGGCCACGGAGTATACTACGCGCTATGCTGTCACCGAGCTATATCCACCAGTTGTGCAACTGACGTGGCTGTGTTTCTTCTCCACGACGTCATTCTGTTCCATGGTGCTCTACGCCAGCTGCTCACTGACCATGGCGGTTGCTTTCTTGCTCGAGTAGCCGACACAATTCTCCGGTACTGCTCCATTAAGCACTATTTCACTACCGCTTACCATCCACAAACGAACGGCCTCACCGAAAGCCTCAACCGCACGCTGACGGACATGTTTCCAATGTATATATCGGATGATCACCGTGACTGGGATGTTGCTTTGCCGTTTGTAACCTTCGCATATAATTCCTCCCGTCAAGACACAATGGGCTACTCACCCTTCCACCTTCTATACGGCCGCGGCCCTCCCCTTTCGTTTGACAGCGTACTGCCTCCCACCGTTAACGCCAGTTCCTATGTTCGTGACGCCATATCTCGAGCTGACGCCGCTCGTGTTATTGCTCGCCGCCGACTAGCTTCCTCCCAAAATTCCCAGAAACACCGCCATGATTCTCGTCACCGGGACGTCCACTACTCTCCGAGCTCTCTCGTCTTGCTCTGGACTCCCGCTCGTAGAGTTGGGCTGTGTGAGAAGCTCTTGCCACGCTACGCAGGACCCTAAAGTGTTTTACGGCCAGTCACTTTAGTGACATACGAGGTCATCCCTGTGCACCCGCCGCAACAGTCCGCTATGCAACGTACCGAGATCGTTCATGTCGCCCGAATGAAGCCGTAATACACCTGCAGTAGTTCGACATAGAGCGCACTGGGACTGTGCTTTTCGAAAAAAGGGGGGGGGGGGGGTAATGTTACATATATGGCCTGCGTCGCTGGACGTTGAAGAAGACGACGATCAACTGTAGTACACGGAAGGAAGACAAAGCTGTAGCAACGGTAACTGGTACTATGAGAAGACTGGCGCCTACCCGAACATTCACTCAAGTCATCAGCCGTTGTGTTCTCGAACTAACCTTCTTGCCACGTATCAATATGACAGCGCCAGTTAGATGGGGAGCATGTGGAAGACCTTTCGCATACATTTTGAGCAAACTATTATTTCCACTCGTTTGTTAATACTGTCAGCCTGTGTTGAATCATCCAAAAAGCAAATTTTTTATTTTCTTAAATTTACACATAGTCGGGTGATAAGTTCTTTCATTCATTAAAGAATTGAAACTTTTTAAATTGGTAAATCATAGTTTGCAATGCATTCATATTGTTTTATCCGTTTCTACAGGGTGTTGCACAATTAGACCCGCGCTGTAGAATGCTTCTCCCAGCTAAACCGCGGAATCCTTGCAGTTCAGATTTCGCACAGAAATCACATTTTGTCGCTAGTATTTGTTAATACTAAATTTGTTTGTGGTACTTGCCTGATTCGATCAGAAGAAGTAAAATATTCCCATCGCCTGCGGCGGCGGCGACGCCAGATGAACCGCTGCCCCAGTGATGGGACTGGTGGCGCTCCCTCATGCTTCTTACAACAACTCAAACCTTCTGCCAGAAACGCTCGCCCCCTCTTTCCTGCTACAGAGTTGTTGTTAGCAGCATGAGGTGGCGCCACCAGTCCCATCGCTGGGGCAGCGGTTCGTCTGGCGTCGCCGCCGCCGCAGGCGATGGGAATATTTTACTTCTTCTGATCGAATCAGGCAAGTACCACAAACAAATTTAGTATTAAAAATACTAGCGACAAAATGCGATTTCTGTGCGAAATCTGAACTGCAAGGATTCCGCGGTTTAGCTGGGAGAAGCATTCTACAGAGCGGGTCTAATTGTGCAACACCCTGCATACCAATATATTCAAAAGCTGTTTCTTTGATGTCCTGCCGGCTTGGTATATATAAAAACCTGCTACTTTTTATCGCACTCAAAGTTGGGTAGGCGAAGCCTACACAGTGTCTCTGGATTGCTGGCTTTTAAAAACTGTTCTCGTATCATTCTCTCATTAACGTACGCACAAAACATGTTTTCGATAGGTGCTGCTACTCATCTGAGAAACCACAAGGAGCACCCTGTTGACCCCAAAAGGCAACTTTTCTTAATCTAGACGTTCCACATTTGTTAAAAATGTGCGGAATGATTTTGTGTCCAAGGGGTACCTGACTTCGCCTGGCTACGTTCACAGCGCCATTATCGAGACAGCATGGGGGTCGGACCGTGAAAATGATATGCTGAAAGCTATGCCCAACATAACAAGTTCACACCTGAAGCCAAATTTATTTGTAAAAGTTAAAGTAGGTTTAAATTTTCAACTGTTTGGTGATCAGGTAATCAAGGGACATTGTGTGCACAAGAAATGTATATATGTTCCGTGCACAGGAATGCGGAACCAACGCTACGATTAGTCAAGCAAATGAATCGCCTTATCTGCACAATGACATCGGCGAGCCAAGAAGCTCTGAAGCCTGGAAATACAGATGAACACTTTCTAGATAATATTTTACCTTACTTAGACACATGACAGCGGCATGAAGAACCAGCTGGGGGCGGATTTCGTACTGAAAACACAGTTTATGGACAAAGGGTTACCATAAGAAGTACATTACACTTGCTATTCCTATCTTAGCTCCACTGTTGGATAAAATTACATCTTCACTTCGCGTCTGAGTCACGACAAACTGGAAAACGTTTTCGGTATTATACGGCAGTAATCCGGTTGTAATGATCACCTTACTGTCGCACAGTGACTGGTGACTGTTAAATTATTGTCGTTTTATGACATGACAAAACCACCGAAGGAACAAACTGCTCACTAGATATTATAAAAGCACTCTTGACTGAATTGCCTTTGTCACATTCCAGCACGAGGGCAGCGCCACTTTTGAACATTAATCATAATTTATTTGACATTGGAAAGGTTGATGAAATCAAGGAGGCAACTGAGTGTTCTGTTCAGAAATGATAATTAAGGGTAAGTGGAAACGAAAAGTAATGCTGCCTTGGTATACTGTTCTATCGGCTATGTGGGGACAAAAACCATAGCAAAAAAAAAAAAAGACGCGTGCCCGCAGTGTTCGTTTTGTCCTTTTTTGACGTCAAAAGACGTAAACATGAACGAGAGCTCTCACTTCACGGCTCATTTTAACAACAGTGGCCTTGTTTACCCTAGTTCCGCCCTGTTGACTGCAGTCAAGCTAATCTAGGACGAATTCACCGCCTTCTTCAGTAAAATATTCTGCTCGAAGGGAGTTTGCTAGATTCCGCGAAGTGCTTACGTTCACTCTCACTGCCGCAGCTTGGCAGCTCTAGAAGAACGGCTCATTGGACGAGTTGGTGAACCATAGTGGACTGTAATATAAGTGCGCAATAAAACCGTGACAAAGAGGAGAAGTGGACAACGACGACATCGTTGTCCACTTCTCTTTGTCACGTTTTTGTTGCGTACTTATATTAGAGTCCATCATGGCAGCTCTAGCCTTGATACAGAAAATTGGTCTTAAAGGTTGAAGTTTTAAGTCGTGGTAAGGTTAAGGTTTTTCTTTACCGGCCTGAACAATGAAAGAGAAGGTCAAAGGCAGCGACAAAAACTCCTTAATTTGCGCCGCTGCCAGTAGCGTCAAGTGTGAATAATTCTAGTTCGTCCAGTCTCTGTTGCAGCTAATGTGTTCTGTAATACTGTACAATGTTTTGTGAATAAATTACATACTTTACTTTTTTGTCTGCCATAAGTGGAGACGACTAGAATTTTGTATTAATATTTTTGTGCTTTCAGGTAACCGTAGATCGCATGCACGTAATTACAATTAGCATGACTCATTCAGAAATAGTAACTTAAACGCTTCTGTAAAATATAGCATATCTTATTAGAAGCTTGTTGATTCTAGATGCAGATGAGAAACAGGTTAAATTGTAGACATGCCCAAATATGCGTCATAGGGCTTCTGTTCTTAACATCTCGTTATCTTGTAAGTGGGCTAGTAGAATTGTAAAGAAGTTGCTGAGGCTGATGGAGTAATAAGTCAAGGTTGTAGCATTCTGGGTTTGGCCCTTCATTAGAACTTAGTCAAAGCAGCAGACATCAAGCGCCTGTTTTCAATGTCCTATTGTGAAGCGCAACTTTTCCCAGATTTTTACCGTAAAAATTGCTATCTTAGCGTATGGCATAATAATAATTTAAAAATTGTATGTTTTCTGTATTCGACGAAATTATCTGACTGGGGAAATCATTGTTCGCCTTCAAAAAAATCAGCCCTTTAAAGGCGTTTCCAAATGTCAGCGATTATTAAAAATTTATGACGGGTGTCGTTTTAAATTTCACTACCATAAAGTTCTTGAGCCCAACGTTTTAATTTCCACTGCAACGAGGCGTGTCGTACCAGATGAATGTTTTTTTTTTATTCTTTTTTCACCTAAAGATGATAAGGGGTTTTAGATTTTCTGAAATATTCTTGCTAGCGAGAGCTTAGTAAGTAAAAAAAAATTGCTTGGATGAGTACTGTCGAGTTTTACTCTCGAATTTTTGCCGGTGAATGTAAACTGCTGGAATACGCCAACAAATCGATCTACGTATTGTCACGTAGTGGTGACGAGGTCGACGACACAAATGAAGGGTCGATGATTGCACTAAAGAAACTCTTTATTTGGGCTGACTTGCGCCCGCAAAAGAAGTAAGCAACTCGGCGGCGGCGATAGAAACAAACGTGCTCGTCGATCGTCGAACAAAGAATGCTCGTCACACTCGGCAACGCTCAATTTAAAGGCTGCACAGAACAATCTAGATAACGTCGCAAACAGCTACCAGCACGGGCTGGAACATTGTGGAAAGACACCCGAGTGGCCGGAACCTTCGAGACAGATCTCGGTGCATCTTGCGCTACAACGAAACTGATAAAGGTGTGACTCGCGACATCGAGCAATAAGAAACAAAGATTACAGAACTGATACGCGATCCGGAATCAGAGTGATAAGCCTATATGCCGGCGGCTGTTAAAAAACAACAAATACTGTTTGAAGGTTTCGCGGCATTACTCCCCCCTTAAAAAAAAACATCGCCTCGATGTTCCAAAACAAAGAAACTTAAACATAAACACTGCAAATTTCAAACACCACGGATTCTTTAACGCGCGTAATATGGCTTCAGTCGTACAACATGTACAATTTCTGGGCGTGCGCGTCGCCGTTGTGATGCTGACGTTCCGTCGGGAATGACTTCATAGTCCAGTGGTCCGACGCGGCGAAGGATTTTGTATGGCCCAAAGTATGAACCCAACAACTTTTCACTTAATCCGTGACGGCGAATTGGTGTCCAAACCCACACTTGGTCTCCTGGATTGTACTCTGCGTGGCGTCGTCGTAAATTGTATCGTCGTCTGTCTGTGCGCTGTTGGTCTTTAATACGCAGCCGTGCGAGTCGTCGGGCTTCCTCCGCACGCTGCAGGGAGGCGGCGACGTCAAGGTTGTCTTCGCTGGTTACGTGCGGCAGCATTGCGTCGAGCGTCGTCGTGGGCTCCCTGCCGTACACAAGCTTAAACGGGGTCGCTCTGGTCGTCTCCTGGACTGCCGTGTTATACGCGAAGATCACGTACGGCAAGATGGTGTCCCAGGTCTTGTGTTCAGCGTCGACGTACATAACAATCATGTCCGCAATCGTTTTGTTCAGGCGCTCCGTGAGGCCATTGGTCTGGGAATGGTACGCAGTTGTTCGTCGATAGCTTGTGTGACTGTATTCCAGGATGGCTTGCGTCAACTCTGCCGTAAACGCCGTTCCCCTGTCCGTGATGAGCACTTCTGGGGCGCCGTGTCGCAAGAAAATTTGTTCGACAAAAAATTTGGCGACTTCTGCTGCGGTACCATTTGGTAGTGCTCTTGCTTCGGAGTAACGGGTAAGGTAGTCAGTGGCCACGATGATCCACTTGTTACCCATAGACGAAGATGGAAAGGGGCCGAGGAGATTCATCCATTTTTGCTGAAAGGGCAGGATTGGGGGCGGAATCGGGTTTAGTAGTCCTGCTGGTCTTATCGGTGGCGTCTTGCGTCGTTGGCACTCACGACACGTCTTCACGTAGTGGGCAACTTCGGCAGGCAGTCGCGGCCAGTAATACTTCTCTTGGATTCGACGCAACGTGCGCGCAAATCCGAGGTGGCCTGCTGTGGGCTCATCGTGCAACGCCTGCAGAATTTCTTGCCGAAGGGTTTTAGGCACTACGAGAAGCTGCGCGGTCTTGTTGGGTGCGAAGTTCTTCTTCACGAGGAGGCCATTGCTTAACGTGAAGGATGATAAATGTCGCCTGAACACACCAGGAGGGGAAGCGGTCTTTCCTTCCAATTAATCGGCTAGCGATTTCAGCTCAGGGTCTGATCGCTGTTGTTCTGCGAAACTGCTGGCGCTTACCGGTCCCAAAAAGGCGTCGTCGTCATCGTCCTTCGGGGGAGCATCGACGGGAGCGCGGGATAAGCAGTCTGCGTCGGAATGCTTTCGGCCCGACTTATAGACTACAGTCATGTCAAATTCTTGAAGTCGTAGGCTCCATCTGGCAAGGCGGCCTGAAGGATCTTTCAAATTAGCCAGCCAGCAGAGCGCGTGATGGTCGCTTACCACCTTGAATGGTCGGCCGTATAGGTATGGACGAAACTTAGAAGTGGCCCAGATGATTGCAAGGCACTCCTTCTCGGTCGTCGAGTAATTGACTTCGGCTTTTGTGAGTGACCTGCTAGCGTAGGCGATTACTTTCTCCTGTCCGGCACTCTTCTGGACGAGAACGGCTCCCAGGCCCACACTGCTCGCGTCGGTGTGAATTTCGGTCTCGGCGTTTTCATCAAAGTGGCCAAGTACGGGAGGGCATTGCAGGCGGTGCTTGAGTTTGTCGAAGGCTTCTCCTTGCGGTGCTTTCCATTTAAAAGGTACGTCAGCCTTTGTAAGCTGCGTCAACGGTTCGGCGATCCGCGAAAAGTTTCTGACAAATCGTCGATAATAAGCGCACAGCCCAAGGAATCGGCGCACAGCTTTCTTGTCGGCAGGCGGTGGGAATTGTGCGATTGCAGCTGTTTTCTCCGGGTCTGGGCGAATACCGTCCTTGCTAACGATGTGACCTAGGAACCGGAGTTCTTCGTAGGCGAAGTGACACTTCTCTGCTTTTAATGTCAGTCCCGAGGACTTGGTGGCTTCCAACACTGTCTGTAGTCGTTTTAGGTGGTCTTCAAAGTTTGACGAGAAGACAACAACGTCGTCCAAATATACCAAACAAATTTGCCACTTCAACCCTGCCAGGACTGTGTCCATTACTCGTTGAAACGTGGCTGGTGCGGAGCAGAGGCCAAATGGCATCACCTTGAACTCATAAAGGCCGTCCGGTGTGATGAATGCGGTCTTCTCGCGATCTCTTTCGTCGACCTCAATGTGCCAATATCCGCTCTTCAGGTCCATTGATGAGAAGTACCTTGCATTGCAGAGTCGGTCGAGAGTGTCGTCGATGCGGGGAAGCGGGTAGACATCCTTCTTCGTTATGCTATTCAAGCAGCGGTAATCAACGCAGAAGCGAAGTGTGCTGTCTTTCTTCTTGACCAAAACGACTGGTGCCGCCCAGGGGCTGTTCGATGGCTGGATTACGTCATCACGCAGCATTTCCTCAACTTGATCGCGAATGGCCTGCCGTTCTCGCGGCGATTCACGATAAGGGCTTTGGCGCAGAGGTCGGGCGTGTTCGTCCGTTATAATGCGGTGCTTGGCCAGCGGTGTTTGTCGTACCTTCGATGATGACGAGAAGCACTCCCCGTAGCTTCGAAGAAGACTAAGAATCAGGTCTTTCCTGCTGTGGGTCAATGCCGGGTTGATGTCAAATTTGGGCTGACGAAATTGCTCCGGTGCGTCTTCCAGCGTTTGGTCGTGGAGGGCGAATACATCTTTCAGGTCGGCTAATTCGTCGAGGAAAGCGATCGTCGTGCCCTTGTTGAGATGCCGGTATTCTTCGGTGAAGTTTGTTACCAGCACCTGAGCTTGACCTCTCCGGAATTTCGCGATGCCTCTTGCGATGCCGACACCTCGTTCTAAGAGCAATTGGATATTTCCTTCGACGATGCCTTCAGCGGTTTCGATGTTTGCGCTACCTACGCAGACTGCGATGCTTGATCGGGGCGGGACGGTCAATTCTTCATCGAGGACGTTTAGAGCGATGTGTTGCATCGACATCGTCGTAGCAGGAATGGCTTTGTCTGCAGAGAACTTGATGAGCTTGGATCTCAGGTCGATGATAGCCCTATGTTCATTTAGAAAGTCCATGCCTAAAATCACGTCGCGGGAGCACTGCTGCAAGACCACAAAGTTGGTGGGGTAAGTAGGCCCATTTACGGTTATTCTTGCAGTGCGTCGTCCCGATGGAGTAATCAGGTTGCCACCTGCGGTGCGAATCAGCGGGCCATCCCAAGCGGTGGTAACTTTTCTGAGCTGAGAGGCTAACGGTCCACTAATGACTGAATAGTCAGCTCCGGTGTCTACTAGGGCAGTGACTCTGCGACCGTCGATATCAACTTCAAGGTCACTTGTTCGCGTCCTCGCACTGCACGTGGGCCTTAGTGTCCGATCTCGGCTCCGTCGTTTCTTCAGGTCATGGCCGGGGCATACCATTGTTACTTCGCTGGGCGGCGGTGTCTGCTTGCAGTCTAGTCGTGTTGTCGTCGATGACGTCGTGTGGAGCGGCAGTGAAATGGCTGCGTCGTCGTTAGTGGTCGTCGGCGGCGGAGGATGTTCGTCTTTTCGCCGTTGAGCAACCTCACCTCCAAAGGTTGCTCTGTTTAGTTTCTCCTGCGCGGGCTTGGGGACCTTCCGCGCATACTCTCATCATAAGTACGGCCTGGCGACACAAAGCGGGCCCTGTACGGCGATGGAGATCTGAACCGACGGCTTGGTGGCGCAATCTCACCGCTACGCAGGTAGTTGTCAATTTCTTGTGGTCGTTCACCTGGGCGTGGTCGTGGAGCGTCGACTGCAAATTCGCGGAGACCGATTCGTTGGTACGGGCAGTGCCGCAGAATGTGGCCGGCCTCAGCGCAGTGGAAGCATAATGGCCGGTTGTTTGCAGTCCTCCAGGCGTCGCACTTCCTGGGGTTTGGGGGTCGTTGGTAGGCTTGGCGGGCGGGGGCCAAGGGGCGGTTTTCAGGAACAGGACGGTAGCGGCGAGGGCTGGAAAAGTCATCACGTCGGGGCGGAGGGCGACGTAATGCACCAGCGTAGTTCATCGCTGTTGCCTCTTGTGCTGGAACAGTCGCAGCCGTCGCTTCAGGAACGCCCAGCGCCTGCTGGACTTCTTCACGGACGACGTCCGCGAGCGTCGCCACCTGGGGTTGTTGCGATGATGGCAGCATTCGGCGGAGCTCCTCTCGCACGATCTCCCGGATTAGGTCCCGAAGGTTCTCTCCGCTTGCAGATGTGCTGGGGTAGTGGCATGAGTAGTTTCGTTGAAGTGGTCGCTCGTAGTGGCGCATCCGGGTATCCAACGTCTTCTCGATGGTCGATGCTTCACTCTCAAATTCTTCCACAGTTTTCGGCGGGTTCCGGACAAGCCCCGCAAAAAGCGATTCTTTAATGCCTCGCATTTAGAATTTCACTCTGTCATTTTCGTTCATGTTAGGGTCGGCGCGGCGAAACAGGCGTTTCATCTCCTCTACGTAGGCCAGGACGGGCTCGTTTGGTAGTCGACTTCTTGATTGGAGGAGGGCCTGAGCTCTTTCTTTTCTGACAGAACTTGTAAAGGCCATCTAGAACTGTGCTTTGAATACCTCCCAATCCTTGAAAGAAGTCTCGTGATTTTCAAACCAAACTCGGGCATGTCCTTGAAGAACAAACTAGACCTGCCTGAGTTTCGCAGCGTCGTTCCAACCGTTGAATTCTGCCACACGGTCGAAAAGGTCCATCCAGTCACCCGCATCTTCATCCGATCGTCCATGGAAGCAGGGGGGCTCACGAGGTTGGACGAAAACAACCGGTGCTGTAGGCTGGGCCATTGTCAGCGTCGATGCCTTCCGAGATCGAATGGAGTCAGGAAGCAGACCATGTTCGGGTTGTAGGCCTTGAAGTCGGCGGCTGGCTCGGTGACCTGTAGGCTGGTCTTCCAGGGCGACAGGAATAAGGCTGGGGTCTTCGCTTGAAGGATCAAAGGCTGCACCTCCACCAGATGTCACGTAGTGGTGACGAGGTCGACGACGCAAATGAAGGGTCGATGATTGCACTAAAGAAACTCTTTATTTGGGCTGACTTGCGCCCGCAAAAGAACTAAGCAACTCGGCGGCGGCGATAGAAACAAACGTGCTCGTCGATCGTCGATTAAAGAATGCTCGTCACACTCGGCAACGCTCAATTTAAAGGCTGCACAGAACAATCTAGATAACGTCGCAAACAGCTACCAGCACGGGCTGGAACATTGTGGAAAGACACCCGAGTGGCCGGAACCTTCGAGACAGATCTCGGTGCATCTTGCGCTACAACGAAACTGATAAAGGTGTGACTCGCGACATCGAGCAATAAGAAACAAAGATTACAGAACTGATACGCAATCCGGAATCAGAGTGATAAACCTATATGCCGGTGGCTGTTAAAAAACAACAAATACTGTTTGAAGGTTTCGCAGCAGTATGATGCCGCAAAATAATCGCAATGTGAACGACCTCACCGAAACATGTTTTTAGAGCGTGCCAAGTACAACAAATTTTTTTTTAAGTTCTCGCTGCTCTGAGCGCGCGTATGACGGCGCGAATTAAACGACGATGCGTTCAATTCGTACGCAATTTCTACGCATACAACAGCGTCCCAAGCGAGCGTCGCTGGAAATCATCAACATTGCGACCTTCTCCTTGGCCAGCCTTGCCACAGTAGCTTTTATATTTCTAAGAAATATGACCAAACGGTGACCCTTACAACAGTAATAATGGCTGTTCGGTGACATAGAGACATTGAAAGACCTTCCTTCCACTGCATCATAAGCAATTACGTTTGAAAAGAAAGCTTCACTATGCCAGGTTTTCAATCCGTCTACATTGAAGCAAATTTGACCTTGAAAAACTTTGAAGGACAAAACCTTGACAATTGTCATGCAGTGCTGTTTCCGATGTCCACAGCATGACTGTGACAGATACTGCGCCTTCTCTTTCCCGTGAACCAATTATAATTTGATCTTGAAAATCTTGAGAAGTAAAAAACTTACAGTTACCATGCAGTGCCTGCTAAGGTACCCATAGGAAAAGTGCGATAGATCCGGCGCCTTTCCTCTCATGGAAGCAAGGCGCAGTATGTCATCCTTGTTACACACCTAAACCGCGCCGTAAGGGAAGGAAGGAAGGTAGGAGCGAAAGCGGGAAGAGAAAGAGGGGTACCGTATTTGAGTGCTCCGGAGTAGTTTCGACCACCCGGGGATTTGTGGCTGGTGGGAAGAAGAAGACCCAAGACAAGACGGCATATTCATCAGAGAATAATACATCAAATCGGTGGAGCCGACCTAGTGCCAAGGAGGACGAGGGCTATCGCGGCCGCTCGGTCTCCTTCCCTCGTCTCGGGTCACGAGGCCATTCCAGCTCTAGGGACCGTTCCGGCTCCAGGGGTCGTTCAGGATCCAAGACCCACTCTGGTTCCAGGACCGGGTCCCAGTCCAGGGACCGCTTGAGCTCCCGAGGGCGATCACCGTCGGTGTCTTTAGCCAAGAACAAGACGGCAGCCGACCATAAAGAGGTGAGCTGGGTAGGTAGATACTCCCAAAATAATTCGGATAATGGGGCAGATGAGCTCCTCCAATTGGGAAAGATGGTTGAAACCCATAAGTAGGATTGCTTACGTAGCTCCTTTCCTTAATCTGAAGGCAGCGGAGAAGTCCAAGCTGGAAGGGACCATTCGCAGAAGTGTCAAGCAGGCGCTGGGTTTACCAATTCGGACCCCCACCGCAAAACCTTTAGAACTAGGTCTTCACAACACACTGGATGAAATTGTGGAAGGTGTGACAATCTCGCAGTACGAAAGGCTGTCGGGAAGCGTTAGAGGCAGGAAAATCCTAGCGAAGCTAGGAATTAATTACGAGAGTCAGCGAGGTCCGAAAGTGGACATGCTTAAGAGCGTGCGCGATAGGCTGATGATCCCACCACTACCGAAAAACATGCATTCCTTCCACCACAAGGATCGCAGAGAGAAACGGGCTGAAGGCCTCGGCAAATGTTTCAAAAACTATCCAATAGAAGACGTGGCCTACGTGGACACAGGTAATTGCGGGAAGGGGAGAATGGTGATAGCAGTAGCTAGCGCCGAGACATATCGCCGAGCCGGCGCCTCGATCACGACGGGCAGTCCCGAAATTGCAGAAGAAGCCGCCATCGCACTTGCAATAGTGGGCACGGATGCGTCAACGATAGTCAGTGACTCAAAGGTAGCAGTGATGAACTTTGCAAAGGGGAGGGTCTCCCCTCTGACGAACGGAATCCTGCGGACAGCAAGGGACGACAGCAAAATTCGCATAGTCTGGACACCTGCACACGCATCCCTTGCTGGAAACGAAGCAGCTCACGAACTGGCTCGAGGTCTTGCTTTCCGAGCCAGTGGCCATACCGAGGGCTTCGCAGACAGGGATCATCTTGTGTGTTACAGAGAGATCACACAACATTATAGGCTTAATCAAACGAAGTACCCCATCGCTGATAAATCATTGACAAAGAGTCAGGCCACCTCTTGGCGCCGTCTCCAAACTTATACGTTTCCGAACCCGGTTATGTGTAGTCGTTATTATCCGAGACAATATTCAAACGAGTGTAAGCAATGTAAGGCCAAAGCGGATCTCAACCATATTCTCTGGAAATGCCCTTTTGCCCCCCTGGAGGGACAAAAAATAAAGTCACTTGAACAATGGGAGGCTCTCCTACTCAGCTCCGATCCGGAGACTAAAACAAAAGTCGTCCAACTGGCCGAAGACGCCGCCAGGAGCCAAGACCTTCTGGCCGTCGATTAGGCGAGGGGCCTATACGCCCTTCAGACTGCTTGCAATAAACGTTTTACAATCCAAAAAATCCAATCCTAGCCCTGATGGGGCTGGGACAGGTAGGTCACCGCCGCTTGCGGTAGGGGTTAGCCTGCCACCGAAATTGTATCTGTTCTAGGCCATCATTTCACCCCCACTGCTTAGGTGGTTGACGATGGTTATTGCGGTACGCGTGTTTTTCTCCCTCATATTACTTTCTCTCATTTCTTCGCACGAGGCAGCAGAGGTGGTTGTTGTGGCTGTAGGAAGAAGGAAAAGAAAATGCACGGGCCTGCTAGTGGCATTGTAGCTGAGCCATCTCCGCTGCCTTTATTTATTTATAGGAAGGGAAAGGCACGGTAACTGTCTCACCTGTTTTCTGTGGACACCGCAACCACGCCGTAAGGGAAGGGAGGAAGATGGGAGTGAAAGTGGAAAGAGAAAGAGGATCCTGTTACGTTTCTCCACCGACAAGTGGTTCAGCTGACGCGGCCACCGCATAGCAACAGGCAGAACCGCGAGCGGATCGGCCATTTCGACGCCGTTCATCGGCCGCGCAACGCTTCCTCCCGCCGACAAGTCTCAGCGTGTTCCTGCCACGCGCCAAATGTGTGTGCGTGCGTGTGTGTGCAAAAGCTGGCCAAGCCTGGAGCTCGAGGGAAAGTGCGTCGCCCTCTCTTGTCTGCAGGAGGTGGAGGAGATGAGGTCGGAACACCTACGATTGAGTCATTCGTCGTGAACCAACATGTTTGGCTCTCCCTTTCCTGTGAGGGTTTACCCTTTCCCTGTGAACGGGAAAACCTATAAAAAGCAGCGGCCGACTCCGCTGGGACAGAGACTACTTTGACGCGCCGTTGGCATGACGCTAGACACCAGCTGTGTGAGAGTGTCTGTATTCTCTCCGGGTCAGCTTCTCTGCCCGTATCTTCTCGATGTTGTAGTAAAGGTTGTTTCGTTAAAAGACGCCTCGTCTTTGCTGACACCTTTGATGCCGTCCGCCGTCCACGGGGCCGCCAGGCCAACGCTACCGAGGGGCCGCGCGCCACACGTAATAACTGCTGGCCGCGGTACGCTACCCAGGCACTCGCGACCCAACGCCACCGAGGGGTGCACACCTCAAACGTAACAATCCGTAGTGGAGGGCTACGTAGTAATTTCGACGGCCTAGGGATCTTTAACGTGCGCTGACATCGCACAGCACACGGACGCCTCTTCGTTTCGTCTCCATCTAAACGCAGCCGCCGAGGTCGGGTTCGAACCCGGGTACTCCGGCACAGTAGGCGGGCGTCTTACCGCTGCACCACCCCGGCGGGGCCCTCCGCTGCCTCGTGCAGACAGAAGAGAAAACACAGAGGAAAGACAAAGAAGAGGGAGAGAAAGACGCGCGCCGCAACAACAGCCGTCGTGCACCATCAAAACGGTGGCGGGTGCAATGACGGCCTACGACAGTAAAATTCTGTGGCAGGCGAGCCCCCGCCGCAAGCGGTGGTGACTTACCTGTCCCAGCCCCATCAGGAGAGTACCGGACGTACCTGTCCCAGCCCTATCAGGGCCAGCATCAGCCAAATAGAGAAGAAATAAAAGGAAGAGGGAGAGAAAGACGCGCGCCGCAACAACATTCGTCGTCCACCACCACCGAAGCGGTGGTGGGTGCAATGACGGCCTACAACAGATAAAAATTCGGTAACAGACTAGCCCCCGCCGCAAGCGGCGGTTACCTACCTGTCCCAGCCCGATCAAGGGAGTGCAATGCTCCGACTGATGAGCAGCGGAGGTGGCTCAGCTACAGAGCCAGTAGCAGGCCCGTGCATTTCCTTTTTCTTTTTCCTACAGCCACAACAACAGCACTAACATCGCACAGCACTAGGACGCCACTTCTTTTCTTAAAAAGACCATGACTGAAAAGCGGCGTTACAGATGCTATCACTGCAGCACTTATGTTTCGATCAATCACAAGGTTCAAGCCGTGCTTAAACCACCCCAGTTTTGAAGCGATAACTTCTCTAAGCGAAATAAATTGGTCGGCGTGTGCTTCGGACGACCTTCAAACAACTCCGAGGTCGATTTGGAACTTTAGCTACAAATACTTAGGGTAGATGTGTTCCCACCAATGGTGAAGGTCAAAGTAAAGGTCAAAAATCATCTGAGATGGAAAGTAGCTTAACGCGTGAGCAGCTGCGTAACGCGACATGATCGCTGTCGTCAAATATCGAGTGCGCAGCGACGACATTGACTCAAAGTACGCCAAGTTCAAACCAATACGAACTTATTTACGGATCACCGAGTCCCCTTCTACCCGTAACAAAAAAAAAACGCCTGCTGAATAATGAGCTTTAACATATGTAACCATGCTTAAGCTTTCGCTTCAGACTAGGCTTACCCGAAACTAAACCAATGCCAATTTTTCTTAAGAGCTTCATTTAGATGTAATCACTGATGAATCCCATTACATGACAAAACCTGCCTCAGGCATCCTGCCTGTCGAGCGCATAGAAGTACAGTCTTGGTCAAAAGTTCTGAAGGCAAAAAAAATTCCATTTCAAACACAATCTGTACCAGACACAATTCGATTACACTAAAGGGACGTGCAATATTCCTGGACAATTTCTTCCTGTTAAGATATAATTCTTAGCATGTTAAATCCCCTTCGCTTTTTTTTAAATATTGGGACGGCTCCATGTTGCAGCTGGGACGACAACCGTTTGGCTTCAAGGACGTCTGGCCAAGACTACATTTTGTGCGCTAATCTATCGCTGCCTGGCACTTAAGATCGGGTCGGGAGCCACTGGAAGTGTGTTGGGGTTTTAGCATTGTATCTACCCCTCCGTTGTGGCGGCAGGTAATGTTGTTTCCGATTTTAGAAGATGGTTGTATGCACACTCGGTGAGTGCTCCAATGCGCTTCTTCTAAGCATTGGTGCAACATAGCGTCTCTTCGTGGCAGAGTACGATTTTACATCGTTATGCTTTCAATGTCGCAACTCTCAGGTCTCTTTAGGCACAGCAACCTAGCCAGATGAAATGAGCGGTAGGAAACATCTTGCGGAAAGCGGTGGAATTCTGAGTCATAAGCTAGGCAGAATAATGGTCACCCATATAGAAAACGTGCTATTTCCGTAACCATGTCAGGTTTACATCTGCTCTGTATTACAATAGAGGCAGTAAACTTTGCTTTTTAATATCTAATTTTTGCTCATTTCAGGAAAGGAAAGTTTTCTTTACGTAAATTGTTCAAGGGTGAAGTGACAAGAGTGCACGTCTGCACAATCACCAGTAATGAACGTCGTTGCCGTTACTGTTTGCGCCGGCATTCTTCTAGGTATGTATTTATTGGCCGAATATGTCTTATCCTCGACCGCTACAATTTTAGGCTCTCGCATTATAGCATTCGTAATTCTTCCTGGAAAAGATCGTTCTAGAATCGTTACGCAGTTGATTATATTGTGAGCGCAGCGCATGAACTTTCACCTCTTTTCTCTGTATGGATCCATCATCATTATCATCATCATCGCTGACTGCTGCTCGGAGCATCGCACGCTGTGTGCCAGCTGGTTCTGGAATAGAACAGACGATTTGTGCAAGTGCTGTCTCACAAGTGGCGGAGGTGCGATTCGTATTCCCCACCTCTCGCTTTAGACCCGCCTACCGTTCTCCCTGGAGCTCCGTTCAGGCCTTCGCTTGCGTCCACGGTCCTGTGCTATGGATGAGGGCAACGGTGCTCACTCACCCCCGGCGTCTCCTCCTCCTACTGCGGCTGCCCCTGCCTGGACTGTCACCAGCCGCCAGCGCCATCCCCAAATCTTTACTGGCCTTCGCGGTGAAGATGTCGACGACTGGCTCGACAACTACAACAGGGTCAGTGCATTTAACCGCTGGGATGACGCTCATAAACTGCTAAACGTCGTCTTCTACTTGGCTGACGTCGCCAAAACCTGGATCCTCAATCACAAGGATGACATCGCTGACTGGCCTACATTCACGGACCAGCTAAAGAAAATTTTCGGCACTCCGGCTGGTCGCTCAGAGCAGGCAAAGAAAAAACTTGAAGCTCGTCTCCAGCAGCCCGGCGAGTCCTATACGTCGTATATTGAGGACGTTCTGGCCCTTTGTCGCCGTGTCGACGCTGCTATGCCTGAATCTGAGCGTGTTCGCCACTTAATTAAGGGCATCAACACTGCTGCTATCAATGCCTTCGTGTTTAAAAACCCGTCGTCCGTATCTGACATCACATCCACATATCAACGTCTGGACCAGCTACAGTCCTGCCGCCTCGTGCAAGACCCCAGTGATGGTGGCTTCCTCATAGATGGAAATTTGCGGTCCCTAATCCGCACCATGATCCGGGAGGAGCTCTACGGCCTCACCAACCCCTTTGCAGTATCTCGAACTCTTCCGCCAGAAACGGTGAATTTGCGCAGCATCATCAAAGATGAACTGACGAATTTCAACTGCACTGTGGCACCTGCCCCACCTCCCATTGCCTCCCAACCTCCCTCGCCGCCTCCCAACTCCCCCCAACATTCCTTGCCAACCTATGCCGAGATTACTTCACGGCAACCCACTCCGCCTTCCCCGACTTGTTCGGCACCCGTGTGCGGTCACGTCGCTGCCATGGCACTATATCTTACAGTGCATCGTCCTGTTACAGCCTGGCGCCCCTCCCGCCCTGTGTGCTACTATTGTGGGATACGTGGCCACATTGCCCGTGTCTGTCGCCGCCGCCAACAAGACGAGCAACGGGGTTATGCTCCCTTTGAACGTGCAAGCGTGCGCCAGCCTGATGATTCTGCACTGCCCTACTCAGACTTTTACCGGCGTTCTTCCTCTCCTCCGAATTCCACCAATGTTTCACGGCCCTCGCGTCCTTCCCGACGCCGATCCCCTTCGCCTTTTCGCCGCACGTCACCGCTTCGTCCTGCCTCGCAACCCTTCCAACCTATAACGGAAAACTAACCGAAGCAGTTTTTGGAGGGAAAGCTGCTTCGAGTTCGAAATCTACAATTCCTCCTGGGCGACCGTCGAATAGGTTAGTAGTGATTGTTGAAGGATTGTACGTTGAGGCCCTCATCGACACCGGCGCCGCTTATTCCGTCATGCATTTCTCTCTGTGTTCTCATCTGCGCAAAGTTATAACGCCCTACAACGGTCCGCCACTTCGTGGAGCCAGTAGAACTCTTATGAAACCCACCGGCCAATGAACAGCACGTGTCCTCATCGATAACCAGCGGCATCATATCGAATTTATTGTGCTCCCCACGTGCGTTCATCTCATGATCTTGGGGTGGGATTTCTTATCGTCGGCGTCCGCCCTCATCTCTTGCCGTGAGCGCCTTATTCATCTTGCGGACCCCGATATATTACCGACTTCTGATTGTTCACCACCACACGTGTTCGCAGCAGTTGATTTCGTTTTGCCCCCAGGACGCGAGCAGCTGATCATCGTGGCATTGGACTACCCTCTCGATGGCGAAGACTTCGTTATGCCCGCTCCTCGGTGGACCTCCGACGGCCTAGCTCTTGCCTCGTGCCTCACCTCCTTCACCCGCGGTTGCGCGGTCGTTGCGGCCCTTAATACAACTCTCCAGCCGTTCTTACTGCCCAGAGGAGCCACGGTTGGGTTTATTTTTGACTGCGATCCCATTCCCCTCAATACACTTTCCAGCGCACCACCACCTCCTGCCAAGCCTCAATTTCCGACATCCTCTGCTTTCGCAGCCGCCATCAGCCCTGACCTTACATCCGAGCAGTCCACAGCTCTGCTAGACGTCCTCCTGCGGCACCGAGAGTCTTTTGATGTGTGCGCCTCAGCGTTGGGGAAGACCTCCGTCACCTCTCATCGCATTGAGACGGACGGCTCTGCTATTGTTCGACGAAGGCCGTATCACGTTTCAGCAGCAGAACGCAAAATCATTGAGGAGCAAGTTGCTGACATGCTTGCTAGAAATGTCATCCGACCATCCACGAGCTCTTGGCCCTCACCTGTGGTCCTCATTCGCAAAAAAGATGGTTCAGTCCGCTTCTGCGTGGATTACCGGGCACTTAACAAGATCACGCGCAAGGATGTTTACCCTTTGCCTCGTATTGATGACGCATTAGACTGTCTCCAAGGCGCTGAGTATTTCTCCAGTCTCGATCTCCGCTCGGGATACTTGCAAATTCCTATGCACAATGCAGACATGGACAAGACTGCCTTTTCTACCCCCGACGGTCTCTACGAATTTAACGTGATGCCTTTCGGACTCTGCAATGCGCCGGCCACCTTTGAGCGCATGATTGATACCGTGCTTCGCGGCATGAAATGGAAAACCTGCCTATGTTATCTCGACGACATCATTGTCTTCTCGTCAAACTTCACTCAGCACTTGCAGCGTCTCACTGATGTCCTCACGTCCCTTGCCCAGGCGGGGCTTCAGCTGAATACCAAGAAGTGCCACTTTGCCAGTAAGACCATCAAAGTACTCGGCCATGTCGTCAGTAAGGCAGGAATCCAGCCTGATCCCGAAAAAATTACGGCTGTCGTTAATTTTCCTCGGCCCCAACGTCAGAAAGATCTTCGCAGCTTCCTTGGCTTAGCCTCCTACTTCCGCCGGTTTATTCGGAACTTTGAAACAATTGCTGCCCCGCTACACAAGCTCGTGTCTTCCCAAGTCCTAATGTGAAGACGCCTTCACAGCTCTCAAGCAGGCACTCACTTCCACCCCTGTGCTTCGCCATTTTGACGCTGACGCGCCCACCATACTTCACACAGACGCCAGTGGCCACGGTATTGGCACGGTTCTCTTGCAACGCAACGCAGTGTCTGAAGAGCAAGTCGTCGCATACGCCAGTCGTACGCTTACTGCAGCTGAGCGTAACTATACTATTACCGAGCAAGAGTGCCTCGCCGTTGTTTGGTCGGTTCAAAAATTTCGACCTTATTTGTATGGCCGCCACTTCACCATTGTCACAGACCATCACGCACTCTGTTGGCTGTCATCGCTGAAGAACTTATCGGGTCGACTGGGTCGCTGGGTACTACGTCTTCAAGAATACACCTTCACCATCACTTATAAATCTGGGCGAAAACACCTCGACGCTCACGCCCTCTCCCGCTGCCTATTGCTACCTACTGACGCGGCCCCACATACGGTCTCCTCTCCCTGCTGCCATCCGAGTCAGCCTTCTGCTCGCCGCCTGAATGTTGCACCCATCGCTATAGCTCCACTCGAGAACAATGCTGATTTCTCGTCCCTGCAGCTGACTGACCCTTACTGCCGCACAATCATCGCTCGCCTCCGTGGAGAATCAGTTGTCCCAAACAGTTGCTGGCGCCGTCAGCTTCGTCGGTTCCGATTTCACCATGGAACACTTTACCGCGACGTTTATCACCCTACGGGTCAACGCTGTGTACCCGTTGCCCCTCGCTCCCTTCGTTTTAAAATTATGGAGGCTTACCCCGACGACCCCACTGCTGGACATTTAGGCCACTTTAAAACTTACGACCGTATCAAGAGCCGCTACTTCTGGCCTGGGCTTTCTGCCAGCGTCGCCAAATACATTTCATCATGTCCGTCTTGCCAGCATCGCAGGCGTTCAACATCGCCTCCTGCTGGCCTACTGCAACCTCTACCTTGCCCATCTGTGCCTTTTGACACGGTCGCCATTGACTTGTTTGGTCCTCTCCCTTTGACATCAGACGGCAACCGTTTTGTTGTCACTGCCATCGACCATCTAACGCGGTACGCTGAAATCGCACCTCTTCGCTCCGGTGCCGCCTCTGAAGTCGCCGATTTTTTCCTGCGTGCGATAGTTTTGCGTCATGGTGCTCCTCGTATTCTCATTAGCTGTTCCGCTGTTCAGCGCACTACTGGTTATAGCCCTTTCTTTTTAGTTTATGGCCGTCAACCATCGACAGTACTGGACACTACTTTCTTCTCTGCTCCCTCTACGTCTGAATCTCTGGGCGAAGAGTTTGCCACTCGTATGGCCCAGTGTCGCCAACTTGCCCGTTTGAACACTGAAGATGCTCAACAAGAACGCAAAGCCCTGTATGATCAACGCCATCAAACTCCCTCCTTTTATTCCGGTGATGAAGTTCTCCTGTGGACACCAATCCGCATTCCTGACCTGTGTGAGAAGTTTCTCCATCGTTACATTGGCCCTTATACAGTACTCCAACAAACGTCTCCGGTGAACTATCGCGTTATTCCCTCGCACACCGTCGCAGACCGACGTCGTCGCTCCGAAGAGATCGTCCACGTCTCGCGCATGAAGCCCTATGCCCGTCGTCCCTCATCCCTGTAATCAGCGAGCAGGGTGGCCGCTCTTTTGTCGGGGGGATTTGTGTGAGCGCAACGCGTGAACTTTCACCTCTTTAATCTGTATGGATCCATCATCATTATCATCATCATCGCTGACTGCTGCTGGGAGCGTCGCGCGCTGTGTGCCAGCTGGTTCTGGAATAGAACAGACGTTTTGTGCAAGTGCTGTCTCACAATATTTTTATTGTCCAGGCAGTTATATGCATTTTAAATGATTTTAGTATTGGCTTCATACGAACGTCTGGTGTTTGACACTGAGGGCTCCGGAATACCCATGGGCTCTTCAGTGGCTGCCATCTCTGCCGCGCCTAGTTCCTCCTTTAATTAGGCAACACCTTTGAGAAATGCATTTATTACCGCATTTTGAGCAGCCGACTTTTGGCAGCCGATGTGCTTTCTCGCCAAAGAGTTCTGGTGCTAATCGAACCTTAATAGATTTAGCATGCTTCGCGTTCTGCATTACATGGTGTGAATATCCATTCAGGAAATCGAACCAGCATGCCAATTAGGTGTGGCTGGCATTTCGTTTTGTGGAAAGAAAGTCATTTATTTCATGTTATGGAGTCCTATTGTTTAGTGAAATGAAGAGGTGTTCAGCGGAAGGAATCGTAGCGCCCTACTGCTACTCTTCATGGTAACGTTCTACTTCATTTTAATTCTCTTCAGCATCGCCTCAGCGCAGCCGGAGAGCACGAAGCCCAGCAGATGTAACAAAGTGTCGCTTCGTGAGCTCTGTAGAGAACCGCTGGAGCACCTACGTGCGGGCTTGGTCACCTATGCTGCGGCGTGAACTCGAGCCGGCCCATTGGTTATGCAAGACGCTATGAAAGATCTGTGAACAAGAATTGAGGAGGAACCGGAGTTAGCAAGCCGAGCAAAGTTTCGACAAGTGGATTTGCGCATACAAAGACAAGTCGATTTGTCGAAACCTTGGCTCGTCTAGCGAACTGATGCTATCCGTCACATCTTGTTGAAGGTTTTTTCATATTTTTAGCCATTTACTCGCTCTTATTCTACAATGGAAGAAGAAAGTATGAAAGAGGACTGAACAAGGGTTGAGGGGCATTCTTTTTTAGAAAGCCGAGCCAATTTTCCGACAAGGGGACTGGTCTTCATTTGGGCGACCCATTGTCACTCGCGGAGGTTTAAATACTTGTTTGCTTCTGAGGCAGAAAAGCCAGGGAAGGGAAGGGGGAGGAGGGAAATATAAGCATGGCAAGAAGTGAAAGACTTTCCATGGGTATAAATTTTTAGCCTCGAATCGATGATCTCGCGGCCTGAAAAAGAAAATGAAAACCAGCAGCAGTAAAAAAGTTACAATGCGGGGTGGATGAGGAGTCGGCACGTAAAGCGCCTTCGATGCCGACACGCGTTTCTCGAAAGGAGACAGAAATTCTAATAAAGCCTGATAAGGAATACAGCTACAGATTATAGTTACCAAGAACATTTGGCAAGGAGGATGAAAGGACCAATAAACAGAGTAATTACAAATGACACTAAACCACGGCTACTAAGCATGACATTCTATGAAGAAAAACAACTCAAGGGCAAACAAAGCACAATGCGATAAGTAGTAAATATGATCTGGAAAACAGATGCAGATTATGCTGCAGGTGGGGGCATATAGATTATGCACGCGCTGTGAGCAAACCATGCAATTACCACTGGATTGTTGAACGGATTCAATACATTTAAGGGATCTTAATGTTGATTTGAGTTATTTATTCCTTTATTTCCAATGTTCTAAATATGTTGATTGAATATTCCTTCATATTTTCCTGTATCGGGAAGATTTAAATGCTGCCTAGAGAATACATAATTTTTTTCCATCAAAGTTATGATAGTTCTGATTGAAATTCTGAAAACTGTGGAAACTGCTATCGGGAGATTTTTATCTGTCTACCCAATGACCATTTAGTTTTATGTTCGTCAATTTCCCTGTCTCTCGAATGCACTATTCATGACAGAAAGAGTGTTCCAGAAGGTAGATAATGCTTGATGATGTGCAATTAAAGCCTTATTTCGCTCTCTGACATCGTTGCGTTCGGCACAAATATAAAACGTTCAATCATTGACAAAAAACACCCTGGTCAGACGTGCTGCAAGTGCGTTCACTTTTCACAAGTATCATCCCTAAATTCCTCATCATCAAATGTTTTCTACCCTTATCTCACGCCATTTGTTGCGCCAGCGCCGTACAGTCGAAGGAAGTCTCCTTGTGAGCGCCGCATCGCAGGTAAGGAAATCAGACATGTTCTGCGCTACTCGCTTAATTATTACTTCGTATTTGAATTCTTTCTAATGACGCATCTAAATATTTGCTGACAGTCATAACGCAATGGATACGTTAGGTCCAATTTTTTTGAGAGACAAGCAATGTGGCCCTGTGGGGGGAGTATTTTGCGTGCTCTCCGCACTGCGGCGGAACCCAAATAGACTCCGCGGGTTTCCACAAAACACTTTATTATTTGTGCAAAGTTTGTTTTTATTTTCGCGTTTCAAAGACAATGCGGGCATTGGCTTTTCTGCGACAAATGGCCCTTAACGCTATCACGTTAAAATGTAAACGCTGCGGCCGTATTCCAGTTGGTATGATGAAGAGGAAGACTTTTTTGAGCTTCAGTGCAGCACTGTGAAGTTATAAATTGAAAAATCGCGAATTTGAAAACAACAATTACAAGGGTTCAATGCTGCTAACCAAATATGGAGCGAAAGAATTAGCTGCGGGGGACTCAGCGTTCTTCTTCTCCTCCTTCCCTTTTTCATTTTCTTCCTTTTCTTCTCCTTCTTCCCCAGCCCACATGTAAAGCCCCGCTTTAACCAAGCCGTACATACATGCCTTATTGGCCTATAGGGGTAACGTAAATGCCAAAGTCCTGGCAGGCTTACTCTGACATGATCATCCGATGTGAAACGAGAGACCGAAGTTAATAGTTCATGCCAGGGGACCACGGACACGGACACGGAACACCGCGATGAGCGGTTAGACCTGTCGTAGTACTTGTTTCGCAATAACCCAAATTCTTATGCCATTCGGCTTTTATTTGGAAATAAGCTGCCTTCACTCTAGGCTGCTGGTGCAGGAATACCAGTAGGTAAATTTCCAATTCTGCTTGCGGATGCGCAAAACTAGCGGCAGGGCTACCGGTCTTTGTTTTTAGTCGGGGCACTCCATTGAAATCATCTGTATATCCGAAACAAGGTTGTCTTTTGGTCAGCAACTTATTGATAATTTCTGCTCTTCCATTTCCTCTTACCCCAGCAGAGTAGCGCAGTGCTTAGGGCACTGGACTACTAGGCCCAAGAATGTGGAATTGAATCCTAATCTTGGAGGCCACTATTTAGTGCAGGGGATAAGCAAGGCGTCCGTGTGCTGTGCGATGTCAATGGACGTTAAATGAGCCATGGTAGTCGAGATATCCGGTGTCCTTCATTACAACGTCTCCATAGACTGAGTCGCTTTGGAACGTTACCTAATAACCAGTACCCAACCATTACCCTCTTCTTAGACGTGCCCAGGTAGCACAGAATGTGGGGCCCCAGTAGGTCCGATGCAGGCAAGTGGGGCTGGGGCAACCATCATAAAACCTGCATTGGTCCCCGATGGGGCAAAAGTGGGTAAGCTCCATTTCGGCTTGCCCTTGTTCCTCCTGCATGGGTCCAATAGCGGCATTGCTTGGGCTAATGCAGAGCACACTCCTGCATCCAGACCACAAGGGTCCCTTGTCAGATATTTGAGGGCAATCCAACCTAAATGTGGGCTTTTTATGGGAAAACCATCATAGATCCGAAATGAGGCCGCCCCCATTAAATCTTTGTGGGACCAACATCGGCCGTAGTGGGGCAAGAAAACGGACATGCTCACATGCTGCCCCAATCGACCCCTTGTAGGTTAATTGAGGGCAGGTGAAATAAGAATAAGAGCTCAATTTGGGCAAGTCCTCGTGAAGCCCAAATGAGGCAGTCTTAGCTAAACCGCTTTAGGTACCACATAGGCTGTAATGGGACTGGAAGGCGGGCGTGCTGCATGGTACCAAAATTGGTCCCTAGTAGGGACTTTGATGGCACTTGTAACAGCAGGTAGGCTCTAAGTTCGAAAACAACACCCAGCCCAACTGGGGATGCCCACATAAAACTGCTTTATATCCCCCATGGGCCGTAATGGGACTGGAAGGCGGGAGGGCCCGCATGATACCAAAATCGGTCTCTTGTGGGGAATTTGAAGGCACGTGCAACTGCAAGTGGGCTTTAGGTTCAAAACCAACACCCAGCCCAATTGGGGCTGCCCACACAAAACCGCTGTAGGTCCCACATCGACCGTAATGGGGCTAGAAGGCGTGTGTGCAACTGCGTAATCATTGTTTCCAACCTTTATTTGTATTAGATGTTGCCCTAAACTACTATTATAGATGATTTGTATAACAGTTGTTGCCACGTCTAGTCGATTAGAACTTTACATGGCTTTAGTTCTCGCGCTCATGCAAATTGCGCTAAAAATACTAAAACAAACTGATTGCTAACTCTTGCCCCTTATGTGGTTGCTTTGGACAGCCTGCAGCTCTCAGCACAATATTACTGTTCAGAACACTCACCTCCGTAGCCTAAACAAGATTTACATGAAGTCGTTTGGCTAGATGAATCTGATGAATTATTTTAAAATTTAATATTGTGGCTGTTTACAAAGTGGAGACATGTATAAAATAATTACTTAAATATGTGCTTAAATATTGATTGGGAAAACTTGGACTAGGGCTTTCCATCAATTTCCTGCGTCGGACCGCTATGAGAATAACGTGGGCAAGCCCAAGTGCGGCTTGCGCTGTAGAACACGTATCGGTCCTATGTCATTATCTGAGGGGCTAGCCGAAATAAAAAAAAGTTCATCCAGAGCGGCTGCCAAAATCTGTCTAAAGTAGGACCATCGTGGGGAGTTGGTGGGATGTGCCCTTTTGGCAATGCCGGAAAAATGTGGGTGGCACCGCAAGGGCTGCCTGCATCGGGCCTTAGTGGGGCCCATCGGGGCTATGTCGACAGCCCCTTCGGCCTACGGCTTCAGCCTACCGGGGCTGTCCTGCATTGCCTACATCGGACCCACCAGGGGCCCCCATTCATAGCCCCTGGGTGTGCCGTTTTCTCAGCTTCTCGTTCATCTGGAGTAGCCTGGAGTGCCATAGGATGGACGTGAGCGCGTTAAGTTTTTCAAATATGTTCGTAATGAGTTGGTAACGTTTCAAAAGGGTGGTCGTGGTCGCCATACACATGCACACAGGCTTCCTAGCAATTTGATAGAAAATAAGTGCCCCGATGGTATACCGCAAGTGCTTAATTGGAACGTAATTCGGGTTTGTTCAGATATATAATGGAAAGGATTTGTGGATCAGAGTATTCTATCATGATGTCTCATATATGACGTCGTCGCCATTGTTTAAACGGCAAAGTGTAGACAGCAGGCTCCCTGCTCTTGCCCTGTCGATGTTCCGTCCGATCAGTTACGTTCGAGAGCAATTAGTACTGGGTAGCACGGGATGTGAGACCCCAGTAATAAAATCATTGATCCGTGATGACGCAAAAGTAAGTAAGCCTGAATTGGGCTTGACCATTGTTTATTCTACATCAGCGCCATATCGGTGTTGCTCGCACTTACGCAGAGCACATTCTTGGAGACAAAACAGAATACTTTGTCAGATATTGAAGGGCATATCCAACCTAAATGCTGGCTATGTTTAACAAAGCCCTGCCGAGCCGGTATGGGGCCGGCCACGTGAAACCGCCGCATGTCCTACATCAGCCATTGCGGAGCAAAAATGAAACTGGCTTGTCTGTCTGCCGCTTCAACGGGTCCCTTCTACTTACTTGAGGTTGGGGTGAATCTCAAGAAGAGCTTAATTTTATAAGTTCTCGTGAAGCCCAAATTATGCCACTTATGGTAACCCTCTTCAGTTCTCACATCCCCTGTAATGCGGCTAGAAGGCGGCCTTGCCGACATACTGCAGAAAACGGTCATTTTTAACGAATATGGAGGCCGTGCAAGAAAACATTGACCTATGACGCGAAAAACATCATCTTGGCCAATTGTGACCGCCTTCATAAACTTGCTTCAGGTGTCATATCATCTTTGTTGAGGACGGATATCTGCCTTTCTACATAGTAACAGCGTAATTATTAATTGGTATGAGTTGACGCAACCTAAATGCGGCCTGATTTCATCGAAATTGTGCTCGATCGAATTGAGATGCTGATTCAATGACTGTGTTTATTCTACATTGGCCATAGCGGGGCTTACTGCAACGGAACTTACGCCTATGATCGTACAAGCATTCTTTCTACCATTTATTTTAATGAGGCGTTTCCCTAATTTACTGTTATAAATAATGTCTATACCAGCCCTGCAGTGGCCACAGGATTGGAGGAGGTCAGTTTACATCCCCATTCCAAAGAATGGCAGTGCCAAAGATTTTTACAACTACCGTACGATCGCGCTTATTTCGCATGGTAGCAAGGTGATGTTGAAAATCGGCCAAGGTAGGCTGCAGCAATATGTGGATCGGGAGTTTCCGGACGTGAAAGCTGGGTTTCGCAAGGGCAGAGGAACTAGAGACCAGATTGCCAACCTTCGCTGGATCATGGAAAAAGCAAGAGAGTTCCAGAAACCCATCTACTTCTGCTTTATTGATTATGCGAAAGCGTTTGACTGCTTAGATCACAGCAGATTGTGGCAAGTTTTCCAAGAGATGGGAGTTCCAATTCACCTCATCTGTCTCCTCGGGAACCTGTATGAAGGGCAAGAGGCTACAGTCAGAAGTCGTCATGGTCAAACTGATTAGTTTCCAATTGAAAAAGGAGTGAGACAAGGCTGCATACTGTCGTCCTACCTATTTAACCTATATGCTAAGTGCATCATGAGGAAGGCCGGTCTGGATGAGTCTTCAGCTGAAGTGAAGAATGCTGGAAAACGTATCAAAAACCTTAGCTATGCGGATGACACCACTTTAATGGCAGAAAGTGAAGTGGAACTCAAGACACTTCTGATGCGCGTACAAGAAGAGAGTGAGAAGATTGGGCTTAAACTGAACATTAAAAAGAGAAAGAGCAAGGCGGCTTGCCCTATGAAGTCCTGGAGCATCAAAGGACAAGAAGTGGGAGTTGTGACAGATTTTCTCTTCTTGGGCTCCAAGATTACTTCGAAAGGAGACTGCAGCCATGAAATTAGGAGACGCCTGCTTCAGGGAAAGAGAGCCATGGTTAGCCTTTACCTCCTAGTAAAGAGTAGAAACTTTAGACTGGCAACCAATATCCGTATAACTTGTATTATGGTCTTTCCAGTTGTGATATATTGATGCGAGAGTTGGACTGTGAAGAAGGCTGACTGCCGAGGAATTGATGCTTTTAAACTGCGGTGCTGGCGGAGTCTCTTGAGAGTTTCTTGGACAGCCAGAAGATCAAATCAGTCGATATTGTCGACCGTAAACCCTGCCTGTTGATTGGAGGGTCAAATTCTAACGTTAAAGCTCAGCTACGTCTGTCATCTGATGAGAATAGAGGAGTCGCTGGAGAAAGATTTGATGTTGGGAAAGGTTGAGAGTCACCGGAGAAGGGACAGGCAGCAAACGCGTTGGTTAGATGGCATCCTCGAGGCGCTGCTAATAAAGTTATGTAATGTTAGGAGGATAGTGAGAGACCGGAAAGTGTGGCGTGATATGATCCATAGGGTCACGAAGAGTTGGACATGACTCAACGGCTCAACTGAACTGATACTAATCGTAATCATATTCAGTCAATAAAAAAAATCCCAAGGTTTGTTTCACGCGCTCTTTTATATAACGCTAAAATTGCTGCCCAATACACACGTAACTTTTGTTATTTAAGAGGTCGCCCTTGGTAGGCTGTAACTCTCCCTACGCTATTACCGTTCAAACCGCACAGCCCACCAGCCTTAACTAGATAAAATATGAAAGCAGTGAGGACGCTTTGCTCCTATGATATTGTGAAATTTAAGTGGGCCATTTTAAAAAGGGTACACATGAAAAAAATCTGTGCATAATTCTGGGGTGCATGTATTCTTTGGGAGAACTTTGGACAAGCGGTCGCGCGTCAATAATTTTAATAGGCGCCTTAACTGAATATTTTGGGCCAGCGCAAGCTGCACTTGTTCTAGTATTACCCACATTAGCCCCAAGTCAATATAGAGGTAACCGAAATAAAAAATATACTTTCATCAAGAGCGGCTGCTGAAATCTGTCCGCAGTACAGTCATTGGGAGAATTTTCGAGGCGTGCGCTTTGATTAAAGGGCAAATAATGTAGGCAGCTCCATGAGGGTAGTCTGCATCGCTCCCATTTGTCATCCATCGGAGATTTTGTCGGCAGCTCATTTCAGGCCTACATCGGGCCCCGTTACACAACCCGTATTCAGCCCATTGGGGCCCCAACTTCATTGCCCATTTTGTGCTCCATGGGATACGCACAAATGGTTAGTTTCCTTATATCCGAGGACTGGTACTTTGCGAGTCAGGACATTGTGGAAGATATGATAAGGGTTAATCAATACCAGAGACTATGGAAATATATTATGCCCCACGAAATAATTGATTTGGCATGTGATTCTAATTAGCTGCTCCTCATATTTTCTATTCTCCATATGAGAATAAATATGCAAATAATACATAGGGACAATTTCGGCAAGAATCCGTAACCATGTTTCATTTCATTCTATTTGATATCTGCGTGATAGCATGAACACAGAATTAAAACGTGTTTGGTCACAGAACGCAAAATTTAGCTGATTCAGCATTCGAGGTTAGTTTTCCCACACGATGAACAGCACCGGGCTCAAATGGCTTTTATAAGGCGCCAAAGGTGAGGTCTTGTCGCCAATGAGCCAATGGCCACCAAGGATGTTGTGGGTGCTAGAGGGCTGACAATACATAACCCTGGAGTCATCGATATCAGACGATGATGTATAAAATATTGAGTCCAAGTTCTCTTTCAATTTCGCAGTCAACAGATGTATTTAAATAAGAAACAGAGTCCAATTGAACAATTGCTCGTGAAGTTTTATCTCCATCAAAGGTAGCTTTTCCTGAACTACTGCGAGTGACTGCGCTCTCTCGCAATGCCATTTAGAGCTATGTACTTGACAAATATTCCTGTCAGCGACGCTCAATTGGACTCCCAAATAGAATTAGGCAGCTTTAAGGTGCGGTTTATAAACTAAAATGGGGGCACACTCGCACACTTCGAGGATCTGGTGTTCGCTTATAATATACACTTTGTCTATCTATAGACTTTAAGCTTAAGTGGCACGCATAAAACTTATAGCAGTTTATGCTCTTTGTCACAAAAAGTCTTAGACTGCCTCCGTTAAACACAGTGCCAATACTCCCAATATTTGCCTCCGTGTGGAATGATATAAATAAAAAGAATCAGATGTATTATAAATAAAGATTTTTATTACTTATTTAGAGCTACGTAATGGGTTATGGAATATGTTGTTACATAAAATTTAGGATCTCTGTTTGCAGGAAAAGTTCCAGGAGTGTACGTAATTCCTTTGACATTAGGGAACGCGATAGCAATTGCGAGCTCTTTCGCAACACCTGGTGGATTCGGCCGGTACTATGCTCGCTGACCTCGCACGCACTAACCCAGATCGTGTATGTCTAAGGCGTATTTGCCTGGGTTGCATGAAGTCGTGGAGCATACAAATCTACATCTTGAAGATGACGTTCACTGCATAGTGCGACAGTGTTCCGCAATGGGAACTTCATGAAGACGATGTTTGCTTCACTGCGCGAGTGTGTTGTAGTTTTATATAAACTGTGATTGGGCTGTGGCGACAGTCGCTCGCGACATCATGCATTTCCCGACTCAAAACGAAGACTGCATAACATTATCTTATAATGGCGTAGGGCCTGCGTAGTACATGGAAAAGAAGGATAGTGGCGCGTCATGGAGATCTTGACGCATGACCAGCAAGGAAACATTTAACGAAGCAATGGCATGTGTCCGTCCTAAACATCTATTCGGCTAAACCTTGAAGGCTAACGAAAATGGCTGTGCTTTACTTCAGAGCATTACCAATAGCCTTAATTGGGACGGAAAATGGTAGATGCTGTGTTCAGATAGGAAGCGTGCACTGTGTGTCAGCAACATCACTCACATTAATGGATTTGTCGTCGAAATCAAGAAGAAATGGGTATGGGCAAGACATGTTATGCACAGAGAGGATCATCGACGGTCGCTAGTGATAACAAACTGCATTCCAAGGGAAGAAAATTCTAAACATGGGTGGCAGAAAATTAAGTGTGTGGATGAGATTTAGATGTTTGCAGGGTTCAAGTGGGCGCACCTATCACAGGATAACGTTAGTGGCAGAAATAAGTGAAAAGCCTTAGATGATAATCATGATTCTTGTTAAAGACGTAGCTGCCTAATCTTGTCGCCGTGTCAACGTTGGTGTCACCATGTGCTCGAAGAAATCTATGGCATGGTATATGCTTTCCCCCAGCTAATAAGGGCTCGGCTCAGCTGCAGAATTGTCTCATTTTGTGTGTTTGTGTACAACAACAAGGAAACTTTCGGGGCTCTAACTTCGACTTGAATAGTGAAGGCGTCGAGCAGAAAACATTTCAAATGAGTACACAATCAAGTACGTAGGTGCAGAATGTTGCATACGCCAGACGGGGTCTGTGAGGAAGTTTTTATCTTGACCATTGTGAAGTTATCAAACTTCACGATGTTCCTTGAGTGAACGTTGAACATTTTTATTGCAAACAGTAAAGAAGAAAAGCGACAGTAGTGTAGTGTTCTAGTGGGTGTATCAAGGAAGCAGATCTCTTCTTTCATGCGCGGGTTCGAAAATTCCGTGAGCAATGTTGAATCTCCACTGCAGAAATGCCAAAGCATAAGCTTGCTGGTGCAGATGTTGCATCGCGTTTGCTCTCATTATCATTATCCACAAAATGAACATTCATTGTCATTACTAATGTCACTATTGTCGTTATCAGTAATTGCAGCATCATTACCATCAGTACTATTATCTACAAGGTAGACAAGGAGAATTCGCACCCTCATACGTTTCGCGGTGTTTAAAAGATACTTTGTCTCGGTAATGAGATTTCACACTTCCACGATCTATTCCAGGGCATTCATGGTTGCTCTGTACAGAATAATGACATAACGGATGACCTGTGAAATTAGAAAACTGTTATGGAATATTTCGCTTCCATGTATTCTTACTGGAGCTAAGCCTACTTTTCAGCCCCAGTAGGCCCACGCTGGCACTACACCGTGCTTACGTCACAGATCGGTGTTGGTCTATATAATGAATGCCTATCAACATCGCTTGAAGAATTTTAATGTAATAAAGCCTACGCCAATTTGTCGATAGGCGGCATGTGAATGCTTTCATGTGCGTTCTATTTAATTTCTTGAGAAGTGGGAACGAAGAAAAAAAAAGTGGCAAAAGTGGTTACAGAACTCGGCTCAGAATCTAAGGGATAGAGGTTCGCAATACTCGTTGGGGACAGCATTTTTATTTTTCTGACGACGTCATCATGACGTAATTAGACTGACAGCTGAATTGTGACCAAACGAACGACGCCGACAGTATGAGCAACTAAAGGCTTTCGCTTTAAAACTCAGTGCAGGAGCGTTTTCTTTTTAAATTGGCAGTTTGTTCGGACACGCTCTGGTAGCATGCTATGTCCACAGCTCTTGTACACGCCATTCATACGATACAAATTGATTTCGCAGTAATAGTTTTGCATGCGTACTGCAGTTAAATGAAAGTGGTAAGCAGTGTCCGTAATAAATAGTACTCTAAACATGTCTTTTGTTCACACAAATTTTGGTCTCTGTTTCGCAAAAGGAACTTTTTGTAGACCTCATTTGTGATAGTTATATTCATCAAATTTATTAAACTCTACGTATCTACGTAGAGGAGCAAATTTATTTCCCAAGGATATTTCTGTTTTTCAAAAAATCTCAGCTCCTACGGGTAAATTTTGCAATATACGTAGGAACATATCCCGTGCGTGCTTGGTGGCCGCATTATATTTTACTTCGAGTGCATGAGCTGTAGCCGACCAGAAATAAAAAAAAACTTGTTTATTTGATTCAATTCCACATTAAAGCTGTGAAATATAATTTTGTCTGAAACGTTCGCGGAGTTGTTTGTGGGACAATTTTTCTGTACTAGTCTTCAGCGAAGAGACATATTCTTAAAATTGTACGCTCCCAGTTTAATAACATCCCTCGGCATAATCATTTGTGGAACGAAAATCACTCAGGAACGCATTGTATGTAGCTACGTCATTCCACTAAAAGGTCGGTTGTAAATGCCAGAATGACACGTTGCTTGCTGCACCGCGGCATCTATTTGCTGTCGGCGTAGATGGCAGAGCTTTTGGAAGTAATCATCAGCAGATGTGTCTAAATTAGTAGCTGCGTTGAAAGAAGCGTGTTTTCTCGTGAATATCATGAGCTTACAAACGAAAGTTAGCTGACGTGTGTGCAATAAATAGCAAACGTTATAAATCTAAACAATTTATGAAGACGGAAATATTTGCCTGAGGTTATGACGTTATGGCGGTCCAATAATAAATGTACGTCACGCAGCTCGCAGTAATTGCGCACTGTTGCTGTTTGTGCTTCGTCAGGCAAAGACTTCAGAATCAAGAGTCTAGAATGGCGAGAGGCAGCGCATTTAAGAAATAAGAAGCCAGGAGTGGGAGGGGTGGAAACAAATTGGCGAAACAGCTTAACTCACCATTTTCACCATTGAGGTAGAATTATACGCTTGAACTTATCAATAGAGCGCACCTAAACAGCTTTTCTCTTCGGAAATAAATTAGTGGCAAATCACAGGCTGAACAAAACCAGTGCCTACAACACGCGCCATAGATATCATGCCGCAATATTCATACATGAGCATGCTTGTCTCGAAGAGGCCAAAAGTTTACTTTAAAAAATGAAAGAGCACTGCCGGATCTGCATTGCAGTATTGTGAAAGCACAGATGCTGCTGTTGGTTGCTTCTGATTGCGTCCAATTCACTTCTTGTCTACCCATTTTAGTCTTTGGTACTTTCAAATTGCGCGCCAATCTGTTCCTACGCCCTTTTTTAGCTCTACTTTCCGGCTTCCCGGTCGCGTGACGTCACATCCTTTACGTCACAATAATTCACTTCTTCACCCATTTTAGTCTTTGATACTTTCAAATTGCACGCCAGTCCCTTCCAATGCCTTTTTTTGGCTCGACTTCACGCAGCGTGACGTCACATCCTTGGCATCACCTTGTATGACTGATTTAATGAACTATTTTTGTATTTAATAGATTCAAATGTGGTGCTAAGCCATTGGTAATGCGAACAATTTCGCCTATTCTTTTGCTTGTTTTGTCTGTATATACTTACCTAATTAACCGACTGGCTAATTATTTTTCGCACACAACACTACGGGATCCTATATTGATTGACACCGCTCGTTAACCTCTACCATTTCTCAATTACTGACAACTGCTGCGGGCAACTTTTACATTTTTGCCTCTAATTAATTACATAATTATCTTTTTGGCCTAATTATTTTTTCGGCAACAACATGAACGCACCCTCTATCGATTCACACCACTCATTAACCTTGTGGGGCTCCGCAGCCCCTTTCGGTGTTTTAAACCGCGCGCGCGTCTTTCTATTTGTATTGTTTGCACGGGCAGCGCGAGTGCGCATGAGCAAGCAGATAATCTTGGGGGGGCGTGATGTTAGCGGCGACAGACGAGGGCAGATAAGCGCGTCAGAAGCGAGGCGCGTGGCTTTTTTGCCCTGGCGGAGAGACCGGTGCGGGGCAACCGGCGAGCGTCATGGGCCAGCAGGGTGTGCACGGACGACTGAAAGAAGATCGCCGACACGGCGATGGAAGCAGTGCCTGCAGGAACAGCCTAGGCGTACTCCTGTGAGTTGCTGTACCGCGAGGAGCTATCTTTCTTGTGTCGCCGTTAGCGCTTTGGCCCCATTGCTCGTTTTATTTGCTCCGCAGTGTGTTTGGTTTCGCCGCGGTAAGACCCTGACATTCTTCCCGCTTTCCGTTGGTGTTCAATTGTCGCGCACATGAACAGCCTGTTCTCAGCGCAGTAGCGCCTTATGTTTCTTTGTTTTGCTTTGTTGTTTATCCGGAATAAACCAGTGTTTTTAAGAGACTGGATTTGTCACTCGTCGGGCGAGACCATGGCTCGCGAACCCGTTTTTTTAAAGGCGAGGCCTTCAACCTCTACTGATTGTCAATTACTCATAACTACTGCGGACACGATTTTACTGACGAAGTCTGCAGACAGTAATCTGTGAACATAGCGAAGTAATGCTTTCGCATTAATAAGCATAGATACGGAACAATTACTGGTTTTAACAGTCACGTTGTAATGCTGCCAATAAAGTAACACTGCATGTAGCAAAACAAATGGCACGAAGATATTGCACTTAGCATAGCGATTTCTCATTGCAGTGAACTCGGGCCACTCCGTTTATATAGAAGGATGAGATGACAATAGAACACAAGAATAGCCTTGCACATCGAATCGTGGACTCGTCCCGTAACTGATGAGCTTGCGCGCGGCAGCAGGAAGATCGCCATAGACGGAGCACGCTGTTGAGGGAATGGAGAGGGGAATGCTGAATAATGCTTCGTTTGATACACTTATACAAGCTTTACTTGGGGCACGAGCAAAATCGCATGCTCTTCATCGCCGTTGGGAGACGCTTTAGTCTATCCTTGCACAGCGGGGACTGGAAAAAAAGGGAAGGCAACCATGAACAGTAATGGAGCCACGAATCTCTACAACCATATGTGTATTCTCAAGAGAGAGAAGAGAGTTGGAGGCCGGTAATTTTCTTTTACAGTGGCAGAATATGTTGAGAACCGCCCTTACCAGCAATTTAAAACACATTGGTAAACCCCATGCGAGTTGAACTCGATAGCGTGCTGGAATCATTAGCTTAAATACGCTTAATTTCCCGCGTTGACGTATTAATCGCAAACGTCTTTGGGGCATACTGACATGTGCGATGGCATCTGCTCCCCTCAGTCGTCTTGCTGCCGTCGCATAGCCAGATCTGCGCAAGCCTTAACAAATACATCAGCCTCAGTGTATCAGTGGCCACGGAGGCATCAACGGGATAAAACGCTCACACACATTTCTCATCTTTGAGCAGCTTTCGGTGCCTTGGGCGGTGAATGGCTTGGATGTGCTGTCGCTGATTTTGACGACGGCGCTCTCCGCAACACCTGGACAACAGGCGCCTACAACCCAGGTCTTCTGACTCCACCGCTTCATTCCGTAACGTCCCATTCCCGATGGATTTTTCCACTCGACGTCTGGTGTGAGGACTACAGGCCTCTTACCTTCAGTTCCAGTTCGGCAAAAAACGGAAGCTGCCACAGTGCTCCAGTGACACCAATCATGTCCGCAGCGAGCAGTTCACCACTCCGATATGGTTTTCCGAGGCATCTACCGAGGCATTTTGAGAACGACTGCGCAGCTTGAGAACACTATCAACAGCATTGACAGCACGATATTTAAAACAACGGCTATCACCAGCAGGCTTCAGTGTGCACGGAGGCACGGACGGGATGCAACGTTCACACACCTCTCTCATATTTACGCAGGCTATTTACCTCTTTCGTTTACAGTGCTGGTGTTTTACCTTAGATGATGATGATGTGTGTGTGTGTTATCGTACTTCCGTGCCCAGAAGCCGTCATAGAACATTTTTTTATTTACTATTACTCTTATGTGGGAACGTGGAAAGTAGTACTGGTATTTGGTATAGAAGATACATCCGATCCTCTAGCATATGTTCCTAAAGCTGTCAGAAGTCTCAATTAGCGCCCTACACGTATTGAGGAAGTGCAGAACACAATATCAAATTACCATTGGTTATATAAAAACACAGCAGCTGTCTGCGTCCGAGGCAATATCTGATATCCAAGAAAGATAAGAAAAAGTTGAGGAACACATGAATAATTGGCGCAGTGACCTAAATGAGCTGCAAAAAACAGTTGATCGCGTGGAGAAAGGCAGCACTTTATTACGCTCGCGGCTTTACGCCGAAGACCGGTCTCGTCGCAACAACCTAATCTTTTACGGAATAAAAATGATACCTCTGAAAAAAAACGAATACTCTGAGAGGAAACTACTAGAAACGCTTGCTGAGAAACTGTCTCTGGAAGTGGCAGCTGATAACTTTGCAGGAGTTCATAGAATTGGCTGTTTTGCTAAAGGCAAAGCGCGTCCATTTATCGATAATTTTGAACCATATAAAAGCAAGGGTATTATTTTTTCCGAACGTTTTATGCTCAAAGACACATACATATCAATGAGTGAGGACTTCAGTCCGGCAACCTACCACGCTAGAAAAAAAAACAACCCTTATTGAGCTGGGAAAGCACTTGACGTAAAAGTTAGGCTTCGCCACAAAAAACTCGTCATTGACGATAAGTGCTATCACTTCAATGCAGAAGAAAACAGGGTTTATGAAACTGACCCCTCAACAAGTCAAAATGCCGGAAAAAGTCCTCCTCCATCCTTAAGGTCTGGTCATACTCGCTCATAGGGTATAAAGAGGGGAAGGGAATCTCTTCTTGCGGAGGTAATCTTACCAATACGAAATTAAACAAAAAAATCCGTTTGAGTACAGCTCCATAATTCTCCTGCGCATTTTTACCCAACCTCACAATTCTGCCTCATTGTCCAAAGACATATGAAGACCAGAAAGACAATCCCTTCAACTATAGACTGTAATCACTTCGCTCGGTGCTCTGCAAAATTATGAAGCATGAAATAGTTATCACACCTTGTTAACGTTCTAGAGGATAAACATATTTTTCATCAGTTAAAGACGGATTCCGAAAAACGTTCTCTATGATACACACCCTTTCTAATTTTTACATAAAGTGCACATACTTCTGGATTCAGTTTTTTATTGACTGCATCATTATCGATTTTACTAAACAATTTGACAAGGTTAACCACAGTATTCTACTACATAAGCTTCGATGCCTTTGAGTGGATTCATGCTTTGCTTTCTAACTGCCTGCAATTTTTTACTACTAATGTCAGTGATTCCCCTCTTGAGTCCGTAAAATGTGGGGTGCATAAAAGGATTAGTTCTCGGCTCTCACTATATCTTAATCTACATAAACGACCTACCCGATTGTAAAGGCTAGCTTCAGCTGCCTGTCTAAGAGAACTCGACATCCGGGGAGCGATGGAAATCCGCGTGCCTCCCGCCATTGCGCACGCCAACGGATGGGATAATTGTCCACAGTCCCTGAATGGGAAAGGGGCGCCCGTCGGGTCGCGTTCGGAGAAAGGCGCGGGCCGAGCACTGCGCCTGCCCGGAGACGCCTCAAATCGCTACCGTGTAGGAGGTACGTAAAGACGGAGGGGGAAAACCACCGCAAGGAGTAGCGGATTAGGCACGTGACCTCTGTGGACAACCGTAATGAGCCTCCTTGGACGTCCTACCTCAGTAAGGCCAAAAAGACACTGAGAGCGGGCATATTGAAGAGTTCCCAACGGAATAGGTGAATGCGAAATGGAACCTGTTTTGCTCGACAGAAATTGCGACCATTGTATAGCAGCGACAATTGGTCGGTAGAGTGCGGCAGATGACTTATTTTGTAAGATACCTAGGTCAAAGAATCTGCGGAAAGCTTGAGAACGGGTAAGTTCGACAAGGTAGCAGAGAGAGTTTTCTTCTGGTCTAGAAGGGCTGCCGGGCCGAGCCCACAACGAGAGTTTGTACATTTGAATTGAATTGAACTTTGTTTTATGTGTGTTTTGCACTTAGCGAGAGGTTTGTGTACGTTGCCAATGTTTGAGACGCGTGTCGCGTGTTGTGAACAAATTGTGTTGCATTTTGCTGTGATTTGTTGTTGCAATATGTGAGCAGGGATTACATATCTTTAAAACCGAGCTCCAGAAGCCGAGGTATTTTTCTGGACTAGGTTTAGATTCACTGCAACTTGGCTATAGACGAGGAGGGCATATTTCCCGGTTAGCCGGATCCAACGGAAATCTCCCTTGTAAATATTGTAAATTCTATGTACACATAAAATCTACAGCTTCCACTCATAACCACTGCGTGCGAGCCTTTGCTACACCGTCTCGCACGGGGCGCTTCTGGCGCAAGCAACTTCCGCGGCATGTTGGCCGTCCCTGACGCAAGCACCCCATGTGCAAAGGTACCAAGAACTAAAAGATACAACGTGCGTAGTATTACTGATGCAGTCTGACAGGTTTGTCTCTACTGGATCAGTAGTAGACAAAGAAGGAAGCGGAAGCAGGAGTAAAGACTACAGTAGTAAAGGCATTGACTACCTGAAAAGAGCAGGTGCAGGCAGCAAGAAGCAGCAGAAAAAGAAACCAGGAGAGGTAGCAGGAAGGACCAAAAGAACGAACCAGGGACGCGGGACTGAAGCCGGTTAGGGAATGCAGGGTGTCTATGAAACTCGCCGGTCAGCGCTGTCTACACAAGTTGGCAGCAGTATACCCAAGCACGAAACGAGCAGCAACTCATCACCGGAGGACGAGAGGAAGACCAGGGGCAACCTGCCGGCGACTGCGACGACAGCGCATCGAAGGGGCGAGACCTCTCCACTGTACTGACGCCGCCGCTACATCCGAATAATGCTGGGAAGGTCGTATGGAAACATGTTTTGGTCATTTAAACCCGGATAAGCAGAGATCTCGGGAAATAGGCGATGAAGACGACAGCGAGACCACAGGGGCAGGAAATGTTCAAATGAAGCTGCGCTGCTCGGAGAGCCAGATTATATATAATTCTGGCTAGAGAACAGAGGCTTGCAGCAGAATGCCAAATTGGTCTTGCGAGAGGTCAGGCTAGGTAGGAGGCGCGGGAGTGAACTCAGGCCCATCGGACGCATGGAACGCCCATGGCAAGTGAAGCCGCTTCTCAAAGCTGCTCACATGAGTGCTTCTGAAATTTGCGGCGGACGCCGAGGTTCTGGTGTTGTTTGAATTTGCTGGAAGCACTCTCCAGGCGCACCACGTGGCAAGATGCAGATGGAGACAAATATGTATTCGTTACTAGGGGAAAAAGTCTAGCTCTTGTCAACGTGGCTCACGACATCTCATCAGAAAGACTATGATGCGCTCAAAACGACGGTGCTAGAACAACTCAACCTTTCGGTCGGAGGGTACCTCAGTCGATTCCGACAATCGCACAAAAGATCAAACGAGGGGTGGTGTGCATACGTTACGCGCATCCAGTTACCTCCACTTATACGTGGAATCCTGAGGGGTCACAACCTAAGCGTGTTTGACAGAGTTATTCGTCGCGGACTAAGTGAAAAGTCATCTGTGAGATGAAGCCTTGGAGTACATAGTCCTCCAGGAAGGGAAGGAGAGGATTAAGGCCGCCGAAATGACAGGGCTCCTTCAAAATTTTGAGGAGATGGAAGGTAAGAACAGTGCGAGATAGTAAACCGAGCTAAAACAAAGATGGTCCCAGCGCGAGGGGAGCCACGCATATTAAAGAAAATGGTATGCAGTCAAGTGGAATAGCTTAGGGATGGAGCGCTAGGGCGCGGTGTAAGGGCTGCTTCAGGTGCGGTTACACGGAAAACATAAAAGACACCTGTCCACAATTTTGAAATAGACAGCCCCTGAGACACCTGGTACAAACGCGAATGGGCTCTCCGCGCCAGTGGCGATGGATGGGGCAGGAGGCACGCGTAGTTATGCTGACAGCTGTAGCGCTTAATTGTAGTGATGATAAAATCAGCGCCATCCTTGATACAGGTGCAGAAATTACGGATGTAAAGGAAAGTGTCGCGCCGCCTCAGCTGGCAGAACCTCACTAAATCATAAACCTGATTTCTGCCTTTGGGAAAAAAGTGCAAGCCAAACCAATGGAATTAGCTCTGACGACGCAGTGACAGAGGAGTTTTCGCAGGCGCGAAAGAAGCTGTACCCTTGCTTTGCGTTTTCACCGAAAAGTTGGTAACACAGACTGACTACTTGTCGCAGGAGGCATGGGAGGTCTTAAATGCGGAAGGCGAGTCGCGGGGCATAGTAGTTCAGGCTCGAGCAGTGGCCACGGGCGACATGAGAACAAATGATACAGAGCTCGCTACGCTACAGACCGAGGAGACCCTAATCGCGCCGCTTTCTGTGCACGAGGAAATATTAAGTGCTGAAGAAAGCGAGGTAACTGAACACCCAGCTACACCACAACGAAGGAACAGCATGGCGGAGTTGTTTCGGGAGGACCAACGGCAAGACGCAACCTTGCAAAAGGCATAGTAAGATGCGCAGGCCGGGAAAGGGAATATGTCCGTCCTTGCCTCATTTCTATAATGCATAAACAGGCTAGGGGGTGAAATGGTACCCAACTTGTGCTGCCTAAATCCAAGCATGCGGAGGTCCTCGACGTGTCCTATGAGTCGAACTGGAAAATCCATTTTAGGTGCCACAAAATCAAGGCTAGGATTAAGTATATTTTTGCTTTACCAGGGCTAACGGAAGACGTAAGACGACATTGCGATAGTTGTCGTGGATATCAAACAAGATCAGCCCTACGCGAGTTAGATAACGTGCCTATTCGACATTTGGTAAGGCACCACTATCCACTTGAGCAAGTAAACATCGACGTAATTAGACTAATATAGACTCCGTCGCGGAGGAGTCACCGGTACACATTGCGCATAATCGTTTTGTACACTCGCCGGCCAAAGTTGGTGTGCCTACGCTCTCGTAGTGCTAAAGCGACGAATGACGCCTTCTTGATGGTGTTCAGTAGGACCGGACTTCACTGCGGTACGAACTTCACTGCCGAGCTTACCAAGCAAGTTTGGCAAGGCTAGGCTGTTCGCCAATGTTTTTGACCCCGGGCCACCCTGACAGTAACGGAAAGTTGAACGCTTCTACAGTAACTTTAAAGCATGTTGTACCATGTAATAGAAAAGGACAGAAATTGGGATAAGTACGTCGTTTTCCTCCTGAGGCCCTACCGAAAGGTGCCAAACGAATCGACGGGGACGGCCCCTTTTCCAGCTGCTCTACGGGCGGCAACCGACTGCCCGCTAGCTGTTTTAAAGCGCGCATTGACGGGCGAAAAAAGCATTCCCCCAGCTTAGCAACATCTCACATAAAGCAGTTAAAGGCTCATTTGCGGCAAGACCCAGAAACAACGGAGTTGATCAGTTAGAAGCAACAGGATGTGCATATCCGCTAATCCAGTCAGCGAACCTCCAACATAATCATCGAGGTAGGGGAGGCAGTGCTGGTCTTTGATGAACAACACGCAAGAAAAATGCTTCCAAAATGGAAGGGACCGGGAACGGTCACAGGCATGTACAGAAACCTTTTGTATTCCGGCGAAATAGCCGAAGGGGCTCGGAAGGTAGTTCATGCCAGTAAGCTCCAGGCCTGTGAGAGCAGGGTAACGGCGTAGAGCGTCATGTTCGAGGAGGACGGGGGTTTCGTGAAGGTAGAATGCGCACCTCGGCTATTGGTTCGCCCCAAAGAACCCGAAGTAATCCCGGCGGACATGACCGCCCAGCTTCTGTGCAAGGAGCGAGGAGAGGTTATGAAAATATTCCAACATAAGGCCTTGTTCAGCGACGCCCGGATTGGCTTGTGGCATGCCATTGTCGTCTCGGCGATGAAGACGACAGGCTCATAATGCTTGCCAAGCACGAGCAGTTTGTTCTACGTGGCTACAGGACTGAATGCTGGCGGGTCGCTGTCCCGTTGCCGCCTGGTATAGCGGGTCCTGGCAAAATACATTTGTGGAGATCCAATGAAAAATGTCAGTGGCTCACCTCCACAAATTTGGGGACTCAGGATTTCGTGTCTTCGCTCTCTGCTCCTGCTCTGCGCTTGCATCAGTCGCTTCGTCAGGCCTACCAGTGCCCGGAGCTTGAGAATCCCGCCTCCTTTCGATTGTGTAAGCCATGGCGACGAATTTCCCCACTCATGTACCGTCTCTATCGCCTCTACGGCGCCATGCCATGAGTCCGCGGTCTCCGCTCTCAAACTCTCTGACTTCTGGTCATCGGACTCTGAACTTTCGTTCCTCACCATCGAGGCCTTGTTCCGCCGGTACCGCATCGCTTCGCAGGCGACCATGTTCGACCACGCCATTGGTGCGCTTACGCCTACTACTGCGGCGATTGTTCGCGACGTCCTGCGCTCTCCGCCTGCCGATTGCCCTTAAGATCATCTCCGGGCGATGCTGATCTAGCGAAGTTATGAAACGGAGCAACGTCATCTGCAGCAGCTCGTCACCTTAGAAGAGCTCGGAGATCGCAAGCCTACCGAGCTGTTGCGTTGCATGACGGTCCTGGCTGGAGACTCCACTGCTTCACACGACAGCACACTACTGTGGAAGTCTTCCTGAAGAGTCTACCACCACAGGTGCGCATAATCCTGAGCGTGTCTTCATCTCAGGCACTAAATCCTTCGCTACGCTGGCAGATAAGATCGTGTACGACGAGTTTCCCTCCATGAAAACAATTCATCGTCCTCTTGCCCCTCAGTTGCCCAGCTCAGCTGCTGACGATCACTATTCCTGCCTCATCGATGCCAATGAGGACCTCACTAAGCAAGTATCGGGAAGGAGGTGAAGTTGCAGCCCTTAGTAAGCTGCGGCCACGTTCCTCATCTCCCTCTCACCGTACCAGACCCAGTGCTCCGGGAAATCGTTCTCCGCCCTCCAAGACCTTTTGTTGGTACCACCGCCGCTATGGCTTTGGCGCACGGCAATGCCGCCAGCTCTGCTCCCTCGCGGGAAACGGTCTGGATGAACACTAAAGGCGACCGGTGTTCTCGGCCCACGATCCAGTCGCCTCTTACATGTTACTACCGTATAACGAAATTCCGCTACCTAATCGACACCGGTGCCGAGATCTGTGTTCTTCCGTCACCGTTGGCTGAGCGACGCCGTATTCAGATTTTCCACCTCTCATCGCCGTCAACGGATCGACCATACGCACATACGGCCAAACGTCCGGGACACTCGACATCGGACTCCGCTGTACCTTTCGCTGGGTATTTTCCATCGCGGATGTGTGCTCGCCACTCATCGCTGCCGACTTTCTATGGCACTACAGGCTCCTAGTTGACATGCGGCATCATCGCATAGCGGATTCGGAAACGAGCCTAGTCGCCAAAGCCATCTTTCACCGTGATCCACCACTCCAGCTCCTCCAGACACACAGCACAGTTCCCGATCCTTGGTCCAGCGTCCTTGCCGAGTCTACGGACGTTTTCCGGCCCTCACCCCTTCAAGCACAGGTTGCACACAGCGTAATTCACCATATTGTGACGACTGTACCTCCCGTGTTTGCTCGTGCTCGTCGCCTCGCACCGGATCGCCTCGCTGTTGCATAAACGAAATTCAAGCACATGCTGGAGCTTGGCTTCATCCGTCCCTCCTCCAGTCCTTGGGCATCGCCCTTCCATATGGTACCCAAAAAGAATGGCGACTGGCGCCCGTGCAGCGATTACCGGGCTCTCAACAAGGCCACAGTCCTTTATAGCTGCCTCATTCTACATATCCGGGATTTTACATCGGCCCTTCATGGCCGCAAAATTTTCAGCAAGATTGATCTCGTGAAAGAATATCAACAGATTCTTGCAGAGCCCTCGGTAATCGTGAAGACCCAAGACCGCTATTATTACACATTTTGGCATGTTTGAATATTTGAGGATGCCTTTCGTTCTTCACAATGCGGCCCAGACATTTCGCTGCTTTTTTGACCAAGTCCTACGCGGTTTGACGTGCTGCTTTGCCTATCTTGATGAGATTTATGGTCTTCAGCCCTACGGCAGAGGTCCACAAGCTCCATCTGCGTCATGTCCTCGCCAGGCTGAGCCGCTTTGGTTTTGTGGTCAATAGACCGAAACGCGGGTTTGGCATTGCAGAGTTGGACTTCTCGGCCATCGCGTGAACGCCCATGGCATCCGCCCGTTCTGGTCCGTGTCACCGCCATCACTCAATTTCCCCTGGCCACTACCATCCGCCAGATGCGCGCATGTTTTGGCCTCGACAACCATTATCGGCGCTTCATTCCTCGTTGTGTTGTAATACTGTAGCCTCTTCGCGACCTTCTCTCGGGTCACAGCGAGCCAACAGCTCTTGTCGCTCAGAGCGATACCGCTGACCGCGTATTCAGCGGCATCAAAGCTGCCATTGCCGGCGCCACGCTCCTCGTCCATCCCAAATGTGATACGCCCACGTCCTTCATGGTTGGCGCATCGGACACTGCTCTCGACACGGTCTTGCAACAGTTTGGGCCTGGCGTTTGGCAGTCAATCGCCCTCCTTTTCAGGACGCTTGTGCCCCCTGAGCGCCAGTACTGCATCTTCGGCCGAGAGCTGCTTGCAATATATTCAGCCGTGAAGCACTTCCGTGATTTTCTCGAAGGACGCACTTTTCATATTTTGACTGACCATAAACCTCTGACGTCTGCGCTGGCATCCAGCAGTTCTCCTATGTTCCTCAGAAAATCAGACAGCCCTCCTATATTTCCGAGTTTACCTGCGATATTCGTCACGTCAGCGGCAAGTCGAACATAGTTGCCGATGATCTTTCTCGCGCAAAAGTGAATGCGATGGGCAATAGACGGCCATTCATCGACTTCACAGCTACGGCTGCTACTCAACGAGCCGATGCCGAGCTGCAACGGCTTCGAGAGCGCGACACCTCTCTGGTATTGGATAACGTCTTGCTCCCAGACTGCGCAGTTCCTCTCGTCTGGGATACGTCAACCGGTCGCCCTCGTCCCTGCTTGCCTCCACCATACCGCCGAACCGTCTTTGGTGCCCTCCATTCTTTGGCCCATCCTGGCATCCGCGCAACTCACCGCTTCGTCTCGGCTCGTTATGTCTGGCCTCGCATCAACGTTGACGTTCGCTGCTGGTCGCGCACGTGCCTCAGCTGCCAGCAAAGTAATGTGCACCGACACTTTGCGGCTCCTCTTGGATCCTTCCCGTCCCAGATGCTCGCTTCAGCCATCGGCAGGTCGACATTGCCGGTTCTCTTCCTCCTTGCGGGAACCTACGCTACCTGTTAACCTGCACTGGCGGGTTCGCGAGGTGGGCTGAAGCGATGCTCCTTCTGGACATAACGGCGGAGTCGATCGCAAGAGCGCTCATCACACTCTGGGTAAGCCTCTATGGCATTCCTTCCACCATTACGACTGATCGTGGTTGTCAGTTTGACTCAGCATTATTTGCTAACCTATCTCGGCTCCTCGGTGTCAACCACATTAGGACGACCTCTTATTACATTACTTCAAATGGTATCATTGAACGTTTTCGCTGGCAGTTGAAAGCTTCACTTATGGTAGTAAGGTTGAAAGTTGGGCGAGTTGAATCTGGTTCATTTTGAAGGTAGCGCGAAAAACGAGGACCAAGAGTAGAAGGACACAACACGAGCGCTCGTGTTGTGTCCTTCTACTCTTGGTCCTCGTTTTTCGCGCTACCTTCAAAATGTTCACTTATGGTGTCCGCTTTGTCTGCACCATGGATTGAGCGCCTATCCTTCGTCCTGCTTGGTCTCCGCACCGCCCTTCGCAGTAAGTCTTCCACCTCTGCAGCAGAGTTAACGTTTGACACCACTCTCCGTGTCCCTGGCGAGGTCTTCGATCCCTCGCCACCCACACCTCATGACGTCACAGATTACGCCTGCAGACTACGTAACGCTATGGACAATGTCATTCCACCACGTCAGCGCCACTATTCCCGTAGTATCCATGCTCCCCCGACCTGCAGCGGTGCACACAAGTCTTCGTTCCCCGACGACACTGTACGTCCACCCTTATAGTCGCCATACCATGGGCCGTACCAAGTGCTCCGGCGTGCTCTTAAGTACTTTCTACAGCTTATCAACAGCCAGAAGGGCTCGATCTCCGTTGATCGCCTTAAACCCGCTTATCTTGACTCAAATGTAATCGCAAACTCTGCCACTGCAACTCCTCCCGATCATGTCACTTCTAGCCGCGTGCGGTTCACACTCCCAGTGTCCGCTTTTCGCCATTCCCCTTCGCTCATGACTTCATCCCTAGAGGGGGGGGGGGGGCTGTGGTATGCTATCGTCGTCTCGGCGAAGAAGAAGATGACAGCCTCAGCATGCTTGCCAAGCACTCGCAGTTTGTTCTACGTGACTACAGGACTGAATGCCAACGGTTCGTTGTTCCATTGCCGCCTGGCACAGCGGGTTCTGCCAAAATATATTTGTGGAGACCCTATGGCAAGTGTCTGTGGTTCATCTCCACAGGCTAAAGAAAAGCAGTACGACATCACCTTGAAAGAGAGATTCACATAGCAGACTTAGTATGTTTACCGAGTACCAGCGAGCGCAAGGGGAGGAGTGAGCAAACAGGTCGATGAGCTGCTGAAACTCGGCTTAATCTTTCCGTGCGAAAGCCCGCAAGTACACCCTGTTGTCTGTGTATCTAAGCTAGATCGGAGCATACGATTATGCCTAGACGCGTAAGTTGAATGCAAGTACAGTAGCAGAAGCCTACCCGATCAACTCGCCACCAGAACTAATAATGAAGTTTAATGTGACACGTTTGATGACGCTCCTTATCCTACGAAGGGGCTATGGCAAGTGCCGTTGGCCTCTTCGATTCAGCTCTTGACAGAATTTTGTGTGCCGACCGGGGAAGGTCACGTGGAGAGTGATGCCCTTCAGGCTAAATAACATGGTACCAACACTTAGAAGATCGATAGACGACCGTTGCACCTAGGTGCAGACTACGCGTGAGTCTACCTAGACAACATTGGTGTGTTCAGTGAGATGCTAGAGGAACACCTGCGATACCCACAACAGGGTTTTGAGACACTACGGCGTGCTAACCTCACGGTAAAGGTGGATAAGTGTCAGGTTACACGAGGATAGATACGGTAACTAAGGCACATCGTCAAATCAGGGCGACACAAGCCCAATCCCGAGAAGTTATTAGCCACCAAAGGGCAGAAAGCATAGTCGACTAACAAGGAGCGGCGAAGCGTTTTCAGTTCGTACGGATACTATCGAGGGTATGTACCCATCTATACAGAGGTGGCGAGGCCGTTGACGGAGCTCCCGGGAAAAAATGCGCCTATCAAAATTCCAGGGCCTGCGGAAGCTGAAGGGGCATTCCAATGCCTCAAAGAAAGACTTTGTCAGGCCATCGCTCTTAGGACGCCGGACCCGAGCAAGCCATTTTGGCTCTACACCGACGCTCCGCGTCCCTCGCTGGCGTTTGCCTTTCAGAATGGAACGAAAACGACGCGCAGCTCTCTCCCACGCAAACCCGATGGTAAACGGTTGACAGGGAAGCATTCGCAGCAATCTGGGGTCTTAAAAAGTTCGGCATCGGGATCTTCGGCGCCACAGTTTCTGTGGTATCGCATCACAATCCGATCATTTTTCTCGCGATCAGAGCTCCACCGGGGCTAAACTAACACGCTGGGCCTTAGCACTGCAAAGACCCAATGTTATCGTGCAGCGCGATAAAAGTAGCTCGCACGGCCGACGCATTTTCTCGGCTACATAATAAGTGCCGGGATTCGGGCAGTGCGAGCGGGCTGGAACAGAGGTCTGGGAGGACTCCTTTGTGCGCCCACCACAGTGAAGTGAACGAATGACGGCGGTGATGTTTTTGCCGTCGTTGTACTGGGTGCGCACGTTTACAAGGGTAATCAGGGTGTGCGCAAACATCAGAACTGATGCCGTTGCACGAGCATGATAATGATATGAGCCGCAACTACTCATGCAAATCGTGTATTGTAATGCATATTTTGTTGTTTGTTTTGTGTGCATTAATTTTGCCCCTCGCACAGCGATGATTTGTTGACGTGAACAAGAGTTTTGCCTCATCGTTGGCGATATTCCCGCAAGAGGAAAAAAAATAAATCTATAAATGTTTTATTGTTCTTGGTAGTAATCTAAGGGTGCTGCAGTCCTTAAACAAATTTTGAGGGGAAGGTGTAAAGGCTAGCTTCAGCTACCTGTCCAAGAGAAAGCAATATGCGGGGAGTGGTGAAAAGCCGCGCGCGGCTCCCGCCGCCGCAGTGCCGAATCATTGGGAGGGGCATGATCGTGCCGAGTCCTTGAACAGGAAAGGCGGGCCCGTCGGGTCGCACTCAGAGAAAGGCGCGGGCGGTGCACTGCGCCCACCGGGAGACGCCACTAATCGCTACCCTGTCGGAGTTACGCACGGGCGGAGGGGAAAACCACCGCGAGGAATATCGGATTAGGCAGGTGACCTCGCTGAACGGGCGTAATGAGCCTCCGAGTATATCCTATCTCATTGGGGCCGATAGCTAGGGCACTGGGAGCTGACGTCTTGAGGAGTTCCCACGGGATCGGTGAACTGCGAAAGAGATGCTGTTTTGCCGGACATAATTTACGACCATTGCGTGGCGGCGACGAGTGGTCGATGCAGTGCGGCAGATTATTCATTCTGGGAGATACCTGGGTCAAGGAATGGGCGGAAAGCTTGGGAACGGGTCTATCCGTCTGGGTAGCAGAGAGTTTTGTGCTGGTCTGGAAGGGCTACCAAGCAGAGCCCACAACGTGGTAACGCCTCTACGAGCGTTTGTACATTTCAAATGAATTTGTTGTTTGTTTGTTTTTTGTGTGTTTTGCACTTCAGGAGTGGATTGCGTACCTTACGAACGTTAGAAAGCCGTGTCACGTGTTGTGAACGAATTGTGTTACATGTTTGCAGTGATTGAGTGTTGCAGGATGTGGGCAGGGCAGGGGTCTCTGAAACTGAGCTCTACAAGCCGCGAAAGTGTTCTGGGCTAGGTTTAGGTGGAGTGCATCTTCGGCTATGCCGAGAAAGGAATAATTCTCGGTTAGCCGGATCCAACCGAAACCTCTTTTATATGTGTTGTAAACTCTTTGTACATATAACATTTTCAGTTTCTCATCATAACCGCTGCGTGCAAGTCTTCGCTACACCGTTTCGTGCAGTGTAGCGCTCCTGGCGCAAGCAACCTTCGCGGCATGCTCACCGTCCTTGACGGAACACCCCAGGTGCATACGTACCAAGAATCAGGAGATACAAACTGCGTATCCTTATCCCCTTGTAATTCTTCCTAGTTATGCTTGTCAGCAGATGAACGCCTAATATACCGCAAAATAACCAATGGTCCTAACACGACAGAGACTGAGTGCTTGAAACTGACCTGAATAATGTTATAAACTTTTGAGGTAAATGGCAAATGGAGCCTAACAGTAAAAATGTTAGTCAATGCGTATTTCCGCTATAACACGCCCTGTCAAACATACCTACTAAATCAGCTAACATTAGAACCGCTACTACGTGTTCACATAACTAACATAATGTCCTGCAAACCACACATAGACGCCATCACATCGAAAGCCAGTAAGAATCTTGGTAGCCTGTAGCGTATTTTTCCAAGCACCATCTTCGCTAAAGATGCAACGTTACAAAAACTTTTTTAGACAACACTTAGAATACGCTTCATATGTATAGGACCCACATCAAAATACATTAACTTAAGCGTGAGAAGCTATAAAAAATGAATCTGTCCGCTTGGTACTAGCCAACTATAACCGCTCTGGCAGTGTCAAACAAATGAAAATAGCTCTAAAAATCCAAGCTCTTGTAATCCGCAGGAAAATAGCGCTTCTGTCTCTCACAAAATTTATTATCACAACGCGGCACACCGATCATTTTGGATCCACCGACCTTCAGTTTTCTCTTGTCGCCATAACCAACAACAGAAAGTTCACAATTCGGCTTGCAGAGCGGTTACTTTCACCAATCCATTTCTGCCAAAAACTTTTTTCTGCCCCCTTTTTTCGTTGGGGCAGGCGCTTGCCGACATTGTGCAGAAGTAGCACGCTCCCTTCGCCGCTGAGTATATTATGATTCGATTCCTTTTTTTTCAATAATGCATAGTAATGTTCTTTGAATTAAAACCGTTCTGTTATTTTTTGCAAGATAGATTTTTTATGAGAGTGCACCGGAAGGCACCTGCGACTGCTCACTACGACCTACTTGAGCGAGGACTCCGGCGGAGTAAAGTCTGCTTTTTCAAATCCCTGTGTTTAAACATTTCGAATACTGATTATATTCATTTTACTAACAGAAAGCGGTTAAATATTAGTTCCTGACAGTTTACATTCATGTGGGGGAGGACGTACAGTAAACACAGCCTTATTGAGTATAAATAACGGTGGTAAAAAAAATCAGTGGGGCTGTGAAAACTCTACAGATGTGCGAAATGCGTCGGAAACACACCCTATTATGCATGCCGTAACAATAATCATGCGCTCATCTGAAAACAAGCCGTGGCTAATATACGACGCTCTATTGTCTCCGATTAAAGTACAGAAAACCTTTCACTTCAACTCCCATCGATTAGTGGGTGCAGAACAGTGCGCCATGTACGTAGGCCGTGAGCTGTGACCGCATTGATGGAGGGTGGATTTTTCCCAAGCCATTCACGACGCTAAGCGATCGCATGAATAGGCCAGTCTAGTGCCGTCCGCTAAAACAGCCCATGGACGAAGACGTGTGACAACTGGCCGCAAATGATAACAAAAAAGAAAGTAAGAAGCGCGGGGTCAAAAACGAAGGGAAGCTGCAATGCTCACCAAGTGGTCGAAATTATCCCCGTTTCCCACACTGCAGCGGCTCTTTCTGTTTCTTCTTTCAATCACACCTTCCTCCCTTCTCATAAGTGCGGGTCAGATGCCGAAGGAGATCCGTGATAGCTACTGCACATTTTGTTTCGTGCAAAGCAGTTATTTTATTTACTGTCACGAGATAGATGTATGCATCTAAAACACTTCAGTATAGTTTCTGGATTGTTTGGTTTGTGCGGTCTAACCTCCCAAATCTACTTAGGTAATGAGCGACACTATAGTGTAGGGATCCAGATATGTTGACCAACTGGGATTCTTTAACGTGCATGGAGAACGCAAAGCAGACGGGCGTGTTGCTGTTCACCTCCGCGGAAAAGCGGCCATGGCGGCCCTAAATCGATCCCGCATCCGTGGCCACAATAAGTGGCACGCTCAAGGTTCGACTAAAGAGTTGTAACAGCGCTGTTAACACTGTCTTTTCATTATAAGAACTTTACCCTCTGCTGCTTTTCTCAGAAACGAATGCCCAGTCGGTCACTTATCGGTTACCACCTGCACTTATTGACCAAGGTTATTCAGACTCTAAAGTGACCCTATGTTACCGCCCTGCGTTGTCTGCTTACCTCAGTTCTGTGGAATTCGCAGCGTTAATTTTACATTGCTCCTCGAGCATTACAGCTTATGCTTTGCATCACCGGTCTCAAGTCGACACCGGAACTCGACATTTCACCCTTCCATGCCCCACCAGAGCGTGTTAATTACTACACATCGACTTAGTGAGAACAAGTCCGTATAAGTTTTCCTAGCCTAGCGTAAGACTGAGGGGAAGGCATTGCAGGAAAAGACAAAAGCGGCGCTAGGAGGAAGGAAATATAAAAACTTGCCAGCATTAAGGCGATTTATTTTGCAAAGAAACTAGGCCAAAATAATACGGCGTAGAAAATATTGAGAAGGCACACAAAAAGTATGCTTCACGTTGCTTTTGCTATTATAGCTATATTCAAGGAATGACTAAATTATTTCAGTCTGAAATTGTCCACGTATATTAACACAATACAAAACTGCGTATGTGGGTGTAGTCCAGCACAGATACACTCAAAAATTTTAGACTGGCTCCAAAAGCACGTGAGGCCATTTCCGATGCGCATCAACTGTGAATAATGAATATTTTCTGAGAATATAAGGTAAGTGATCACTTACTGCCGCACCCATAATTTTTATCATCTCAAATGGCGCAGCACCCCATTGTACTAGTGTTCTGAACAACGTGAACTCACAAGACATTAATATCAACATAATGCAGAGTGAATTGACAATTGTAGCAAAGCTTATCTAAGTTTGTAGGGTTTTTTACCAAGGTATTAGGGTGCTCCGAGAGCAGCATGCTAATGAAGTAACTAGTCTTGTGTTTCTAGGCAAGAAACCTTGAGACGTACCTATTTTATCTAACAATTCCGCCATTACAGGTTGTTGCCCATATTAGAGTTCAATTCACTTGCGTCTTCATTTGGTTTTCAATTAAGGATTCGTTTGGATTTTAAAACGGAAAACATGATGTATGTGTCATACTTTTCAGCAGAGACATATAATAAAGTACGGAGGTTCTTGTCTTGGCCTCAAATATATGACAGAGTGAAACGGAAACTGAGAGATTTCGTAGTTAAGTATGGCGGAGTAATTTCTACGAAATAAATTTTTTAACATTTACTGGGAACACACAGACACATTTTTGCGTTTCGCCTCCGTCAAAACGCGATAGCGCGGTCGGGTCCAAAGCTGGGTACTCCGGTTCAGTAGCCTGTCATCTGGACTAATGAGCCACCGTAAAAACGAAGGTTTAGAATTTCTATATCAATCTTACATTCATACACTCATGTTGTCATTGACAGTCTCCTTGAACAGTGAAAGCGCGGCGTTCACAAGCGTCATCTGAAACAGCTGACGTGTCTCGCAAAGGGATGCTCTCACTTTGGCTTCTAGTGACGTTGCTGTTAAAGCCCAGCGGTTCTCGTCTTAAAGCATTCTAAACAAGTCTTAGGTATTTAGCCAAGGTTGATATCACGTGAACTTGCGCAGCAACGAAGTCCATGACTCGGATTACCCCAGAAATACGAAGTACGCTCAGTGATCTGCTATCGAAGTTACGCCTGTACTCTATGGCAGCCGCGACCGCAAATCTTTCAGCTGGTTACAGACGTCTACCGTTTAGGTAGAGCGTTATAATAGTGGAATCGCGTCCCATGCTATCCTCAGTGAGCGTTCAGTCTTAAATATGCATGGAGACTCTCTTCACGTAGCCATCCGTCGTAGTGCAGCAGCCGTGGAAGCCACATATTTCCCATGCTTTTTGAGGCGATGACCCAGATGGGGACTTGGTAGAGGCAATTGAACGCATGTCTTGATATAACAGATTGGCAGGTGATTTGAGCAACACGAGTTCTTTTTCTTCGAGAGCGCAGTTCTTATGGAATATAAAAAGGACACCAAGTGACGATACATACTGCGGACGTCTTCTGCACTGTGTAACGTCTTTTGTGTTGACCGTTTTTTCCTTTCATCATGCATCAACTAGTTCAGGGACATATCCTTGTGCAGCTCGCATGATTATAGTACCGAGAGTCCTCAGCCAAAATGTACACTTCTTTCAAAGCTCTGTTCCTGAGAGACTTCAGTACTGTGTATTGAGTAAAAAAATAGCTGGGTTTGGTTTATGAAGAGCAACGTCCTAAAACGACACAGGTTGAAAAGAAAGGGCCGTCCTTGTTTAATCCTGAATTCAATTTCTTAAACGAAAGCTTGATCGTATACTTTGAAGATATGAAGAAATAGTTTGGGATTGTGCACACGTATATCCAGAGCAGAAGAAACGCCTTTACCTTATCCGAGGTATTAAGGAGCAACTATTTTACGGGGCGTTCCCCAGCGGCAAGAGTCTCATTCCAAATTTAGGAACAGCTCCTGAAGGCCAGCGCACCCAGCAACACACTCCAACTTCAGTGCCCTCGTAGTTTGAAAGTGCTCAAGCATCGTTGTCGTCTTCTGACATCTCGCACAACCACGGTAACACTACCACTCGCGGGACAAGCACCATCCCGGTGATTGCTAAACCGATGAGTGGGAACAGTAGTGCTTAAGACGAGCGACATGACCAATTTGTATGTGTAATACAGTGCAGTCAGCCATGAGAGACAGTACCCGATCTAGTAGGTCACTTCCCTTAGTCGCTGCAAGACACGATAGGGATCAACGTAATGAAGCTTTATATTCGCGCGCAGTCTGATATGGTGACCGCGAGCCAGAGGAGGACAAGGGAACCAGGCAGGTAGCGAAAAGCGCAACGGTGATGGTCGTAATGAAGTTTTGAGCCCGTCTTAGAAGCCGCGAGGTGGTCTAGCGGAATTGTCACAACTGCTAGCACAGTATTCAGCAGGCAACAAACTGTCGAAATCTAAGTTGAAGATTGAGGCCAAAGGGGCGATAAAAGTGTGAGTAGCAGCTGTATCTTTATGGTAAGAATTATACGCAAGTGCGATGAAAGGCAAAATTGACCTCCCAGTCACAATGGTGGTCAGATGTGCACATGGACAGCATGTCCTTAAGAGCCTGAGTAAGGTGGTTAGTAAGGCCATTCGTGTGGGGGTGGGATGCCGTCGCGAAATTGTGGCGTGTAGAGAAGGTCGTGAACAGCTTTAGAAATGAAGCAGGGGCCTATATCCGTAGCCGGCTGACAGAGAGCGACATGAAATACGAGGAAGTATTGACGACATTCAGCGACATCGGAGTCACAGCTGGTCAGGATAGACCTTGTGATAGCGTACCGCGGGGTGTAATCAGTGGCGACTGCAATCCATTTGTTCCCGGACGTGATGTAGCGAAAGGAGGTAAAAGCGGACACAAGGAAATGGATCTGGAGGAACTTCGATGGGTTGGAGGTGGCAACTAGACTTAAGTTTCGGCTTCTTCTGGCACTGGTGCAGATACGAAACTGCAACGTAGCAGCGCACTCAGCCATAAAGGTCCGGCAGCAAAAAACGCCGGCGCACGATGTCATACGTGCATGACACTCCCATGTGCCCTGCTGTAGGGCTGTTATGATGTTGGACCGGAACAGTAGATTGGAGATGAGTAGGACGACGAACATTGGTCAGCACCATCTGAACGCATGTTTCGTGGTTACAATGTATCCTCACGCAGTTAGAACATGCTGGCGGAAGGATTGCAGTCGTCGGTGCGCAGCTGGTCGAAAATGGGTCGTAGGGGACCATAAAAATGTTTTTGCCGATGTGCAGAAAGTCTATCATAGATAACACAGTAGTAAGAAGTACAGCCAATTAGGAGGATCGACGGAGTGGCCGGACAGTCAGCGTCTTGATTCTACCGGCCTGACTTGTAGGCAATGTCGTAAGGAAATACAAAACTGCGCAAAAAAGACGGGACAAGAAGAACAGAGAGGCACACACGAAGCGCAGAGATGTACTGTAGTAAAATGTGATGTTGGGCTAGTCGGTTGTCCCGTCTTTTTTGCGCAGTCGGTTGTCCCGTCTTTTTTGCGCAGTTTTGTATTTCCTTACGACATGAACCGACTAGCCCAACATCACATTTTACTTGTAGGCAATAATAAATGCACATTTCTGGAAGCGCAAAGCTCAGCACTCTCAGTGCCCTCTAGGATCTTTATTTGACGATAACCAACACAAGGCTTGGTAGTGTGTTATTACGCAAAAGGCGTCCCAAACAATCGAGGGCGGGAGTTAGGCAATGTCCAAAGGAGTGTGAGGTATTCCCGCTCGGTAATTGAGTTGTGTAGTCGGATGGAGATACCAGGCGGCTGGCATATGCAATTGCACGGGAGTGGTAATGCTGGCACTGGGAAAGAATAGCGTCAATGCCATGGCCGCTGGTGTCACTACGACATTTCTTAGGTGCCGAAGGGTTAAAATGTTTAATGACAGGTGGAGAGGTAAGGGCAGAAATTCGAGGCTTGAGAAGCGCCTTCTTCTTCAAGGCCCAAGAGAAAGTCACGTTGGTTTTGACAAGAGTGATCAGTGGATGGGCAGCGACAGTGAAGTTTTCGATAAACCGTCGAAAATAAAAAAAACATAAGCAATGCAAACTGCTTACACAGTTGCGGAAAGCATAGTTATGTGTTCATGACCGGTATAAACTTTACCTAGATGAGGCTTGACTCCTGTGATATCCACGAAGTAGCGAAGGCTTTGCCGAAGCAGTGTGAAGCGGAGAGTCCGGCGTTGGCCGAAGGTGTTTATTTTTAATTCATCTGAAGCCGGCAAGGCGGAAGACGGAAATGATCGCAGAATGTGGAGCGAAGTGGGGTACGATTATCGGAGAACACTGCGGCACATAGGTAGCGTATACACGTGGTCTATTTGAGGTCACACAGGAGAGCGTCCTTCATGCGCCATAAAATAGCGTTAGTGTCGGAGAGATCAAAATGCATAACTTTGAATACATGCGGTCAGGGGTACATTGGATTGGATTGGTAAGAAGTGTATTTGGGGCCTGGAGTAGAACGCGCGCCCGTGCGCGCGCGCTCCGGACGGGACCTACGTCGTCCTTTGGGCACCAGGCGCGCGGCCTGGGTACCCACTCACCGTGGCCAGCTCGCTGGTTCCCTGCCGGGCCAGCGTCTTGATGACCGGCTGGACGGCCCAGAGTTGTTCCTCTTGATTGTCGCTTCCTGCGGCTGCTTCCAGTCGCGGCCGGATCCTCCCAGACTTAGCTTCTTCCTGGTACTTGTTGCAATTCCACAGAATGTGTGCGAAGCCGGCCGTCTCCGTTCGGCAGACTATGCATTTGTCTGTCGGGTGCGTCTCGGAATACATTCTGTACATTAGCGACGGGCTGGGGAGTGAGCCAGTCTGTAGCTGTCTGAATAAAACGGCTTGCTCTCGACTGAGCCCCGAGATAGGGGGGGAAGAGTTCTGCGAGCTAGGCGAAACGCCTTGGTTATTTCGTTGTAGTCGGTCATTCGGTCCTTGGTGCTGAACCACAGCGGCCAGTCGACTGAGGCGCGGTCCGTTAGCGCGCCTGCCTCGGCGTGTGCCGTCTCGTTGTGGTTGGCATTGCGGTCTGACGCCTCGCCCGCGTGCGCCGGGAACCACTTGATTCTCACTTGTATGCTGCCATCGTCGTTCTTGGTTGCCTGCGGTATGCGCACCGCTTCCTTCGCTATTCTGCCTTTGGTGTAATTTCTCACCGCCTGCCTCGAGTCGCATAGCACTGTGTGGCAGTCGCGGTCGGCGATGGCCAGGGCGATGGCCACCTCCTCCGCTTGCTCTGTCTTGGTGCATCTCGTGCTGGCGGTCGCGCGAACGGTACCGGTCGCGTCGACGACGACCGTTGTGAAGCCGTGTATCTTGACATACTCAGCCGCGTCAACGTAGCATGCATCTGTGTTGTCGGCCGCGTGCTGGTCTATCAGCGCCTTGGCTCTCGCTGATCTCCTCCCTTTGTTATACTCTGGGTGCATGTTCTTCGGTACCGAGTCCGTTCTGATTTCGCGCCGCAGAGCCTACAAGATGGCACTGGGACTGTTCGAACAACGAGCACCAAACGCCTCCTGCAGCTGGGGGTGCACAACACGCTGGAGGAGATAGCGGAGGCCCAACGCGCCGCACAACTTGAAAGACTGTCTACGAACAAGGCCGGCCGAAAAATCCTGGACAACCTGGGAATTGAATATCAAGGCAGGGAGCAGAGGCAGCTCCCCGTCCCCGATGAGATCAGGGGTACAAAAATGGTTTTTTCGCGATCACATTTGTATACCGCTATTTTCCAGCATCACGACTGCAGACCAATTGATTAGAAATAGCTGACTTCATGTAGGTTGTCCAGCGCGTTGTCTATTTGTGGCGGTGGCGCTTGAGAACGCCCCGTAATATTTGCAGAACTGGTTCAGTATTACAGTTTTCGGTGCTTTGCCGAGTTCGGGCTGACGGATCCCACTATGAAAAAAGCACTCAATATTTGTGGCCGTAGGAGTGTCCACCTTTAAACAAGACTGTCACCGCCAATCGATTGATGTGCTTCGCGAATTCACACGGGCAGTGATTGGCAAGGAGCTCCAGAACCTGTTGCTCGCTGCGCCTCTGCCACCGTTTTCTACCCTATATGCGGTCATTTGAGAACATGTTCAACATCCGCTTGCTACATCAGCTTTATTTCGATCATCCGCACTCCGACCGACAATGACGTACGCGGCGGCTGTTCATGGCGCAAGACGATCACAGAGCCAATTTAAGGAAACCGTGACTCCCTGCGCTTATTTGATCTAGTAAAACTGGAGTCTGGAGCTCTGCGGGTAACTTTTGCGCTCTCACTGCGGCGAGGGCCGACATGTGTACCGAAACGTTTTCTATTTTAGCTATCGGTACTGGCTGGTGACATTCGAAAGAAATCAACGATCCTCCCCAATATGTAGGTGGGCAAAGCAGGAATTCACATTTGCCGTTTCCACGTCATTGCTATTCACCTCGAGAAACCTACGGGGACTCCCCGATGGCTAGGTTGCCAAACGTCTGTCGGGAAAACTAGAAGCAACATTTGAAAGGAATGTTGCATATAGTCGCAGTGCGAAATAATTTGCTGCGCTGGATACTGGTGTTCATCTTATTCCATATTCGACCACACTCCCAACCCCTTATTAGGTTTGGGTCGCGTGCGTCTGAGTATCGCACCGCTGCCACCAGTTATTACGTTTGTGGCTCGCGTGCTCAGCCCACCGCTGACGCCAGTTGTTACATGCGGCTCGCGACCCCTCGGTAGCAATGGCCTGGCGGCTCCGTGGACGGCGGATGGCATCAAAGGTTCCAGCAAAGACAGGGCGTCTTCTAACGAAACAACCTTTACTACAACATCATGAAGAAACGGTCGAGAAGCTGACCCGGAGAGAATACAGACACTCTCACACAGCTGGTGTCTAGCGTCGCGCCAACGGCGCGTCAAAGTAGTCTCTGTCGCAGCGGAGTCTGCCGATGCTTTTTATAGGCTTGCCAGTTCACAGGAAAAGGGAGAGAGCCCTTCAAGTTCAGACAAGGCGATGACTCAATCGCAGGTGGCGCGACCACACCTCCTCCACCTCCTGCAGACGGGCGAGGGCGACGCACTCTCCGTCGAGCTCCAGGCTTGGCCAGCTTTTGCACACACACGCACGCACACACATTTGGCGTGTGGCAGGATCACGTCGAGACTTGCCCGCGGGAGGAAGCGTTGCGCGGCCGATGAACGGCGTCGAAATGGCCGATCCGCTCGTGGTTCTGCCTGTTGCTATGCGGTGGCCGCGTCAGCTTTCACACTTGTCGGAGGAGAAACGTAACAGACTGCCCCGCCGGGGAAGGGAGATCCCGAAGGGCAGGGGACTGCATCCACTGTCCGGAGGGATCGGGATGTTGCTGCTAGCCGGGGTCGTCCGATTCTGCTTCCCTTGGGCCAGTTAGCCTGAAGAATCCTTGGCAAGTCCGGGTTTCCAAGGCACTCTGCAACTTGTCTTCAGGAGAGTTTTCTGACAACCCGCAACGTCACAACCACGCCAAAGACTCAACCGTTCAGCCAGCAAGCACGGCACAATCTTCACTAAGTTATGCCAGACTATTTCCCTCTTATGCCCCCATCTATATTAAAGGACAGCTCAGCAGCACTTGGAACGCGTCCACAAATTTGAAACTCGTGCTTTCAAAAACACCATTCTCAAAACAAAAATAACACAATGCAATCTGTTCAAAATCCTATGTTAGGTAGAAAAACACCAGCAAGTGAAAACTGATGCTTCTTCTCACGTCATGGGCTCCGAGTTAAGCCATCGGCATTACCATTGAGATAACCTTTTTGACTGAAGCTTCGGCTGTCGGTTTCAAGGAACAACCTTGCCTTCATGTTTCTGTACAAAGAATCACATGAGGATGAATCATTCACTTTTCGGAACAACCTATCCCTCTCCTTACGGGTTGCGCACCAGTCACGCATTTTCTCGGCACGGGCGCATTTGTTCCGTTGGGATAGTCGCTTTCTTTTTCGCGATAGCTTCCACTTGCTCCATTCTTTATCACGCCTACCTTTCCGCTTTTTTTCTGCGGCAGCACTGGAACACAGGCTTTCTGCTTTCTTTTTGCAATCGTTTGCCCTCGTTACGATGATAGCATTCTTTCTCGCGTCTCCATTTCCGCGTTTTTCGGTGGCAGCACATTAATACTTTAGTCCTACTTTCTTTCGGCGCGAGCTCTGGCAAGCTAGCGGTCAACTTTCTAGCGGTGACCGGAGCCAGTAGGACACCGGTGTCGTCGAAGCGGTCAAAGTGCGGCGCCGCGTCTGATTAGCGGCCAGCAGCGCATGACTCACTTTCAGTCAAGTCCGAACAACAACGGCCGGCATCAGTCCCACTTCTAGGCATTTGCTCTTGGGGCTCGCCACTCAGTGCGTCGCCTCGCACAGAGCTAACCTGCGCACGATCAAGCTTCTTCGACAGCTGGGGCGCTTCGGATTGCGCGAGGGTCATATGTGCCACGTCCGCGTTCACACTGGGGTTGCTTTTCTCGTGAACACAACCTAGCATGATATCGGGGCTCGAACGATTCTGACTCTGCTCTGGTCGCTCGCTGTCGCCTTCGCAAGTCTCGCTCTTTACAGCGTACGCGCACTCCTCGTCGGTCTGCCCTGGCTGATCACAACTCGCGGGCTGCGCAGTTTCCCTGATCGGCACTTCGTTTTTCTGCGTGCCCTGCTCTACAACACAGTTGATTTCGGAAACCGAAATTCTGTCATTTCCTAGCTGGTTTCCTTCTCCGCCACGCTCTACACAAACTTCTGCGTCTGACTCGAGAGGCGGTTAAGTTACTACCAGTTCCCCACACTCATTTGATGGAACTGTATATTTTACAGCTACTTGGGTCACCTCGCTTAACGGCGTCACTTCGGACTTCTCGCCGATCAAGCCTGTGCTTACCGTCTCAGCTGGTGGCTCGACCAAGGTAACACGATGCTCTTCTGTTAGAGGCTCGGTCGGCTCGCTACTGCGGTCACGTTGCTCAGCTGCTTCCCCAAGCTGTGTCTCACACTTCGGTGCAAGTTCGATTTGCTCCGAAACTTCCGCACTATTTAGCCATTCGCTTACAGCGGCTTTCAACTGATACGCTAAATCAGAGTACGACTTGTAACAATATTTCTCGCTCTCATATCTTTTCCGAAAATCATGAGGCGTTATCTGATGTCGCATAAGCAATCACTCCTTTAGTTCATAATTTTCCAAGCGGTCGCCTACCAATCGCTTGATTTCTTCCCACGCTTCAGCGGAGAGAAGAGCTACCAACTTCTGCGCCCAACTATTTCGCTCGAAGCGTTTGCTTCTACAGACACTCTCGAAGTCTGCCAAATACTCTGTCATATCCTCGGCGATGAGGAACGGTGGCGTACCGTCTCGCAGTATTGAACCGTTACACTGAATGGCATTGAAAGCTTTAATCTTTTCCACACTCATTCTATGTGCTGAAATCTCCAGCTGCATCAGTATCCTTACGCGGGCGTCCGCTTTCTCGTAACGTTCCCTACGTTCACGATCCTCTTTCTCGTGACGTTCTCTACGTTCACGAACCTCTTTCTCGTGACGTTCACGTTCCCCTTTCTCATGACGTTCACGTTCCTCTTTCTCGTGACGTTCGTCAATGATCTCAAGGCATTCTGAAAGCTCGTCATCTTCAGCTTCCAACGCAAGAATAGCCTTTAACACTGCTGGTTTTCTGAGTTTGTCTGACAAATCCAGACCCAACTCCTCTGCAAGCTCCAGCAATTTCAGTTTGCGCAACGACTTCAAATCCAAACCAATGGCTGTTCCGAGTGCTGCCTTCTCTACTGCCCAGTATTGCCGTGCTGCAATTAACCCAGCAACAACGACAAACAATTACCAGCTCTGTTCTCTACTTAACAAAAGCCTGGCAAAACTCAGCAGAAGAAAGTCCCGCACTCACCGAACCTCGCAGCCAAGAATCCAACGCAGTCGTTCCGCTGCAGGCAACCAGTCATCACACAGGGCTCGTTGCACTGCTACCGACTTTCCGCTGAGCTGCTTTGATTCACGAGTCACACCTGGGACATCTCCGCTCTTCCCACCAGATGTTGCACCTTGGTCATGACTGGCTCGTTTCACCGACCACGGTCACTGCTTGGTCGTCTTCGTCCCTCTGCTTTTCACCAGTTGTTAGGTTTGGGTCGCGTGCGCCTGAGTATCGCACCGCTGCCACCAGTTATTACGTTTGTGGCTCGCCTGCTCAGTTCACCGCTGACGCCAGTTGTTACATGCGGCTCGCGACCCCTCGGTAGCGTTGGCCTGGCGGCTCCGTGGACGGCGGACGGCATCAAAGGTGCCAGCAAAGACGAGGCGTCTTTTAACGAAGCAGCCTTTACTACAACGTCATGAAGAAACGGGCAGAGAAGCCGACCCGGAGAGAATACAGACACTCTCAAACAGCTGGTGTCTAGCGTCGTGCCAGCGGCGCGTCAAAGTAGTCTCTCTCGGTGGTGGTGGTTGTGGTGGTGGTTGATAGGAAGATAAAGGGGGAGTGCACCAGCCGGTTGACTGCCGATGGTGTCGACACCGCCACTGCCGAGTGCAGATAGTTGGAGAAGGGGGAGGGGAAGAAAGATAAGGAAGAAAGAAATGCAGGAGCTGCGCAAAAGCAATCATGCCCCCCAGTGCGTCTAGAGAAGGTCGGTGATGCCGGTTGCCGCCAAGAAGGCGAGGAACAGGCGGAAGGGCTTGTGAGATGTCGGCCCATGAGGAAGCAGAACCTCTTCTGAGGTGGAAGAGAAGAGGGAAAGGGAGCGATAGCCAGATGACAGGGCGGCACGCTGCAGTGCGAAGGCTCGGCACACACACAGAAGATGTTCGAGTGTCTCTTCTGGTGTCCACACTGCAGAAAAGCCGGAGAGGGGGTGAGGCCGAACCGGTGGAGACGGGAAGACGTCCTAGCGGAGCCGACTCGGAGATGGAGAAGGAAGGACCGGTCGGCAAAGGAAAGGCCCTTAGTGGGAAGCGGACGGAGGGGAGATCCGGCCGCAACTCTGGAGTCCGGGTGTGCCAGGAGGAGGTGGCGTCGGATGATGTCTCTCGCCACGTCCAGAGGTCCCTCCGCGGTGCTGGTGGGGGTGCTAGGATCGTGAGCAGTCCTGACCAGGGAATCGGCTGCCTCGTTGCCAGCCACTCCATACTGGCCCGGCACCCAGCAGAGGATCAGGGTGGTGCCCTGGAGTCCAATGGTGGTGAGTCGTGCAGCCAGGCTACGCACCATAGAAGGGGCACCAACCGGTTTCTGCAGGAGCTGGAGGGCGCAGCGGGAGTCCGTGAGAATGGCCGCCTTCCGGATGTGCGGACTCTCTGCTAGGATGTCCGCCGCCAGGTGGAGGGCAGCCAGATCGGCGGTGGTGGAGGAGGCCACAAATGGCAGCCTGGGTTGCCTGGACATGCCGAGGGCCGGGACAGTGCAGGCAGCCGCAGCGGACGTGCAGGGCCCAGGAAGCACCGATCCGTCGGTGAAGAGCTGGGTTGCCCCAGCGAGGTCCTCCTCCAGGAGGCAGGCAACCTCCTGCTGCAGGCATGCAGCAGCCGCAGTCCTCCTGCTCCCAACCAGAACCACCTAGACTAGGAGAAGGCCTCGGCACTCCTCCCGTGACGTCACCACACTCAGCCCGTCCGGCCAGTCAACCTCCGCTTGAGGTGCCGTCGAAAGAAGAAAAAAAAATACTGCAGCATGTTCGTAGGTATATGTCTAGAATTTATTTGCATCCAGTATAAATTGAGCACTGGCGTGATTGAAAGGACTAAGGCGAATTCTTTCCACGTCTATTTCGGCATCTAGAGCAGAGCTGACCCCCATAAAACAAAATACACTACAGATTTTGCAGTTAGAAAGACGATACGCCGGAAAAACATCTTTCTTTTTCAGTCTGTCACACACAGCCGTACAATTCAGGTCACAACTTTTATTTGGCATTGGTTTTCAATATCAGAGAATGACATTCAAACACAGTACACACATAAAGTATGACATACATCAATCTCACTAGCTTAATAAAAATCTGAACTTCACAGTGCTGAATAATTTAAAATGAGGATGAGGAGAAACGGAGGGCGGAAGGCAGGGATGTTAAAAATTTCCAGAGAAGTCGACAACATAACACACAGTTCATATATTATATGTAATGCAGCATACACATTCGTGAAAACAGCTCACATTTTCACTTGAGGTTAGTCAACTTTCTCTTCTTTCCATTATTTTTTTCTTTGTTTATTTTGTCGTTTCTGAAGACCGCGTAATTCTTCAGCAGAGTGTTTACTGCTGGATTAAGGATGTTCTTTAACATTGACTCTTGACTGTGACCAGTTGCACAAGTGTCAAAGTCTTCACTGTCACACAGCAAATACTTCATCACAGTTAGAAGTGCAGCTCTTTGATTACTTTCTGCATGAAACATATTCTCATGCTCTTTTCCTGTAATATGTTCCAGCACAATCTTGGTGCACAGCACCACATGAACGACACAAGGCTGTGGAAATTTCAAGCCACCTCTGCTCATATTATGAATCAACACATTATCACTGCAATCAAGCTCTCTTTCAGTAATTGTGAATAAATCACAGCAGTAATTGCAAGGTTGGTGCTTCAAAGCAGCATAGGCACAGTAGCCAGCGATGTACACCAATGCCGGCATGTCTTCCCGGGGCTTTTTTAGCTCACAGCTTCTTAGCTTTATGTTATGTTTGTGAATCAGCGTTTCACCACACGGCTCACTACAAGTGTCAGTCGATGCTGGCATATCTGGCAAGATCAGAGTGTTCTGGAGGCGGATCTTTGCCTCAGCTTCAAATACCTGTGTGATCGACACATTATAATGGGACCCACACAGCTTCCGGTATTTTCCAAACCGAGCTTCGAGGGGATCGGTTTGAAATTTTCCAAGGAGAACATACGTAAAACCGAGCTCCTCCAAACAATACCTTGACACTTCAATCAAGGCGTATGTGGAAAGCCGGAGAGCTGAGTGTGTCTCTTTTGTCAAAGCGCCTGTATGCACACACCTACTTTTCCAGTCGTCGAGCCAGATAACAAATGTGTCGAGGAACTGCAGCTGCTCACCATTGATTTCACGTACTGGTTCTTGCCACACATCTCTCACTCTATGTCCCTTATGGGGAGTCTTGACATTGACGATGCTCCACCATCGCACAATTAAGTCAATAAAATCTGCAGTACCATCTGCAAGCGTCAGATGCAGGGTTTCGCCTCTTAGCCTCAAAGCAGATGAAACAAAAGTGTTAAAAATTTGCAGAGCAAGTTTCACATTCTGCCTCTCAATATTTGTGGGATTTAATGCTTTATACGTTAGCCCAAAAGCCACTTTCGCAGTATTAGTTTGTTCAGCCTCATGAAGCTTTCTGAGTGATGTGAATGAAGCCCCCTCCATTTTATTTTCTGTGGTTCCAGGGGGAAAAGGTTGGTAATATAGACATTTGTCAGCATTTTTCTGGTTTAGCCAATTGTTCCTGATACATTGCAGCAAATGCACTGAGTCAACAATGTGAAAGAGGGGCTGCTGCGGATTAGCTGGATGGGGGTAAACAATTTCTAGCTTCTGAGCCTCACTGAACATGGTCATTACTTTGCGGTTAATAGAATTATTGTCGTTAATGACTGCAACAATATGAATGTTTGCTTCTTCAAGTCTCAAGACTACTTTTTTTACAGTTTCATGAAGCTCCTCTGCAGTAATTTTTGACACAGGAAGGATGTGTGCAACATCCTTGAACTGTGACAGGAGTGACTGCACCATAAATACATGCGCTGTTTTAGCTGGTTCAGAACAGTTGGCAGCAGCCCCTGTTACGCTGCCACCCTTATATTCAAAAAACTGCTGTAAGTGTATTTCATCTATCATTAATGTAGCATTTCTTTCATGAGCTTTGAGCAGACTTGCCCTCCTTTTCATATACCTTAGGAAGCCCTCTTCATTTTGCTCCTTTAATGGACTGACATCGTGTGCACCACAGACACGCTTGATTGTTGCAGTATGAGGTAACACTAGCTTTCCACTGCTTCTCAAAAACTTGTAGCCATGCGGTGAAATAGCGTACAAAATGCTACACAACACCAAAAGTTCTGCAGAGTACCGAACAGCATTATTCCTTTTCATGAGGAGATGACACTGCTCTTTGAGGAACATCACAGCGCCCAACTTCTCGTCCTCCAGAAGGCCTCCACTTGAAATGTCATCAAGAAGTGAGATCACCAATTTCAGTGCAGCCTTTCCTTTGTCCACGTGCTGTGTTTCTCCTTTAGTGCAGTGATCTTCAACATTATCCAAGAGCTGAACAAGCACGCGGAAATCGTGGATATAATCCGGGATCTCAAAACACTTGTCAGATGTAAGACGAGCACCTCTCCAAAACACACACACAGACATATCCGACGACACAGTCACTGACACAAAAATCTCGGGAGCACCTGCTGTCACTTTTACGTGAGCAAAGATCATGCAGCTGTCGCAAGGTACCACTGTCCAAAACCTTTTCTCTCCTAGCTTGTGCAGGCGTGCACTGATGTCTTGGAGGCTGTTAATTTTGTTTTCTCGTTCCTCGTTCTCATGTGCCAAAGCTGACTGCTTTAAGGCCTCTTGAAGCTGTTCGCTCTCCACACGTGCTCGCTTTGCTTCAGGGTCTTCTCTAGACTGGCGAGAATCCGAAATATATTGTGGGCAGTCGGGAAAGATCGTTGGAATGGCATCAGGCGTAAGCCGGGTGAGCTTCATTCGAACCTCGATGGTCCGTCCGTCGCAGTCCGTGTATTTAGATGTTGTACGTAGGTGCTCGGGCTTGAAATGCCGTTCACAAACCTGCGGAACAACCAGCGCCATCATATTGTGAAACACATTGACGCCTGCAAAACTGCGACATGCGCTTACAATTCTAAGCGCGAGATCTGTGAAAAGCGCATTTTACTGACCTATGAGCCATTCAACGAATGAATATACACACACGATCGCAAACGCACGCGAGCCCACGTGGTTTACACGTATAAATAAATGGTCACTTGAAAACGTATTCGCATAACAATGGATTATCGTAGTTTGCACTCATACGCTTTCAATGTACATTGTACATATAAATCCTTACTGCACTAATTGAAAAGCGAGACAACACTTACCAGTGGATCTTTCAGTTTTCCAACGTCAACATCGTCCCGTCGCACTGCCCGCTGCCATTTTTTCCTTCGTTCAGGATCACTTGGGAACCCAAACAGCCTGACTTTTGGCCCGTTGTCGTAGTTTCCTCTACAGTTTGGCACACAACATCGGCCCATGACATCAAACAAACCGCACGTGTACACAGAGGAATAAATGAAAAAAAGCGAACCACGTGCAGCGACGTTCTCCTGCGGTGTCTCGTGTCTCGATAGCACCTGCTACACGCGTCGCATGCGTCGCGTAGCACCTAGCGCCATCTGGTGCTCAAGGGCGACACCACCCTATTGCAAAAACCAGTGCCACTGGGAGCCAGCGCCCCAGCGCCATACCTGATTATGGTCCCAGTATGACGCTGGACACTGGGCGCACTGGGACGCGGCATACTGGGACGCTCCGCGCTGGCGGCACTGTTCGCCCGGAAAAAAAAAAGCGGGGGATAAAAATTAAAAAGTAAAAAGTAACGAAACAAGTTAGGTACATAAAAAAAGCTAAAAAAAGTAAAAAAAAAAAAAAACAAAAAAAATTAGCACACCAAGCGTGCCTCGAACTAAGTCCCTAGGTACATACCAATCACTAGCTCAGCACACTAACTACTCGGCCACGCCGAGAACTGGACTTTTTATAAACATTTTTGCATTTTATGTCATAACCCGCATTTATAAAGTTTGGACTTCATGTTTCGCAGTCTACAGGCCATTGCTACCGCTCTAACAATTGCAACTTCTTGATCATTTTAGCTTGCTGTCTGCTCTCACGACTTGCAACTAATGTTCTGGGTGCCTATGCGCGCTATTTTGTGCACTGAAATCATTTTAACATGTGGAGTTTGACATCGCTGGCAAATTTTCTAACGCCGGCTCTTGGGTGGTGCTCTTCTACCGTGGGCGTAATTTTCGCTGAACACGGAGCTTTAGTAGAAGCCTTCAAGGAAAAACGTGCGACCAAGCTTCAATACCGGCCAGCGCCGCAGCGACGACCCTAATTGCGTGTAACCAAACCTTATTTGTATGTAAACATTGCGGGAAGCGTTGCGATGACCGAGGGCTCGGCTGCTTGATACGCAGAGTAAAAAGGAGCGCAAAAGCTTGAGAAACGCGCCAAATATTATGTATTACAAGCGCTGTATGTTGTTGCTTTTTCTCTCATGGACCCATCCATCGGTAAACTACTCTCCTCCTCGTTTTAGTTTTTCTTTCTGCTGTTGATACTGGGCCGTGGTGCAGGCTACGCTCGCCTGCGATTGAGCCCGTATTGAACATTTTGGCAGTAATCATTGTGTTAGAGTGCCCTTAAGATCAGCTGTGAAGTTGGTTATGCATGGTAGCCCACATTATTCAATTCCAGCTTTAGTAGTGCGTTAATCGTCAGTCTGTCATGAGATCGAGGCGCGGCGATCGTTGTCGCTCTCGAAACGCTCGAAACGACCTATCGAAACATAGAAACTCTAGAAAAAAGATACTGCCTTTGTTTTCTTACAAATGCGCAACGACTTCGCAGCAAAAAGCGCTTGCTTGAACCATATTTTTCATATGCCCCCCGATGGTCGATTGAAAGTACGCTGTTGCCCTGTTGGCCCCTGAGGGATGCTACTCCGGCTGACGCCGCAGGCCGCACCAGCTATACTGGGGCACTGGGACCAGTGCGGCCCCAGCGCACATACGGCGCTTCTCCCAGTGCATCGCGGGTGCCAGCGACACACCCAGCGTCGAAAGGCTAATCCCAGCGTTTTTCTCCCATCGCACCAGTGCAGCTAGTGTCTTCCCGTTGCTGCTCCAGTAATTATCGCAGAGCTCCCGCGTGCCCAGCAGATCCAGTGCAAAACCAGCGCGAAAATCTTACTGGTTTCGCACTTGAGACACTGTTTTTTGTAATAGGGCACACTGCTAGGGCAGAGTGAGATGACGTCAGAGGATGCGTGCGGGCGGGTGCGGAGGCCTTCTCCTAGTCTAGGTGGTTCTGTCCCAACCCCAGGCAGCAACAGCCGGATCGAGTACGGCCGGCCCAGGTCCGGTCGTGGTGGAAGGGTATGGTCCTCGCTGGTGCCATCCACGAGCTGCTCAAGCTCACCCACCAGGTGGCCCATGCGGGAGCGAGGGCAGCCCAAGAGGCGGTTCAGGAGGGGGCGGCCATCAAGGGCATTATGGAGGCGCTCGATGTGTTGGAGACCTGTCCTCCTAGCCTGGAGCTCCATCGGCCAGGACTCGGCCTCAGCGAGTGTGGCCGCAATAGCTGTGCTGCGGGGGAGCCCCAGGCAGAGCCTGATGACCGCCCGTTGTCGCCTCTCGATGGTAAGGAGCTGGGCGATGGTGAGGTGGACCAGGGGAGGGCATAGAGGAATTGAGCCACAGAGTCTGCCGCTGCTTTTTATAGGCTTGCCAGTTCATAGGGAAAGAGAGAGAGCCCTTCAAGCTCAGACAAGGCGATGACTCGATCGCAGGTGGCGCGACCACATCTCCTCCACCTCCTGCAGACGGGCGAGGGCGACGCACTCTCCCTCGAGCTCCAGGCTTGGCCAGCTTTTTCATACACACGACGCACACACATTTGGCGCGTGGCAGAATCACGTCGAGACTTGCCCGCGGGAGGAAGTGTTGCGCGGCCGATGAACGGCGTCGAAATGGCCGATCCGCTCGCGGTTCGGCTTGTTGCTATGCGGTGGCCGCGTCAGCTGTCACACTTGTCGGAGGAGAAACGTAACAGCCTTGATAAGCTGGCTGTACGCCAAAGATACAAGATAAATAAAAGCGAGCCAACGCCGCACTGGAGCCGCAACCAAATTCTGCGCAGCTACAACCAAGCTACTACAGCGAAGAGGAAAATTTTGCTCACAATCAACCGATGTCACTGGATTCATGAATAACGACACCGATCATCAGTACTGCGCTTCTACTACCACTGTGGAAAGGTGACTGTAATGGTGGCACCAGAAAACTGCGGCTGGGGATCCCTTGATTTCTCAGACTGGCGCGTGTGCACAAGAGCAGGCATTGAAGAAACAGCGTATTTGCTGCATTCGGGACAATAGAACATTGGTAAATGTTTTTTTTATTTTTAAGGAAGGCTGATGCGGTCGTTGACAGTCAGTCTGCGTGCACTGAACCGAGCAAAGGCGTTCCGACCACTCGTCCGTCATGTACATCCCGAATTATCACGTCATAATTACGACGACGTTTGAAAAGCTTTCCGGCAATGCGATGGCCTGTCTTCGATGGTGTCTTTCAGGCAAGGCTGCGGTCTCCGTCTTTACTTAAAGTGGCTTCTTCGACGCTACGCTGCTTCCTTTTGTCACACCACCTAGGGCATTCACCCGACACTACTTTTCTTTACCTAGCCCGCACTCGCCATGATATCGTATGCGTACGGCGTATATGCCTCGGGGTAAAGGAGAAGCGGCAGAGATGAAAGTTCATGGCGACAGCAACGTTCCCTGCACTGCTCAAGAATGTTTTGCGGATGGAATTTCAGACAGCAGTTGACCTTTGGATCACAGAGCAAGCGTTCAAAGGCAAATCTTGACAGATTACCTTAAAGCTCGGAAAGACAATGTAGAGGTTCTGCTGTAGAATATATGGTGGGACACTGAGATTCAATGTCGACTACCCCTGCCCAAAGAGAAATTCAAAAATGATGTGTATCCCATTCCACACCACTGCTACTGGCCTAAGATGTTTTGTTCACGCGCCTGTATACGAGAAAACAATTGTGAAATTTAAGTGTTTTTACGGCCTTTGGTCAGTGTGTTTAAGGTCTTCATTGACTGCAAAGTAGCCACCGCTTCTAAGCGTCCATGTTTCTGATTGTGTGTTTTCGCTGTGCAGTTGTCTTTATCTCTACTTTCAGATTCCATGGACCAGGAGCAGATTTCAGTTTTACTTTTTGATGTAGTAACGTGGAGGTTTTTGTAGCCTTGCGTGCGTCGAAATATTAACAGACCTTTGTGTAATGCCGTAATTGGCTCCAATCAAGCTGAGAACCTTCAAAATGGATAAATGGGGCCGTATGCAAAATGTACGTTTCTGCGAAGACATGTGTCGTATCCAGAAATAAACGAAGGGAGATGCGTTCACCGTTTTATAGGGCTCGCTTCCGGACATAAATTATTCGTCTGCACGATATTACTACGCACCAAAATTACAACATACCACAGCCGTTTGGAACCTACATTATGAGTACCTTTCTCATAGTTTTCAAATTTTCCAAAATCGCGTTTTTAGATTTGTATGTTCTTATCTTTCATCGTACACTACTGTAATCAAAATAACGAACCGTGCCGGCTTACCACTACTAATGCACGGCTGAAATTTAGCCACTTACGGTTTTATTCATCCAATCTGCTATTCACTCCCGTCAAGCACACACATAAAAAAACACTCCCAATTTGCGGCTCGTCAAAAAAATGTACATCTGTCACATCTTGTCTGAATTGGAAGGGTTCTGGGCAGTCTTTTTAATACGGTCAGGAAACGATTTTTATGTCCATACCAACATCGCTGTAGCAATTGAAAATTTACTGAATTTGAAAATATGCATAAATCTGTTTGCGCATGTTAGCTTCCGTTCTCTATCTGCTGAAACATTTTTCTAATATACTCAGCTTTTAGTTTGTAGCCTTTGCTTTTTTTCAATTGGTTACTCAGTTTTGCATCACCTGTTCTTTGCCAGCTAACCTTTTTCTTTGATGTCATTTTTGTAAGTCATATAGCCGTTTGATTATGTCATATTGTTTAGTCCCTCTTTAGAGGAATTGTGCAAAATATGGTCCACTCTGGTCGTTTTAGTTGTGAATACTCACATCTCGTATAATGCCCCTGCTGAGCGCTTTTAGGTTACAAAAATAAGTAAACAAATGAATAAACGGAGATTTTTTTAACATAAGTCTGCACAGTTCTATATATATGCTTGTGATCGTACGTTCAGAATTTTCAAAATTGGTCAATGCAGCCCTATACAAAATATGCATTTCTCCAGTAAGAAGTCATATCCAGACACGAATAAAGGGCCTATGAGCACTATGTCTCCTTGAAATGATTTTTTTTTTACAGCGGCAGTATGCCTGCAGGGAACTCACGCAGGCTGCGACGGGTCCTGTACAAAGCCACCGTGTTTGAATTTGGGAAACTCAAAGGGAAAAAACCCGCGATATTTTCCTCGGAAAGATAAAACTGGTTGTGAAGTATATACGTCGACACGGAATTGTAATGGAAGGTTTTATAAGACAAAGGCCGAGTGCGAGAGTTGCTGCAAGTCATATTTGTCATAACTGGCAGCTTCCAAGAAATGTGCAAATAAAGGTTTTTAACGAGTGAATTAAACCTCTTTAATTCTGAAAAATGCTGCGGTCCATTACACATAAAAAGAGGGGTGTGCAAATTTCTTTACTTGCCAAATTTTGTGTGGCGATCCCTTCGATATAAGTAAATAAATAAATATACCGTTTCAGTGTTTTTATCTAGAAATTATACAGCCTTAGGAATAACATATTTTAAAATATTGAACAAAAATGTTTATTGTTCGTCTGTTCTCGCATTTATGAAAAACATTTGACTTTATTGATTTATTGTCTACTTAGGACAGGTAGTAACCGCAGATCCGGACCATGAAAAGGAAATAACAAGAAGAATAGGATTGGGATGGAGCGAATTTGGCAAGCACTCACAGATTATGACTAGCAGCTTACCGGTATCGCTTAAGAGGAAATTATATAACAGTTTCATCTTACCTGTACTCACCCATGGGGCTGAAACGTGGAGGCTAACCAAGAGAGTTCTACTTAAGTTGAGGACAACCCAGAGGGCTATGGAACGAAAAATGGTAGGGGTAACATTAAGAGATAGGAAGCGTGCAGAGTGGGTCAGAGAGATAACTCAAGTTACCGACATTCTAGTGAAAATTAAGAAGAAATGGGCTTGGGCAGGACATGTAGTGCGAAGAGAGGATAACCGATGGTCGCTTAGGGTAACAAACTGGATTCCAAGGAAAGGAAAGCGTAGCAGGGGGCGGCAGAAAGTTAGGTGGGCGGATGAGGTTAAGAAGTTCGGCGGGGTCCAGTGAATGCAGCTAGCACAGAACCGGGTTAAGTGGAGAAATATGGGAGAGGCCTTCGCCCTGCAGTGGGTATAGTCAAGTTGATGATGATGATGATTCTGATGTTCTGTCAAGAAATTGGGAAATACACGGCGTTTGGTGTGCCCCATAAATTTGACAAAGAGGTATTCCTGCAAAAGATAGCAGGCTATTCAACATTCAGGTGCGTTATTGGGCCTTTGGAATAAAAGGAGGTTTTTACTGAAGGTTCGTAATGGGATCCATGTTATTTCTTACCTATTTTAAGGACTACGTAAATTTCTCATGTCAGACAAACGGGCAATGTGCGTGTATGATACAGTTATATAGTTCGCTTTGCACTGCATCATTCTGCTTCACTGTGAGTTTAACACTTATTGAGGTTGCTGCCACAAAGGTTACTTTGATATGTAATGCATGAAAATTTAGAAACAAAACATGGATCTGGTATCATATTTTTCTATCAATGCCGACATTTTACAGCTGAAAGCTAAGCTACTCAAGCACATTTTCCTTCAGTGAAACGAATGGAAATGTGACATTAAAATTTATCCTTCAGTACAACGAATGACGCAGTTTAATAGTATTTAAATTGTATAAATTTCTCCTGGTGTTCCTCTTTTTCTTGTTTCGTTTTTGGCAGTAGCACTTGTGATGCATTAGTGTACTCCTCTTTCGGATGCCCTGGGGACATGCGACTGACCTGTAATTTCAAATCCACGAGATGCGAATAGATCATTTTTTTGGGGATACGAAAGTTTTTATTTCATAGAATTTACTATCGTGCCTTAAAATTTTGTTTACACCTGTATAATGCTGTCGACCATCTTTATTGTCCACGTCAACAATTTCGTGTAACCGGTATTTTCTTTTGGCACTGTATGCTTTGCTGTCAAGAGCCACCTGTCGGTCTCAGGTAGGGGGTGACGGAGAGAGGATGTAGGGGTTAGGTAGCCTAACCTTTGGAGCACAAAATGGACTCTGGGCTGCGTACCATTTGTCTAATGTGGTCTTCCCAGCTGAGCCCTATTGGGTCCAGTATAAGTTTTTCAACGCGGGCCACACTCGGCTCTACTTGGGCGGCCACCATTTGCCCAAATTGGTTCTATTAGGGAAGAATGTGGCTAGCCCAGGTAGGGTTGCGCCCATTCAGGCTGAATTCTTTAATAGCACAAGCCAATTCTTTAGGCACTTTGCACCCACTAGGTGCCGCCACCATGGAGGTCACGTTCAGCGTCCCACGCGGCCTGTTTCTCGTCCCTGTCACGAAAGCTTCCTCCGCGTCTCTGCAGGGAGGTCGTCGGCGTCATTTTTTTTAGGCACAAGCACTAGGAAATAAACGCAGTTCTTTGAAGCATGTCATGTACGCGACGTGAAAAAGATAGTTTTTGTGACGAGGTCCAACTAGAAGCCCGGTGCATTGCGTAGAGAAGCATCAGTGTGCCATCGAAAACCACTGAATTAAAGGTAAGAAATATTATTATCTGCTCCTTTTAGCACAGTGATTGTTGCACTTAAACCTTTATGTAATGTAAAAACCGGCCCGGATTATCTTGCAACCTAAAGGATGATGGGCAGGAATGGCAATAAAAAAGGGAAGAGCAACACAGAACGTTACCGAACCTCTTCAGTTCTTTCAACAGGTGTAACTGCAGGCTAGTTGTTCGCGGTGGTGGTGGTTTGTTCACTAATTATATAGAAAATACAAAAATATGGCTGGCCACAGCAGTTGGTATTCAATATCTAATATCCTAAGCACCCGAGCTGCGGACGGTGGAAAGAAAAGTGACAGGATGCAGGTGATATGTAGCATAATTTTTTTATTCCGCGATTAGCCATCCGCCAGATCACGAACGTAGCCCGTAGATGTAAGTTGTGATGGGGGAGCGTAGAGGGATCCTGGCTACAAGTGTCGAACCTCCGCTACAAGGTGCTCATGGTCGCCATGACTAATGATTGTTTGAAGACATTATAGAGTGGGTTTGTAATCACAGAGCAGAGCCCATGTTTGAGCAGTTTGTTCAGACATACACCTTACAGCAGCACGAATTGCGGCCAGTTCTGCTCCAGTAGAGGTAGTTTTATGCAAAATTAGATGATAAATGTTTGTCTCACAGCAATGAAGCCTTTTGCATGCAAAATTAGTAGAGGTTACCTGCCCTTCTGTATAGACTCGAGTACTCCCAATAGTCATTGTGTAGCATGAACAGTGTCAGTGCTTGAAGGGCTGGCATTGACTCCTTGATATTTCCGGAAAAGCAACGCGCACACATAGGAGCCGCAGACACCACAGTGGCGATGGAGGTCGTTCTGCTGGAGTGAACTCTTTTGGAATGGTTGGCTAGTGTGTTGCTATCTTTCCAAATGCAGAATTTCGTTTCTGCAGAGGCATCATCTGCCCAAGGGGCTACTGTGGAACCCTTGAAATATCTTTTATGTGCATTCGCTAATAATCTAGAACAATATATTGTAACAGACGGCGAAGAAGACGAAGATGCGCTAGAGAAGAAGAAAGAGGAAATGGTAACCGCGTAGCGACAGAGCACTGACTGCTGACACGGTGCCCCTGACCTCCCGTACCAACAGTTGTTCACCAAAGCCTTCAGCGTAACAGCTTGGAGGAGGCTTGCTGGGTACGCCCGACCTCGTCAGCAACGGCTCTACAACTCAGACCTCGCCGCAGTCGACGCCTTGCCGGTTTACCACCTGCTATCCCGAAGATGTCCCTGGACGGAGACGCTGCGCCCAGGTCGGCAACGAGCATCTTCTGGCCGCATTACCGGGAGACTGGATCCTTCGCGCGCTCTGCCGGTGAGGTTGTGGACGAATAGCAGACGCAATATCAACGCGTCAAACGGTATAACAGGTGGGACGCGACCGCGCAACTGACCAACGTGGTGTTCTCCCTCACAGACACAGCTCTTGGTGGCACGAGAACAACGAAGACTCCTTCACTTCTTAGACACGTTTTGTTGAAGAGCTCAGCGAGTGCTTCGGCGACACCACTACATAGAAGTGTTCAGAACGGACACAGGCTCACGTAGCACCACTTCCTGGAGTGAGCTACACCCAGTACATGGAGGTGGTCCTGAAGTTTTTTTAAACTCGCTTCACCTCGCATGTCCGACGAGGACAAGGTCAGCCACTTGGTGAAAGGCTTCGCCGAGGACATCTGATAACTCAAGAAACTCATACACAGCGCAGTTCTGGCCTGTAGAGTTCTGATTGACGTATGCGATTATTCAAGAGGTTAAGTCATTCGCGACGAAAATAAATACAAACGTCGGTGAATATCTACCACTTCACAATGCAAGCTTGAGGCAAGTCACAGTACCACCCAGACAGGCAACACTGATGCATACTCTCAACGCCAGAACGTCATAAGCGCCAGCGTGGAAATGTCTATAGGAACATTGCGCGACGAACAGATAGCAGCAACTGACTGATGCCGCTGACGCCGCTAGCGAGTGAAGAGAACGCACCATGATCCCTTGATAGCAAGCCTGCGTTTCGGCAATAAGAGAGCACTCTCGCCGCCACGCAAGAAGAGGGGGTGGGGGAGGGGGTATAAGCAGGGGCGAACGAGCGAGCGCGCGCACCAGTCAGATAATACGCACGGTCAGCGCCATGTAGGAAGAGGGGGGCTGAGCTGGGGGGCCGACAGGGGGGTGGAGCTGGTTACGAGGCCGACAGCGATACGAAACCGAGGAACGGACGACAAAGAGCTGCGCTCAAAAATACAATATATAGCTTTCCTTTTTCCTGTCGACAACACAACCTATTAGAAAAGTGGGGTGATGGATAGAATGAAAACGCAGACAGAGAGGCGAAGTGGTAGAAAATCACAGGCCAGTCGCAGTGCGCTAGAATTTCAGTCATAATACGTTCTTCACCGGACAATCAGTGTCAGTTGAGATGCGTTTGTGCTCCATTTGCTTCCACGGAACTGTAGCACAGAGGTTGCACCTTCAATTCTGATATCGGTAGTGAGCAGCGAAACGCCACCGGTACAGCCACGAAATGGATTCAGATGCACAGAAAGAAAGAGGTCGGTCACTTCATCAGTCATACTGTTGTAATGCATTTCAGGTGTGAAAGCCTCGTATTTTACCAACCAAACAATATTTTTCGGAGAAAGTTTCTCCTCTTTCTTATAAATATCGAGGTGAGACAAAAATCTCTTGCTTAGTGAAAAAAACGTGCATGAAAGAAATTACAGATCAATGCGGCCACCCGCGTTTTGTGAGCGACAGACTATTGAGGCATTTTGCGCACTCGTCGCCTCTCTGCTCCACTTGGTACTATTTGCCTCTCTTTGCTGCACGTGAGGCAGTACAAGCGGCGGCCTACCATTCTATCCTACATTTGCACGAGCAAACGCGCAGATTTAGATTACCAATGAAACAAACAAGAGCTGCAACTAACAACCTATTTAATTTACCACATTGCTATAATATGTACGGCCCGAGACTCCCAGATTATACTGGAGCCCAGATGTGGAATGAAGTCCCCAATGAAGTTAAGTAAAAAAACTTTTCGGCATCTTCAAAACACTATGTAACTTTCACGGAACTGTCGGAATGAATTGATTGTGTGTGTTCATTTTGAAGTTTTTCTGTACAAGCTCTGCATTAACATTGTACTTGTTTTTCATTTGGACCCACTGCCAGCCGTAAAGGCTATGGGTCCGACCAACTGTTCTTGTACTGTTTTTTAGCACAAATAAAGAAAATAAAGGTTAAAAAAACACTGCGCCAAGGAACTTCACCTAATAGAAGCACTGAAACGAATACATGTGATATAAAGAAAATTTCCACTGCGCGTATGCGCAATTACACGCCATATTACAACACGAACGCACGTCGATAGCAAGGCAATGACTGGCGTGATCCAAGCGGAAGCAGAGGCGACCTGCACGCCACCACCTTTCGCATGGCGTATGGCCGCCGGCAGCTGCCGGTGCCTCTTGTGGTTACACGGTGCAGGCAGTAGATGTAGCGCCCTCGACTCTTCTCGCAGCCCTATTGTTTTCGGTACACAAATAAAGATACAACGGGTGTAAAAAGGAAATAATATGTTTGTTGTTACTAGCTCAGCTAGAATTTTATGCCGAGTGGACGAGCAGCATATGTTCCGTTATATAGAGAGCTACGTAAACAAACAAGCTGGGGGCACACTCATATTAAGCGAATCGGCGTATTCCTGCAGTATTTTAGGGCTCACAGGCTAAATACTAAATAGAGTACGTTAATTTTGAAGCACTCACGAGTCATTTACTGGACGAGCACCAAAAAACGCAAGGTTAGGTCGGGAGTCTTTGCAGTCACGACCGCGAAGCTGCGGGTGAGCTGAGACAAGGCGGCGGCGGCTTGGAGGCTCTTGTTCGGTGCGGACAGTGAAGCGCGGTCGATTCGCGTTGGGTTTTTGCGATAATAGGAGTGCAAATGCGGCGGCACCTCAATGTTTCATGCACTCGCCGTGGCCAGACGGAACATAATTTTGCAAAAATTCTTTACCAGCTGAAAATGTTAAATAATGTGACTATATTCAAGACGCAAAATTAACAGGACGAAACAAATAAAAAAGCATGGACAAGTCGCTACTGTAACTGAAGTTAATTATTATGTTTCGTCCTGCTCCTTTCGCGCTGTGTATCTACTCTTATCGAATAGCAACTAGGCCAACAGTCGTTTCTTTGAAAACAATTAGGTTGTCTAAAACGAGCACATAACCGCATCCCATGAGGTATGCCGCTTCGTTTAAAAGTTTTGTCTGCTACTTTAATGTCACAAGGTGTGCTTTCGCGTCAACGAATGTTTGATTCGGATTTCCTCTTAGTTTTGGACAGAAAGAGCGACGTGCGAAAGTTCGTGAATTCAGCAACACAATGGCAACCCCTTCCCCCTTTCCTGGCACACACGGTGTAAGGAAACAATGGACATGTCTCTTTTATTTGTGGCAGCGCATGTTGCTAAAACAAGCTAACTCTAGTAACATACGAATATTAGGCTTGTGGTTATATGTTAAAATATCACAGTATGAGCCCATCGATTTCCGCCTCCTCGACAATCACTAGACGGAAACCAAAACAATGCCGTGCTCCTAGGATCAATGATGGTCGCATATTACAATGAAGTTTTCTGAGAGAAAAGAAAAAGGTAATAGAAATAAAATAGTTTGTTGAAGACAAAAAAGACAATAACCGAATGGCATCCACGGTATGCATACAAGAGTGCTGCCGACACCGCGAATAGCAGACATGGGGATGATACACATTAGTGAGATATTAGACGGGAAGCTGCTTTCGAAGTAATAAACAAGACTTTATTTAAAACATATCTACTGCACAGAGTATACTCAAGTTTTGAAGCAAAATATTTTAATGTGTGTGGAGTGAAATGCAATAATCAGTTTATGCTCAAATGTTAACTGTATTCACCCCATTTAAGGCGGTCGACAACTGTTCCCATGGATGCAGAATTGAACGCCGGTCATAGAAGCCGCTTTTCAATAGAGGCGGCAAGCAAGGCGTCCTTGTGCTATGCTGTGTCAGCGTACGTTAAAAATGATGAGGATGAAAGGAATCAAAGGTGGTCAGGATTTCCGGAGTCCTCCACTACGGCGTCTCTCATAGCCTGACTCACTTTGGGACCTTAATCCTCCTAAAGCCAGATAAAACCGAATAACGTGTTCCGCTGCGACATAAATATCTCTACAAATTTCATGTGACAAACCACTCAATTAAAGTCACTTAAGGCTTCCGCCTTAAAAGCTGTATCGGTGGATGATCATTTAATGAAAATTTTTTTTCTCAAAGAAGTGAATTGTAGTCGCGAGGTGGTTCCCATGCACATACGGCGATTTCTGGTGATAATTGAGCTCGCGAAAAAAACCTTTATATTATTGCTGCTTAAACTAAAATTTCTTGTTAATCTCTTCTTTTCAAGCAATGTAGTCTACTTGACACCTCCAGGACATGCGGTGTACACTGTCTTTACCTCCTTGGTGTTTGCAAGTCATGCTACTAGGACATGCATTTTCCACCTTGGAACATATCACCACCAAATGTAAACAGTGACTTGTTTCACAAATTGCAGTTCATTGCAGGCCAGTGGGTAACGCACTGGGCTGGGGATCCAAGAAATGGAGGTTCGATTGCCCGTGGAGACGTTTATTATTTTTTTTAACTCTCACTCTCGAAAGCGTGACACCTTAGCTAACAACCTTCTGTCGACAACGATGACTTTGACCTTAATAAATGATTTCCTATCACGCAAATAGCATACAGTGTCCCCACCCGCGTTATGCTGGTTACCGCGTTAGAAAAAATTTAGATTCGTTTTAGGAACAATATTAGCACCATAAGCACCTTGTGGGGGGAAGCGATGGTAGTTCGCTAAGGGTTTGACGGCTGGAGGCTACATGGCGGTGACTGCGAGAATAGACGGAAGAGCTAGTGCACTGCTACCTGAGATCATGCTGCCTTGCCTTGGCGATCCCCACAAGAGATGGTGATAGTTGAGGCTGTATTAAAAGGTGAAGTCGTCACGTGGAGTCAAATGCCGCAGCTTTTGGAAGTATCCGGCAGTGTGCTCACACAAGGTATTTTTTTTCAGGCATTGAACTTACTTCCTTTCACACACCCATATACTTTTAACTCTTTGGTAAAGCGCAAAACAGTCTATAATATACCAATAAGTATTTTATTCAGATCTTCAATCTCAAAACAGTGCAACTGCCATACATAATGAGGCAATGAGAAGTGTGGCAATCGCCATTTCTTCCCACTAATAATAGTTACGATACCGCGTGCCTTGTTTATTAAATATCCTGGAAAGGAAAAATGTAAATTTTGAAATTATGTCTAGAAACACTTGGGAATATTTGATGTCGAACAATAGTGTCGAGATGAATTGCGTTCTTCGAGTAAAGTTCTCTTTTGCAGCATCGAACATTTGAATTAATTAACCTGCTTGAAATAACTGTGCGTACATTTCGATTTAATTGTTAATATTGGCAATGGCCTGTTCGTTTGGCTTTCTGTTAAGTTTGATTTCGTATATGTGAATATTTATTTGAAATATTTTTATGATAACGGTATCTTTACTGTTGTTGTGAAGTACAACTTATGTCTATGTGTGTTGAAATATGAAAGTATCCTGTGTTTACCGTATCCATAAAAATCCGCTCTGCCGAATGACAAAGGGGCAAGAACCTCGTCACACTGCTTGTGGTAGCTGTTTTGTTCTTGTCCTGGAATTTTAATTATACACCGCGGAAGAATGCAAAATAAATATTGGATTTGATTTCTGAAACAGAAAAAAGAATAAATGAAACAAATGGAGAGGTTGAAGTATGGCTTGAACCTAGCGATGCAAACGCTCTGTTTTCGGGTATATCAGCAGTATTTCGGCGGTTCTTGTATAAAGTTAAAGTTCAGCACATATGTGTTGACGTTTCTGTTCTCTGTGATCTGTCCCTACTTCAAAACACTCTCACACACAATGCACCAGCACCAACAGACCCGACAGCTTGTGTTACGAAGGAAGAGCCAACGTAGACCATGTGTAGTTCCAATATCTATTTGATATTGTCAGGCAGCGCACAGGAGAGAACAAGGAAGTGTGAAAAAGAAGTTTGCGAAGAAAAGGAAGGATGACGAAGAGGAAACTCGTCAACGTTCAGTGAACGCACCAGCTAAAGTGCAGCCATCTCTGTTAATAAACCTAACAATATTCAGCACCGCAGCATTTTGGAATGCAACTGAACCAAACCGGGCAATACTATCTTCAACACAATAACCTAATTATTTCTGCGGGAGAGAGTACACATCGTGTATATCTATGGAACAGCCTTAGATGTTTTTTCTCCCAGGGTAAATAAAAAATCCGATGATTTTTCCTTATTTCTTTACTGGGAAACGGAACATCAATTTGAAGCATATTTAGCTTTTCTTGTAGAACTTCGACACCACTTCCTGCCATGGCAGCGAAAAAGAATCCGTACTTGTTTGGCTCAGCTGGAAACATAAACCGAAGGCTGTTCCTTTGGGGTCTATTGATATAGCCCTAATCGGCACACGTTCATCGTGTCGCACAATCTATTTAGCTTTACGTTTCAAAATCAGTAGGAGTGTCTTAATATATTCGTGGAATACTTTTGATAGCTTCGATGGCTTGAAGTAAGAATGTGGCTACAGCCCACAAACAATACATTCTTCGTTCTAGTCCGGTAGAACACATAGGACGTTTATGCGCAGAATGAAATACACTTGACAAATAGGTATATGATGTCTCCACGAAACAAGGCGGAGATATATCCAGACATACGGAAATGCACACGCTACATTCACTGTATCATACACAGTATCATTTTCCTAAAAACCAAAGCAATGATGAACAATATAAAAACACAAACCTCGATGGTTCAAATGCAATAAGCAAACACGTTATTAATGTCTAAATAATCCTTGAAATAGATAACCAATTATTTATTTGCTTGCTTAATTTTTTGTAATGAATGCCAGTCATGGACAGTCTCGAAAATACATGTACGCTCGATACTATCTTTAGATACAATTTGTGTATCGGTATTATGTATTGTGTGCTGAAAATGAAAGTATCGACGTATCGGTATCGAAAATACATTTTTAAAGTATGTATTTTGAAGATGCTCGATACTAAAGAAAACTTCAAATATTGAATGCGCTGTGAGACTTTGGGTTGATGGTGCTGGCTCAGACGGTAGTACAAGCCCTGAGACAGCTTGGCTTGTAGTACCGCCTGAGTTCGCTACAGATGTCCCGGCCCCTTATCGTTAACCACATTTACAGATTCCCTTTTTTTACCTTTCTTTAAAACTGAAGGAGGCAATGGTAAGTAGATGCTCATGAGGTTCTTTACTTTTGATCACCGAGTGCGTACCACGAAGCTGCTAAGCCTTTAACAGACACACAGAGAGATATGAACAAAGTGAAAACGCGAAGCGAACACGCAGTAGGGATCTCGCATACGGGCTCTTCCTACCCTTTGCCATTTGCCCCCGTCTCTGCGGCGTTTCATTCTCGTCAAGCAGTGCCCTCAGTGTGCTGTCGGACACAGTAACTTATGCGCAACCACAAACCCCTAGGCTCCGCATGCCGGCTCTGCTTTGCAGCATGAACGCAAGCTTCTAAGGTATCAGTCCACTACGATGCAGTCGGCTAACCACGTTCTTGTGTTTACAGCTTTTGATGGAAAACAAATCCATTCTTTGTAACTGCTCAGGGAACAGGCTTCCACTAGATGTCTTTTCTGGAAAAAATATTACGCCCAACTTTTTCTCAAATGCACGACATGAAAGCTATGAAAGCGATTTTCCAGCCAAGCTCTAATTACAGATTATGCGTTGTCAAACAATTTTTTTTGAGAAAAACGTTTCAGCAAACTTTGAAAAAAACTTGTAAAGATATCTCTATCTCAAAAACAAGAACTGAAATTTTTGAAATATGCGAATTAATTGACACCATATTAGCCACTTTCTGATAAAAAAATATGTCTATATTTTATTGACAGAGAGCCGTAGTTCTCTGCGACGCTAATGAACCTCGAGTTTTCTAACTACCTTCAGGATGCTTGAGTCAACACGGCTATGTTTCACTCTTACACGCTGATAAAAGGTATCTTCATATAAACAACACTGCGATGTGCTCGTGTGCGCATGTAGAGAGGCTTTTCTCATTTGCGTCCTTTTTAGCACGCCTTCGTCGCACTCTTTCAGGACTAAATGACGTTCAGCCATTTTATTCTGTTTTCCTTCTAGCTTTTAACAATATGCCGAGCTTGTAAAGTTTGTTATCGCACTAATGGCAATATAACTGCTCAGTTCTCCAAAGGCACACAAGTAACACCATTGTATTTTATGTATAGCCAAGTGTTCACAGGTCCGTTCGCATAAAGAGCATTAATTTAAATAAATATTTCGCTAGACTGCTTGTGGAAGCAATCGCTTAACTGTAACCATAATTCATTGTGAGTTCTGACAACGACAGCTGCTCAAACAATAACCCCGTGCTGGCGCTTTCGTTAAGCCCTTTAAGAAAAACTACGCTATAGGAAGGCTGTAAAGAATACAGAAAACACGGTAAAATTTCCTAATACCGCTAATCGTATAGCCACCTTTATTATGCTAGCATGTATGTGCTGTATCGAAGTATCGACGATACAGCACCGAGTATCAGTATCGAAACTCGACTTCGGTCCTGTATCGTGTATAGGTATCAGAAATACAATTTTTCAGGGTATCGAGTATCGGTATCGAAGATACTTTTTCGAAGTATCTTGCCCAGCCCTGATGAATGCTTAGTTTCTTTGAAAAACAGAACTTTGCATATGACGTTTTGAATTCGGCTAAGCCGCACGAAGAAAAAGGTTATATACTCGTACACACCAGTTTTCTTCCCATAGAGTAAACCTCAATACCACCGCTATGTTCTGTTCCTTCCTTTTGCCCGCGTCTGCCTGTTCTACTGTATGTGTCTATGTGTATTACCAAGTAGCCCAACAAATGGTAATTAGGACTATAAACCTCGCAACCAAGCTGCCCACTAAAAAATATTTACCTTTTTAGAATAAAAAGAAAATGTTTTAAAAACCAGACTGCTTGTTTTGCAATGTCATACGAAAACATTATTTTAACCGTTTTGCACCTAAACGACATCCAGTGTCAGCACCGCTTTTTTATAGCGTAGTTTAAATTGTGCCGAGACCGCAGGCTAATAATAAATACATTGCCTTTAGCCTAGGTAGCAAATGTAATGCTGGTTGTTACCTTTGGACACTGACATGGTACACCACGACGCCGACAAGTACAAGAATGCAATAAACAATATTGTTGTTCAATATGAAACGGTTTTGGTCTAATAGCGTCAGGTTACATCTCTCTGACATAAAATAGGCTAACGTATGGCATCCATGCGCCATTATTAGATATGGCGTCTATGCGTCTTTGCTGTACGACCTAATTAAATGACACCTACGAAGAAAACAGAATAAGTATTGCAAAAATGCCCTCGATTTGAAAATGGCTTGCAATTGTGGAAGAAGTCACTCTTCATATTTGGTGGTGATATGTTCCAAGGTGGAAAATGCATGTGCTAGTAGCGTGACTTGCAAACACCAAGCAGGCAAAGACAGTGTACACAGCATGTCTGGGAGGTGTCACGTAGACTACATTGCTTGAAAAGAAGAGGTGCGTGAACAAGAAATTTTACTTTAATGTAGCAATATAATAACGAGTTTTTTCGCGTGCTCAATTATCACCAGAAATCATCGTATGTGCCTGTGAACCCCCTCGCGACTTCAATCCATTTTGAGAAAAAAAAGCTTCTTTAAATGGTCGTCAACCGATACAGCTTTTAAGGCGAAGACGTTAAGTGGCTTTATATGAGTGGTTTGTTAGATGAAATTTTAGATATATTTATGCCGCAGTTGAACAAGTTATTTGGTTTTATCTGGCTTTACAAGGATTAACGCCCCAAAGCGAGTGTGACTATGAGAGACGCCGTAGTGGAGGACTCCGGAAATGCTGAACGCCTTTGATTCCTTTCATCCTGACCATTTTTAGCGTACGCTGACACAGGATAGCACAAAGACGCCATGCTTTCCGCCTCTATCAAAAAGCGGCCTCCATGACTGGGATTTGATTCCGCAACCATCGTAACAGTTTTCGAGTGCCTTAAAAGGGTGATGACATTTAGGCATAAACGATTATTGCATTTCACTCCACACGCATTAAATTATATTGCTTGAAAACTTGAGTTCATTCTGTGCAGTAGATAGTTTTCAAATGATTTCTTGTTTATGATTGCTTGTATGTGGCTTGTCTCATGTGAATGTATTGTTAGCGCTTCGTTCATTTTTGACAAAATCTGCCCCAACTGGCCCAACAAAAAATTTTCAAAAGCAGCTTCATCGTCTGGGAATCATTGGCCGTTGATGTCACTATTGTGTATCATCCCCATGTCTGCTATTCGCGGTGTCGGCAGCACTCTTGCATACACGCCGTGGACGCTTGTCGCTTAGTGTCTTTTGTTTCTTCAACCAACTATTTTATTTCCATATACTTTTTTTTCAGAAACCTTTATATTATGCGAAGATAATGTCTTTATGCGAAAGAGTTCTTTTGGCTTCCGTCTTGAAATTATCGAGGAGGCCGAAATCGATAGGCTCATGCTGTAATATTTAAGCTTATAACCATAAGCCTAATATTCGTATGTTACGAGGGTTAGCTTGTTTTAGCAACATAAGCTGCCTCATCTAAAAGCGAAATGTCCATTTTTTCCTACACCCTGTGCGCCGCAAAAGGAGGAAGGAGTTGCCATTGTGTTGCTGAAATTATGAGATATCGCACGTCGCTCTTTCTGTCCGAAACTAAGAAGAAACCCGAAACAAGCATACGTTGATGCGAAAGCACACCTTGTGACAATAGAGGAGCAGACAAAACTTTTGAATGAAGCGGTACTTCTTGAGATGCGGTTATATGCTCGTTTTAGACAACCTATTTTTTTTTCAGAAGAAATGACTGTTGGCTTAGTTGTTATTCGAGTAGTTACACGGCGCGAAAGGAGAAGGACGAAAAAGAGAAATAAACTTAAGTTACAGTAGCGACATGTCCATGCTTCTTTATTGGTTTCGTCCTGGTAATTTTGCGTCTTGAATATAGTCACATTTATTTTTTTTTTTGGCTGGTAAAGGAGTTTTGCAAAATTATGTTCCGCCTGGCCACGGCGAGTGCATGATACCTTGAGGTGCTGCCGCATTTGCACTCCTATTATCGCAAAACCCACCGCGAAACGACCGCGCTTCACTGTCCGCACTGAACAAGAGCCTCCAAGCCGCCGCCGTCTTCGTCTGAGCTCACCCGCAGCTGCGCGCTTGTGACTGCAAAGATTCTCGACCTAACCTTGCATTTTCTGGTGCTGGTCCAGCAAATGACTCGTGTGTGCTTCAGAGTAACGTACACTATTTAGTATTAACCTGTCAGCCCTAAACTACTGCAGGAATGCGCCGATTCGCTTAACATGAGTGTGCCCCCCGCTTGTCTGTTTACGTAGCTTTATATAAAACTGAACATATGCTGCTCGTCCGCTCGGCATAAAATGCAAGCAGAGCTAGTAACACCAAACATATTATTTCGTTTTTACACCCGTTTTACCTTCATTTGTTTTCCGAAAACAACAATGCTGCGAGAAGCGTCGAGGGCGCTACATCTGCGGCCTGCACTGTGCAACCACAAGCGACACCGGCCGCTGCCGGCGGAAACACGCCATACGAAAGGTGGCGGCATGCAGGACGCCTCTGCTTCCGCTTGGACCACGCCAGTCGTTGCCTTGCTATGGACGAGCGTGCGTGTTGTAATATGATGTGCAACTGCGCATACGCGCAGTAGAAATTTTCTTTACTTCACATGCATTCGTTTCAGTGCTCATGTTAGGTGGCGTTCCATGGAGCTGCCTTCGCTGCAGCACTCGTGCAAATGGAGGATAGAACGGTAGGTCACCGCTTCTACAGCTGCAAGTGCAGCAAAGAGAGGCAGAGTACCCAGTGGAGAAGAGAGGCGACGAGTGTGGAAAAAGCTTCAATGATCTGTCACTCATACAGGGCGGGTGGCCGCAGTGATCTCTAATTTCTTTCAAGCACGTCTATTCACAAAAAAAAAGGTTTTTTGTCTCACCTCGAAATTTTATAAGGGAGAGGAGAACATTTCTCCGTAAAATACAATGTTTGTTTGGTAAAATAAGTGGCTTTCGCACCTGAAATGCGTTACAAAAGCATGATTGATGAAGTGACAAACCTCTTTCTTGCTATGCATCTGAATCAATTTCGTGGCTGCGCCGGTGGCGTTTTGCTGCTGACTACCGATGTCAGAAATGAGGTGCAACCTCCGTGCTACAGCTCCACGGAAGCAAATTGAGGACGAACGCATTTCAACTGATACTGATTGTCCGGTGATAAACGTATTATGACTGAACTTCTAGCGCACTCTGACTGGCCTGTGATTTCTACCACTTCATCTCTGTCTTTGTGTTTTAATTCGCTCCATCATCCCACTTTGCTGATAGGTTGTGTTGTCGACAGGAAAAAAGAAAGCGACATATTGTAATTTCAGAGCGCAGCTCTTCTTCGCCCATTCCTCGGTTTCGCTTTGGCATCGGCCTCGTTAACCAGCTCCAACCCGTATCAGCCCCCCCCCCCCTCATCTCCCCTCTTCCTGCGCGGCACCGACCGCGCGTGTTATCGCTCTCCCCTGCTTTTACCCCCTCCCCCACCACCTCTTCCTGCTTGGCGGCGAGGGTTGCTCTCTGGTTGCCGAAACGCCGGCTCGCTATCAGTGGTTCACAGTGCGTTTATTCCAAGCCCATTTACACAGTGCGTTCATCCCATTTACATTGATTATTCCAAAGCATTTGATCCTTTAAATCATCGGACATTGCTCAAAAAGTTATAAGCATACGGAATCCGAGGTGGGCCCTTAGACTTAATACGTTCATATCTGGAGCATTGTATACAAAGTGTAAAAATAGGCGAAAATCTTTCTTCCTCAAAGCGTGTTACTATGGGTGTGCCTCAAGGGAGCATCCTAGGGCCCCTCTTATTTAATTGTTATGTCAATGATATTGTAAACATTAGTGCAAGGCCAGAGTTTATAATATATGCGGTTGACACAGCGCTCTTATTTCGAAGCAATGACTACAACGAGCTTGTAAACAACATGAATGAATCGTTGAATCATTTGAGCACATGGAGCAAACTAATTCATTAGAATTAAATGTAACCAAAACAAAAGCAATGTTTTTTTTTTTCCGTAAGACAATCATCGTTGCCAATAATGTCTCTAAATAATGGTGTAAATTTTGCCCATGCTCCTATTGAAATCGTTGATGAAGTAAAAACACTCGGCGTTTATTTTCACAAAAATATGTCCTGGGATAGGCACGTAAATGAAACAATTTCACGCCTGTCAAAAGTAGTGGGTATATTACCAAAATTTCATTTCTTTCTACCGGCCAAAATTAAGCTTCATATATACAATTTATTGTTCTTGTCTCAACTAAGCTACTGTTTCCTTGTATGGGGTAAAACTACACAAACAACTTTAAATCGATTATATGTATTTCAGAAGAGGGCGGTCCGCCATATAGCTGGAGCAGACTGCTACATTCATACCATGCTGCTTTTCAAGAATTTTATAATAATGCCAGTGGCCTATTTCTATTCATACAACTTAGCCGTTCGCTACAAACAGCACATTGCTACCTCTGAATCTACAGTACTTTCCATCGCCAATATAAGAGCACTTACACGAACGTACCCTTCACGTTCTACAGATACTTGGAATGTGCCTTTTGCGAGAACAACATTTGACCAGCAAATGCTCGCATATCTTCTGCCCTCTCTCTTAAGTTATCTTCCCCAAAATAAAGTTGATATTGAAAAGGTTAATAAGAGAACAATACATTTATTTTTTATGTCACAGATGTAAATATGCTTTGCTGTTTTCTTTCTTTCTTTCTTTTGTATTTTCTGGATTTCATGCTGCATTCATTTTGATGGTATTCACTGGCCCTGTTGATATTTCATTGTGTGCAGTTGTATTAAACTTTTCCGCAGACTGAATTATCTGGAAAAGAAAGATGTTTGTAACTCTTGTTTGAAACCATAATCTGAATTTTGGATGCACCAATATTTTAATTTTTAACCCCTTGCTGTTGCCATGTATTGGGGCCCGAGCGCCGTCAAGTGAATTAACGTTCACTTTTTTGTCTCGGGTCCCTCATTTCTTCTTGAAAGGAAAATAAACTTTAAACTTCAAACGCAGAGTCATGTTATCTTCATCGCTAGCGCCGTCAGCGGCATCAGTCAGTTGCTCTCTGTTCGTCGCACAACATTCCTATAGACCTTTTCACGGGAGAGCTTCTAACATTCTGGCGTCGAGAGTATGCATCAGTGTTGCCTGTTTGGGCTGGACTGTGACTTACCTCACGCTTCCATTGTGAAGCGGTAGATATCCATCGATGTTTGCATTTATTGTAGTCGCGAATGACTTCACCTCGTAAATAATCGCATACGCCAATCGAAAGTCTACCGGCCAGCACTGTGCTTGTATTGGTGTACGAACAACCAGCGGAAGAGAAAGATCTTGTGGACTGAGTATGCTCACAACACAGCACTCCGCGGGAGCACTGCCGATATGATATGCCTACGCGTCGCCGGTTTCCTGCATCACCCCTTCTGCAAAGGCAGTGAATAGCTGCAGTCAACCGCTAAGGTTTTACAGTGAGTTTGTGGTCGCCGGTTTGCTCACGACACTTTGTCGGCGGAATAAAGACTGACGTGAACGCTGTGGCCGTGCTGCACTTGGACCTTTTCCTTCGGGCCTGTCCTTCATATTAACGCGAAAGCGTTGCTTCGCTATGTTTACAGATTTCTGTCCGCAGACCGCGTCCGTAAACTCGTGTCCGCAGCAGTTGCGAGTAATTGAGAAGTGATAGAGGTCAGTGATTGGTGTCAATAAATAGAGGATGACGTGATGTTGCTGCAGAAAGAATAATTAGGCAAATAATGTAATTAGGTAATATTTACAGAAAACAATGTAAACGTCCGCAACAGTTGTGCAGAATTCACTTCACTTCACTTTCACTTCACTTTATTTCCTTAAAGACCCCACATTGGGGGTATTACATAAGGGCTGGGAGTACAAAGATTGAATATGATTGCCTGCATGATATTTATGAAGTGCATATTTAAACTGTTTACAAAACTTGATGGGCAGGTGATGGCATCAGCATCGTGGGGAAGGCCATTCCAGCCTTTTGCAGTGCGAAGAAATAATGATGAAGAAAAAGTGACCGTGCGGGCGCGCTGGCATGAAACTACTAGTGGATAGCCGGTGCGATGAGATATGCGAGCTGGCGGTGTGATGTAGGGTGGTTGGCCGAGGGAGCTGTAAAAAAACTTATGGAACAGATTAAGAGAAGCAATGCGACGACGATGGGCAAGAGGTGATAAACCTGATTGCCGTTTAAGTGACGATACACTGATGTCATATGAATAGGAAGAATGAATGAACCTCGTGGCGCGATTTTGGACAGATTCTAGTGAACTGATGAGATGATTTGCTTGTTGCGGGATCCAGATAGCAGATGCGTTTTCTAGTTTAGGTCAGATGAGCGATTGGTAGGCGAGAAGTTTAATACTTTGAGGGGCGTGCCGTAAATGGCGTTTCAAAAAGCCCAATGATTGGTTAGCTGATGCGACGAGGTTCGTTACATGTGAGCGCCAGGAGAGATCCTGGCACAAGGTGACGCCTAAGTACTTGTATGAGCATGCAGATTCTAGTGTGGTGTTAGCAACCGAGTAAGTGAAGATGTGGGGGTTACGCCGGTGGTGAAAAGATACAAGTTTGCATTTATTAGGATTAAGCGACATTAGCCAGTCATCGCACCAGGCATGTATTGCGTTACTGTCGTTTTGGAGCTGTGATTGGTCAGAGTTGTTGGAAATTGTGCGGCAAATAACGCAATCATCTGCAAACAGACGAACTTTGCAAACCAGGTTTGAGGGTAAGTCGTTTATATAGAGTAAGAATAGGAGGGGAGCTAATACAGAACCTTGGCGTACGCCTGATGTTACTGAAAGAGGGTTAGACTGTGTCCATTAACGAGAACAAACTGGGAGCGGTTAGAAAGGAATTGTTCGATCCACAATGAGACGTTAGGATGCAGATTTAGCATGGTTAGTTTCAGCAGTAAACGCCTGTGGGGAACATTGTCGAATGCTTTAGCGAAGTCTAGAAAAATAGCGTCAGTTTGTAAGTTTAGGTCGAGGCTGGAGTGAACGTGATGAAGAAAGATGGCCATTTGAGTTTCACATGACAGACCCTTGCGAAACCCGTGCTGTGAGGGATGAAAGAAGTTGTTACTGTCAAGAAAGTTCATGATTTGAGAATAGATGACGTGTTCCATGATTTTGCAAGGTATGCTGGTTAATGATATCAGACGCTAATTTAAAGGAGTATCTTTCTTGTCTGATTTATAGACGGGAATGACCTTCCCCACTTTCTAGTCATCCGGAATGCATCCTGTAGAAAGCGATTGAGAAAACAATAACAATAAGTATATTGCAGAAATGCTGTTAGTATTGCGAAGTATTTTGGAGTTAATTTCGTCAACGCCGGCCGATGATGAAGTTTTAAGGTGTTCGATTAGCGAGGAAATGCCAGCTTCAGAAAACACGACAGCAGGCATGTTGGACTGTATATTGGCGGATGAATCTCATTAGTGAAAACAGATGAAAAGGCATTATTAAAAATATCGGCGCATTCTTTGTCATCTGCGTCTTCGCCAGACTATTTAGTAAGAGTGATGGTATGTGCTGGGTGCTCACCTAATACCTGCCACAACTTTCTGGGATTGGAAGTCAACAATTTCGGTAGGTCGTTGTGCAGGAAAAAGTATTTCGCGTTGCGGATTGCAAAGAGGTACGTGCGTTCGGCTGCATAGTATTTTTCCCACACGAAAGCATCGTATTGCTTTAATTTTGCCGCACGGAAAAGGCGTTTCTTTTTGTTGTCGAGCCTTTTTATTGTTTGGGTATACCATGGTTTTTGGCGGTCGGAGAGGAAGCTTATTTTAGGGATGTATCTGTCTGTTAGTTCGATAATCTTGCTCTTAAAGAGGGACCAGTTATCATTTACTGAGCGATCGAGAAAAGATACTTCAAATGTTGTGAGATATTGGCTTAATTCGAGATTAAAGGCTTCATAGTTTCCTTTGTCGTATAGCCGAATAGTTTTGTTTTGATTTTGGCGTCGTGATGGGTGGAACTCAAATGTGGCGTGAATCACTTTATGGTCGCTGATTTCGCGTAGATGATAGATGAGAGGGCTTCCGGGTGGGTAGTTAGGATTAAGTCGAGGATGTTTGCACATCCTTCTGCAACGCGGGTCGGTTCGGATACCACTTGTGTTAAGTTGAAGTTTAGGCAGACCTCAATGAAGTCATTCGCTCCCTGTTGCCGACTGCTGTCTGTGTCTGCCATTGATTCCTAGAAAATTGAAGTCTCCAAAAAGGATGATATGTGCTTTTGCGTATTTCCTCGATAGCTGACTGATCACGTCGTTAAGTATTCGGGAAAAATCAGAGTTGGTATTTGGCGCTCTGTAACAAACGCCTTGGCATTCCTGCTGAGTTGCTGAGTTGCTTCAAAACCTCAACCATGACGCTGTTAACATTCTGCATACATTGTGTCAGAAGATTTGGACAACCCTGCAGTGGCCACAGGATTGGAGGAGGTCAGTTTACATCCCCATTCCAAAGAAAGGCAGTGCCAAAGATTGTTCCAACTACCGCACGACCGCGCTTATTTCGCATGCTAGCAAGGTGATGTTGAAAATCCGCCAAGGAAGGCTGCAGCAGTATGTGGATCGGGAGCTTCCGGACGTGCAAGCTGGGTTTCGCAAGGGCAGAGGAACTAGAGACCAAATTGCCAACATTCGCTGGATCATGGAAAAAGCAAGAGAGTTCCAGAAACCCGTCTACTTCTGCTTTATTGATTATGCGAAAGCGTTTGACTGCGTAGATCACAGCTGATTGTGGCAAGCTTTCCAAGAAATGGGAGTTCCAATTCACCTCATCTGTCTCTTCAGGAACCTGTATGAAGGAGAAGAGGCCACAGTCAGAACTGGGCATGGTCTTACTGATTGGTTTCCGATTGAGAAAGGAGTGAGGCAAGACTGCATACTGTCGCCCTGCCTATTTAACCTATATGCAGAGTGCATCATGAGGAAGGCCGGTCTGGACGAGTCTTCAGCTGGAGTGAAGATTGCTGGAAAACGTATCAACAACTTTAGATATGCGGATAATACCATTTTAATGGCAGAAAATGAAGTGGAACTCAAGAGACTTCTGATGCGCGTACAAGAAGAGAGTGAGAAGTTTGGGCTTAAACTGAACATTAAAAAGACAAAGATCATGGCGTCTTGCCCTATCATGTCCTGGAGCATCAAGGGACAAGAAGTGGAAGCTGCGACAGATTTTCTCTTCTTGGGCTCCAAGATTACCTCGGAAGGAGACTGCAGCCATGAAATTAGGAGACGCCTGCTTCTGGGAAAGAGAGCAATGGTTAGCCTTGACCGCCTAGTAAAGAGCAGAGACGTTAGTCTGCCAACCAAGATCCTTATAACTCGTGCTATGCTCTTTCCAGTTGTGATGTATGGATGCGAGAGTTGGACTGTGAAAAAGGCTGACCGCCGAAGAATTAACGCGTTTGAATTGTGGTGCTGGCGAAGACTCTTGAGAGTTCCTTGGACTGCCAGAAGATCAAATCAGTCGATATTATCGACCATAAACCCTGACTGCTCATTGGAGGGTCAAATTCTAAAGTTAAAGCTCAGCTACTTCGGTCATCTGATGAGAAGAGAGGAGTCGCTGGAGAAAGATTTGATGTTGGGAAAGGTTGAGGGTCGCCGGAAAAGGGGTAGGCAGCGAGCGCGATGGTTAGATGGCATCCTTGAGGCACTGCAGATGAAGTTATGTGATGTTAGGAAGATAGTGAGAGACCGGAAAGCGTGGCGCGACATGGTCCATAGGGTCACGAAGAGTCGGACACGACTGAACGACTGAACTGAACTGAACAAACTCCTAGCAGTGCGGTTAGGGGCGCGGCGCGACAATGTAGCCATACTATCTCGAGGTCTGATGGAATATTTATAATTGTACACGAGAACTGGTTGTGAACTGAGATGAGTACACCTCCGCCTCGACCGTATGTGCGATCTTTGCGAAAAAGGTTAAAGTTCGGTAAGTCAGCAAGAATTTCAGTATCAGTGACGTCATTAGTGAGCCATGTTTCGATAAGACTCAGCAAGTTACTAGAAGATGAACACACAAGATTGGAGATGATTTCGCGTTTCGGAAGAAAACTGCATATGTTAGTGAAAATCACCGAAAGGGAGAGATTAGACTGGGGGGCGGTAGATACATGAGCGGCTGGAAGCTTGCGGCGCAGCAACCGCTATGGTATCTCTTTTACAGATTGCGATGGTTCGTCGAAAATATATTGACGGGCACCGATGAACAGGGTCTTGTACCGCAAAGAAAAACGGTTAGTCTTGCTTTTGGCAAAGGTAACTATGTGCTTGCGCGCATTACGAACGCGACGTGAAAAATCTTCGCCGACGGAGTAGTCTGTGTCCTTGAATTTGCGGCCATTAGGTAGGATTTCTTCTTTCGTTTTGAAGAGCGCAAATTTGGCAATTAACGGACGGCAGCGGCCAGGTTCGTGGCGCCCAAGACGGTGAGTGCGGTCTATTGTTTTGAGGTCGAGGATGATGTCCAAAAATTCGGAGCAATGGCGAATTAGTAGTTTTTCAGAATCGGCCCACGTTTCAGATGGATCAGGGTCAGGAATATTGTAGAAAATCAGGTTATTTCGGCGTGACTGGTTTTCTGCTTCGTCCATACGATCCTCGAGATCACAGAGCTGTCCAGTCGCCTGAGCGGTGTGAGTGCTTATGCCTTCTATCTCTGTGCGTAGCGTCTGTATGGTTTGGTAGTGGCCTTCAAGTGCGCTAATGCGTCTGCTTAGATCAGAAATCAGGTTTCCGGTTGTTAGTAACTGGGGTTTGAGGTCTGAAACTTCCGTGATTAATGTCAACTGGCCGGCGGACAATTTTTGAAGTTCCGCAAGTACATTGTCGAGTTGGGCAGGGCCAGGGTTAGTCTCTATGTCGCCGGATAACAAAAGAAAGGAAATAATGACATCAGCACACTCAGTGGCAATTGCAAAGCAACACTGCGGGCTCGGCAGCTGTAACTGGAAATAATCACTAGATTTCTGAGCGTAAAGACAATATGGCTTCCTAACCTGCATGGCGAGGCAGAACGGGTTGAGTGACTGCATCGTGGCACAGGCACCGAGCCCACAGAGCGACGCCGGCAGCCGCAGCTGCTTAAAACTGGGGCGGGAGAAGATGTCGATGGCGATGGTGTTTCCAGTTGACTGTCGAGGGTCCAGTGCACTGGTGAGGTCAGCGCACGATAGGCGGAAGCGGTGACGAGACAAATATGGTTGAAAACGGCCGTCCTTCCCAGCCAGATGTCCGGTGGACAGGCAGCCAGACAGGCGGGGAAAAGCACGATGAACCAGAGGGGAGCAACCACCTGCATGGCGAGGCAGAACGGGTTGAGTGACTGCATCGTGGCACAGCCACCGAGCCCACAGAGCGACGCCGGCGGCCGCAGCTGCTTAGTGATGCTGATGCTGATGCGGCCATTCCCCTTTGTATCGGGGGATCACAAAAGCGGGAGATGTTGATGGCGATGGTGTTTCCAGTTGACTGTCGAGGGTCCAGTGCACTGGTGAGGATAATAAGTGGTGTTAATCGATAAAGGGTGATGCATTGCGTTCGAAAAAATAATTAGGCCACTAGGTAATAAGTAATTAATTAGAGGCAAAATGGTCTGATTAGCGAATGACTTGGCGCCACATTTGAATGTATCAAATACTAAATTAGTTTCTTAAACCAGTCAATTAGGGTGACATCAAAAATGTGACGTCACGCAACCGGAAGTAGAGCCGAAAAGGGCATAGGAAGGAATTGGCGCGCAATCGGAAATTTCCGAACACTAAAATGGGTAAACAAGAAGTGAAATATTGTGACGTAGAGGTTATGACGTCACGCAACCGGTAGTAGAGCCGAAAAAGAGCATAGGAAGGGTTTGCGCGCAATTTGAAAGTACTAAAGACTAAAATGAATAAACAAAAAAGAATATATGTGATGTAGAAGATGTGACGTCACGAAACCGGAAGTAGATCCGGAAATTGGCATAGTAAGGGATTAGCGCGCAAATTGCAAAATCGCGTCAAAAGCACTTGTGAGTAATTGAGCAGTCGTATAGATTAATCAGTTGTATCAATCAATAGAGGTTGATGAATGTAGTGCGAAAAATAATTAGGCCAATAGGGTAATTAGTTATTATTGGAGACAAAAATGAACAAGTAAAGGTGAAAATGGTCTCACTAGGGAATGGCTTGATGCCACTTTTGAATGTAACAAATACAAAATTAGGAAATTAAATCAGTCAGGGTGACGTCAAAGATGTGACCTCACGCAACCTGAAGTCGAGCCAAAAATGGGCATAGGAAGAGATTGGTGATCCATGCGGGCTTATGAATTGCGTATTAGGTCATGCGGCACAACAAAAGTGAAATGGAAGGAAGAAGCAGTACGAATACGGTGCCTTGAAAGGCACAAAAGAGATGCGCGGCTGTACGGCCCAAGTTAAGCTTTCAAAAGCGCCGTCCAAAATGGTGGCATAACCTGTTTCGTCGCTAGACGTCGCCTGTATCGGGCAATGGCTCTACAGGAACGACGATTTGTAAAAAGCACTATGGGCCCAGGCACTGCCTCTCGCAAATTCCCGACAACCTAATTGCTCTCTTCATTTCTCCGACCACAAAGCGTCTTTCATGACAGTCACGAATAGTTAGTGGAGTGTTTCGTGGAGGAGTACGTGATAAAAATTAAAGAACAGTTGCCTGTAATTGTACATACGTGTCTTGCTCGAAATATTTGCCTCAATCTCATCGAAAAGATAAAACAGCTGATGATCTGCGCTCAAATTTAGTATTAGGAAGCAACATAATCGTCGGGAATTTTTTGTAGAACAATATATCATTTACATAAATTTTTTCTTGTAAATGTCAGAAAAATAAACCTATGTGAAGGCTATTCAGAAAGATGACAATGCATCTATTTCATTTATATGAATGGTTGCGGTAGTATGTATCCTGATTTAAATAGTGTGGTTTTCTTATTTTAGAGAGACAATAACTATAGACCAACACCGATCTTGGACGTAAGCACGATGCGGTGGCGCTTCCATCGCCAACGTGGGCCTACTGGGGGTAATAAAGTAGGCTTAGCGCCCATAGGAATACATGGAAGCGAAATATTCCAAAGCTGTTTTCTAAATTCACGGGTCATCTGTGATGTCGTTATTCGGTACAGAGCAACATGAACGCCCTGGAACAGATCGTGGAAGTGTGAAATCTCATTACCGAGGCGAACTGTTTTTAAAACACCGCGAAATGTATGAGGGTGCGAGTTGAGAGGGCGGTCCCATAAAAGCACATGTAAACAAAACTTACCGCAACATTTTGCTCGGTTCAGCAGCTTTTAACCCTTCTAAATTTTTTAGTGAACGTCTTGTACGATGCCCCAACGTCATGTTGCATGACACACTATATTATCTTGTAAGTAATGCAAGTATGACGAGTTGCAGAACCGTTCACAAGACGATAAACTGACTGCGCACAGTTGCAGACAACCATGCACCACTGACGCTGTCGCTAGTAGACGCTCCGGAGCTGGAGGCGGCCGCGGTGGGCATCGCCAGCTGCGCTGTCGTCTTCTGCAATGCGCGAATCTCGTTCTGTCCATATTGTTGTATGGCGTTTGACAACTGTTTTTTGAAAGTAATTCTGTCTAGGACGTATCACTGGAGCGACAGTATTATCAAGCTTATTTACCCTATGTGGCAGCATATCAGGCTGTAAGCAAAACAACGTGATTCGCTACACCAAGCTTGCCATTTGGCCGTGTCTGGATAAATAACACAGTGTAAAACAGGTATTGCGCTCTGATATGTTCAGCGCCTATTGCTGAAGAGAACGACGACAAGCATGTTCAACGCGCGTGACGGGCTGGAAAGAAAACGACAACGAAGCTCGCTCCGACGCTCGTACGTACATGTGCTGACATGTCTCACTACTGATCGCAGAACGTTCTATTGACTTTTGACGACGTATCGCCCTGTGCAAGGTCTTCTACAACAAGTGGTGGAGGTGCCAGCAATCCCCTCAACCTGGAGCTTCGCAGCCGAGCTTTGCCTACCACTTCCGCAATGCCTGAGACCGCCAGCCAACCGCGAACCCTATCGCCTGTCATCTGTCCCGGTGCAGCGCGTCAGCGCTACCCAGCCATTTCAGCGGCACCGATGACATGAATGTAGAAGACAGGTTTGCATCATATGAACGCGTAAGTGCGTACAACAAGTGGGACGACACCGTGAAGCTCACAAACATCATTTGCTATTTGAGCGACGTTGCCAATGTATGGTTTAGCAACCATGAGAGTGACATTTCTACCTGGACGGCTCTCAAGACCAGCCTGACCGAAGTTTTTGGCCGTCCCGCTATACGTAAGCTTCGCGCCGAGCAACGCTTGCAAAGTCGGGCACAACAAACCGGCGAAAACTTCACCAGTTTCATAGAAGATGTCGTAGACCTCTGCAAGTGCGTAAACCCTACCATGAGTGACGCCGAGAAAATCGGACACATTATGCAAGGCATTGACGATGACGCCTTCCATATGCTCGTCGCCAAAACCCCCAAACTGTGTCCGACGTTATCAGCTTCTGCCAAAGCTTCGATGAGCTGCGCGAGAGGCGGCTTTCCACACGACGTGCTGGCCTTCAGCAGGCCACTCTTTCCAGCTTGGCTCTCTCCGGGGACGGTGCCCAGGACCAGCAGTCGCTAATTCGGCACATTCAGCAGTTTGTTCGTTAGGAAGTCGCATGCCAGCGTTCCTTGTCCACCTTCACTTGCCCGCCAGCACCTGCGCCTGCGCCTCCGCACACTCCCACTCTTCAGCGTGCTATACAAGAGCAGGTCGCTGAGGTTCTGCCCTCACCTCCTCAGCAGCCGTTGGTGGCTGCTCCTCTGATGTACGCTGATGTTTTGGCGCGGCCACCACCCCCGTCACCCCTGTGTGCAGCCAGCCTCCCCTCCTATACGAGCCTCAGGGACGCCAGCAAAATGAGCAACCTACAATCCCCCCTTATCGTCCGGTTCTCCGCCGTCGACCACAGCCACTCCTTTCCAACCCCTGGCGCGCACAAGACAACCGACCTATCTGGTATGCCTGTGGAGTCGCCGGCCATGTGGCTCGTTTGTGCCGCAGTCATGGCCCTCGTCCTTAAGACTATGCGCGTAAGCCGATGTACAATCTTCCTCCGTCCCCATCGCCTGTGTTCCCTGAGCCTCCTCCGCAGTCCTCTTCAAATTACGATCGCCGCTCTCCTGGCCGTCGTTCCCGATCTCCGATGCACCGCTGCCAATCAGCCGTTAACACGGAAAACTAACGGCCGCAGTTCCGGAGGCAAGAACTGCTCCATCAGGGACGAACTCAAGACCTGTTCACGTACCGGCCAACATTACTACCATATTCATCGAGGGAGTTCCTGTCGAAGCAGTTGTAGACACTGGCGCAGCCGTTTCTGTTCTTAATTACGCCCTCTGTCGCAAACTCAAAAAGGTGATGACGCCGCTTCCTGCAATTTCTCTCCGCACAGCCAGCGCTCAGGACATTCGACCGTTAGCCGCCTGCACCGCCCGACTTGTCATCGACGACGTTCAGTGCACAATAGAATTCCTCATTCTCGCCCGCTCATCACACGACGTTATCCTTGGTTGGGACTTCCTCTCCAATCATAACGCTATAATAGACTGCGCCCGTGCTGAACTTGAGTTATCACCCTTCAGTGACATTTTTTTCGACACACCCGCTGCTGCTGCCGCTACCGTGCACGTCGCAGAGGACACCGACATTCCGCCTTTCTCTTCAGTGCTTGTGCCTCTTTATTGTGCGGCTCTTTCCGACGCCACTGTTATCTACACACATTCGTTACGATGCGCTGACCAAAAATCCGTGTTGCTGCCCCATGCTGTGCTGACCATTTTTCGCAACTCAAGTGCTATTTTTGTTGGTAACCCGTGCCCCTGCCCTACCACTTTACTTCGTTGGCAGTCACTGGGTAGTGTTGCTTTGCTCGATTCCAAGCCCACCTATCCCTTCGGTGATACCATCGCCGGCCTTCACATCAGCGCCATAACACCTATTCCTGTCGTCACTCCATCATCCCTCGAAGTTTTCCACCGGTCCATCGACGCTGGCCTGACGCCCTTACAACGAGCCCAGCTTGTCGCCATCCTACAACGTTTCGCGGCTTCGTTCGACTCCCAGCAACCTTCGTTGGGGCGCACAACTACTGTTAGTCACCGTATTGATACCGGCACCCATTCCCCTTTGCGCCAGCGTCCCTGCCGTTTTTCAGCCGCCGAGCGCCGCATTATTGACGAACAGGTGACCGACATGCTTCAGCGCAACGTGATCCAACCGTCGCACAGTCCTTGGGCGTCTCCGGTCGTCCTGGTCAAGAAAAAAGACGGTTTCATCCGATTCTGTACAGATTACCGCCGACTGAACAAGATCACGCGCAAGGACGTTTAACCTCTCCCTCGTATCGACGACGCCCTTTACTGCCTGCAGGGAGCTGAGTTGTTTTCTTCAATAGACCTGCGTTCCGGCTATTGGCAGGTGCCGATGGCAGAGGCCGATCGCCCAAAAACCGCTTTCGTCACACCCGATGGGCTCTATGAGTTTAATGTCATGCCATTCGGACTGTGCAATGCCCCTGCCACATTCGAACGCATGATGTACAACTTACCCAGAGGGCTCAAATGGCACACTTGCCTTTGTTACCTTGACGGCGTTGTCATCTTTTCCCCAGATTTTCCATCTCACCTCCAGCGCCTTGAGACAGTTCTGCGATGCCTGACCGACGCTGGCCTCCAATTAAATTTAAAGAAATGCTGTTTCGGAGCACGGCAGCTAACCATACTCGAACATGTAGTCTCCTAGGATGGCGTTCTTCCCGATCCGGCAAAATTACGCGCTGTGGCAGAATTTCCCAAGCCAACTAATGTGAAAGAGCTCCGCAGCTTTGTCGGCCTCTGCTCGTACTTCCGCCGCTTCGTTCGCAATTTCACCACAATCATCAACCCTCTCACCAAGCTTCTGTCCAGCCACGATCTTTCAGTCTGGTCTCCGCAATGTGATGATGCCTTCGCGACACTCCGCCACCTTCTGACGACTCCGCCTATCCTGCGTCATTTCGACCCTTCTTCTCCCACGGAAATCCACACTGATGCCAGCGGCGTCGGCCTCGGCGCAGTACTAGCTCAGCGGAAGTCTGGCTTTGATGAGTACGTTGTCGCTTACGCAAGTCGGACCCTAACAAAAGCTGAAGCAAACTATTCCGTCACCGAGAAAGAGTGTCTCTCTATTCTCTGGGCAATAGCAAAATTTCGCCACTACTTGTATGGCCGTTTTTTTGATGTCGTCGCCGATCATCAATCCCTCTGCTCGCTGTCTGCTTTGAAAGATCCTTCTGGTCGACTGGCCCGTTGGGCTCTGAGGCTCCAGGAATATGACATTAACGTCATCTATTGATCTGGCCGTAAACATGCCGATGCTGATGCTCTCTCACGTTCTCCCTTGCCGTCTGAAGCCACTCCTGCTATATCCATTCTACATCCCACCGACACGCCCACCGATATGACTTCCGAGCAACGCAAAGACGCGTGGATCGCTTCACTCCTGGATTTTTTATCTGGCCGCGCTTTACGACCTCCTTGCCGCGCTCTCCGTCGCCAGTCTCACCATTTCGCCATTAGAGACGAGCTCCTCTATCGTAGGAATTACCTTCCGGATGGTACAAAGTGGCTGCTTGTAATTCCGACCCATTTACGCTCCGTGATTTGCTCCCATTACCACGACGATTCCCAGTGTGCCCACGCCTGCTTATTGAAAACTTTCACTCGCCTGCGACAGCGGTAGTACTGGCGTGGGATGTATCGTTATGTTCGTCGGTTCGTCCAGTCCTGCCAACAGTGTCAGCGCCGAAAACACCCACCTCGCTAACCCGCCGCTCCTCTGCAGCCGCTGACCTGCCCAGCTCAGCCCTTTGAACGTGTTGGAACAGAGCTATACGGCCCGCTTCCTAGCACATCAACAGGCAATCGCTGGATCATCGTTGCAATCGATCATCTCACACGCTACGCCGAAACGGCGCCTTTGACATCTGCTACAGCTCAAGACATTGCCTCCTTCATCCTCCATCACATAATTCTTCGCCACGGGGCTCCCAAAGAATTGCTGAGTGACAAAGGTCCCGCTTTCCTTTCTGAAGTTGTCAAAGCTGTTCTTAGAGAATGCAAAATCGTTCACCGCGCCACCTCCGCTTACCATCCGCAAACAAATGGAATGGTGGAGCGTTTTAACCGCACCATGGGCGACATGCTAGCAATGTATGTCGCTTCCGACCACTCCAACTGAGACTGCGTTCTTCCATTCGTCACATTCGCTTATAACTCTGCCACACAAGCAACCACCGGTTTCTCGCCATACTTCCTCTTGTACGGTCGTGAGCCCTCTTGTACCAAGGACACCATTCTCCCTTACCGACCGGATTCTTCAGAATTCACGACTGTTTCACAAGCTGCAACTTATGCCGAAGAATGCCGCCAGCTTGCCCGGTCCTTTACTTCTCACGCCCAGCAACAGCAGAAAACCACCCGAGATCAATCTGCACTTCTTCCTACTTACCGTACAGACTCTTTGGTCTGGCTATGGGTGCCTTCCTCCAGTCCCACCTTTTATCCAAACTTCTGAGCAAGTATCAGGGCCCCTATCGTATTGTCAAGCAAACATCCCCCGTCAACTACCTCATCGAACCCCTTACGCCATCCACTGACCACCGTCGCCGAAATCGTGAAATAGTACACAGTAACCGCCTGAAACCTTACTACGATCCTGCCATCGTCACATCGCCATGAGTCGCCAGGATGGCGTCTTTTCGCCCGGGGGAAGTTGTAAAGCAGGTATTGGGCTCTGATATGTTCAGCGCCTATTGCTGAAGAGAACGACGACAAGCATGTTCAACGCGCGTGACGGGCAGGAAATAAAACGACAACGAAGCTCGCTCTGACGCTCGTACGTGTGCTGACACGTCTCACGACTGATCGCAGAACGTTCTATTGACTGTTGATGACGTATCGCCCTGTGCAAGGTATTCTACTACAACAGATCATTCGGGGAGATTTAAAATTAGGTTGCCCTCGTAAAACGCACCACAATTTATCACACACTTCTTCAAAGCGCTGGTCAACTTTTATCGACCGGCCACCACTTCTGATACTCTGCGGAATGAGAAAATGTTCCGGTAAGTTGTGTTTGCATGTATTTCTACGGGTCTCCCTCCCAACTAGTCTCCCCACGTGTTTTTCGGTATTTTAAAAACAGTTCGCCTCGGTAATGAAATTTTATATTTCGCTATCTGTTCTAGGGTGTTCATGGTTGTTCTGTGTCAAATAACGACATCATAGATGCCCCGTGAAAAGAGAAAACTGCTTTGAAATCTTTCGGTTCCATGTATTCTTCTGGGCGCTAACCCTACGTTTCACCCCAGTGGGCTGCCGCGTCGCGAGCGCCCCCTTTCTTTATAAACATGGTGTTGGTCTATACATATGTAATGATATAAATATTTAGGCAAGTAAAATTGTGTTCACAATCCTAATTATAATTATTTTGTGATGACATATCTTTCGAAATCAGAGTCTTTTTCCAAGACTGATCTGTCCAAATCGTACTTATGAAAAGCTCTCCCTAAGACACTGCCTCTACCTCGTAATGCTATGAGTGGGGAATTTCTCTGTGTCATTTTAAATCGTTCTATAGCATCTTCGTTTTAGATTACCACTAAGGCTGCCGTATCCAGGAAGAAAGCAAACAGTGCGTTTCATCATTAATGGGGAAGTTTTGTAGCCAGATATCTTGACGCAACGCACAGGCAGGTCATTGCAGTGGAAGGACAATCGAGGCGATTTTATGGCAAAAGCAATACTACACCAGGGTGCAACCGCTCGTTACTGTGTGCCGTGTCTTTGTCCGTGTACGTGTCCGCGTGCGTGTTCGTGGTCTCTCATGACGTTTCAATTCACGTTACCCCTATACCACGGGCAGCAGCTGTCAACTCGAGTCGCTCCTTTCATATGGGAGGGTGATACCAGAATCAGCTTGCCAGAACCGTTTGCATTAACGCTATCCATACGACACGCAGGCACTTTCGTGAGTTTATACTTGGGCTTTTAGCTTACGCTCTCGCCTCGTCCCCTAAAGGAGGAGCTTAAGTGTCCACAATACCGTAACACCTTACACTGATAGTCCGTGACATTGGAATAATGTAGCAGGCAAAAGAAGTTTAAGTCGTTGCTTTCGCAGTTCAACTAGGGTTAACCAGAGCTAAACAACAACAAATGTTTTGACATGTCAATGGGAGATTAATACCCATGCAGTGCAGAATCTGTGAAAACAGATTTAAAGGGGAAGAGGCGTGTTCTGAACGGCCAGTTCTTTTACATCTATATATTTGAAGTCGCGCGACGTACGAATCAATTTTGAGAGAGCTGGTGGGAGGGAATTCGTGACTTTAAACAAGCAGTGTCTGATTTTGGGACAGCCCCTGCGCTAAAATCCTGCAGACACAACATTTCATTTACTGATATTTCCGTGCGCCTTTGGGCTGCTTTTTCACATTAAGAGTCTCTGGTCGAATATTTAGGGGCATCCCGCAATATGGAGAAGATTTGTAACAAGGGAGTCCGCAAAACGTATGTTAACTGCTGAAACTATAAGCAATGCTTGGTTGCTCATTGGTCTGATACGCATTTTTCCAACAGTTATGGGCGCTAGCGAATTTAATAAAAGGAATAACACCCGCGGCACACGTGCGTAGAGCACATGAAGCTGTTTTATTCTTTTTATTATTTTGGCAAACTTTTTTAACTCAGTGATGGAAACTAACATGACTGCCTATTCAGGGCAACAATGATGGCCGCTTAGTTATATTGTCTCAAATTCCTTCCTCTGATCTCGATAACCCCGTTAGAGAAAATTGTTTATTCCAGGCTATTAGCATTACTATTACAAAACTATTGCTTTTTCGCATCGCTGAGGCAGATTTTATTTCTGCACTACTAAAACAAACACACGCGTTCTTCTGGCCTCGCGATTTATCCTCCACCGAAGAATCTCAAAAGGTTTTCGGCTGCTATGCTTAGAGAAACGCATTGAATACTATTAGTGGCACTATCGTTCCATTGCACAGTGTAGCGTAGTTGACATTCTTACGGTACGGAAGCAGTTTCGGGGCACTGTGCGAACAGCACGAGCAGGCCGGGACCAGGTGGGCTGGAAAGAGCGGAACGACGGGACAGCGCCATATCGGATCATCTGACCCTTTTATTTTTTTACAGCTCCCCATCATGAGCTTTAAACTAAGAAATGAGTTGCGAGCCGTAGCGGGTAATTTACTAGAACTTGTCGCTCGAAATTTCTGGGAAGTTTTTGTTTAAATTGTTTTAAATTTGTAATTGCGAATTTCAGGACTAACAGTTTAAGCGCAAACATTGTTCAAAAGAAACAAGTGAGTGCACGGAATGCGAGGTGTGGAGGATTTTTGATGACACGTGGTGCAAATGTCTGAAAGAGGCGAATAACAATTTCGGGTGCAGATGTTGTGTGCTGTGCGAAAGCCTGGCAAAAGTAGATGAGGAAGCCGCACTGCTGTCCCGTTTGGTTCCCATATAAAGGCAACTGGAGCTCGAAAGTGCGGAAGATGATAGGCTAAGGCGGCAAGTGGCCGATATGTAGAAAAGTTTGCGTAAATTGTCATCTCAAACGAAAAGCGTGCTCAACATGTCGTAGAGGTGGAGCGTAGAGGTGAATAAGTGTACAAAGGTACACAACAAGCGAACTTATCAGTGGGCTAAATGCAAAATAACAGAGCGCGATCCTTGAAACGTTTCGTGGGGGAGTTATTGAGGGGGCGTATAAACAGTGCCACAAAGGGGGCCGTGAGCAGATTCCGGAAGAAGAGAGGGAGATGAAGCGTATGCAGTCGGTGTTATTTGGTGGATTCTCAAACATGAAAAAATCTAGCCGAGCTTTAAGAAAAAAGGTGAAAGAAGATATCCTAGATTGGATCGGGTGTTTCCCGGGAAGACATTAAGCTACGTGCTACAGATAACGAGAGACGAACTGTCAGAAATATCTGTCGAGCGTAGCATGGAAATGGTAGAAGCAGGATTAAATTATATTTTGAACGCTGAATAGGTTAACAATAGTGGAGTGGTTTAGGGAGTGGAAGATTTCGAGGCAGGCGCTCCGAGGGTGGAGATTGTAGTATGCACTTCACAAGAGGTTCTCGAAAGGAACCCCGATATTGAAATTGACCTGGCCAGGGTAAACCTGGAAGCGAGAATTAAGCTCAGAGATTTGTTTGGACGTAACAGATATTAACAAGGAAGTACGTAGACCAGGCCCTGGCAAGAAATTTCAGCGAGATGGAATTTATTTCAGGGAAAAGGTGGGCTTTGAGGTAGGATGGCGCCTGAGGTAGCATTTTAGTGAGTGCGGCAGAGTGCCCAGCATAGGGCGTCACAGTGAAACAAAAAATGTCATGCTGGAGAACAACTCCAACCAATCTACGAAAAGATGTAGAAATAAAACTAAGAAAATAAATTTAACTCCACTATCCATCAGATAAACATGCAAGGCGGCAGAAGGAGAACAAATTGGTTTGAAATAAAACAGCAGTTAAGAGATCGTGAAATTAGTGTATATATAATGGACGAGACACACCTCTGGGACATAGAAGAACTATCGGTTTGGTTTTTCAAGGTGATTCTTGGCAAGGGCACCACAGAACAACAACGGAAATTTGTAGCGGGGTTGCTATGCTGATACATCAAAGGACCAATTTTCAAATGGTAAAAATCATCTTTTTAAGAGCAGGTCCGGGTTTCAGAAACAATACCAGATAAAACGTATGGCTAGGGGGGGGGGGGGAGCGGTTCGTTAAAACGTGCTCGGTAAAAGCTCCCGGAGTATACGTCCCAGGAAACACATGGCTCTGGAATAAACGCCCCCGGATGGAAAGTCCCCATTTCCTATTTGCAAAGTCGGAAAAATGTCCCCAAACGGTTGCCATCAAACCTACTAGAAAGTAAAATATTCGCCATGCCTAGTTCCCTACACATCAAGAGACGAATACATAATTTGTTTACTGTTTTTATCTTAAGCTTTCATTTATGACTTTAGCTTTGCCTTATTTTATATTTTTCAGCCCCGTCGTTTTTCCGTTCTTCCCATCTTCTCTAGTACTGTGTACTACAAAGCTTAGTCTTAGCTTCTTCGTGGCAAGCCGCAGTGATGAATGCCGTACCGCTTCTGCCCGTCGGGTTTTGCAAAATTGCAAAACATGGAATTCATGTCATGCACTCGTAACAAAAAGAAATGGTAGCAACGAAGGAAGCGTTGCCGATCAAATGCGTCCCTAGATCATTCTGCGAATCAAGGCCATCATTGGTATGCGCTGGATTGTGTGACTTTGCTCGTCCGCATCTGCGCTCCATGACAGTGGTCTGATCTGCTACCCAACAGCGGCACCGTTAACATCGGCCTTGTTTTCACTTCGGTAGCAGAAGAAAGAAACTGGGAAATTGCACTGCATAGTAGTAGCCAAATGTTACGCCGTGCTAGTGTTTTCCACAATGATTTCTTGCCAAGCCTTCACAGTTCCTGTAAACGTGCCAGGAACCCAGTGGGAAAGTCCCCAAGCAACGGTTTGTTTTTGGTTCTTATAACCAAAAGTTTAATAAAAGTGGCCCTTTTAGACCAAGGAGTTCACAAAAGAATTACTCTCTGAGTTGCTTTCACCATCAGGGACATTTTTCCTGGGGACCGCTTTTTTTCCGGGACCGTAAACTTCGCCGACAACCGCCTAGAGTAGCCTATTTATCGACATGGGTCGGATGCAAACATAAAAATAGGGAAGCAGTTAAATGTCTCAGTCAATATATCTAACAGTTTGGAGGTGGGGCTGAGATAAATTTATCGGATGAAATGAATAGATCCATTGAGCATCTGAGTGGACATACCTATGACTAGATGCATTGAGCATCTGGGTGGACATACCTATGCCAACGTGAAGGTAATGCTAGATATCTGTGAGTAGTTTAACGTAGTCATTGTGAATAGAGAAAGAAAACGTGAAGACCAGATCACGTGAGAATTCTGGTATAGGTGAACGACCATTGACTACTCATTGGTGTTTCCAGGAACCTTCAATAAGGTAGCGAGGATAGAAACAGATGAGAAAGACGCGTACAGCCTGGGAAGTTGCATAAATATCTTAGGAAGCAGATGGAATAGCTGGTAGAAAGGAAAAATAAGAAACCACGAAAAATGAATGCGCGACTCAATTATAGAGGCGGCCAAAATATTCTGGGGCTATATAAGCTGCAGCGGTGCAGCGGTGGCGTAGCGGTAGAACATCCGCCTCGCATGCAAGAGGACCGGGGTTCAAATCCCGGTGCCGCGCAATTCTCCACCGGATGACAAAAAAAAAAAAAAAAAAAAAAAAAAACGCGTGTCGATGGAATTGCATATACAGGTTTGGGGTGCGACCTGATGCCGGTGAACACCTCCGGTAACGCACTCCCTCACCAGAACAGGAGTTGGCCACCCTGGTGCAGTAATTGGCCACAACCTCCTATGATAAGCTCCATAAAGCCCCGGCCCTCAGTCACCAGCGGCTGCGGAACAACTGACCCCGGCGGCGGTCAGACCTGTGACGCAGCAGGGGGTGCTAAGAAAGCCTGGCTCCGCTGGACAGGCCGCCATTGGAAACTGACCCTGGCAACGTTTAATGCTAGAACCCTTGCTAGTGAAGCTAGTTTAGCAGTGCTGTTAGAGGAAGTAGAGGGCATGAAATGGGATGTCATAGGGCTTAGTGAGGTTAGGAGGCCGAATGAGGCATATACTGTATTGAAGGATGGGCATGTACTGTGTTATCGAGGTTTACCAGAGAGGCGACAACTAGGGGTAGGTTTTCTTGTCAATAAGTATATAGCGGGTAATATAGATGAATTCTATAGCATTAATGAGAGGGTTGCAGGCATCGTAATTAGGCTTAATAAGCGGTATAAACTGAAGGTTGTACAGGCCTATGCACCTACATGTAGTTATGATGACCAGGCAGTTGAAAGCTTCTATGAAGATGTAGAATCGGCAATGCGAAAAGTAAACACGCAGTATACTGTACTAATGGGCGACTTCAATGCCAAGGTAGGGAAAAAACAGGCAGGAGACAAGGCAGTAGGTGACTATGGCATTGGTTCTAGGAATAGCAGGGGGGAGTTACTAGTTGAGTTTGCAGAGCGCAATAACTTACGAATCATGAATACCTTCTTCAGCAAACGGAAGAACCGGAAATGGACATGGAAAAGTCCTAACGGAGAGACTAAAAATGAAATCGACTTCATAATGTGTTCAACCCCCGCCATTGTGCAGGATGTAGAGGTAATCGGGAAAGTTCGATGTAGTGACCATAGGATGGTGAGGTCCCGAATTAGCCTAAATCTGAAGAAGGAACGCAATAGATTAGTAAGAAAGAAACCCATCAACGAATTAGCGGTGAGGGGGAGGGCAGAAGAGTTCAGAATCTCGCTACAGAATAGGTTTTCAGCTCTAACTGAGGATGGCGACATTACCCTAGAGGCAATGAACAATAATTTCAGAGATATCATTACTGAGTGCGCAGTAGAAGTAGGCGGTAGGATAGTTAAAGAGGATACCGGTAAGCTGTCTAAGGAGACGAAAGATTTGATTAAGAAACGGCAGAGTATGAAAGCTTCCAATCCAACAGACCAGATCGAATTGGCCGAGATATCAAAGCTAATCAATAAGCGCAAGGTGGCCGATATAAGGAAGTATAACATGGAGAAAATTGAGCATGCTGTAAAGAACGGGGGAAGCCTTAAAGCGGTAAAGAAGAAATTGGGCATAGGCAAAAACCAGATGTATGCGATAAGGGACAAGGCGGGCAACGTCATCACTAATATGGACAAGATAGTCAAAGTAGCCGAGGAGTTCTATACAGATCTCTACAGTAGCCAAAGTAGTCAGGACCGTAGTGAGATTGGCGGTAGGGAAAAACAGTCAGACATTCCACCAGTGACGAAGGACGAGGTCAAGAAAGCACTAGAAACTATGAAAAGGGGGAAATCAGCTGGAGAGGATCAGATAACTACAGATTTGCTGAAGGACGGGGGGGATATCGTGCTAGAAAAACTGGCCACCCTGTATACGCAGTGCCTGGTGTCATCGACGGTACCGGAAGCATGGAAGAATGCAAACATTATCCTCATTCACAAGAAAGGGGACTCTAAGGACCTTAAAAATTACAGACCAATCAGCTTACTGTCTGTTACGTATAAGGTATTTACTAAGGTAATCGCCAATAGAATCAGGACAACCTTAGACTGCAATCAAGCAAAGGATCAAGCAGGGTTTCGGAAACGGTACTCTACTATCGATCATATCCATACCATCAATCAGGTGATAGAAAAATGCTCGGAATATAACCAGCCCTTATACATAGCATTCATTGATTACGAAAAAGCATTTGACTCAGTTGAAACCTCGGCGGTGATGCAGGCATTGCGAAATCAGGGGGTAGACGAGCCGTACGTGAAAGTGCTGGAAGATATATATAGTGGCTGCACAGCAACCATAGTTCTACATAAAGAAAGCAATAAAATTCCCATAAAGAAAGGTGTTAGGCAAGGAGACACAATCTCCCCAGTACTATTCACAGCTTGTTTAGAGGAAGTATTTAGAGACTTGGAATGGGAGCAGTTAGGGATAAGGGTAGATGGAGAATACCTCAGTAATCTGCGATTTGCTGATGACATTGCCTTGCTAAGCAACTCGGGGGATGAACTGCAAATAATGATTGATGACCTAGACAGAAAAAGTAGAATGGTAGGCTTGAAAATCAATATGCAGAAGACTAAGGTAATGTTCAACAGCCTCGGGAAGGAACAGCAGTTTACATTAGGTAGCGAAATACTGGAAATAGTAGGCGAATATGTCTACTTAGGACAGGTAGTAACCGCAGATCCAGACCATGAAAAGGAAATATCAAGAAGAATAAGATTGGGATGGAGCGCATTTGGCAAGCACTCGCAGATTATGACTAGCAGCTTACCGGTATCGCTCAAGAGGAAAGTGTACAACAGTTGCATCTTGCCTGTACTCACCTATGGGGCTGAAACGTGGAGGCTAACCAAGAGAGTTCTACTTAAGTTGAGGACAACCCAGAGGGCTATGGAACGAAAAATGGTAGGGGTAACATTAAGAGATAGAAAGCGTGCAGAGTGGGTCAGAGAAATAACTCAAGTTAATGACATTCTAGTGGAAATTAAGAAGAAGAAATGGACATGGGCAGGACATGTAGTGCGAAGAGAGGATAACCGATGGTCGCTGAGGGTAACAAACTGGATTCCAAGGGAAGGAAAGCGTAGCAGGGGGAGGCAGAAAGTTAGGTGGGCGGATGAGATTAAGAAGTTCGCAGGGGTCAAGTGGATGCAGCTAGCACAGAACCGGGTTAAGTGGAGAAATATGGGAGAGGCCTTCGCCCTGCAGTGGGTATAATCAGGCTGATGATGATGATGATGATGATATAAGCTGCCTGGGCAAAATAAATTACAAGGAGCAGGAACAGGTTCAAGACACCGAAGGAAAACGTCTAGAGGGGGATGTTGCCATAGAATATAATACATTAGTTATTGCCGAATCATTTACGCGCGATGTTGTGGTAATCTCACCGAATGAAAAAGCAGCATCGAACCGCATGATGGAAAGGAGCTTACAATGGACAAATCATAAGTGAAAGAAGTCGGAGACGAATATTCCTGTGTGCAGAGTCACAGTGATGGACGAAATTTTATCTAGCTAATTACGTGGCTTGATCCGAGAAGCAAGGAAATGTTTGTAAAGTCACTGAAAGCAGCCAAAACAAATAAAAGAAATTGAACAGCTGGCGAATGAGTCTAGATGGATTTATTGTATAAAAGAAAAAGAGATACGAAGAACTTGAACTCCTTTTCACCGATTACGATAACGTCAGTTACGTGCAGACTGGTATGTATGTAGCAAAACTCTAAATTCAGGCATGGCTAGAAAGTAATAATGCACTGGGTGAACTGGGCGAACTGCAAAACCGGTTCATTAGTATTAGGCGCCGAGATAGTAGCATTTCCTTAATAACCCTATCCTCGAAACCTGGCTTTGGCGACCGCTCTTCGCTGTAAGCGAAGAGCTAGGCAACATATTTGAACCTAAGAAAGCGAAAACAAATATTCGAATCTATGGCATTGGTAAAGTACTAATTAAGTTATTACGAAAAATACCGAGACATAATAAAGTTGAGATTGTATGGGAGGGGTTCAGAAGTACATCTATTGTCGAGGTGTTGAAAGGAATGAGGCAAGGCTGTCCGATATACCGCCTTAATTCATGATTTACACGGAGAATATGGAAAAGGGTCTGCAAGAAAGCAACCTTGCTTTTAAAGTCTCCTATAAGCTAGGTGGAACAAATGTAGAATAAGTGCTTCCATGATTAATGTAGTGTATCTTTATCGCATCGTCACGACACTGCATTTCTTGCGCCATCACTTATCAGCCACGCAAGTAGCGGTGGGCGTATCACTCGTTCTTCATGCTATAAAAACGGCTGTGCATCAATAAAGATTGTTCAGTTCCACCCTGGCGTCCGACTGAGTTACAACAGCTGGCGACGAGGCGGCGACGGTGACGGACGGCGATGGCCGTCGGCAGGATCGGCGAGTACCGTCTCGGCACGAACGCGTCATGGGACGAATACGTCGAGCGCCTGGAAATGTTCTGCGAAGCGAACCAGATAACGAAGGAAGAGCAGAAGAGGGCAGTCCTGCTGAGTTGCTGCGGCGAAGAGGCGTACGGGCTCATCGTAACTTTGGTGAAGCCAGCAAGACCGACAACAGCAACTTACGATGAAATTAAGACAGCGGTTCGCAAGCACCTGCATCCGAGGCCTTCAGAGCTGTACGCAAGATTTTTGTTCTACAGAAGAAACCAGGCTGCCGAGGAATCTGTTGCGGACTACGTAACGGCGCTGCGGAAGCTAGCCGAAGACTGCGGGTTCAGCGACAAGCAACTCCCACTGGACATCATGATGCGGGATCGTTTCGTATGTGGTCTCCAAAACGAAGGAGTTCAGCAGCGACTACTCGCAGAAAGCGACCTTACATTTACGGTTGCATACGACTTGGCCGCGACCGCAGAAGCAACAGCCAAGCAACAGCAAGACATACGGAAGCAAGGCCGAGACGAGACAGCGGACAACCAGGGTGTGATACAAGTAACCCGCCCGAAACAAGCCTTCAAGAGAGAGAGCTGGAACTGCTACCGGTGCAACGGTAAGCACGCTCCTCATTTATGCCGTTTCAGAAAAGCGACATGCTTCAAATGCAAAAACGTTGGCCACATAGCAAAGGCTTGCCGTTCAAAAGACGAACCTAGAGAGGCCCGGAAGACCATACGTCAGGAAAAAAGGGCAAATAACGACAAGGGCGTGTACGAAATGAGTGCATTATTTTCACTCTGCGAAGTGAATGAGCAGGACCAGAAGTTCATTGTTCAAGTCGTAATTGAAGGGCATGAAGTCCCGATGGAGGTTGATTCCGGAGCGTCGTGCTCAATTGTGAGTGAAGACACATTTCGAGCAATCGAGGGAAGCGGGTGTAAAATTCCGCTGAAAGATTCCGGAACAACTATCGTAACATGGTCCAAAGAGGCGTTACCTGTTTTGGGTCGTGCAGTAGTCTTTGTGGAATTCAAAGGCCGGAAGGCAAAGCTACCTTTGCTGGTAGTAAAGAAGCAAGGCAACAGCCTTATTGGACGAAACTGGTTTACTCCGTTAGGCATTGGCTTGCGAGGAATCCAACAAATGAGCGTGGAAGACGTGCCTTCAAGATTTTGTGAAGTGTTTCGCAGGGACCTTCCTGGCTTCAACGGACCCCCAGTTCATATCGAGCTGAAAGACTACGCCCAACCAGTGTTTCTCAAAAGTCGACCAGTGCCACTGGCACTCAAGGATGCCGTGGCCGAAGAAATTGACCGCTTGGTGCAACAAGGCGTATGGGAACCCGTTGAATACTCAAACTGGGCTACGCCACTGGTAGTGGTAAGAAAAAAAGACGGCACTTTGCGTTTGTGCGGCGACTATCGTAGCACAGTAAACAAGTCTCTAAAAAACAGCGGGTACCTACTGCCCACTACAATGGAAATGCTGACTACTTTGGGTTCAAGCAAGTGGTTTACTAAGCTAGATCTAGCCCAGGCTTATCAACAGCTTACGCTAGACGACGAGTCGGCTGAGGTGCTCACAGTTAACACGATTAAAGGACTTTTCAAGGTTAAACGTTTACCTTTTGGTATCTCAGTGGCTCCGTGGGTGTTTCAACGCGTCATCGACACACTCTTAGCAGGCATTCCCGGCGTGAAAGCTTATCTCGATGACATCTTGATATCTGGAAGCAATGCCGAGGAGCACGCCGAGCGATTGCAGACCGTACTAGAGCGTCTTCAGAAGGCACAGCTAAGAGTAAATAAAGAAAAGTGTGAATTCAAACAAACAAGCATTGAATTTTTGGGTCACAAGATTGATGACGCAGGCATACACCCCAGTCAAAGCAAGACGGACGCCATCCAGCAAGCGCCGGCGCCCAAGAGCAAGAGAGAGCTGCAAGCTTTCTTGGGGTTGCTCAATTTTTACAGCAGTTGCCTCAAGGGAAAGACGGAAGCGGCCGAGCCACTGTACAGACTCCTCGATCGTGACCATGAATGGGAGTGGACAGGTGAGCACCAATGTGCCTTTGACAAGCTGAAACAATTGCTCAGCTCAGACTCTGTACTAGCTCCTTATGACAGCAAGCGTCCTTTGGTTTTGTGTTGCGACGCATCTCCTGTTGGGGTGGGGGCAGTACTAGCTCATCGTGCAGATGATGGAAAAGAGCAGCCTATTGCCTATGCTTCACGAACTCTTGGCTGTAGTGAGCGAAACTATGCCCAAATTGATAAAGAGGGATTGGCTGTGGTATTCGGCGTAAAAAGGTTCCACCAGTATCTGGCAGGACGAGAATTTACGGTGATAACTGATCACAAGCCGCTACTCGGCTTGTTTAACCCAGACAAGCGAGTGCCCGAAGTTCTGTCGCCCAGAATGCTTCGTTGGATTTTGTTGTTGTCTGCATATAACTATCGCTTGGAGTACAGACGAGGCGAAGACAACGCCAATGCCGATGCACTTAGTCGTCTGCCAGCTCCGGGAGACGAAGATGAGCCACAACCACCTGGAGACGTGCTGCTGTTAGAAGCTGTTGAAGACGCGCCACTGCAGGCGACGGACATCGCAAAGCTGATCAAGACGGACAAAGTCCTATCCACGGTAAAGGAATGGCTGCTCAGTGGCTGGCCTTCAACGCAACTGGACAGCAAGTTCGCGCCTTACGAGGTGAGGAAGACTGAATTGTCTCTGCATCGTGATTGCGTACTGTGGGGGAATCGCGTAGTCATTCCGAACGCAGCTAGAGAAAGGGTGCTTCAACTCCTGCATGCCAATCACCCAGGGATGAGTGCCATGAAAGCTTCAGCTAGAGGACTCATGTGGTGGCCGAAAATGGACCACGAAATTGAGGAATTCGTGCGGCACTGTCAACCATGCCAGAGTAATCGGCAAAGCGATCCGAAGGCTCCAGTGCATTTTTGGATAAAGCCAGATCAACCTTGGAGTCGACTACACATTGACTTCGCGGGCCCCGTCAAGGGAGAAGTATTTTTAGTCGTAGTGGACGCATATAGCAACTGGGCAGAGGTCGAAATCATGCCTTCCATGAAGGCTACGGCGGTTATCACCAGTTTAAGAAAGATGTTCGCGACTCATGGCGTGCCAGATGTTATCGTTTCAGATAACGGCACAGCCTTCACAAGCTCAGAGATGCAAACATTTTTGAAGTGTAATGGTGTGCGTGCAGTTTTCACTGCACCTTATCATCCAGCCAGCAACGGCAGGGCGGAGAGGATGGTAAGAGAAGTTAAAGAAGCATTAAAGAAGCAGCAGGAAGGGTCGACGCAGTGCAAGATTTCGCGGTTCCTGTTTAAACAGCACACGACGCCGCATGCCATCACAGGGAAATCTCCGGCAGAGTTGATGTTCGGGCGTAGGCTGAGGACAGCGTTGGACAAGCTTCATCCGGATAGGCAACACGTGCCTGAGCTCCCACGGCCAGATACTAAAAGGTTTCGTGTCGGTGACTCAGTTTATGCTAAAAGCTTTTGTCCAGGTCCAAGGTGGAAAGCGGCCAGGGTTGTGGCTGTGAGAGGCCCTGTGTCGTACACGGTTCTGCTGGACAACGGTGAGCGCCATCACAGGCACCGGAACCAGTTGAGGTGCGCCTGGACCAGACCCGAGCCTGACCAACTCACAAGTGCGGACTACCACGTCAGGCTCCCTCCTACTGCCAGGCGGCCAGAGAAATCGCCTGCCACCGCGGAAGCAACGCCGGAAGCACGTTCAGGTCAAGCTACACAGGAATCAATCGAACCGAGAAGATCAGCACGTGTTCGACGACCTGTTGTGCGTTACGGCATTAATGATTAGCCAACATCATGATTGTGTTAATAATCTTAGGGGAAAGGAATGTAGTGTATCTTTATCGCATCGTCACGACACTGCATTTCTTGCGCCATCACTTATCAGCCACGCAAGTAGCGGTGGGCGTATCACTCGTTCTTCATGCTATAAAAACGGCTGTGCATCAATAAAGATTGTTCAGTTCCACCCTGGCGTCCGACTGAGTTACAACAATTAACGTTGCAGAAGACTTTGTTATGTTAGCCGACAGCCAGGAAGATTTGGAAGCATTGGTTATTATATATGGGTATACCAGAGAGATACAGTCGGCTTTACCCTGAGCGCAATCAAGTCGCATCTGATGGTATTCAATAATTGCAGCGACAAAAATCTTACGATAAAAGGGGTATCAAAACTAGAAGAGTACAAATATTTCTGGTTATGGATAAACGAAGGTATAGATTAACATGCAAAAATTTGGAGGACGCTTAAGCTTCTCCTTTAAGAATGGAACGTGATAGCGTTATCGCGCCCCGTTCGCACCGTCTAATCATTTGCTTGTCGAGCTGTTGAGTGACACAAAACGTAGTTCACATGATACAACCCTCGTTAACTTGTCCAAAGCATGACTGTTTGGTAATCACTTGTTCTGAAACGTGATTGTAGGACGTAAAAGCGCTGCCAGCCACCTTGCGGAAACGCGCGGGCCTCAAGTTCCAGTCGTAGTTCGTCGGCAATATCGTTACCGATCCGAGCCGGCGCGATGAAGATCTCGGAAGCCATGCCCTGTCGTATCTTATTCTATGCGCAACACGCATGATGGCGCTACGTGCACGCCAAGCGAAGAGGAAGTACAGCGGAAAAGTAATTTGCCACTTGCTTAACTGCGTGCTCTTAGTTCTGTAATTTACATGCTCATAATTATTATTACACGCCACAATACACTTATCTAAGGGAAATTTTTGAGACAACACTGTAATCAATAGACGCGCCTTTGTCCATTTCAAACCATGATTTGCTTATGAATATTTATCTTGTGTTAGCAGGTAGAAGCTGTACAAGGATTTGTGTGACGTAGTTCTTCCCATACCAATGTACAGGGCCTTATACAGTGGAGGACCAGGACGCGACGTACTTAAGCGGGTGAAGGCGATGCAGGTGCCGTCAAATGCAAAACCTTTTTTCTTTAAGTTACACACGGAAACACTGCCAGTAAAGAAGTTCTTGGAAGGGAAAAATTTATTTTTGCCTTGGGGTTCGCATTGCATAATTTGTAAACAGCCAGAAACTATAGACCACGTTTTCCTACATTGTTGGGAAGAGGTATACTTTTGGGATATTTTACAAAGGACTTTAAAAGGAATTTCCATTAGACTCGCAGGGTATTAGGTACTTGCCAGTAGAGAACGAGGATGGAGTGCTATTTGACCTTATTGCAAATTACGAGCGCTGCGACGGAGAACAACAACGAGAGAGTAATGACAAGCGCAGCGCTCGTAATTTGCAATCATGTACCAACTAGCTCAACTTTCCGTATTGACCTTATTATGCTAATGGCCTTCCACTGTATTTGGCGCTCGAGAATGGCAGGATACCATTGCGATCCTGACGCACGGCCAACACGGATCTATTTTCGGGAAGGCATGAATAGATGTATTGAAATTCAGAAACTTGCTCCTGAAGCTCCCGAGTGGCTCGGCAGATTGGAGCCATTAGTGACCCTAAGAGAATTTTAGCATGACGACGCCACAACCGACCTGGCTGATTGTTGTATTAATGAATGCTCATTGTGCCCTGTAAGTGGTTTTGTGTATTGTGCGCCCTGTAAGTGGTTTTGTGTATTGTGCCGAAGTCAGACAATAAAGAAAAAAAAAATCTGGCGTGGCCGAGTGGTTAGCGTGCTCGTCGCGCACCCCGGAGGCCCACGTTCGATTCCTCAAGTCGGCGAGTTTTCCTACTCGTTTTTATTTATTATAGCTACTGGGATTTTTCGCTCACGGCCAACGCCGGAGGACGCGGGAGGACGGCCGCGGACGGCGACACCGACTTTTCTGCGGCAAGGGGCCCTTAACGCTACCGCGTTAAAACATGAACAGGCCACCAGGTCGAAGGGAAAAAGACGCCGCGATCGTGACGCAAGGGCATTTTGAGTTTAAATTCGATATTAAGAGCTTAAAGGAATCTAGAGAGGAATAATGGTATCTGTGCTTATTTTCGGGAAAACTGTTTGTGCTTACAGGCAGAATTGGGTCGGGGTTAGAAATCAATAAAAGATCTGTGGGAGGTTAGCACTTGGAGCCCATAGCAAAACTACAAAAGAAGTACAGGGAGAAATACTCTGGGCGTCTATCGAGGCACGAGAGGCTGAGAGCAAAATATTAAATGAAGAACAAATCAGAAAAATAGATGACAATAGGTGGGCAGCTAACATATTTAAATATTGTTACTGAGTGGTATTCGCTGGCCGTGCTGACGAAAAAGAAGTGCGACAGACTCCGAGAAGAAGAAGACGCAGACGAGTGCTGTGCTGTGCAAGTGCTGTGCTGTGGTAGCTGTGATCATCCTCAGTGGTGTGGAAAAGTGCCTTACAGTGAATATTTCCCGTAACAATATTTATACCGAAAGGGCATTGACTCAGAATGACGGAAAAGAACCAGAAAAATAACCAGTAAGTATGTAGGAAGGCAGGACGGAGAAATGAAGAACGTTTAAGACGGGTAAAAACACAGAAGCTAAAAACTGGATTAATTGAATGGAAAAGAAGACCACCGTAGACATAAAGAGAAAGTGAAAACTCGGATTAAAACGGAAAATTTCTACCACAACTCAAGAGGCAGCGGCCTTCTCTTTGAAGCTAGATCAGGCTGTCTTAAAACCCGAAGCTACACACGGAACATTACTCATGGCGAAAGTTGTACTATGAGCGGTAGATGCCCAGAAACTATTAAACATTTTATATTGGAGTGTGGCAGCGTCCCTCTAGTTGTCGATGTGTACATAGCCACTCTATCCGGGGCCCTGGGGTTTAGAATTAACAAAGAAAGCCGGAATGAATCGGTCGTAAAGGTTATCAAGAGACGCTAGGAAGATTAGTGCATAAATAGCAGGGAGGGGATGCAAAAACCTAAATCGAAATTAAGCAGATATATTTGAAGGTAATCCATAAAAAAATGCAAAGTCGTTAATGCCGAAGTGTTATCTAAGATAATCTAATCTATGCTCATAAAAAGGAAGTCCGAACATGGTGATGACTCATCACCCAGTTTCAAATGGTTAGCTCTTAATATCCATCCATCCATCCTGCTAGTCAGTGCATACTACGGACGTTCAGCGGTCCATTAGCTGTTCATATCACTGAAGAACATGGCCGGTTTTTAGGCTTCGTGTTTTGCTCACAACTTTAAGTTACGGTGCTAGTATGGTACCCCCGGATGTTTAGAGTTGCTGCAAGTTTCTTTCCCAGCACGGAAAATTTTGCTTCATCCATGTCCTGGGTATTTTATCTCATGTTCATGTCTACTAATTTGAATGCCAATGAGGGCTTTGATTTCAAGGAAATCGAATAATGGGAAGCATAATTTGGCTTCTAGTCCGTTAGGTTCCGTGCACTGCAGTTTTCAGTAGGGTACCATAACCTTTTTTTGCCCCAAACAATTGATTGGGTAGAACAAAACCGCCTCTGGCTTTGCAGCAGTGCATATATTAGTGGCCTCCTATATAGACCCGATCTTATTTCTGAGCCTTGAACGTGAAATGGTCGTCGTGTATCACGTAAACTGTTGTGATCAGCCAGTAGCCAAAAATTAGAAAAAGAGCTACGCATGCCTTCTAGCGAAATGTTCAAAACATGCTCCATCAATCAAGCCGTGTACACTGCTTGAGTCGTAAACTACCAGGAAAATGATGGCATTTGCAGGGCTCTACTGTTCCACTGTTTTTCGAAGCAGCACGAAACTGTGGTATGGTGTGACTGGTACAGGCATTCCGGAGCAATGGTTCCAGAAAAACGCCCTTCGTGCTACGATGGCTACTGGACGTCGAGCTAACTACAATACAGCCAGCTGTATTCTGCATAGGAAACCTGTATTTTACGCACACAAACACTGTTAGTTTACTGAGCGAAATCATGGAATAAGATAAATAGTGCTTTGGATGCTATCTTTAAAGCACAGTTGTTTGTGAAAGTTTCTTCGCGTACTCGTAATATAGTTGTGTACGTTCGCGATTAACTGATGCTTTTTTTATGAAGCTGGAACGCAAGTAATGCCTATACTAGGATTCGGACCTACCCTCCTCTGACATTATCAGATGCCTTGTTGTAGTCCTTATACAAATGTATGCAGTTCGTAATGTGCAGTCACAAAGGTTACAGTATGATGCATCCACGCTCGTTGCAGCTGCATAAGGAGTTTCTGTGAAGCGCTATCATTGCCCTGGTAAGCCTCTAGCTAGTGCATATTTGGTTTTAGGTCTGAACGAGTTACTAATCACAAACCACTAAAACGTTTACCAGGTGGATATCTCAAACATGACTTCAAAAAGAAAAAGCAGCGCACTTTTAGACAATCTAGAATTCAATTGCAGCTCTCACAAAATAAGTTAATTTGGTCAAAATGTTTGAAGGTTGTGTAGTTTTTTCTGACGTTTTATCATTTTATAATGCAGCGGTGATGTCATTCATCCGTTTACTGAATTGAAATTTTGAGAAGAATGGCGAACATCAAAAAGTAACTCTTCTGGCAATCATATTTTTTTGCGAGTTAATGTAAGCATTAACTTTCGCAAACTACTGACAAAATTATTTCTTCCATACATATTATGGAACTTATCAGAACGAAGGTTGTTATAGCAACCGGGTGAACGATGCAAATTATATAAGTTGTATTTTAGTGCACTTGGGCAAGCAAAGTTTAGCAATTATTTCTTAACTTTGCCTGCCATTTACAGTTCTATGGTTGTTTCAGACAATATATACAAAGGGATATGTGAAAAGTATTTCCCCTCCACAGCAGCTCCCAGTAACGTTCTTGTGACAAAAGTAGCACCGGGCACTTGCCCCGTAATCTGCCGCAAGGGAAGAATACCAGTTGGAGGCTTTCACCAGAACGGTTTTGTTAGTGCAGCGAACACTCTGAGTTCAAAAACTTAGAATTAGTTCTGTTCTAAGCAATATAGGAAAAACTTGGACCGTAAAATAGCTCCTTACTAAGACCAGACAACTGTATAATCGAGGGGAGAAGGTATTTTCCAGCACTATTTGGAACGTACGCGCTGCAATGCACGGTAAAACAGTCAGACAGGGTCACGACACTCGGCTGGGGAAAAAGGGTTATTCATAGTGCGCAAAATGCAGTGCATTTCGAAATATTTCAAGTAATTCTGTCCCAGCAAGGTAAACGAAAAGAAATTTATGTGCACCGTTTTTAAGTATAATAAAATTCGTCGAGTGTGTGCCGCAGCAATGGTTGCTTGGAAGAAACGTGTGGCCGAATGATTTACTGAGCTTCGTAATTAATCTACTTTAGAGATTACGGTGGTGTTTAGACGAGCTGTACGATATGTGCAAAAGTCTGTAGATATCAGATATACTGTAGATATCAACCAAACAAGATTAAATGCTCTCACCCTGTCGTAAACAAGCATGTGAAGCTGCTTCAAGGGAATGCGTCGACAATTAGATGCTAGGACGTCATTAAGAGATTTGCTTTGCTGAGAGCTGTCTCCGATTTGAAGAATCTATAGAACTAGTACTCACTCTACAGTAACTGCAGTGAGTAGGAGGAAAAGCGACATGATCGATGCGTACATTATTTTCAAGACGTGAGTTTCGAAAAAAATCTTGAAAAAGTACCTACTTCACGCGAGCCTATTCTTACGTATTTATACTGTTAAGAAAAATAAGATATATATTGACATGCATTAACAAGATTTGGTCAGATGCACTCAGGCTTTTATGTACCTGAAGCATCAACTTAAGCAAAGCATACACCTTACGCTATATGCATTGATCATATAACAAGATATTGAATACCTAATGTTGTATAATAAGGTAACACCTTTAAGATTAACTGCTGAGAGCCGTAAAGGGTAATATATTTTGTGTAGTAAATAATATTTAATAATAATGGTAGCTTGCATCAAATAATTTTGTTCACGTGCACTTAACTTTTGAGACTATTATCATTATGCAGTGTGAGAAATTTCGAAGAGGGATTCGGCGATAAAATTTGAAAAGGGAGTGTAGTGTAAGCCTACATTAAAAATCAGAAAAGTGTCACTGAGGCGGGTATTCAGTGCTAACTTGCTATACGACCTTTTTAATTCTCACCACTGACTCAGTTTACCTATTAACTGCTCTCTCACTGCAGCCGTAGTTAGGCACTTCCACGAGCATCACATACCACTCTATTCCATCAAAGTACAACAAAGAAGATACATAATATTTGCTGGCAAAAAGGGACAGAGCCGCTCAGTCCGGAATTCAGTCTACAGATAGCTTCACTTCCGGAATTATAAAATGTACAAACGTGCGACACGCAGGAATTAGAGAACGTCTTTGCTGTTTTCGAGCTTGATTTTCAGGAAAAGGGGATTGAAACAAATTAGCGGACGAGGGAAATATAGCGGGGAATATAACGTGTCAAGCTGCGTCACAGTATCTACGTATGCTAGGGAAGTTGTAGCGGGTTGTGACCATGATCGCTAATCTAATGTAATCTTATATGCAAGGGAGAGGGGTACAACATTTAGAGCTGGCGAACGGAGTCTAATTATTTAGAATGAGTACCTAACTGCATTCAGCCTTTTAAGGGCGTCGAGAGAGGCAGTAGGAACACGAACTATACTGAATATGAGGGTTGGACGAAAGAAGAAATTGTATTGCATAAGTTGGAGCTCCAAAACAAGACGGGCACCTGTCCGCGCTGTGTGTTGCAAGGGATTTGGGATCACAGAGGGAGCAACTGCGCAAACTGTGACAAGGGAATAAGCATTCCCCAAGTGGTAGGCCTACAACGATAGGAGCACGAGTCTTCGGTTCTTGCCACAAAAAGGTTTTCATGATTTCCTATAGTATACATTATGGCAAGCTTGCGCAAAAACCAGTGTATAGGTCGTCACTCCCGGCAATGCTATTTGTGATGCACTGGTGTGCTGTGTGCACACTGGAGGTAGATGCATGGCCGATTTCAGCGGCGAAACTGAGGAATAAACGTTTTTGTATGTTAATGTGGCTCTTGAGGACGACTTTATAAGCAACAAAGGTTGAACTTGGATGTGGCAAGACTGTTTAATTTGCAATTATTCAGATAACTGCCTTGTCGTGGCGGAGGGGATTGAGAAACTCGATGAAGTCGTGAGCTCTGCTGTGTAGGGCCATTCAACATAGACAGGTCATGGCAGAGAGCTCTAGCAAAATGTGATTCACTGGAGAAGGTAATGGCAACCCACTCCAGTATTTCCTGCCAAGATAACCGTATGGCCAGTCACTACAGCAATAATAATATGGCGCCGGAAGATGAGCCCTCCAGGTTAGAAGGCGTCCCAGATGTTACTGGGGATGAACAAAGGGCGATTCCGAGTAGCTCCAGGACGAATGAAGCGGCTGGGCTAAAGCCAAAAGGACGCTCAGTTGTGGATGTGTCGGGGAGCGACCGGAAAGTACGATGTTGCAAGGAGATATATAACAAGCAACATGGAATGTAATATCTATGACGCAAGGTAAACTGAATGTCGTCAAGCGAGAAATCGACAAATTGAACATTGATATCTTAGGTATCCGCAAGCTCAAGTGGACCGGAATGGGAGATTAATTCCGGCGACCATTATACCTTTTATTGTGGGCACGAATCAAGAAGGAATGGGGTCGCTCTCACAGTAAACAGAAGAATGGGCAAAGCAGTGCTAGGATACAACGCCAAAAACGACCGAATGATTTCACTTAGGGTCGAAGGTCACCCTTTCAACATAAGAGTTATCCAAGTCTATGCACCAACCACTACTGCTGAACAAGCTGACGTTGAGAGATTTTATGCTGACCTGCAATGCCTTTTAGACCGCACTCCATCATCAGACGTTCTTTTTCTCACAGGAGACTGGAATGCTAAGGTGGAGAGTTAAGAAATATCCGGAATTACAGGCAAGTTCGATCTTGTTGAGCCAAATTGAAGCTGGACGGAGGTTAGTAGAGTTTTGTCAAGGAAACAACCTGACCATAGCGAACACTCTTTTTAAACAGTACAAGAGGCGCCTGTACACATGGACTTCACCGGACGGTCTATACAGGAATTAGACCGATTATATTCTTTGCGGGCAGAGATGGAGAAGCGCTATACAAGCAGTAAAAACAAGGCCTGGGGCCGATTGTGGCGCCGATCATCAGCTTCTTGTTGCTAAATTTAAGATTCGATTTTGGTAAACGCAGAAAACTAAAAGGCCTTTCAGGTATGATCTGGATCAAATTCCATCAGAATATGCTGTGGAAATGAGGAATTGATTTCATGAATTAGATCTACGAGACAGAGAGCCTGAAGGGATGTGGACTAATGTTCGTGATATAAAGAAGTTGCTGCTAAGGTAGTTCCAAAGCAAAAGAAATACATGAAAGCAAACTGGTTATCTGAAGAGGCTTTGCAAATAGCTGAAAAAAAAGGAGAATGGCAAAAGATATTGGGGAAAGAGAAATATTCAAAGCTCTCTATGCGGATTTTCAGAAAATAGCAATGAGAGATAAGGATACCTTCCTGAACATACAGTACCAAGCAGTTGAGGACAACGGCCAATTAAGGAACACAAGAGCTCTGTACAAGACAATAAAAGATGTCAAACGAAGCTTCTGTGCTAAGCTGGGCGTGATAAAGGACAAACGAAGCAAGGACCTCACTGAAGCCTCATAGATAAAGAAGAGGTGGCAGGAATACAAAGAAGAACTGTGCAAGAAGAAACCGGATGTACAAACCCAACATAAGACGGTTGTGGTTATTGATCTCGAGCCGGGCATCTTGAAGAGTGAAGTTGAATGGGCCTCAGCTAGCCTTGCTATGAACAAAGCTAGCGGAATTGATGGCATTCCAGCTGAGTTGCTTCAAAACCTCAATGATGACGCTGTTAACATCCTGTATACATTATATCAGAAAATTTGGACAACCCCGCAGTGGCCACAGGATGCGAGGAGGTCAGTTTGTATCCCCATTCCAAAGAAAGGCCATGCCAAAAATTGTTCTAACTACCGCACGATCATGCGTAATTCGCATGCTAGCAAAGTGATGTTGAAAATCAAGGTAGGCTGCAGCAGTATGGGGATAGGGAACTTCAGGACGTGCAAACTTGGTCTCGCAAGGACGGAGGAACTAGAGACCAGATTGCCAACCTTCGCTGGATCATGGAAAAAGCGAGAGTTCCAGATACCCATCTACTTCAGCTTTATTGATTATGCGAAAGCGTTTGACTGCCTAGATCACAGTAGATTTGGGCAAGCTCTCCAAGAGATGGGAGTTCCAATTCACCTCATATGTCTCCTCAGGAACCTGTATGAAGGGCAAGAGCTAGGGCACAGTCAGAACTGGGCATGGTCTTACTGATTGGTTTCCGATTCAGAAAGGAGTGAGAAAAGGCTGCATGCTCTCGCCCTGCATATTTAACATATATGCAGAGTGCATCATGAGGAAGGCCGGTCTGGACGAGTCTTCACCTGGAGTAAAGATTGCTGGAAAACGTATCGGCAACCTTATATATGCGGATGATAGCACATTATTGGCAGAAAGTGAAGTGAAACTGAAGAAACTTGTGATGCGCGTACAAGAAGAGAGTGCGAAGTTTGGGCTTAAACTGAACTTTAAAAATACAAAGAGCATGGCGTCTTGCCCTATCAAGTCCTGGAGCATCAAAAGACAAGAAGTGGGAGCTGTGACAGATTTTTTCTTGGGCTCCAAGATTACTTCGAAAGGAGACTGCAGCCATGAAATTAGGAGACGCTTGCTTCAGGGAAAGAGAGCCATGGTTAGCTTTGACCGCCTAGTAAAGAGCAGAGACATTAGTCTGCCAACCAAGATCCGTATAACTCGTGCCGTGGTCTTTCCAGTTGTGATGTATGGATACGAGATTTTGACTGTGAAGAAGGCTGACCGCCGAACAATTGTGGTGCTGGCGGAGACTCATGAGAGTTCCTTGGACTGCCAGACGATCAAATCAGTCGATATTGTCGACCATAAACCCTGACTGCTCATTGGAGGGTCAAATTCTAAAGATAAAGTTCAGCTGCTTTGGTCATCTGATGAAAAGAGAGGAGTCGCTAGAGAAAGCTTTGATGTTGGCAAAGGTTAAGGGTCGCTGGCGAAGGGGTAGGCAGCGAACGCGATGGTTAGACGGCATCCTAGGGGCGCTGCAGATGAAGTTATGTAGTGTTAGGTAGATACTGAGAGACCGGAAAGCATGGCGTGATATGGTCCATGGGGTCACGAAGAGCCGGACATGACTGAACCACTGAACTTGAACCACTGAACTGAATAAAGCTCACAAAAGTAATGTATGATATCCTTATGACTGTAAGCAGCATAGTCTCAATCAGTAAAATAAACTTGAACTGCATTGTGGAAAAAGCTTTTTACTGCTACAAGTATTTGCGTACAATAGTATATACTTCCACAATCATTAACACACAACCATTCGTACACGCCATTTTCCGTGAAACGTGCACTAGTGTAGAGGAGAAAGAAAATAGAACGGTCTTAAAAACACAATAAACTTGAACTAATTGTGGAAAAAGCTTTTTAATGCTACAAGTATTTGCGTACAATATTATATACTTCCACAATCATTAACACAAAACCTTTCGTACATGCCATTTTTCGTGAAACATGCACTAGTGTAGAGGAGAAAGAAAATAGGACTGTCTTAAAACATAATATACGAAATAGTTTGACATGGACTAAAGCATCCTAATGTCAAAGCAATCTTTAGCTTTAGGTTGAATATTATCTTTCGGAGAGTTAGTCTAAGGAGTATAGAATGCTTGAGAAATTCTAGCACTGAGACCTAGTAAGCGATCAGGATTATGCACAATCTATTATTCCGTAGGCAGCAGGAGTTAAATACACACCGAAGATAGCCAGTATATGATATTCAACAAATTATAAAGCGTCGTTTTTGTTTTTTAGTCTGGGTAATCGGAAACTAAGCGCCGCAAATGGGAGCCTGCAATCATTAATATTGAGTCCTATTTTTAGACATTAAAACAACGGATGCGGCCCAATAGAGGAAAGTGAAGCCTCTGCTTCCGTATTGTTCGGCGATCAAGTGCCAAACAACATTCACTGTACCGGCTAGTCTACCACTAAACGGGTGCTATAAGCTGACCAGGTGTAGTCCCGTTCATTGTCATTCGCTTTTCTCCGAACCCTCTCACCGACTACATTTGCTGAAAGACACGCGCTGTGTTTTTTTCATCTCCCGTTTTCTCCATGCATTTTCACCCAGGAGATTTACCACAAGGGAACCAAACACTCGCTGAAAGAAAATGTTTCTGCTGAAGCCATGTATGTTTATAAAGTGGAGAAAGTTTGACCGCTAGGCTGAAGCACAATCTCATGTATCTTTTAATATCTTCTAGGCATCTTGCTGACATTTCTTGAGCTCGCAGAGCTTCACATTTTCTACTGCAGAACACATTGCATGATTTGCTCATAATCACCCTGCTTCACGTTTTGATATGCACTTAAACCATGTATATAAATACTGCCGATGTTTCTGGCAATGTACCACAAGTCGGGTGAGTTACATTATTTAGATATATCATGTGGGTACTAAATATTTTAAAAACAGGTTTGCGCAAGAACAATTTATGTGATATTTTGCAACCGAATTACTGCTTTTCTACTGGTTTTAAAGTAAAATGGTGTTCAACCAGTTGGTCTTAGATATACCTATGTGTATACTTTAGATATCCCTAAGTAAATACTTTAGTAATGTTTAAAGTGCGTTTTTCCAAAGTCAAAGGTGTAAAGTTTTAAATTTCTTTTTTTATGAAGCTGGAACGCATACTTGAATACGCTTGCTATATAAGAGGTCTAGAAAATTATCAAATTCCCGGCTGCCAACTTGAACTTTGTTGCGATTAAACAATGCGAAGTGGGCCAAGAGGCATCTGAACAGGAGACTTTCCAAAGCAGGAAACCTTCATATATATATGAAAAAGAAAGAGAACTTGTTCGACTCTATTACATATTTTAGCGCAAAGCAGCATCGCTATTGAGGTATTCAAACGAAGTTTTTTTTATGGAGATTTACCCATGTAAAGATTTTTTGTTCTTAAGTCGAGCTAAGAGTGGATAACACCATGATCATATATAAGTAAAACTTTTCCGGTTTGTATGCAGGGCATGATTACACTTACAAAGGCCTCTTACAAATAAATCAGGCTCTATGTCTCAAGCGCAGGGCTGACTCACCCGTTTGTGTGAACAAGACAATTTCATGTGACCGACAAACAACAGCACTCTGCTCTTCTCGGATTCTACTGCATGATATGGGTAAATTTCCTCGAAGCAATACATATTTCACTACCCTTTAAGAAGCAATAAAGAAACAATGACCGCTACTCGAAATATGCTACAGCAATGGTTATCAAAGTTCTCTTTCGAAACTGCTCCCTTTCCTGCTTTGAGCTTTCTAAGTGGCATATAGCACGTGCAGCTTTATCGCTTGCTTTGTCCACTGAGTTTAGTTAAGGGTCAGGCCTAGTTTGATACTTTGTACCTCATGTATGTAGAAAACGTTTATAATAATGCTACAATGCTACGTCGCCTGTGACTAGATGGCGTTTCTATACCCATATTATCATCTCATTGGCATGGGAGACTGTCCAACTTGGGATCATTGTGGGTCTGTTGAAACTTTTGCGGCCATACTTTGTGACTGCCATCAGTTGGAGCGTGCGTGTGCTTTCCTGGCGGCTGCACCACGCCACTTTATCTCTCGCGTTCTTACTGCAGAAAAAATTCTGGACCCTTGTATGACTCCTTCACCAGAAAGAAAATCAGGCAAGGCACTACTCAAGATTTTAAAGGACGCGTGGTTGAGTTAAAGACTAACTCAAAGCTATTTATACCCTTTCGCTATAGATTTCTAGACATGTTTTAGACTCTTTCCCTTGGAGCTCTTTCTTTGCTTTTTTCCCTTTGTTCCCCTCCCCCGGTTAGGGTAGCCTACAAGGCATCGCTGGTTTAATTTCTCTGCCTTTATATTCTATTTTCTTGCACTCTCTCTCTCTCTTATAATAGTTTTCTTTAGTAGCTCTTACGCACCGCTGTGTCTGCAACAATTCATTGTGACGCATTTTGAAATGCTCCACAAACACACGTCACTAACTCCTCGACTAGCTCGGCGGCTACAGCCACCCTGCTAAAGCAGGCTCTATACAAATCTGATCTAAAATTTATGAGCCAACCCAGTGCCCACTATCAAACTGTCCCAGCCCAAAAGAGTGCAGGGCTTTCTCATAATCACCGAACGCTTTCTTTGTGGCACTCTTGCAGCTTGACAAAAGTAGGTAAGCAAACTCTATATTGCTCACATCTTCTTTTCTCATTGGTCCAAAAAGTTCCGTGCAGACTTCCTCCGAAGAGACTTTAGCTTTCGCGAGATTGATTTCACTTGGTTCTAAATCCTCAGCATCCTTCATCGTCAATGGAACGAATAAATCTTCCTCACCTGGTAATAAAATGAGCAAGCGCTTTGCCTAAGTTTCATGAGAAAGCGCTCGGCGTCCAAAAGTGTTTGCTTCCGAAGTTCTTAGCACATCGCTAACTCGATCGATTTTCGAGCTGCTCCTTCGATTCGATATTTTATTGAATGAAATGTGATTACACTGACTTGCGGCGCGGCTCAAAATGTTTAGATTTCGTGACAATTGGTTCAAAGGCCTTCAAAATGTCTGTATGAGAGGGGTATCAGACAATAAGAACCAACACTTCTGGAACATCACTTTATTTCAGTTTGCCTAGCAACTTCAAATTGAGTGGCAGTTTTCTGTCGCCAATTATTCGTTGTTTACCACTGCCTTTCCGCAAACTATCGCTGCAGTAAAGCATAACACCATACCGTCTTCTTTTCACACTAAACAATTTGGCAGAGGCTTAGCTTGATTAAGTTCGGTAGGTAGCAATACCCATGGCTACGCCCAGGTTCAGCTAATGTTTGGCTGGTGGTGGTGCTTATGGATATGCTTGTTATGGTTACACTGTAGTGATTATACAATAATTCACTATGCATACGGTGGCGAGAGCGGGAGTTAGGACGTCGTTCAAGCGCACCGCCATCTCTCACGGACGGCGCGAGTTGGTCGCCCAGCTTTGAGGCGTGACGTCATAACACCTGCGGCGCTCCTGGCGGAGAGAGCGGGAGTTAGGCCGCTGTTCATGCGCATCGCCATCTCTCACGGACGGCGCGAGTTGGCCGCCCAGCTTTGAGGCGTGACGTCACACAGAGGTCATGCGAAAGGTCATTTCACGTGCACCGCCGTCGCAGCGCAAAGGCTTGAAAGTGAAGGTAGTATTGCTTTCCCAATAAAAAGAATGGCGACACATTTCAGAAGATATCTTAGCGGCCAACAAGGCATGCAGGCAAGAATGCAAGACATTCGTTCCCCTTCAGAGAAACAATAAGGCGTCTGAGCATACTCCCAACACATCTATCCTCTGGCATTACAAACCGCGGTTTTATTGCTATGAATAAGTTTTTGCAATGTGCACGCACGCTCGAAGGTCAAAACTAGCCTTGAGGCCTGTGGCCCTGCGGGAAGCAGCTGAAAGTCACACCAAAAGACGAGGTGGCGTCCGCAGAGTGGCTAAGCAGTGCCAAACATTACCAGGTCCAATCAAAAAGTTACAGTTTAACATAGCAGTCTGTGTTAACATAGCATAGCAGGTCACTCAAGACAGAGAATCCTGCTCCAGCGGGAAGTCACCGGAGCGTATATACCGTTGTAGTACAGCGCAAAGTGACAAAAAATGAGAAAGAGGTCCGAAGTAGCGAAAGTTAGCACCCTCTTAAAAGCTTGGGACTTGCACTAATCTAGAAAAAGACGCGTGGGCCAGTAAAGCCAGTTTGAATCAGCTGACAGGGGGACTACGCTTACTAGCGCCATACTCTTACAAGGCTTTGTACAAACACGCATATACGAAGACATGTGACCACGAAGCACGTCCTGCATATTCGATCGCGAGTTTTCACTGTGCTCAAATCGTGGAGAAATATGCCGCTTTGGTCGATGTCCCGACGTCCGATGCACACGTGCCGGCTGGACCACTCGATGGGTGGGACAGGATAACATTGTTAATTTGCGATTTGCACATTTGCGATAAAGCGCATTTCTGATCATTAAACCCTGGTTTTTGTGGAGGGGCAGGCATAGTATTTTAGAACGTGTCGCCTGCATGCGTCTTATTTAGATTCATGTTCAAGTTGTCCATTAGGTCAGGATGTTATGTTTTGATTTTGCTCGCCACGTTCTGTGTCCTGACAAACTGTTCATAATATTTTATTCACAACCGGTGAGAGAAGCTTAATGGTAACAAGATCCTGTTAAGTCCTGCTTTCTTTCATTTATTCAAGAGCACGTACGTACCAGTTCCCTCTCCATAAATACATGATTCCATTGGCCATGCCCATCCAATAGCATTCTACTTGAACTATCTGTCCTACAAACTGTCTTAAGCCTAGCGACTTATCATTCCTTTTTTGTTAGATCATCGACCTTCGATATTCGACAGCCGCTAAAGATTTAGCACTAAGCATTGATAGGTACGTTCGTGGACATAACTAAATGGAGCACACTTTCCAATTTTGAACTGCAATTACACCTTTTGTATCGGACATAACAAAACTTGTGCAAGTGAAATCGCAGTGAAGCCCTCTGCCAACCTGCTCACACCACGGCTGCCAGTTTCAATTAATGCAACTCGTGAAAATGTTAGAAACAAATTGTTTGCTCGTTTGCGTTGGTCCGCACTGGTACAGTTTTTAGGGGCAGCACATTGGAAGCCCAAAATTCTTAGTAGCCTCAGCTGTGGCACACATCTTATCGCAAACTTCGTCAGTTGCTCCACGGACGGCGGATACAAAACGCTAAATATACGCCAAGTTAAAAGGAGGTAATATATGTTTGCAAAGAGCAGCTGAGGGATTTTTAAGGTGCACGACCTTTTATTACCAATGTGCGTTTTGTGCCAGCGACACTTCTTATAAACACTGATTAGCTAGCTATTTATTATCAGCTTCAGCAACATTTTATGAATGAATAAGTTTCAGAGCACCTTTGAAATCAGCCCCCTGCTCAGTTTCGAACAGCACTGATTAGGTGCATTCCCTCACGGAAAACAATTTGCCATATGAGGAAGTGCTGTATACATTATCGAAGCGCTGGCATCAAAATTACATTGGGCGGAGCGCTCCAGATGTGATGGAATACGGTTCTCTCCTTATTCTCTTAAGTGCAAGATTATCAGTGCAATCAGATTGAAGATTTTAACCAGCGAAATACGTTTAGACATGGAGACCTATTTGAAGTATATTTTCGCCATGATGTACTTTGAAACGTTTTCGAAAATATCTTCTAAAACAGTTGCATGAATGGGCAAATTTGTCATATGAATCATAAGAAAATGATCCTTGTCATTTGTTGACAATTATCGCAAGGAAATGAAAAATATTCACTAGAGAAAGATGTCCAATGTTTTGCTATTGCCCGCCGTCAGTTTCAAGATTTGTGCACGGAGTATGTTTCTTGTGAACATTTCGCAACAGAGTATGTGCTGCACGTGTTCTCAGCAAACATTTATTAGATAACTCGATATAACTCGTTTACTTCGAGATTGTTAGTGGAACTGAAGTCCCAATATTAGCTACACGAATCACGTCGTGCTACTCTCTTTTCAGTAATGCCGCGATGCATTAACCTTCGATCGTGGGGGAACGGAAAAATAAGTACGTAAGGAAGACAAAGAACAGATATCATGGTGGCATCGCAATCACCATCGCTTGTTTCCGGCGCTCATCTCGCTCTGAAGCTGTGCCCGGCACCTGGCAGGTCTATCCTGCTGTACCCGAACCACTGGCAGCACTAGACGTCGGACCAAGGTATTCTACCCTGAGTTCATTTGGTGGAGGTTCATCTCAGGTTTCCAGTACCCATCGTGCCCTGAAACTTCGAAGCAGAACGCTGACTGCCCCAATGACGGAGCCGACCGCACTGCACTCAGCTCGGCCAGTCACCTGGGCTGGTACTCTACGTCAACAGGACCTCGCTACCTTCAGTGAAAGCAGCGATGACGACGTCGACTATTGGCTGTCAGCTTACGACGCGGCTGGCCTTCGCAATAAATTGGGCGGCAATCGTAAGCTCAACAACCTGATCTTTTACTTGAGCGACATAGCTAATTTTGAGCTTTAAAGCTTCGAGTCGGAAATTGCCACTTGGGTTAATTTCAAGACCAAATGTTCTGAGATCTTCGGCAGCCCCGCCGTTCGCAAACTCTGTGCGGAACAGCGCCATTGGTTGCGCGCGCAATGGACCAGTGAAACTTTCACCAGTTACATTGAAACAATTGTTGATTGCGTCGCCGCGTTAACCCGACCATGACAGAGGCCAATAGAATACTTCATTTCCTTACAGGAATCGATGAAGGCGCCGTCAACATGCTCATTGGCAAGAGTCCCACTACAGTCAAGGAGGCCTACGAACTCTGCCAAAGCTATGACGACCTCTGCAAGTAGCGTGTTTTCATTCGCCTCCGGCCTGAATCTTTGCTCGCTGAAATGGCCCCGGAGAGGGACTCATCTGTCCTCTCCGAAGAAATCAAAGCTTTTGTGAGAATGTCGAGCGACAACTGTCTCTACAGCCATCGGTTAAGGAGTTACCAACAGAACGTGCTCTGGACATTTCTCAGAAGTCGGCCATAATTCCGGTCCCCAACCAGCTCTGGTTGCATCCTCACTGCAGCCCTCCTAGCCTACAATTCCATCTTCTGGCATTGCGGTACTGAGGTACGCTCTAGCACTCACGCCACCATTCGGCATCAACATCTCTTGCTCTTCGTTTGCCTCAGACCTCATCCCCAAGCGCACTTCAGAAAACAAGCCTATGTGTAATGCCTGCGGAAACCCTGGGCACACCGCACGCTTCTACCGGTGCCGGTTATCTGCGCTCTTTGGTCCACGGCCTGCGCCACCTTATTTGTTCTGCGAGTTCCCCTGTGCCGGTTCACAGTACCCCTGGTTTTCTGCACGTCTTCTCTCATTGTTTGCCTTCACTACATCGCCGCTCCATTTCGCCAATGCGCCAACGACCCGCTGCCCTGCCGGTAAATTAACCGCCGCAGTTCGCGATGCACAGAATACGTATTCGACAAATTTCATAGTCGTCGTCTTATTTTCCGCGATTATTATTGCTGCCATCGTTAAAGCTGTTCATACTCACGCGCTCTAGACACCAGAAACGCTGTATATTTATCAGCCAAGAACTGCCGCTCCCTCGGCTTAGTGACTACGCCTCTCTTGGGACTATTTCTTCGTACCGCATTCGCTCACAATATATAGTTGACAGCTGCCTGCACTGCTCCCGTCGTCATTGTTAGTGCATTTACCATCTTAGAATTTGTCGTTCCGGCACATGTTCTCATGATGTCATTTTCGGCTGGAATCTCCTGTCCCAGCATTATGCTATCATTGACTGCGCCAGTCCACACGCAGAGCTCCTTGAACTTTGATATGAAACGTTTGATGCCCTGCTCCATGAGTCGTGTCTTTGTTCTCGCCCAAACGCCTCGTAGCTCATCACACAACCATCTTACCCGTTAGCGCTGTTTTTGCAACCCTCACTGTCTCGGCTGCCACCGCCGCCACAGTCCTCTTTGTGCCGTCTAGCGTTGTCTGCCGCCACCGCCGCTTGCAGAGGCCGTTTTGCGTCCTTGACATGAACAACGGCACCTGTTCACTTATGGTGGCCAATATTCCTGCATCTCCCACTGTGTTGATTGAAGGAGAGTGCCTCGGCTGCAATGAGCCCGTGGACCTTCTGTTCGCCTTGGATGATGTTCCAATGCCGGTTTGCCAGGTTGATGCTCTAACTGCAAATCGTGTGTCTTCCGAGCCGCTGCAGCGGGAACGTTTTGACAATTTTGTGGACATCACTCTAGAGCCGCGGCGCCGAGAGCAACTTCTTGACCCTCTACACCAATTCCGCTCCTCCTTAGATACCCCACAATCTTACCCCCGCACGATGACCGTTTTCACCACTTCGACACTGACGCTCACTCATCTCTTAATCAGCGACCGCATCGTGTGTCCCCAACAGAGCACCATGGTTTGCCGAACAAGTTGACATGCAGCAACGCGGAGTAATTAGACAATCCTGTAGTCCATAGTCGTCTCCTGTGGTCCTAGTTAACAAGGAGAATGGCTAAATACGCTTTTGTGTTGATTATCGGCACCACAACAGATTTGCTTGTCGAGATGTGTGCCCCCTCGCACGAATCGACGATGCCCTAGACAGTTATCAAGATGCAGAATTCTTTTCCTCCGTGAATTTGCGCTCCGGTTTTAGGCAGGCGCCCATGCCAGCGGCAGATCGTGCGAAGGCCGCCTTTTACCCCTGATTAACTACACAAATTCAACGTTATACCATTCAGTCTCTAACTCCCCAGCCACATTTTAAAGAATGATGGATACCGTACGGCGCGGCCTGAAATGAAACATCTGTTTGTGCTACTTGGGTGATATCTTCGTCTTTTCAACCGACTTTCCCCACCCACCTGACTCGACTTCGCCAGGTCTTAACCTGCCTGACCCGCGTCAGTCTTCAACTGAACCTCAAAAAGGGCCACTTGGTTGCCCGCCACCTCACAACACACAGACACGCTGTGTGCAAAGATGGAGTTCTGCCTGACCCTGAGAAGCAGCGCGCCGTTGCTGACTTCCCGAAACTGACTATTGAAACATCTGTGAAGCTTCGTGGGCCTCTGCTAGTATTTTTGTTGTTTTGTTCAGAATTTCACATCCATCATAGCCCACAGGGGAAGCGCCATCAAAGCGAACACTAGGGTTGGAAAAAGCAAAAGCTGAAAGATACCACATCGACAAAATAGAATGGCGCGGCATATTGTCCGCAGACAACGATCTCGTCCAAGCGGCTTTCAGAGAACACTGCCAGGCTCTTTTCGCGGCCCATGTAGTAGACACTAGCACATTTAAAGATTGGAGTCTGGAGCTAATGCCACGCCTCGAAGATAATGTAAAAGATCGATTAGAACTATACCTAACTGAGACGGAAGTCGAGAATGCAAGTGACAGGTTAAGTCTCACTAAATCCCCGGGTCTAGATGGGTTCAGCGCGGGTTTTTGCAAACAGTTCAAGAAAATTTACCCTATCTTAGCTTGATTTTAAACGATGCCTTCAGTGTTAATTCACTGCCTCCATTATATGCGACATAAAACTCATTACTCATCTCTGAAACGGCTCAGATGGATAATTTACGACTGGTTACAGCCTACACATCATAAGCGCTTACAAACGTTGAATAAAAGAAACGTTTATGAAGGTATTAGCTGGAATGTTGCACACCTTGAGTAAGGACATAGTTGGTCTCCACATGTGGTATAAAAGTACGCTCGATTTTTTCCAATATTTATAAGGCGCGAACTGTTCTGGAGTGTTGAGATGACTAGAATGGCCGCGTAGCCAGGCTCCAGATAGACTTCGAGAAAACATTCCGCTCTGTTGCTCACAAAATTTTGCAGTTCATTTTGAATCGTGCGAACGTTGGTTCAGTTATCCGCAAGGGCGTGGGCCTGGCGTACCAAAACCGCACGACAAGATTGATTATAACAAGAGCCTGGGGCCCACATAGGCGGTCAGCCTTCGGTACGGCATGCTACCCTCTCAGCCCCCTTCTGTTTTGTATTTACATTGAGACGTTTTGTATGAAAATAATAAAAAAATGACACCATTATTGGGTTTAAGTTACAAGCAGCGTACGCGGACGAAGTTGGTGTTTTTACGGTTCACAAGGAAAGCGTACTTGAGGCTGTCAAATGTGTCCGTGAGTTTTCCGATGTACGTTACCGGTAGTGGGGTGAACTGAACCAAGTGTCTTGAGTTATGGCATGGAAAGTGGCCATCGAAACCAGACCACTTTGCCAATGTGACATGAGCGAAGACCCAGACCAAGTAAGTAGGTATTGAGCTCGATTGTTGACGCCAAAGCGAGCAATATTGGAAAGGAAAAACGCAAAAACTACATAAAGCAATGAAGTGGAAAAGCTGTTTTCACTAGATCTACAGTGTCTTATCATTTTTAATCAGCAAGCTATGGTACGCGTTGAACGCAATGCATTTTTAGCGGGTAAACTCACTAAAGTTTCGCACGATTTTTGCCGTGTTAATTTAGGCAGCGGAATGGGAACGCTGCAGCAGGACGAATCTGTTCCGGAGAGTTAAAAATGGGGGTTTGGGTCTCGGGCATCTCTTTTTACGCCATGTGTTCAATCGAGTTTTATTTTGTCGTGACGTTTCAGATCCATTGTTTCGCACCATCTCCCAAGTTGGGCTGCTGCGCCTGCTCCCTCAATTTGTTGTCTCCACCGTAGAAGTATCGTGTGGGATTTATGAATATTACAAGAAAGTGGAACTACGGCTGGTGTAATTTACAGTGTTTGGTAGTAGTGACCAAGTTTTTTCTTGGTCACTACTACCAAATAACTACTACCAAGTCTTCAATAACCGCCGCAGCTGGAACATTGCCGCACTCCAAGCGTTCAACGCCTGGGACTGATCCAGCCAAAACGCCTGCTCCGGACCGTGATCAAGACCTGCAAGTGATAGGAATGCTCACGTCACTGATGAATGGTTTGCGTACTATTCCTTCCGACCTGCTTACGCTATCATCCCACAAGGCACTTTAAGTGCTGTACGCACTGCATTTGGCTCTTGCGGCTTTACAATAGACGACATCGTGGCTCCGCCGAATATATTTTTCAAAATAAAGTTAAGCAAACGTTTATTTTTCAGTGGAATGACCGTGGTCTCCAGTCCGAAATTTCAGATATTGGGCAATATGTTTACAAATACCACTTCTCCATTTTGGTTATTTGTGACCCGAATGTAACAATGCGCATATCCGGTTACGAGGCATTTGCGTCGCCAACATGCCACAGAACCAGCAAGGTCATTGTTTGCATTCGGCGCGAACTTACATACGTGCTTCATCCCCCAACAACGAGAATCGGTAGTTTGCTTGACTGTGAAGAGCAGGGAGTTCAGACATGCGCTTATAACTGTGTACTTGGCACCCTCAAGTCGCTTTGATGCCGAAAGGTTGAGTGCTTTGATAGCAGTCAAATCAGGCCCGTAAATATGTATAGGTGACTTTAATGCGCACAACACTATGTGGGGAAGTGTTAGGATGAATCTAACGAGACGAAAGCTTGTGTCCTTTGCCTCTCACAAAGGTCTTCGGTGCCTGAACGACGGATCTCCAACTTATATTCGTGGAGTGACTTATGACAGCTTCTTGGACTTGACATTCGTTTCGAAATGCCTTATCAACAGCGTTCAGGGGTATTCAGATGTGAACCTCATGGCAGCGACCATATTCCAACTTACCTGATCATTGCCGGCCATGCCACATACCCCTTCGACAAACGTATGAAGCGCATTGATTTGACAGTTTGTAAAGCACGAATGGAGGATGCCTGCACAGGAGGATTCCACGGGTTTTCATGAAAAATTAAGGAGGCCATGGAAAGCGCAACTTGTTCATTTAACCCAGTTGCAGTCTACACCGATTTCGACACTGAGTTACAACGACTGCGAACACTTCGGCGGAGGGCAGAACGTAGATACAGACGCACAAAGTCGCACCTAGATCATAGAGAAGCAAGGCGCACGCCAAAGATTCAGCACAGAATTCACGCCCTGCAGACACAGCGGTGGAGATCTATTTGTAAAAAGCTACATCTACGCAAGCCTTTGTCACACGTTTCGAGTGTCATTCATGGCCATCACACGTCTCCTCAATAACGTCTCCTGTTGAAATCTCTTGCGCTCCACCAAAGACGTAGTGAGGTAGAAGTAGCCGAAGAGTTCTGCGCAAGAATAACAGTCGCACAGAACCCATTCACAATGCTGCATTGCTGCGACATTCCATCTTCGCGAGATTCACAGACAGATCTTTCCTTCTCCATGGAGTAACTTGACGCTGCATTGGCATGTTATAGAAAGTCATCACCGCCAGGGCCTGATGGTGTTACATACTCCGCACAATTTACCCTGGCCAGGAGGCTCAACAGTATCCTTTGAAAAATTACAATAAGTCATGGTGCAATGGCACAGTTCCTAAGGAATAAAAGACCAATCACCTGGTTCCACTTCTGGAACTGGGAAAGTTACCACTTACCCTTTGCATCATACCGTCCAGTTCCACTGGCCAGCTGCACGGATAAGTCATGGAAAGTATGTTACTAACATGAGTAGAATGTTGTCTGGAGCGATACCAAATTTATCCAGATTTAATGTCCGGGTTTCGCCGTGGCCGCTCCTCTATCGACAATGTGGTTGACCTCGTAACGTCTGTTCAGCACCAAATGGCTTTGAAAAGATTGACAGTAGCATTGTTTTTGGCCATCAAGGGCGCCTACGACTACTTAACACATCAGGCCCTTTTGGATGCCCTAGTAGCTGGTGAGATCAGAGGCCGCATGTTCAGCTGGATATGCAGGCACGTACCTGTCAGAGAGGTTCATTTACGTCCAGCCTGAAGGTGGACCAATGTCTCTACACCGAATTTCGAGCGGCGTTCAACAGGGTGGAGTGCTCAGCCCAACTCTATTCAACCTTACTCTCGTAGGCCTCGGAAACTTATTACCACAATCTGCTCAAATTTCCATCTATGCAGCTGATATATGTATTTGGGCATCCAGTGTGACTCTGCCCCAAGTACATGCGAGGCTATAAATCGGTTCAACGAAACGATATTGACGTCTTACCTTCGTCTTCAAGGCCTATATTTCGACTGAAACGTGTTTCCTTGTGGCATTCACTCGCAAAACACTGTCAAGTTACCCCATATGAATCCCTGCCAAATCTAGCATCTACGAGAGAAGCCACCGATTCTTTGGAGTTGTCATTGAAAGAATTCTTTCATTGAGTCCTCATGTCAGAGAAATGAGACACAAACTTGTAGCGATTGTACAAGTTATCTTCTTCCACGGGAGAAAGTCCTTGGTCAAACCAATGCACACGATGCTCCAACTGTACCGATCACTGTTTCTGGGCTACATGCAAAACAGCTTCCCCATATTTAATAACATTAGAAAAACGAACATGTGGAGCCTTCAAAATCTGCAAGCTCAAGCTCTTCGTATATGCCCTAGACTTCCCAAATGTATTTTAGCAGCAGCGACTGTTCTTGTCGTTCGGGATCATCCTGTTACCACACATTGCGGTTGACACAATGAGAACATATATTCGGCACCTAACCAAGGTCTCTAGTAGTCAACTAGCAACCCTTACAATAGTTAGGCCAAGCACTGCATTCCCCAAAGGTATAGAAGCCCATTCAACCTATATTCCTTCGCAGTTCCCCACCGCTGTAAAACAATGCTCCCACATTTGGAGTCTACATGAACAAAGGATACAAATCAATATTCCTGGAATTACGAAGAAAGCCGGAATATCATCACCTGCTCTTAAACAATTGACATTAGATAATCGGCACTTCAAGCATCAAAATCGCATACAAGTCTGCACAGATGGCTCAGTTAATCTAACATTTCCGGGGCGTCTGTGGTCATACCGGCCAAGTCAATCCAAATAAAGGTTAAAACATCAGATCTGAGTTCTTCAACTGGTGCTGAACTAGCTGCCATACGCACTGCAGTTGAATTTACAAATAAAGTCCATATTACTGGACATATAATAAGGTGAGGCTACCCAAACATAATATAAAATAATATGCCTCTGCCCGTGCTACTAGGAATATTACTGAAAAGTGTTTGCAGATTATAAAGCAGCCCTTCAAGGCCTGCAAACAGCACTACACCACGGGTGACATGAACAACTCATTGGAGAGATCCGCCAGCTGTACCACGATGCAGTATTGAACGCTAACAATATTATTGTTCAGTGGCTGCCAGGACAATGCGGCATCGACGAAAACCACCAGGCGGACAAGGTTGCCCGTTCTGCCCACAGCGATGGTGTTCCAGTTAAAATCCCCATATCAAGGGTTGATGCCACATGTGCTCTACGCCAATTGTGCCTGGAGTTCACAATTTCAGCGTGAAACACGGGGAGTTTAGCAACCGCTACCTCAGGGCACTGGATCCTGAACTGCGCTTCCGCCTTCCCCATCAAATTGCTTGTCGGGAAGCAACGTTGCTGTGCCGTTTATGGCTCGACGTTGCGTTTACCAACAAGTATGCTTTCAGGCCGATTGAGAAAGGAGTGAGGCAAGGCTGCATACTGTCGCCCTGCCTATTTCACCTATATGCAGAGTGCATCATGAGGAAAGCCGGTCTGGACTTGTCTTCAGCTGGAGTGAAGATTGCTGGAAAACGTATCAACAACCTTAGATATGCGGATGATACCACTTTAATGGCAGAAAGTGAAGTGGAACTCTAGAGACTTTTGATGCGCGTACAAGAGAGTGAGAAGTTTGGGCTTAAACTGAAAATTAAAAAGACAAAGATCACGGCGTCTTGCCGTATCAAGTCCTGGAGCATCAATGGACAAGAAGTGAAAGCTGTGACAGATTTTCTCTTCTTGGGCTCCAAGATTACCTCGGAAGGAGACTGCAGCCATTAAATTAAGAGACGCCTGCTTCTGGGAAAGAGCAGGTTAGCCTTGATCGCCTAGTAAAGAGCAGAGACATTAGTCTGCCAACCAAGATCGGTATAACTCGTGCTATGGCCTTTCCAGTTGTGATGTATGGATGCGAGAGTTGGACTGTGAAAAAGGCTGACCGCCGAAGAATTGGCGCGTTTGAATTGTGGTGCTGGCGAAGACTCTTGAGAGTTCCTTGGACTGCCAGAAGATCAAATCAGTCGATATTGTCGACCATAAACCCTGACTGCTCATTGGAGGGTAAAATTATGAAGTTAAAGCTCAGCTACTTTGGTCATCTGGTGAGAAGAGAAGAGTCGCTGGTGAAAGGTTTGATGTTGGGAAAGGTTGACGGTCGCCGGAGAAGGGGTAGGCAATGAACGCGATGGTTAGATGGCATCCTCGAGGCACTGCAGATGAAGTTATGTGATGTTAGGAAGACAGTGAGAGACCGGAAAGCGTGGCGTGAAATGGTTCATAGGGTCACGAAGAGTCGAACACGACTGATCGACTGAACTGAACTGAATGCTTTCAGGATTAGAACGGCCGACTGCCCTATCTATGAAAACTGTGGCTGTGAATAGACAATCAAACATCTCTTGTGTGAATGCCCTGCATTTGTGCGCTGGACCGCCTCGATCCTCGCCCTTCAACAACGGATAAGATCCTTGGTCTGTGGCCACGGCAGTCGGCCTCCTTTAAAGCATACAGGGCACTGTTTAGTTTCCTAACAGCCACCGGCTTGTGGGACGAACTCCGACTGTGATCATCTTCCCTTTTCTCTTGCCCTCTTTATTCCCCTTATTCTTTTTCCCCAGTATAGGGTAGCCAACCGGAGGTTTTTCCGGTTATTATCCCTGCCTTCCATCCTCGCCCCTGTCTATCTATACAGGGAAGTCATCGAGAGTGTTAATTTTTTTCAGCGTGTTTTTCTATGCAATATTTGTTTAGTGTAAAGAGGAAAAACGTGTACCCCGACCTTTGTGGTATTGTTGTCCCAGAATCCTTATACAGGGCCATATAAAGTGGATGCCCTGGCACAGATGTGTTAAAGAGAGTAAAGAAAATGCAAGTTCCGCCGGGAGCTAAGACCCTTTCTTTAATTACATACCGGAACATTACTAGTAAATAAGTTTCTGCAGGGAAGGGGCTTTTTTGTACCGTGGGGAACATTGTTTAATTTGTAAGCAGCCGGAAACAATAGATCACGTTTTTTTTTAATTTTTGGAAAGGGGTATACCTCTGGGTGTATTAGAACGGACCATAAAGAAGAATGTTCCAATAGACTAGCACGGCATTTCATATTTAAGCACAGAGAGCGGGAATGGGGTTCCATTTTACGCAAGTATGCTTATGGGCCTCCACTGTATATGGCGCAACAGAATGGTAGGTTATCACTGTGACAGGGATGTCAGACATGCTCGAATTTATTTTTGAGAGGGTATGGAGTGGTTGCCATCCAAACAATAGCTGCAGAAGCTCCGGAATGGCTCTCAATGGTAGAGCCTTCGTTGCCACTGTGGGAGTTGTAATGGGAGGAGGCCAGTTTAGCACTGTCTGATCATGACGTTCATTCTTTTATATTGACTTATTAGTCTTTCCTCATGTTTTGATCGGAGTTTCGTGTTATGTCGCATGCCAAATCCAGGCAATGAAAAAAAGATTCCGGGGTTTGGCTCAGTTGGCTAAAGCGCTAGGCTGGGGATCCAAGGAATGAAGTTTCGATTCACGGTGGAAACACAATTTATTTTCTTTGTTTTTAAATATCTTCTCATTGTACACAAAGCAAATGACATAACTTATTATCGTAGTAGTATATGCATCCCTGACGGCGATCATTTTGATGTTGCTGTCTTGAATATATTAGGGCGAATGCCTTTATTGGCTCATACTGTCGTCCATTCAAGAGAAGTATCACACTTTTTTGCGATGTACATTTTATAAAATGTGTTCTACTGAAAGCCATTGGTGTGTCATACTGCTTCATAATCCTAGTTTTTATATTTTTTCCACTTTTGTCTCTCCTGAAGTTGTTGCCTTGTTATGTTCCTCATTGACGATTATTTTTTCTTATAGCCGTATATATACCTCCATGCGCAGATATTGAAGCTTCTCTCGCTGTGCTGACCACTTGTATATAGACTTCACCCCCTGATAAATTAAAATATGCGGGAATAATAATGCAAGAAACATATTATGGGCAGAGATCTTACTGACCGTGATGATATTATGTTCAAGGTTTCGCGGCTTCCAATAACTCAGTTATCCTTGTCAAGTCCTCCAGGAAAGAAAATTAGGTTCACTACTCTATAACATATACATAAATGATATTGTAAATATAGACAACAATGTCACATTTGTAATGTATGCAGATGATTGCACTCTCCTTCCCTCTGGTTTGGAGGCTAATGACCTAATCTTAAAATGCAATAATTTAATAGGTCATTTACATAGGTGGTGCAATGAGAATTCGCTGAATATTAATGCGCAAAAAACCAAAGCAATATTTTTTCTGGCGAAGAATAAAACTGTCAACCTAACAAACAGCTTCGTTACACAAATCGGGATATTCAGATTGTAAGTCAGCATAAAATTCTTGGTGTCATATTTTCTGAGCAACTTAGCTTGTATCATGTCACAAACCTTTGCAACAAACTATCATTTGTAACTGGAGCTCTGACTCGATGCCGCGATTTGTTGCCAACAATACTTCAGTTACAAATTTATAATGCGCTCTTCCCGTCTCACATAAGTTGCTATAGCCTAGTGTGGGCGACTACGAGGAAAGTTAACCTCACCAAACTACAGAACCTACGAAAAGGATTGTGAGAAATGTGGCAAATATAGATTATTTTTCTTCAACACAGACTGCATTAAAAATACAGCATTAATAAACTTTAGTACTGGTATCATTTTCGAATCTTACGCTCATTTTATTTCTCCTCTTACTATTTTAAGGAATTTCTAACAGCTAATGCATGTTTAGTATCAAACCAACACAGCGCACATACTTGAAGTACCGGATTATGGTTTATGCCAAGGTTTTGTAATAACTATAAATTCCAGACATTGCAGTATAATTTCCCATATCTTATATAAATACCATATAGCGCAAAAAACCACTCTAACCGATGTCCGATCACTTTTTCTGAGTATGAAATAGGCTTTTGTATTCACTTGGTTTCGTAGCTCCTTTTTATATATTCTTGAAAATTGTGTTCCAGATAATTTGAACTAGTTTATATTTGTCATACATTGTAAATACACATCTGTCAAACTGTTCCTTGTTGTAACTTTTTGTTTTCTTTCTCTTATATGCAACGGTATGCCATTTCATTTCTGTTTTGCACTGTTGTTTGTACTCCTTAACTCTATTATGGCTCTCAAGTGCCATATTTTTGCTTCGCCTTTGCTGTTGTCTATTAGTTGTTGTATCGCCATCTGCCAAGCGATAGGGTTCCACGACCTCGTCAATCTGGTATAACAGCTTTTAGTCGCGGGACCCGTCCAGGATGTTTTCTTGGAAAATAAAGAAATGAAATTAAATGGAAGGAAATCCAGATTGTTTACCTACCCACAAAACCCCTTACGCATCAATTTGTAAATATCTAAGCTTGGCTTCTCCTAATTTAAAAGTAAAAGGCTACTCCTGTAGTGTTACTCCGGACTCTTCACATTCCGAGCACATATTTATTACATGTTGTTTTTTTCCAAACCTTGGAAGCGATTCAAGCGGCCCACCAGAACTAGCTCCGCTCGTTTAATTTCCCAGTTAGTTTCACTGATTTGGTTGTAATCTTTTTATAACAATCAGCTCCATTCAGCGCCTGCCCTTGATCATGTCATTGCGAAATTTATTAATATTTTTATGAAACTATATAAGGAGAACATGGATTTGGTTAAACCTACTTTTCTCTAGGGATCCGTTTGATGGACGGCTAATATGCGCTTAGAGCGGTCGCGAGTGGACGCTCTTCATCGTCATCTTCAGCGCATTTTAGACTAATTCACTGATCAACATGCACTAGTTTAATGTAGTCTGGTGTTTTGTGAAAGAGTATATGCATTGCGCGTTGTTGGGTGTGGGATGCCAGTTCTTGAAAATGTGGTTAGGTTCACCAGGTTCTCAATTTTACTTTAAAGGAACCAAGATGCGCTATAAAAAGACAGAAGCCAAGGAGACAGACAAATATTCTCAATTTTACATAGGTGGGCAGCTCCCTACTATTGATCAGAGGTTGCTGACCGTTACACTACCAAAATATGTGAGGCACATGCCTAGACAAAGCAAGAAGAGGAAATTTTGGAACGCAAAATAATTTGAGAACTTGGTGCTTTTTACAGCCTGCCAGTCCTGGATGGTATTCGGAGGGAAGATACCTTCGGCTTTGGGCACGCTTGGTAGAGGCTCTGCACATATTGCTTGAGTTCAAGGTGCCACTTGCTAACCTTTCTGCTTCAGAGAGCCTTCTTTTGGTCTTGCATGTCCATGCCTAAATACCTTATGTGAAAGTTTGCATGCCATTTAATATGAACCAGCTGCTTCATATTAGAAAGAGCATGAGAGTGGATTTACTGTGGGCTCACTCATCATTTCTCTAGGAGGCAGGAAACGACACTTTGAAGGAATCACTGAAGGCTACCAATGGCATCCCTTAGCAAATATGTGGCATGCTACTGATTAACAGTGCCGTCAAAGAGGGCCTTAAGCATACCACACGCAAAAATGCCATCCACTACTGCTCATCGCTGGATGCATCTGCGTGCATTCACTAATGGCTTGTCAGCTTAGATGCGCTCCGTTTTTTCGGCCGTGGCATACCTTATGTGGTGGCACCCAACTCAACAGGCAATAAGGAGCTCCTTACTGAAATTTACGTTGAATATGTACGATTATGCCACAAGAACTACCTATACTATGAAACATAAAACCAACAACTGTGTTGTGCAGCTATTAGATTACACATTTGTAGTAATTTAGAAGCTTATCAGCAGTCGTTCGCCATTTGCCCTTATTCAACATTTGCAGTGCACAGCTTTCAGATATTGCACAGCTCAGCTCACTCATTTGTTTATACTTATTTATTTTTGCCAAGAGCCTTTAGTTTCCCCTTAAATCATATCAGTAAGCTCTGAGTATTTATGAAATTGATAGTACTTTTTTCACCTTTACCAAGTACATTAGCACTTTAAAGTGGACATCAATACTGTATTGATTGTAATGGTTTCATGCCAAGTCATTTACCTTTTTCTTTTTAATTTCTCCATAAAATTCTTGTGTGGAAATACGAAAAAAAAGTAAAAATATATAGTACTAGGTTTATTATAAAAGACGTAACATGTAACACACTAAATGAAAGGGGGGGATCTGTGCTTGCAGTCGAGCTGCGAGAAGCAGTTATTCACATTCCTTCTCTGGTGAATTACATTTTGGCATTTGATGCCCCGAGCAGACAAGACTGTGAGAGGTACTATACAGAAGATCTTGAAGTTACTATTGGCAATCTGGAGTTTTCTGAGCCATGTCGACATAGCACAGCACATGGACACGCCTGCAGTTCACCGTCATCGCAAAATACCTTCCATAAAATTTCATTTTTGGCAGCCATTTCAAATGGCAGTCATACCTTCCATTTGATTTTTGGCAGCCAGGGTTGCGGCAGTGAACAGGCCCTGACTATCTTGTGCTCTTCACGCAGGTATTTCACCGTAAGAAGTAATCCTACTGCGGCACACACGTGTGACGGTCACAGTGACACAGCGTCATGAAAAGAATCCTTCATTCATCGCCCATCATCAGCCGGCAGCGCCACCGACGTACAACGTGACCTCCCGCCCCCCAGAAAGACTACATAAGGATAGACACCGGACAGCATCGACCATTTGGCAGCCAGGGTTGCGGCAGTGAACAGGCCCTGTCTATCTTGTGCTCTTCACGCAGGTTAGTTAGTTCTCATCGATTCCTTTTTGTACATTTTCTGTCGCGACCACTGCTGCCAGTAGTTTCACTGCCAATCATTTCACTGTCAAAATGCCTACCAACGCGGAATTGGCAAAAGATGTTGAAGAACTGAAAAAAGAAGTGCATGAATTGCGGAGCAGCCTTGCCCTGTTCAATGAACTCTGTGAGGAAATGAGAAACAAGCAAGCTGACTTAACAAAAGAAAATAAGGAACTTGCCCGTTGCAATAAACAGTTGGCACAACGTTTGGCTGAACAGGAGCAATACTCTAGGGTAAATAATGTTGAGGTTAAAGGAGTTCCTTCGACTCAGGGTGAGAGCAGCGTCACAATCCTGGAAGAAATAGGATCGAAAATAGGTTGTTCAGTTTCTAGCACTGACTTAGAAGTTGCTCATCGCGTTCCTGCGAAAAGTGACACCAACATCATAGCACGCTTTTTTTCCCGTACCAAGAAGGCAGAGTTTGTTGCAAAAGCAAGGAAAGCACGCATCAGCATGAGTTCTATTGGATTTAGGGCTCTGTTAACGACGACAAGCCAATCTACGTGAGCGATCATCTTACCGCAGAGAACAAACGTTTGCTTGGCAGAGCACTAACACTGAAAAAAGAAAAAAACTGGGAGTTTGTGTGGGTGGATAACGGCCGTATCAAGCAAGGAAGACCAAGGATAGTGATGTCTACCGTATCGCTGGGGCTGATGATCTGTCTGTTTTCACGTAAACCGTGTGGTGAACCGTGCACCACACATCGATAATCATCATGCTCAAATCAATAGATCACCTTAAAAGCCTTCTCATTAATTCAGCTCTTACCCATAAGTCTATTGTCCACTTCAATTCTCGCAGTTTACCAAGGCACTACGATGACTTAGTTAACTTTTTAATGCTCGCTGATCACTCCTTTTCACTCATTTGTCTTTCTGAGACGCTGTCACCTGACGATGATAGGCTATTTGCTTTACCCGGCTATCAAAATGAATACTGTCATAGGTCAACTGACCGGCACGGCGGATCTGCAATCTTTATCTCTAACGCTATATCTTACAAACGTCGTCACGACATCATGTTTAATACAGAAAAGTGCGAATCAGTCTGGCTAGAATTTGAAAAATTCATTTTTGCTTCAAACAAAAACATTATCATTGGTAGTATCTATCGCTCACCTTCCGCATCTTATGAGCATTTTTGTCGTGAACTAGGCGTCATCCTTCAAAATGTGAATGGGGAAAACATGAACATTGTCATCTTAGGTGACATTAATGTCGATATAACTGACATTTCTGATAGCTCTTGTTCATTATACACAAAGTGCTTGCTCGTCCACGGATTGGAGTCATTATTTGAGTCACCTACGCGCATCACACATCAAGGCTCAAGCACACTCATTGATCGTGTATTATCAAATGTTATTACACCTCAGATCGCAGGAGTTATCAACTTTGATATCACGGACCATTACCCTGTCTTTCTGTTAATCGAATGCAATAATAAGGCGACCCCCAGAATACGCCACAAGCAATCTTTCAATAGAGGCCGGTTTGTTGAGATAGTATCTGAGACTAACTGGGATAGCATATTACATGTAACGTACGCCAATAACGAGTTCGGTAAATTTTCCGTGAAGCTCAAAGAAATCATCAGCTCATGCACATCACTAAGCCCCATCACTCATTGGTATTCAGTTCCGCGGAACCCATGGATCACTAACACCCTTCTAAACTGTATAAAGAAAAAAAATAACCTCCTCAAAAAGGTTAGGACACAGCCATTTAACTTCCACCTAAAACAGCGCTTTCAAAAATACTCGGATATTCTCTCCGCAGCACTTAAACACTGTAAACAAGAATACTATCAAAATGAGCTACTTAGAAATGGAAATGACACTCGTAAGAATTGGGCAACAATTAAAGAATTCTTAAACTTAGCTGAAAATAAAATAAGCATAACAAAAGTTTCTGATGGCGAGTGTACTTTAACTAATCAATCCGACATTGTCAATGCATTTAATTCCTTCTTCTCGCGCTGCGGTTCCTTGCCTCCAAGCAGATTCTGTAGCCCTAGTCGATGCCCTCATTCTTTCTACTTATGTCCTACTTCACCAGATGAAGTCTTTCAGATAATTTCTAGCTTAAAAAATACTGCTCTTGGAATCCATGGAATTCCGTCTTTCAAAATAAAGCTGGTTGGTCTTGAGCTGTCAAATGTTCTTAGTCACATAATAAATCTAGTATTTAGGACCGGTGTTTTTCCCGCTGAACTTAAAAGGGTAAAGTGATACCAATCTTCAAAAAAGGCAACAAAGAATTCCTAACTAATTACCGTCCAATTACTATATTACCTTTCTTTAGTAAAGTAATAGAAAAGATAATCGTCAATCGCATAATGAATTACCTCCTTAAGTTCAAACTGTTAGCAGATGAGCAATTTGGATTCCGCCCTAATTACTCCACAAAGCTAGCTTTAATCGAATTCACAGACAGTATTAAACAATATATAGATAATGGTTTTTTTGCCGGTTCTGTTTTCTTAGATTTCACTAAAGCTTTTCACACAATTAACCATACAATACTGTACACTAAATTAGAATCCCTTGGAATCTGTGGGCCTGCTTTAGCCCTTTTACGTAGTTATCTTACTCACCGTACACAAGTTGTCCAGTTACAAGACACGCTCTCTAACCCTGTAACTATAAATTTAGGAGTGCCACAAGGTTCCATTTTAGGCCCACTTCTTTTCCTCATTTACATAAATGGCTTGCCTTTGTTCCTAACTAATACTAAGTGTATACTCTATTCGGATGATACAACGATATTCACTCAGGACAGTAATCTCACACGCCTAATAAACAAATTAAACACAGACTTACAGAATATTGTTTTATGGTGCCAAAATAACATGCTAGAACTTAGTAGTGCAAAAACCACCTTCATGATATTCCGCACTCATCAAAAGCAAATTATCACGAACCCACACATTTGTCTGGGACATCATATGATTTTTGCTTCCGAATCCGTTACATTTCTCGGCGTCACGCTCGACTGTCACCTAAAGTTTAATTTACACACCAAATCTTACAGTAAAAAAACTTCATTTGGAATAAGGGTGTTAATAAAAATTAACCATTTTTTCAATGCCATGTTCTCTTATCCCTATATTATGCCTTCATTAACAGTCATCTTAATTATTGCATATCATCATGGTGTAATACCTAATCATGCCATTTATCATGTATTTCTCATCTTCAAAACCAAGCGCTTCGAATTATATCATTCAGCCCATACACAGCCTCTCCTTCACGCCTTTACTCTGACCTAAACATTCTTCCCTTGAATTGCCTCCTTAATCTTAGGTTAGGTCTTTTAATGTACCGCGCTCGCAGTGATAATTGTCAACTTCTCTGTTTCTCTGAATCTTTCCTCGCTAATAATAATAACACTCGATTCTCTGAACAAAATAATATGCTACTACCAAAAGTAAACACAAATTACGGAAAACAAACTACTTTTTTCTCCGCCATAAAAACTTGGAATCCATTACCGCTAGCAGTTAAATCAGCCCGTTCGCAACCCGCTTTCTACACTCTACTAAAAAAACATCGCTTATCAAACAATTCAGCCTCATACCTTACCTAAGGTTACCTTAATCGCATTTCCTGTTCCCCAATCCGACAGCAAACGGTCAAAGTGTTTGTCATTGTGAACATTCTTATCTGTCTCTGCTTCCGTTCTTATTATCTTTGCATCCATCCATTGCCCATTCCATGTCTGATATTTTTTGTGTTTTGATAATGTTCTTGCGCTTTGCCTGATGTATGCCTTTGATAGCTTTTTTTTCTTTTTCTTTTTTCTTGTTTGAAAACTTACGCCCGCTTACTATTGTGTAACTTATTCATTGCCGAAATTTTAATAGGTTTCAATTTGATGATATCTTTTTCTAGATCCTCTGCCACACTTGTGTATTTATACTCATGTATTCCTGATCGGAGGTCCCCCAGACAGTCTTACTTCGGGACCTCCTACTGTACAAACTTTTTTATGCACTTATAATTGACTTGTATTTCGTTTTAATAAACCTTCAAAACATTTGGATCAGGTGTTGAATACAAGCTTCGCCACAGTGTCTAGACAATATCAATTCTGAATTGCTGTGAATTTATCATTCACAGGCAGACTTAGGTTACGTCTATAAATATAAGCTTTCTGTCAGTAAAAGAAAAGCTTTTCTTATAGCTTACACGGTTACCCTCCCAGAACGACTCATGCTATTAGGGTAGGCATAGTGGAGGCATCAGACAGTCTCGACCATCAGGGGTTATTTAACATTCACTGACATCACACTGCACACAGCAATCGTACTTGTCGCCTCCACTGAAAGTTGGCTACTACAGCCGGGATTGGGCTTGCATCCTTGGGTTCATATAGACAAGTGCTGTAATCGCCATGAGCCTGCGGTGTGTGCCATGCTTATATGAAACCACAGTCAAAGTCTCCGGGTTAAGTTTGACTGCATGGGGATTTTACAGCGAATTCTGCGCTGCACATGGGCTGTTTCATTTTTGTCTCCATCAAAATGCACCTGCTGTAGCCTGGTTTTATCTTCCAGCAAAAGTTTTAAGAGCTTCATTTTAATGAAAGCTCCGCACATGAAGCTGTCCAGTACCGTTGACAGTCCCTTCGAGTACACAGAATGGTGTCATTAGAGAGTGTGTGCTGTTTATCACGAGAGGCGATAGGGAGGCAGTCTGTGGTTTTTAAGTAATAATGGAGCACATTTGCTTTGAAATAATTTTCAGCCCCGCGTAATTCTTTACGTGACCTGATATTGCACAGAACATGGACTTCTTTTGCAATTTGTCTGTCTTTAAATGCAGCCCAAATTTCATTCCAGCATCCAAATGCTACATAACTCCTGGGACAGTTCAGTGGATTGTATGACTAGGTACAAGTCATCCAATTCACATTTGTGAAACACAAGCCAGGCATATAGAAGTAGTCTGATATTGTATGTACGTTTATGGAAATTTCACAGGTCCACTGTCAACATTGGAATAACATAGCCACTGAAGTGCAGTAGGTGCTTGTGCGTGTTTTACATCCTGCATCACTTTGCTTATAGTAACCAGTGTGTAGTATTTCTGTTCTCTTGTCTTGTATGCTCAAGGTGAGCAACATCCTGGCGTGGGGTTGCCTATTTCGCATTGTGAATTTTGTTATAGAACGAGAGATCAAGTACTGCATACCTATTGTGTACCGTGATGTAGTGACTGAAGTGGATGTCAATTACATGTGTATCGGTGTTTTGGTTTTTGTATTCCGGGCATTTTATTGAGACTGAAAAGAATAGTTTCTTATGGATAATGTGTTTATTGGGATGTTAACACGGAGTGCCTAAGATTAAGAAAATATTCTCAGGTTGTTTATTACAGCCACCAGATGTTATACATATGGCATAATAAGAAATAAGGTAAAGTAGTAAATGTCTCTTTGTTACTTCAATGCAGTCACAAATGCCAGGGAATATTATGTTTGTACTCATATATTGGTATGTATGTCCAGAACTGTTCAATAAGGCTAATTTGTGTGGTTTATTTTCATGAAACTTCGAGCACTTTCATTTTGACATAGGCCACTAAACTAAATAATTAATCTTGTGCGAATCAGCAACTTTCTGTTCAATATAACCCCTGTGAATAGTATTGTATAAGTCATTTATTATGAAGTTAATTTTTGCTTAGCATGTACATAGTATGAAAAAAACCTCTCCCAGGGATGTTGAAATAAATGGAATAAATCGAGACACATTATTTTTTATACCTCTGATCAGTGTCGAATAAGTCTTGACTTATATTTAGATGTAAATTATGCTCTCATTTTTCTGATGCTTTTATAATTTCTTTAAAGATACTTATATTTTTTTCTCACAGGCACATTGCAGGGCACACTGTTATTTAGTTTGCATACTGTGCATTTTAATTGGTATTCAAGTTTTCATGTTCAAATGGGTTTGTTACCAAAAGTTTTCTTTTGCATTGTTGTGAACCTGATTTGATGTGGAGCTGTGATACAGCATGCAAATAAATCTCTTGAATGCAGTCCATATGTAGCTTGCTGGGATTAATTCCTTAACCAAGCCAAGCCATACCAGGTCTTGCAGTACAAACAAAATTCAGCTTGGTGTTTACAAAACCTGATCTACATGGACATTTATTGTCTGAGGTACATTAGAAATAAAAAGCAACGCCCAAAATATGAAATATATGCTATCTCAAGTTGAAACGTCAGCAGAAAACTACTACTTGACATTGAGAAACCAATAAATACTAAACATTCAAAAGGAATTTGAGCTGGCACTCCAAATGGGAATAGGCAAATTTCAATTGCAACATGAGACTGACTAACTGGACTTTAGATTCCGATTTGAAATCCAACAATTTAGATTTGGTACCTAAAATGGAATGTAAACAGGAAAATGAAAGGTGCATTTAGAACCAAAACTTTATTCCTGAATGCGAACTCCACTATTAAATTTGTTTGGAAATTGAGAGATGCCAAATTATATTAAAGCCGCTAATTATTCTCGCCATTTCGAACTCAAAAGGCCTATTGGAATTTGAAATTTTAAAAGTTGTGACCATTTCGAATGTGAAATTTGACTTAGATTTTTAGAGTTAAAATTGTGTGACTATTTGAAATTTTAATTGAATTGTCTTTATTTCAATTAGTATGATAATTTAGAAAGTAAATTCTAATTGTATTTGGAATTTTAAATTGGTGTGGTCATTTGGAATTTGAAATTTCAATTAGATTTAGTGGGCCCAATCGGAAATTGCAGTGAATCCCACTTGTTTTATTAGACGGGGAGCAAAACCTCGGCAGTCATTCAGGCATTGCGAAATCAGGATGTACATCAGCTGAATGTGACAGTAGTGCAATATATCTGTGTGGTTGCACAGCAGCGATAGGTCTGCATAAATTAATAACATTCCAATAAAGGAAGGTGTGAGGTGAGGAGATACAATATCCCCAGTACTATTCACAGCTTCCTTAGAGGAAGTACAAAGCCTTGGATCAGCAGCAGTTGGAGAAAAAGGCTGCTGGAGAATGCTTAGTAAATTGCGATTCTCTGTTGAAATTAACTTTCTAAGCTACACAGGCGATGAACTGCAAATACCAGTTGATGACCTAGACAGGAAAAGCAGACATTTATGCCTAAAAATAAATTTGCAGCAAACAAAGGAAGCGTTAAACCGCCTCCGGAAGGACACCGGTAAACAGTAGGTAGGGAAGCACTGGGACTATTTAGGGCAGGTAGTAACCGTCAATCCGGACCATGAAACGAAAATAGCAACGAGAATATGATTGAGATGGACCGCAATGTGCTAGTAATCGCAGATTATGACTAGCAGTGTAACTTTATCACTTAGTAGGAAAGTATATAACAGTAACGTCATACCTTTACTCAGTGATGGGGCTTAAGCAAGGAAGCTGCCAAAAAGGGTTCTACTAAAGTTGAAGACAACGGAGAGAGCTATGGAACAGAAATTGGTAGACGCAACATTATGAAATAGGAGCGTGCTGGTTGCGTGAGGGAAATAACTTCAGTTTGTGACATCGGAGGGGAAAGCATGCAAAAAAAAGTCATATAGGCAAATCGTGTATAGGGAAAAAGACAGTCGAAAAGTGTAACAGAGTGCATGGTAAGGAAAGAAAACCGTTGCAGGGCCAGTAGAAAGTGAGGCGTGCGGATGAGATCGAGATTTTCGCAGGGTCAAGTGAATTCAGCTAGCACAGAAGCGAGTATTTGGAGGAAAATGGAAAAGGGTTCGACTCACTGTGAGTACAGTCCTGCTGATGATGGTGATTCCCTGTTCTCAACCCCTTTCGTGCTTGAAATTTCTCACTGTACGATTCAGACTCATCACCTTAAGATGAAAATTGGCTCTAATTTTGATTTTAGGCATAATGATTGTATGAATCAGACTGCGATTTCTTCATAAAAAGCTGCGTCAACACATTCAGTCCGCTGGTAGTACCTTACTATGACGGATAATTAAATCATTTGTACTAGTATATAGGCTTGCGCAGGCACCGGTTTCACCAAACATATATCTTGTGACTTTCGATAGATATGATTTTTCGATTTAGACCAGCATTAGTTCATCCCTCGCATGCCGTCGACCGTTTATGACAATAGCGGCAATAAAGAGTTACCAATTATTTTCAACCGCGTAAGGAGAGCTTCCTTCTTTAGTTCACGGTGCCCATGCGAGTTTACGCGCTCAGCACAAATCAAAACTGACCGCAGAGACAAAGCTCTCACTTTGATTTCATGGACTTAGCAGCAGAATACCGTCGCCAACAAATGATAGCGGCTCGCACTTATATGCTTTAAATAAATATAGATAGTATCTACATGTTGTCAGTAATCGATAAGGGAACTCGTATATTTGTATAGGATGCGTGAACTGTAGAGTAACAGCTATAGTGGACGGCTGTGAAGCTAAATTTTCCAGCGATGCCTAACTTATGAACGGTTTTATGGATAGCGGGAACATCAATGCACGAAAACTGTACTCAACTTCACAACACGTAAAAGAACAATATGTTTAGGCTATACTTCTCACGTGCCTCAAGATATGGTATAAAAATCAAGCTTGTCGCCATGAGGCTCCCGAAGGGTTCGGTTCCATACTTAGGCTCTGATTTCAAAATCGACCCGAGTTGGCAGCTTCTTTACAGTCAGCAATGTTCCATCCTATGGTCACTTCACACAACTCAGCGAGCAACCAATGTCCAGTTATGCCACTTACCAAGTTCCACTAGACAAAGCTGCACTTATGGCCTAGCACTAGTAAAGCAGCAATGTGTACGAAGCGCTATGGGGAGACACTGTCCTTTAACATGTTAAAACGCCAGCCGCTTATAGGTGACGTATGATGTGGATACGGGTGCGAATGTTTGGCTTCTCTAGTAATTCAAGAAAGACCCGTAACTGCTCAAGCCGAACAATGAACAAATCACGGCAGTAAAATTGGCAACAAAAATAAATTCAAAATAATTTTTGCACAAGAGAGGAATTGACACCTTCATAGCAGCAAGAAAATGTGCAATATAGTATGATCAGGTTATGAACATTTTAGTGGGAATCAGTGCGGTAAGACTCTTTCCGACGGCAGGGTCGCCTAGAGCCGCAAAAAGCAGTTTGTGTTCAATGGGCCTTCCTTAATTATTTTTCAGCCGTCCCTGTGGCCCACCGCACCGGATCGGTGTGGTGTGCTGAGGCTCACCGCACCGGATCCAAAGAATGCCCGGATAGACTGAAAACAGTTCAGTCGTGTCCGACTCTTCGTGACCCTATTGACCATGTCACGCCACGCTTTCCGGTCTCTCACGATCCTCCTAACATCACATAACTTCATCTGCAGTGCCTCGAGGATGCCATCTAACCATCGCGTTCGCTGCCGACCCCTTCTCCGGCGACCCTCAACCTTTCCCAACATCAAACCTTTCTCCAGCGACTCCTCTCTTCTCATCAGATGACCAAAGTAGCTGAGCTTTAACTTTAGAATTTGACCCTCAAAATGAGCAGTCAGGGTTTATGGTCGACAATATTGACTGATTTGATCTTCTGGCAGTCCAAGGAACTCTCAAGAGTCTTCGCCAGCACCACAATTCAAACGCGTCAATTCTTCGGCGGTCAGCCTTTCTCACAGTCCAACTTTCGCATCTATACATCACAACTGGAAAGACCATAGCACGAGTTATACGGATCTTGGTTGGCAGACTAATGTCTCTGCTCTTTACTAGGCGGTCAAGGCTAACCATTGCTCTCTTTCCCAGAAGCAGGCGTCTCCTAATTTCATGGCTGCAGTCTCCTTCCGAGGTAATCTTGGAGCCCAAGAAGAGAAAATCTGTCACAGCTTCCACTTCTGGTCCCTTGATGCTCCAGGACTTGATATTGCAAGACGCCATAATCTTTGTCTTTTAATTGTTCAGTTTAAGCCCAAACTTCTAACTCTCTTCTTGTACGCGCATCAGAAGTCTCTTGCGTTCCGCTTCACTTTCTGCCATTAAAGTGGCATCATCCGCATATCTAAGGTTGTTGATACGTTTTCCAGCAATCTTCACTCCAGCTGAAGACTCGTCCAGACCAGCCTTCCTCATGATGCACTCTGCATATAGGTTAAATAGGCAGGGCGACAGTATGCAGCCTTGCCTCACTCCTTTCTCAATCGGAAAACAATCAGTAAGACCATGCCCAGTTCTGACTGGGGCCTCTTGCCCTTCATACAGGGTCCTGAGGAGACAGATGAGGTGAATTGGAACTCCCATCTCTTGGAGAGCTTGCCACAATCTGCTGTGATCTACGCAGTCAAACGCTTTCGCATAATCAATAAAGCAGAAGTAGATGGGTTTCTGGAACTCTCTTGCTTTTTCCATGATCCAGCGAAGGTTGGCAACTTGGTCTCTACTTCCTCTGCCCTTGCGAAACCCAACTTGCACGTCCGGAAGCTCCTGATCCACATACTGCTGCAGCCTACATTGGAGGACTTTCAGCATCACCTTGCTAGCATGCGAAATAAGCGCGATCGTACGGTAGTTGGAACAATCTTTGGCACTGCCTTTCTTTGGAATGGGGATGTAAACTGGCCTCCTCCAATCCTGTGGCCACTGCAGGGTTGTTCAAATCTTCTGGCATTTATTTATTTATTTATTACATGTTCCTGCAGCGCCCGGAGGCATTATTGCAGGGGGGGAGATGACAAGTAATCTTGCTGGGAACGCCAGTGATAAAATACATAAAAATGAAGAAAATAACATGACACAAGTGATAATGCAGAATGAAAAACATGCATCTAAAGGGGGCAACTGCGCGACGAACAAAGTGATGAAAACACTCAAAAACAAAGTAATGAAGAAAACTCAAGCAAGAGAACTGGGCGCCACGTCACACATCCGATAAAAAAGCCCGAAAAAAATTTTCAGTGTAACACTCAGTGATGCCATCTGGCAGCCGGTTCCACTCATTGATCGTCAGTGGAAAAAACGAGGTTTTATACACATCTGTCCGGCATTTTATTTCGCGGATCTTCCACTGATGATCAAGTCGTCTAGACAAAAAGTGAGGTTGAAGCAGGTACCGGTCTTTGTCAATGCTGAACTTTCCAAAATAAATGCGATACATGATCTGAAGTCTGAAATGTTTTCTGCGGTGAGCTAAAGATTCCCAACCAAGATGATGTTTAATAGACGTGACACTAGATGAAAAATTATAATTGTTAGACACAAATCTGGCAGCATTATTTTGGACGCGTTCGAGCATGTCTGATAAGTAAATAAACTGGGCATCCCATACAGGGCATGTATATTCAAGAATTGGCCTTATGTAAGTGAAATACAGGAGCTGCTTGACATTTGACTGCGCTTTGCTGAAATTACGTTTTAAAAAATTAAACATTCTGCAGGCTCTCGATGTAATATGCTCAACTTGTCTCGTCCACGTCAGGTTAGAGGTGAAATATACGCCGAGATACTTATATTCAGAAACTTTTTCCAGGGGAACACTATTTATTGAGTAGCAGGTCGGTAAACGGGAACGCTTACGAGTGAACGAGACAAGTTTGCATTTTGAAATGCTCAAAGACATTTGCCATTTTGAGCACCAGTACTGTATGAAATTTAAGTCTCGCTGAAGTTTTAATGCGTCAGAAGAACTTTCCACAGCATGGTAAAGCACACAGTCGTCAGCATATAGCCGAACTTGGCAGGTGAGGTCAAGAACAACATCATTAATAAAAATGAGAAAAAGAAGGGTTCCAAGGACAGACCCCTGGGGCACACCTGAGGAGACGTTTACGGAATCGGAGTGACAACCGTTAATTACAACACGCTGCATGCGGTCCTGGAGATATGAATGAAGCCAGTCGAGGATATTGGGGTGCAGACCAAGACAACGTAACTTATGTAATAATAGCACATGAGGTACAGAATCAAAGGCTTTTTTAAAATCCAGAAATACACAATCAATTTGATATCCGTGGTCAAAAGAGGAAAACAGATCATTACTGAACTCAAGTAACTGGGTGGTACAGGAAAAACCCATTCTAAAGCCATGCTGAACCGGCGTAAAGAAGTCATGAGAGTCAAGGTGTTTCATGACTGCACTGTAAATTATATGTTCCAATGTTTTACAACACACGCTAGTCAGAGAAATGGGTCGGTAATTAACAACAGACATTTTCTAACCGCTTTTATGCACTGGGACGACATTAGCATTTTTCCAGTCATTTGGCAAACATGCCGAGTTAAGCGATGTTTGGAACAAGGTGACTAAATAATGAGCAATTTCGTTAGCACATGATTTTAAAACAAAGGTAGGTACACCATCAGGGCCGCTGGCGGAGGCGGCCCTGATGTTTTTAAGCAGTTTTAAAACACCCTGGTAAGTAAAAACAATTTCAGGCATGGTTTCGGTAATAGATTCACGAGTGTTCGGAAGTTCACCGATGTACGCTGGCGCAAAGGCAGACTGAAAATATGCATTAAAGCGGCAGGCTTTATCACCATTAGTACTAACAAGGTCACCATCGACGTCTAAGTTTTGGATTCCGACTGGTTCGCGTCCGTTGTGTTTGAGAAACGTCCACAATTCCTTGGGATTACTACATAGTTTAGAACCCAGATTATTAAAGAAGTTATCCTTATGAGCTCTAATTTCAGTTTTTAGTGTACTGCCAAGGGCCCGAATTGACTGCAATGCGGCAGGGCAACGATTCTTATACGATTGAAGAAGGCGATGTTTTTTCCTGGCAAGCCGTCTGATTTGTCGCGTGATCCATGGTTTGTCGCGGCGCCGCTTACCAGAAAGAAGTTTTGTTGGGATGTATTTATCAATTAGGCTGCCCAATTTATTTTTGAATACCTCCCAGAGTGAAATGCAGTCTAAACTTTGACTTAGAGTAATAAAATTGGGAAGGAAGGAAGCAAGTTCGTTATTCATTGATGTATAATCGCCCTTGGTAAAAACAAAGACTTTCCTAGGGAGACCTTTTGGAATTAAATAAGGAAAATGCCTAACATTAGCAACAACACAACTGTGATCACTTATTCCTGGTATGATAACAGTGCCGCGCACAACCGATGGTCGGTTACAGAAGAGTAAATCAAACACTGAAGATGAGTGCTGAGTTTCCCGAGTAGGCTCAGTGACGTACTGATATAGATCATTAGTAGTAATTAATTCACAAAAAGCCAAAGACAATGAAGATTGATTCGTACGAAGAGGTTTGTAGTCAACCCATTTGAAATCAGGCATATTGAAATCCCCGCCAAACAGAAAGTCATTTTTTAAGCCAAGCAAGAAATCAGACAGTGACCTGAAAATGTCAGGGTTGGTAGCGGAAGGGGGACGGTAGACGGAACCAATAGTCAGGTAGGTTACACCACGCTGATTCGCAGCCAACTAGGGGCGCTGTTATTGCTGAAGAGCGAAAGCATTCCTCAACTAGCAGAAATACCCCTCCACCATGCAAGTGTCGGTCTCGACGATACACATTATAACCAGTTGGGAAAACTTCCGGGCTCAGAACGGAATCATCCAGCCACGATTCAGTGCCAAATATAACATGAGGCTTAACGGAGGAAACATGGGCAGCAAATTCATCAGTTTTATTTTTTATACTCCTGCAATTCACGATGAGAATTGTCAATTCAAAATTTGATGATGCCGAAGGCGTAGAATGAAGATCAGGCCCATGCTGGTGAGCGGGCAGTTGCCTCCCTTTTTGCTATTCCCTAAGCTCAACAACTCGGTCATGTTCACAATCATAGACAAAGCACTTTTTATTTACGAAAAGCTTATCAAATCGCAACTTCGAAGGAAAAGCCTGATCACGAACGTATTGCGAAAGCTTGAAACGTGCCTTTCTAACCGCAGGCGTGAAATCTTCGCGCAAGGCGAACTTAGTATCCTTGAGCCTAAAACCACATGATAAGATATTGTCCTTGACCTTATAACTGTAAAATTTAACGACAATAGGTCGGGTTTTGCCTTCAACAAAGCGACCTATTCGGTGAGCCCTTTCGATGCTTTCAGAAGGAACATCTTGGAGAAGCAAAGAGGAAAAGAAAGCGCGCACATTTTTTTTCAGATTCAGACCAACTCTCTGTTGCGGAGTCTTTTAGACCTAGAATAAGCAGGTTATTTCTGCGGGACCTATTAGATACATCTTCAAAACAATCCTTAAGATGCGCAATATCGCTGGATAAGGTGTCAACACAGGGTAACGCATTCGGAGTACGAGCATTTGCAGTCTGCCGTAAGGAATGCAAGTCGGTCTCAAGTGCAGAGACACTGCCCAGGAAGCCTTGCAAAGACGCACTTGTAGCGCTCTGCTGTTGTTTGAGCATGTGGAGTTCCTGAAGAAACTGCGTCTGACGTAGTTCTAGACGTTTCAATACTGCGTAAATCCCAGCAATAGCTTCGCTATCCGAACTAAACTGAGGAGCATCGTAATCGGGACCGGGGTTGCTCTCAACGTCACCAGATAATAACAGTAAAATTTGACATAGGAGACCATGCCCATACTTCCACATAGCAGCACACTTTTTCATACCACAAAGCAGGCCGTCGGGGTACGACACCACAATAATACATCGATTGGAACTGCAATAGCAGACAGCGGGAAACCGGTAACCAACCTGAGCAAGAAACAGCGGTGAGCGCATGGCGGCTGCGATGTCGTGCCCCAGCTGGCTGGCTGAAACTGACGAATAAATAACCGCCCCTCGAAGATAGTGCTGCACGTGCATCCGTGTTGCCAGATCACCAGCGCAGTCGGAGCCAAACTGGGAGGCAGATGCAGAGGCGGGACGCAGCAACTTGCTATCGAAGCATCATCGGCAACAATTGAGCTGAGGTTGAAATGGATAGGTGCATGCTGCAGAATGTATGTAGAATGTTAGCAGCGTCATGGTTGAGGTTTTGAAGCAACTCAGCTGGAATGCTATCAATTCCGCTGGCTTTGTTCTTAGCAAGGCTGGCTAAGGCCCATTCAACTTCACTCTTCAGGATGCCCGGCTCGAGATCAGTGACCACAACCGTCTTATGTTGGGTTTGCACATTCGGGTCCTTCTTGTACAGTTCTTCTGTGTATTCCTGCCACCTTTCTTTATCTCTGCGGCTTCAGTGAGGTCCTTGCCTCGTTTGTCCTTTATCACGCCCATCTTAGCACAGAAGCTTCCTTTGATATTGTGACATATATGCCCTGCATCGCTGGACGTAAAAGAAGACAACGATCAGAAGGAGTGACACAGAAGACGACAAAGTGGCAGCAACGTTCAGTGCTAGAAGAAGGTTAACGCTGTTGTGATTCTGTGCTTTGTGTACTGCGTCATCCTGGACTAACCTTCGTGCACTAACCTTGCCACGTAACATCCTGGTGGAGGTGATCACAGATCCCCGTGTGCACACATAAATTCCTTTAAGAAGCCGAAAGCTGGATTTGCGCAGCGGCCGCCACCTACCTGGGATCACAACGTCTACAATGGCCACTATGACCTCTGAGGCAGCTCCTACCACCGCAACAACATCGGCGCAACCACTCGTCCTCACAAAAATCCGCCACCCTCCCATCTTCAATGGCGAAGACAAGACAGATGTTGACGACTGGCTGGATGAATACGAGCGATGCCGCCGGAACAAACATTGGGACGCGACCATTATGCTGGCCAACCTGATATTCTATGTGGCGGGAACCGCTCGCACATGGTTTCAAAATCACGAGCACGAGCTGGTGACCTGGGAAATTTGCAAGCAAAAGCTTCATGACTTGTTCGGAAAGCCCATTGGACGGGCTCTCGCAGCCAAAACCGAACTTTCGTCTCGCGCCCAATCCACCACGGAGTCCTACCTGGCCTACATTCGAGACGTCACTCTCGGACTGTCAACTCGGAACTGACCCTCGCACCCAGACGTAACCTCATTGACATTTTTGTGGACGGAGTCTCAGTTTCTGCCCTTATTGACACTGGCGCCCAAATTTCCGTTCTCAGTTCCTCGCTCCGTCAACGCCTCAACAAAGTCCTCACACCCGCTTCCTAATCTACCGTTCGTGTTGCTGATGGCAATACAGCTACTGCGATTGGTATGTGTACTGCGAGAATTACCATTGCCGACCGCCATATCCCTGTCCTATTACAGTCCTGACCAGTTGCCCTCACGACGTTATATTAGGACTCGACTTTTTAACTGCACATTCCGCGCTCATTGACTGTTCTTCTGGACTGCTTCATCTGGACCTGCCACTCTGTCCTGACAAACAGGCCTCTGATACCTCAACGCTCCGTCTCCGCTCCTCTACATTTACTCGTCTGCCACCAGAAGCTGCAGTGTGTGTGCTCATGTCGCCTTTCCCCTCCGTTCCTGATGGCGACTACGTTGTTTGCCCCATGACCGACGTGACACTGCAGCGTAGAATCGCTCTCCCTCATAACATCGTGCACGTAGAAAATAACAACGCTTATATTCCAGTCTTGAACTTCGGCCTTTTTGTGCACGTTCTTCCAGAGGGCATTACTCTCGCCGAACTGACCCCACTGTCTGACGTCACAGTTGCCGCTCTTTTGCCTGACCCTACTGCTAAAGTGTCGACACGACCTGCACTGTCCCCATCTCTGGAGGCCCGCATATCAGCAATGGTTGCATCTAATTGGCGCCCTGACCGTGCTACAGCACTTACGAGTCTTCTGAATTCGTACAGCGATATTTTCGATTTTGGTAACCGCCCCTTAGGACAAACGTCCCTCGTTACACATCGTATCGACACCGGAGACGCCCGCCCAATTCACAGAAGACCTTATCGAGTCGCCATTTCTGAACGATGCGTCATACAAGATGAAGTGGACAAGATGTTAGCAAAAAACATTATAGAGCCTTCGAGCAGTCCCTGGGCGTCACCTGTCGTGCTTGTTAAATAGAAGGACAATACCTGGAGATTCTGCGTTGATTACCGACACCTCAACAACATTACAAAGAAAGATGTTTACCCGCTCCCCAGGATAGATGATGCCCTCGACTGCTTACACGGTGCCAGCTATTTCTCTTCCATTGATCTTCGGTCCGGTTATTGGCAGATCGCAGTCGACGAGCGGGACCGAGAGAAGATCGCCTTCGTCACTCCCGATGGCCTGTATCAATTCAAGGTGATGCCTTTCGGCCTGTGTAATGCGCCCGCAACATTCGAGCGCATGATTGACTCTCTCCTGCGCGGCTTGAAATGGACGACGTGCTTGTGTTATCTCGATGACGTGATTGTATTTTCTTCTACATTCGAGAACCATCTCCATCGCCTTGATGCCATTCTTGGCGTCTTCCGAAGAGCTGGCCTTCAGCTGAACTCGAAGAAATGTAGCTTCCGCCGACGTGGACTCAAGGTGCTCGGTCACGTGGTCGACGCCCGTGGCATTCAACCCGATCCAGACAAAATACGTGCTGTAAGTGCATTTCCTACACCCCGTTGTACCAGTGACGTGCGTAGTTTTATTGGGCTTTGCTTCTATTTTCGACGGTTTGTACCTAACTTTGCGGAGACGGCTCGTCCACTCACCAATCTTTTGAAGAACTACGCTCCATTTTGCTGGGACCAAGAACAATCCCAAGCCTTTTCTGCGCTCATTGCAGCCCTCACCAACCCGCCCGTCCTGGCACACTTCAATCCTTCGGCACCAACGGAGGTACGCACCGACGCCAGTGGTCACGGTATTGGGGCCATACTCGCCCAGCAGCAGATGGGTCGCACTCGCGTCATTGCTTATGCCAGTCGCCTCCTTTCTGCGGCTGAACGAAATTACTCGATCACAGAACGTGAGTGCTTAGCCCTCGTGTGGGCCATTACAAAGTTTCGCCCTTACTTGTTTGGCCGCCCGTTCACCGTCATCACCGACCACCATGCCTTATGCTGGCTTTCTACGCTGAAGGACCCTACTGGTCGCCTGGGTCGTTGGGCCCTCCGCCTTCAGGAATACACTTTTTCTGTCGTCCACAAGTCTGGTCGGCTGCACGCTGACGCCGATTGCCTGTCTCGCAACCCGGTAGATCCCCCACCTGCGAGCGAGTGCGACGATGACACATATGTATTGGCCATGTCTGACCTTTCAAACATTCCCCATGAGCAGCGCTTAGATCCGAAGCTAAGCAGCATAATCAATCGCCTCAGCACTGAACACCTTGATGCTACCCTTGTTCTGTTTGTGCACAACAACGGCACCTTATACCGACGGAATATGCGACCAGATGGCGCTGATCTTCTGCTCGTAGTCCCCGAACACCTGCGTACCACCGTTCTTCAACAGCTGCACGACGCACCCGCAGCGGGTCATCTTGGCGTATCTCGCACGTACGATAGCGTCCGCCGCCGCTTCTTTTGGCCAGGTCTCTATCACTCTGTTCGTCGTTACGTTGCTTCTTGTGACCGGTGTCAGCGACGGAAGAAGCCCTCGGCTATGCCTGCTGGATCCCTGCAGCCGATCGACATCCCAGTAGACCAGTTTTCCCGAGTTGGCCTTGACCTCCTCGGACCTTTCCCACTTTCTGCGTCGGGGAAGAAATGGATTGCAGTGGCCACGGATTATACTACACGCTACGCTGTCACCCAAACGATACCCACCAGCTGTGCAACTGATGTGGCTGCGTTTCTTCTCCATGACGTCATCCTGCTCCATGGTGCTCCACGCCAGCTGCTCACTGACCGTGGCCGTTGCTTTCTAGCTCGAGTATTGGATGAAATTCTTCGGTACTGCTCCATTAAGCACTATTTTACCACCGCTTATCATCCACAAACGAACGGCCTCACCGAACGCCTCAACCGCACGCTCACGGACATGCTCTCTATGTATGTCTCGGGTGATCACCGTGACTGGGATATTAATTTGCCGTTTGTAACGTTCGCGTACAATTCCTCTCGTCACGACACAATGAGCTACTCACCGTTTTATCTTCTGTACGGCCGCGACCCTCCCCTTCCTTTCGACAGCGTATTGCCTCCCACCGCTAACGCCAGTTGCTACGTTTGTGACGCCATCTCCCGAGCTGACGCAGCCCGTGTTATTGCTCGCCGAAGACTGGCCTCCTCCCAAAATTCTCAAAAACGGCGCCATGATTCTCGCCACCGGGATGTCCACTACTCTCCGGCCTCTCTCGTCTTGCTCTGGACTCCCGCTCGTAAAATTGGGCTGTGCGAGAAGCTTTTGCCATGCTACGCGGGACCCTACCGTGTTTTACGGCCAGTCACTCCTGTGACATACGAGGTCGCCCCTGTGCATCCGCCGCGACAGTTCTCTATGCCACGCACCGAGATTGTTCATGTCGTCAGAATGAAGCCCTACTACCCTTCCAGTAGTTCGTCCTAGTGCGCACCGGGACTGTGCTTCTCGTGGGGGGGGGGGGGGGGTAATGTGACATATATGCCCTGCATCGCTGGACGTAAAAGAAGACAACGATCAGAAGGAGTGACACAGAAGACGACAAAGTGGCAGCAACGTTCAGTGCTAGAAGAAGGTTAACGCTGCTGTGATTCTGCATCATCCTGCATCATCCTGATACTGCGTCATCCTGGAATAACCTTCGTGCACTAACCTTGCCACGTAACAATATCTTTGATTGTCTTATACAGAGCTCTTGTGTTCCTTAATTGGCTGTTGTCCTCAACTGCTTGGCACTGTATGTTCAGGAAGGCATTCTTATCTCTCCTTGCTATTTTCTGAAAATCCGCATTGAGAACCTTGTATCTTTCTCTTTCCACCATAACTTTTGCCATCCTCCTTTCCTCAGCTATTTGCAAAGCCTCTTCAGATAACCAGTTTGCTTTCTTGCATTTCTTTTGCTTTGGAACTACCTTAGTAGCAACTTCTTGTATTATATCACGAACATCAGTCCACATCTCTTCGGGCTCTTTGTCTTCTAGATCTAATTCTTGAAATCATTTCCTCACTTCCACAGCATATTCTAATGGAACTTGATCCAGATTATACCTGAAAGGCCTTCTAGTTTTCTGCGTTTTCCTCAATCGAAGCATAATCTTGGCAACAAGAAGGTGATGATCGGTGCCACATTCGGCCCCAGGCCTTGTTTTACTGCTTGTTTAGCGCTTCTCCATCTCTGTCGGCAAATAATATAATCGATCTGATTCCGGTACAGACCATCCGGTGAAGTCCATGTGTACAGGCGCCTCTTGTGCTGTTGAAAATGAGTATTCGCTATGGTCAGGTTGTTTTCTTGACAAAACTCTACTAGCCTCTGCCCAGCTTCATTTGGCTCACCAAGACCTGTAATTCCGGATATTTCTTCACTCCCTACCTTAGCATTCTAGTCTCCTATGAGAAAAACGACGTCTGATGATGGGGTGCGGTCTAAAAGGCATTGTAGGTCCGCATAAAATCTCTCAACGTCAGCTTCTTGAGCAGTAGTGGTCGGTGCATAGACTTGGATAACTGTTATGTTGAAAGGGTGACCTTGGATCCGAAGTGAAATCATACGGTCGTTTTTGGGGTTGTACCCTAGCACTGCTTTGTCCATTCTTCTGTTTACTATGAGAGCGACCCCATTCCTTCTCTTGGATTAGTGCCCACAATAAAAGACATAATGGTCGCCGGAGTTAAATTCTCCCATTCCGGTCCACTTGAGCTCGCTGATACCCAAGATATCAATGTTCAATCTGTCCATTTCTCGCTTGACGATATCCAGTTTACCTTGCGTCATAGATCTTACATTCCATGTTGCTATGTGATACATCTCCTTGCAACATCGGACTTTCCGGTCGCTTCCCGACACATCCACAACTGAGCGTCCTTTTGGCTTTAGCCCAGCCGCTTCATTCGTCCTGGAGCTACTAGGAACCGCCCTTTGTTCATCCCCAGTAACATGTGGGACGCCTTTCAACCTGGGGGCTCATCTTCCGGTGCCATATCATTAATGGTATTGTGACTGGCCATAGGGTTTTCTTGGCAGGAAATACTGGAGTGGGTTGCCATTACCTTCTCCAGTGAATCACATTTTGTCAGAACTCTCTGCCGTGACCTGTCTATCTTGGGTGGCCCTACACCGCAGAGCTCACGACTTCATCGAGTTTCGCAACTCCTCCGCCACGACAAGGCAGTGATCCATGAAGGGTAGACTGAAAACACCAAGGCCAAAATCTAGTGGAGAAAAAGGGCGCAATGAGAAACGCGGGCGACCGAGCAAGCAATGGCTCTGTTCAGATAAAGAGACATCGATGAGCCTATATAGGTCCCGTCTCTATCTCCGGCTGGCTCACAGGAGGGGAACAAGGCGGCAGCAAGGTAAGCTGGGCATCTAACCTTGTTCCACACTCAGTAGGAAAGAGTACCAACACAAACAACAAAAATATTCGTCAAAGAAGCGAAAGACGCGAGCAGCGATGCGCTCAAACATCAGCTTGAACTTGCTCAATTCAAGCAACATACGCTCGAACGCAAGGTTGACAAACTAACAAAAACACTACGGGCTCAATAGCGGGAACTCTAAATCACTAGAGGCGTTCCAAAACAAGCACAAACATATAACAACGGACACCTTGAAACACAAATGCAACATATTATGCAGGATATGATGCAGCAAACCCAAATGCAAATGCAACACATGCAAGCTAAATTTCTTGGATAGATCTCCGAAATCAGAAGTGCTTTTCGAAAACGAAGATATACCGAGAACATTAGGGAAAGAGCTTAGAAGTGTCCAGCGTTAACGGCGTTAACTGTCGAACAAGCCAACCGCAGTTACGCGTAAACATGACCAAGGCTCGCCAGCAGAATACTTGGAAATTTGGCAATTGAACTGCAGAGGCTACCCCAAAACGTGGGGCTCATAAAACAACGTGTACCGCCCGCCAAGACAAAAAAAGGCCAAATTATTTGAACTCTTGCACGGAGTGCACAAGTTGTCCAAAAAATGCACTAATTATCCTAAGAGATTTCAACGCCATAGACAGAAGTTGGGGATACCAGTAATAGGATATCAAGGGAAGAACATTATCGGAGGTAGTCGAATAGTTTTACTACATTGTATAACAGATCCCGCGACCCCCGCGAGTATCGGCAATAGGTGCGAGCACGAACACTTGCTCTGACCTCCCTTTTGTAAGGAAGAGCAAAGAGTCGCAGTGGAAAAGCATGATGAAATCTAGTCAGCGATCACTTTATGCTTAGGACGCGAATAGCATCGGACAGGATAAGACGCTGGATTGCACAAGCAAAACTCACTGACTGGAATGCGTTTCGCGCCGCTTGCAAAAATCTTAAGATGGCATCTGATCACTCGAAGAATGGAGCGGCATGCTGAGGGAAACGCGAAACACGTTCACAGAAAGTGTGTGGCGAAACCCAACAACACCCGCAGTAGACAGGCACCTTCTCCGACTACGGGAAACAAGACGCTGTCTCACCAAAACATGGCGGAAGCAAAAGCATAACACGATACTAAATCTAAATATAGCAGAAGATTCGGGAAATGCTGAACAATACGCGATGCAGCTGGCAAAATGAAATTGGGAAACGTTCAACGACTCGCTTAAGGGAACCCTAGAACGGCCAGAACCTGGAATCTCCTAAGAGTACTAATCGATCTCACGAAAATCAAATCAGAAAACAATAAAGGCATCCACAGATTCATAAACTCCTTCGAAGCTTCGGACACCGACCTCTTAGAGAAGGCACAAGAAAAATGCTCGGTGATCACAACCCCTCACGATTATAATGAACGTACCGTGGAGCCGAAAACAAGAGACTACCGCTCGATAACAATGGAAGAAGTTTACGCGGCTATGAGAAATTGAACCAGAAATACGGCAGCAATCGACAATGCAATCCGCAAACTGAGTGATGACCTCATAAAAGAGCTTGTAAGCTCTATAAACTAACACCCGGAGGCGGGGACGGTTCCAGAATATGGAACATCTGGCAAAAAATCCAAATTGAATATCTCAGGCCCATATCGCTCACTTCCTGCCTTGTCAAGCTTTACGAGCGGGTGGTCACCCTCAGACTGCAAAATTACATGGAAGATAACGACCGTGTACCACATCTTGTTCGGCTTCACAACAAAACTTTCGATGCCCCCCCCCCCCCCCTAGGACGTTCTCCTGCAAATAAAAGATGTGCTCCTTAACGAAGCTCGAACGGCTGAAAATGTCATTATGGTGCTCGACATGAAGGGTGAATTTGATAACGTCAGCCACAAAGCGATCCTTTAAGGTCTAGGTGACCTGGACTGCGGACACAGAATACACGGATACGTCAAAGCCTTCCTGTTATTTAGAACTGCCACAATCGGCTTAAGAGACCTCCGATCGAACAAAATTCACACGCCAAAAAACACACCCCAAAGGTCACTGATCTCCCCTATCCTCTTCAATGTAGCTATGATAGTCTAGCATGAAAACTAGAGAAGACCGATGGCATCAAGCATACCATGCAGGCAGACGACAGCACGGTATCCACAAACACCAGTTCCTTCGAGGAGAAGGAAGCAAAACTACAGGCAGCTGCCTCCTGTGTATCTCATATCCCAGAAAAAGAGGGCTCGCATGCTCGACTGAGAAATCGGAATTTAATCGAAGGTCGAGGCAAACAAAACCGAACTGTCCCAACCAGTGAGGACCAGAAATTCAACATCTACCTGGAAGAAATCACCATACCGGAAAAGACAATAAGAATATTGGGAATGTGTGTTCAACCAATGCACTCTCACTCTTTTACCCTGCTCAAAGTAACAACGCTACAAGTAGCACGCATGATCACCCGCATCACCAACAGGCGGCAGGGTATACGCCGAAAAGGACACACTAAAACTAGTCAGAAGCCTAGTAGTTAGCCGAATTATGCACAGCCTACCCTACCAGTGCCTCAGCAGGAGCGAAATACAACAGGCGGATGCCCTGCTACGCACATCGTATAAGAGAGCGCTCCGACTACAGTGCAACACGTCTACAGAGAAACGCATGGCCCCTGAAACATCTTCGACCAACTATGCCAGGCGCAGTTTGAGTCGTAAAAACTCGGGCTACTGCAAGCTACTGCCAGAAATAGCCATGATCTAAACGATCCCCGACCGACTTCGCAAGTCCCACAAGGTAGCTCCAATCCAGAGGAGCATGGACCCCAACCTCCACCGAGGTAGGATAGAAGCACGGACCGAAATCATTTAGAAAACATACGCTCCTCAAGACACGACCGTGTATACAGACGCGTTCTCGAGAGGAGGATACGCCAAAACTGCAGGGCACCACGATGGTCGATACGTCTCTAAGCGAAGTGTCCAGCGCGTCTGGTGACACTGCTCGGTAGCAGAGGCCGAGGAAGTAGCCGTTGCTCTAGCGGTGGCGGAGGGCTATCGAACCGGGCAGTCGCTAAACTACTCATGGACTCTGAAACAGCCTGTCAAAATTACAGGAATAGCAGGAATAGCAGGTCGTCACGCCCTCCGTATACTGCACGAGGCGAGCAACAAAATTGAAAACCACGAAGATGACAACAAGAATACAAACACAAATATGTGATTTCCGGGGAACATGGAGGTGGCAGGAAGCCAACAGGCCGACAGGAAAGATCACGCATACACTACGAAGCCGACGAGACCACTGAACCTTCGCCAGCACAAGGAATACTCGGCCGTACTAGAAAACTGTGGCGTAAGAAGAATGCGATATCCCCCATTATTCAGTTATCTCAACAGAGAAGGAGCTTTTAAAAAATGTATAGACCAACAAGCCCGGCAACATGTTTATTGAGAGAGGAAGCTGTCATGTGGAGACAAGTACAGGCAGGTTCGTACCCAAATGTAAACATTTCAAACAAAATGCACTCTACCATATACGTGTACATATGTTCGTGGTACGACGAAAAACCCGCATTATATTATATAACATCACATGGCCCTGTCAAAACATTGACGTGGTCGCAGATACCAACCCCGAGGGCAGAGCAATGGGAGGTTCTGCTTTCCAGCGACCGCTGCGAAGACCAGCTACGTCTTGAAGAGCGAGCGGAAAGGGCGGTAGTGGCTAGCGGAACTCTACACTAAGGGCAACCGAACATCCGTTAGAAGTAGGGGAGGTCGCCGGAGAAGACTCCTGTTGATGCAACAAGGAGACACTTCTGATGGCGCCCCCAAAACCGCAGAAAAAACACGTAATGAATTTTTCTCTTTCCTTCTTTCTTTGTAGTAAAAGTTTTCGTTATTTAGCCCTACATTCTAGCACCATCCCTTAAGTTGTTGCCTTTCAAACGTTTTACGAATGCCTTGTTCTATATATCTACAAAAAATTTAAAGCTGCAGCTTTAAATTATTGGAAGTAATATGGAGAACAGACAACTCCACGTGTGGAGTTGTCTGTTCTCCATATTACTTCCAATTTAGACAAATTTCATAAATATCAATAAATGGACAAAGTTCAAATTTATAAATAAAATTACCACTTTTCATTTCGTTTAAATCGCCAAAAACTACTCATTCCTTAAATATCAGGTAATCATAATAATCAGGTATATAATGGTATTGCATTAAGTACAATACAATAAATATAAAACTGAGCGCTTGGTTTTAGAACTCCTCATTTCTTCACCTTAACAAGTTGGCGCCAAAACTTTGATTCATTGTTTACTGAATTTTTTTGCATGTGTCTTTTTCAATACTAAAAGCCGTCTTAGGGCTTATCAAGTAATTTTCTGCTTCTTTGATAGCTAAATTGGAATAAATTCACTAATTCTTCATATTTTATAGGGGAACACAAGCACCGGTTCAGATTGTACTCTGTCCTGTGACTTCTTATTTCTTTTTCGGTGCCATTGTGCTCAATCAAGCTGTTAATTTTATTATTTACATCTCGGTTATGATCAAAATTAAAACTAATATTTATTGCAGATAGCGTGAAATGCATTCAGCGTGGTCAGCCTCATGTACAATGTTCTAATTCAATGTGTGCAGACTTGATAACTTTTTGTATGTCACTTCAAGTATTGTTCACAGCATGCATAATAATTTAAAATGTCTGCACTAGGTTCTGTAACATGATGCTACACATTTATTTTTTGTTTTCCTCCTGTAATAGCCCCGCACAAGGCTGGGAACAGTATAGATAAATAACTAAATGTTTTCAAGCAATTGAAGGCAATGAAAAGCTGATAAACGAAAAAATATAAGTTCTCCCATCAGTTTTCTCTAAAACGTTATATCTTCGGTATCCGGCTCAAAACCTTCTCTTAGCTTATCGCCTAGCAGAAACTCTGTGCCAATAAGGCCAGGCTCTTATTAAAGTGCTTTCAGTGAAAAGCTTTCTCTACTTAACCATAAAAAACCTTAGGGTGACACAGATTTTGCTGTCGCTTTTAGCCAAGTGCGAGAACAGTTAAATTCAGTGACCTCACTAGGAGTGAAAAATAAACCTTTTAATATTAGCTTGTACTAAACTGGCGAAACCATTGTAACGCAGTAGGATTTTATGACGACCGTAGCATCATGCTATTTAGTGAATTCTTAGAAAGGGCTGTGAGCAGCCAGGGTATGACCGGCGAACCCTCTACGTATTTGGAGCATTCTGCGTGCAAGAGTTTCATATAATTTGCTTTAGAGATCATCTGAAGGAATCTGGCATATCTTTACCAATCGGAGAGTGGCAACAGGCAGATCACAGCGTTTTTTTGGCGTTAACGAACGATATCTTGTTCTTTGGATCGATATAGAATGTGCGCAGCGTTTTCCCAGCTGCTGCGCAGTTTTAGACCACATGAACTTTGTATCACGAAATATACGAAATGTATGGTTTTACGTATATTGTGTCAGTGCGAATTCTATATCTTTGCAAAAGCACAGATACTACTGTGGATGTGGCAATGCATGCAGTATAGATTTCTTCACTTCTTCGTGGTGGTGACAACTAATCTATTGTGGGTTTATTTTTCTATTTTCTTGATCCTAAATGTCAGTAGTCAAAGCACGTATGTCATATTAACTGTTGTTCGAGTTTCTTGTTGTTGCTGCGTTCACTTATAGACTGCACACATTTTTCCCAAGTGGCTGAAAAACTCTTGGCCAGTAATCGAGGAGCACCCCTTAAAAAACCTGTAGAAGAACATAAGAAGGCTCCGGGAGAAGATCTACGACGCAGGGATCCTCTATGAGCTCCTCCATTTCGTAGAGTGAAGAAGTTAGGAATGCGGCTTAGAATTAGCTTGGTAGAAAATTAGAGGCTAAGAAACGTGGAAATAGCAACAAACACGGAGAGGTATTGAAACGTTAACAGTTTGCAAGCGCGCAGAGGGAATCACGAAACACACTGAAGATAACCCCGTTGTAGTCGAAGTCAAGAGGAAATAGACATGTCATAAAAATACAGTGCGGTGGGAGTATAAACTACGATGGCTAAAGACAACAGACTCGATTCCAATGGAACGCAAGCGTACCTGGGGGCGGGAGAAAAGTACGTGGGTGGTTGAAGTTGACGAGTTGGTGGGGATGTGGAGATTCATGCGGATGCAGCTAGCATTGCAGTTTTATTCGGATGTATTTGAGATAGACACTGAAGTGCCTGCTTTTTCAGGCTGTGATGGTGATAATTATGATGCTTTAAACGATAAATGTCACACTAACTGCTTTATTTCTCGGGCGATCTTACCATGTCTTCCGGTAAATTATGCGGACCGCTTTCAACTTCTTCTGTGAGGGGGATCTGCATACCGCGTATGGCTACCGCTGGCGCTGTTTACATGCGTGAAGATTAGATGAGAGCTTTCATCTCCTTTTTTCTAGCCAGCCTCGTCATTCCATGTTCTCAGGTCCCCGATTGTCACTAGCGACATCTTGTGGTCTGAAGTTTGCCAGTCCTAATTTGTTTTATCGTAAAATCTATCTTCATGGTTACGGCATGGTCTAGTAGAGCAGTGAATGCGTGCAGGCATGCCTTGTATAGGTGCATAACTTCCAGACAAATATTGGGGGGCGCTTACCATTTTCCTAAGAAAGGCAGAAAGGACGCGTCAGGGCGCAAAGATAAGTGGTGTGCATGTTCAAGTCTATATAGCGCAATTATCATGAGCGAGAAAATCAAAGCCATAAAATGTTTCTAACCGACTAAAGATGCTAGCTTTGTTATTAAAATAATATTTTATAGAAATTTATGGCCACATCTCAAGCAAATAAATGATGGAAAGAATCTCTGTGCAGACAATCTGGTGTATTGAGCCCCGCTACAGCCTATGCAGGACCAAGTTAGGCATTAATTCGGCAGCCTATTTTTGCTAACAATTTGTGTTGTGACAAGAGCCCTCATTTAGGTTGCGTGAGCAATCATTGCTAACATCTCTGATGAACATTCAAATATACGAGATTCTATGCCCACAAAGGCCCATCTGGGAGCTAAAGCGATTTTCTTTGAGCAGCCCCAATTGGGCTGGGTAATATTTTTGAACCTAGAGCCCACTTGCTGCTGCATGTTCGTTCCCGTTCCCCGCAAGGGACCGGTTCTTGTATCATGAAGGCACGCTGGCCTTCCAGCTCAATTATAACCAATGTGATATCTAAATCGGTTTAGCTAACGTGGCCTGATTTTGGTTTCCAGGGGGCTGGCCCTAATTGAACTCTCATTAATATTCCGCTTGCCCTCAGATATCCTACAAAAGATCGAGGGACGCTGCAAGTGGGCGTACTAGTTTCAGTGCCTCACGGTAGCCGATGTATGTCCAACAGAGATTTCTTTCCTATTTTATTTCAATGTAGACAAGGGATTACATCAGACATTAATTGGCGTTCCAATTTCAGATCTATTAGAGCTTTGCTAGAAAGACCACTCATTCAGATTTGATAAGCCCTCAAGTATCCGAGAAAGGACCCTTGTAGTCTTCACGCAACAATGTACTCTGCGCTAGCCCGAGCAAAGCCTCCATGGGACCTATATAGTAGGAATATCTGGGCGTTCCCACTATTGCCCACTAGCGTACCGGTGCAGGTATTGTGGTGGTTGCTCCAGCTCTATTTGTCTACATCCACCTGGGGCCCATAATTCCTCCTCCCTCTGCTGCACAAAGTACAGCTGGGTAGAAATCCTGATTCGAATTCCCGTGCGTATCATGCCCTCTTTATCGATCTGGGTTACACCAACGCTGGGTGCATTTCGTCCGGACAGCTTTTATACGCTTCGCGTAAAATAAAACGATGCGTTCTTATGCTTTGGAGTGACAGTGCTCGGAAATAACCAATGGAGGCATAAATAAATTCAGATTTCTTGATTATGGTGCATCTTCATCTACTTCGCCCCGTCGCAATTCAAACCCAACCGCTGCACCAGATTGACAGACTGACCGAGATTTAATGACTACGCCTTTTGTTTTCCCAATATTTCAGCCATCACCATCAGGAAGAACAACTGGAATAGAGCTACAGGCAAAGAAGAAACAGTTCAAGTATGAATATTGTTGATCTAATTCCAGATAAAGTGTATTACGCGTGGCAACAGCGCTCGAGCAACGCAGTTGTTCTTTCTAGCTGAACTGCCATAATATGCAACCATTTTATACAAGGCGTCGCATTTTTCTCAGCGTTTATGGAAGGCTCATTTCTGTCTCTGAAATTTTAGAACTCTATTTGGGAAGCTCTTGGTGCACAAGGAATTTCCTGAAAAAACAATGGTCGATCAGAAAATCTTCCCTGTGAGAATAATTAAAATGATCATTAGTAAACATGTTATCTCACATGCTTTTTATTTTTGCAAGTTCTCTAATTGATAAACCTATTATAACTTTCTATTTCTTCGTTGAACCAATATGGAGCAAAGAGGTGTTTGATGACACCGTAAGATGCGCACCTTACAGCGACATTGGCTTAGGCCGCCGCCCCCATGGCCAGGAATGGTACAAGGGGTCTTTCTCCTCTCATTTACAAGGCATTTCAAAGTGCGCGTCTTGCACATATTATTCATTTCAATGGATATTTAAATCTCGTTTGCTTGATTGAAGGTACTTATTTGTTAGTGGTATGACACTGCCCACAAGCAGTTGTATATTTGGGCTCGAGGTCTCGTGAGAAGCTGCATAATCAAGCTTCTAGCTGCTCTCTTTGAAGATCTTGCTTTGATTTCGATTTAAGTTTGAAGCTTTAGACAAACACACTAAATATAACTTTTTAATTCTGCAGACAAACCAACGGAGCGTCCTGGAACGTTCGTTGAACTCTACGTCCCCATAAACAGCGGAGAACAAAGCTTCTATGTTGGGGTCTACCTCTCATGGTTTGACAACGAAAAAAGTCGAAGACTAATATTTGAAGCCTTAAAGCTATCCGTCCTTGTGGCCGGAAAGTCCACGAGAAATGAAATGTCGTTTTTTGGTATAACGAATTGAATTTCGATAATGTAGTGATGATCTCGATTGTAGAGTCCAGTTCAGTGTTTAATAAAATATTCAAGACAAAACTAAATATATGGAAGATCTGTGACCCAAACACACAAATACAACAAAACATGTGTTTGGTTCTTGTGAAGCGTTAACGATGAGAGAGGACACGACATTGCTAAGCTACTTAATTATAGGTAAACATTTAGAGACTCCTCGAAGATGGACTTTCGATGCACCGTAGAAATCGCCATGATGTTGAATGGGATTCACCTTGACCACTTCATGATCATCTCCGTGAGCCTAGTTCTTCCTTCACAGTTGACATGTGGAGACGCGAGAACAGTAGCCTTGCGAGTTTTTCAAAACTATTGTTTCCTTGGTGCGCGATACCATTCACCATTATTTTAGCCGCCTCAACGCACCATAATTTACGAAATTCACGCATATATTTATTTAATCTTAAGGCGAGGGATTCCAACGTGGTGATTATACGCGTTTCTTCAGTCCTTAGGGTTCACGGACCAGGCTGAGTTACATATTTTCTTATAACGCCCTGCAGTTGGGTGAAAAAATGAAAAAGCGCACATAATAAATGAACTAGACAACGGGCTGCCCTATAAATAATGGCCGACATGCGTTTATTGTCGTGTTTGACTTTTGAGAACGCTGGAGAGCGAAACACATTTTTTGAAGGCCGTTTAGGCATGACTGCAGATTCGGACAACGAACTCTTCCCTAGTGAGCGCCTAATAATTCATTTCCTATGGGGCCAAAAGCAGGAATTGGTTAAAAATTTGGAACATGTCATGCATGTCAAGTTGCAATTTATTTATTTATTTCTACATCATAGGCCTCGAAAAGAATGGAGCATGCCAAAATATGGACATGATGGACATGCGCACGATGGTGGTTTTGCAACTCATCGCCTTACCTGTAAGTTCTCTGAATAGGTGACACAACCAGGGAGTGTACATGATGGTATAGTATAGCTAAACAGTTCTTTAATAGTCCACCGCACCTTATGCACCTATGATGCCCAGTCTGATGCGGCCAGCGACATACGTCTTTTGCTGGAGCAGATTGCGCTCTTCTTTTGTTAAGAATTAAAGAGGCTTGCGCAGAAACCAAAATAAAAATTATCCCACTTCTGAATTTGTTGTCTAAATAACATGATAAATCACATGTCAAGGTAGAGGTGAGAATGACGACTTAGGCAAAAAATGTCAGCGCGCGTAGCGCTGCTCCACTGGAACGCCAGAGCAATAAGAGGTGAGGATGGTTCACAGAGCACTCGCAGTCTCTAGAGGCTGCGGAATCTTTCATGGACTATTAGCCGCATCGGCCTCGATGGACGTTTTTTGGTTCATTAGGCTTTAGCTTAAACGTTGTTTGCGCAAATTTATTAGATTACACAATTTCTGCATTTGCGACTGTTTCTTCTTCTTGCACGAACATGCGTTTAACTATCTACCTGCGCCATTTGCCCTTTTACAGTACTGACTGCTTAATGTTTACTACGTTTGTACATCTATACATCATCACCGGATTGCCGATGACAAGAGAAGGTTAAATTCTCCGGTCCCCCAAAACTACTTCGCAACATTGCCGGTGCTCGGAGCAAAAAATTAGGAGTCCTCGTCTCGCAGGTGATAGTTGGTGAATTTGGCGACTGCGCGTTGACTGATCGTGGGGAACACCAAAACCGGGTGACTCTACTGGAAACCTAGGCTGAGATGGCAATTGACCGCTCCACGATTGCATTTCTTATATGTTCAGACAAGAGTGAAAGGCAGCACAATATGGTCTTTTTGGTTTTTCGAAGTTCATTACAGTTATGATGCCGGTATGTAACCGCCAGGAATAAACAGCCTTCCAAAATTAACATATGAGTGACATCAAGTTTGCCCTAACATACATCTCGCAACGGCAGAAACCATACGGAGAAATGAAGGTCAAACGTACATATATATATATAGTCATGTCCACCGAGAGCAATCCCGACCCAGCCGTACCCTCTACCTCGGCTACACCGCCCACCGCCTCCTCCGACGGTGCCCACACGACAACGCGACCTGCCGCTGTTCGCTGGTCGTCGCGACGAAGACGTCGATTACTGGCTCGCCACTTATGAACGCTGCAGTGCCTACAACGGGTGGGATGATGGTTTAAAATTCCTGAACATTTATTTCTACCTTATTGAGGTCGCCAGGACTTGGTTTATCAACCGCGAGCCCCACACCACAAACTGGCCCACCTTCAAGCAGCAGTTCCGACAGTACTTCGCTTACCCGGCTGTTCGGACGGAGATCGCAAGGAACAAGCTCGCTTCCCGCCTTCAAGGTCCAAATGAGTCCTATGCGTCGTACATAGAGGCCGTGCTTGCACTTTGCCGGCGCATTAGTCCTACCATGACGGAACTTGAACGTGTCCACCACGTCTTAAAAGGGTTCAATTCAATGGCTTATCACACCTTATTTACCCAGAATACTTAAATTGTTGAATCAATTATTACGACCTGCCAACGCTTCGACCAGCTGCAGTCCTCTCGATTACAGCCCTGCTTCGCAACTGGTCAGACCTCTGCTGAATTTGATCTGCGGGCAACGATTCGAGCAATCATCCGCGAGGAGCTCCAAGCCCTCAATACCTTCTGTCGACACGGGTGCGATCATTCTTTAGCACCTTCCAATGACGCCATTCTCCGCAACATAATTAAAGAAAAGTTAGCAACCATCACCCAACCTATGACATCCGAACCTCCTGCAACCCGCCCGGCGCCGACCTACACGCACGTCGCTGCGTCCCCGCTTCTTCGGTTCCCCCGTCCCGACCGCCACCAACCTACAATCACGTTAATGCAATGGCGATGGCTCAACCTACACCACCCTATTACGCACCTTGGCGTCCCTCCCGGCCAGTCTGCTATTACTGTGTATTAGAGGACATATATCCCGCGTCTGTCGTCGCCGCCTTCAGAACGAGCGCCGTGGTTACGACGCCTTGAACTTCATATTATCAACGCCGATCTATTTCAAGCCCACCTCGACGATCCTCTCCACCTCCAGTATCTTCGTCTGAGCCTCGTGGGAGCCATGTATCCCGACGCCGGTGCCCATCGCCATAACGCCGCTCAGTTTCGCCTCTTCACCCCGCAACCACTCTCCCTGTCCCCCATCCGGAAAACTAAGTGTTGCAGTTTCCGGACGTCAAACTGCACTCAGCGAACTTACTAAAAGTCCTCCTGATCGCCGGCATAACGTGATTGCTGTTATCGCTGAACTTTACTGGTCGAAGCTTTGATTGATACAGGGGCTGCAATTTCTGTCATTCACGCTGATTTGTGCAACCGTTTGCGGAAAGTGACAACACCATATGATGGGCCTGAACTCCATAGAGCCAATGACGTCCCTTTGCGCCATTCAGCGAAGTGCACCGTACGAGTTGTTATCGACGGCATCCGCCACCATGTGCAGATTGCTGTGCTCTCACCTTGTGCGCATCTGATGATTTTTGGACGGGATTTTTTGTCAACCGCTTCAGCGTTAATTTCTTGTGGTGACCGAGTTATCCATATGACAGACAGCGATTTTACATCTGACTTTTCTTAACAACATTATCCCCTCGTTGCCGCCGATGATACTGTTTTGTCTCCTCAGTGCAAAAAACTGCTTACTCTTGTTTCTGACCACATCAGTGACGGGGACGTACTCGTAGCACCATCACATGGTCATCTGGCTCGCGGCATCGCCTTCCCGTCATGTCATGTCCGGTTCCACAACGGCTCAGCGACAATAGCGGTCACTGACACTTCACGTGAATCCCTCGTGCTCCCAAAAGGAACTTCTCTGCATTGCATGGTGGATGTTCAACCTTTCACCGCCCCTCCGCCTCAGCAACGTGTCTCGTCAGACGTGTCTCATTCCGTTCTCACAAAGACTATTAATCCTAAACTCAGGCCGAACCAACGCCAAGAACTGCGGACATTGCTTCGACACCACCAAGCCATTTTTGATGCCACTTCCCCACCACTCGGACGGACTAGTGTTGCGCACCATCACATCATTACTGAAGGTAACACTATCGTTCGCCGACGGCCTTATCGGGTTTCCCTCTTCTAACGAAAAGTAATTGAAGAAAATGTAAATGACCTGCTCCATCGCATTAATATTCGTCCCTCAACAAGCGCATGGTCCTCCCCAGTAGTGCTTGTTAAAAAAAAGACGGCTCGGTAGGCTTTTGTGCTGATTACCGCGCACTCAACAAAATTACCCGCAAAGATGTGTAACCGATGCCGCGAATTGAAGCCCTTGACTGTCTCCAAGGCTCTGAATATTTCTAGACCTTGGACCTCCGCTCAGGTTATTGGCAAATACCTATGCACGAGGACGACTAAGAAAAAACCGCTTTCGCAACACCCGATGGCCTTTACGAATTTAAAGTTATGCCTTTCGGAGTTTTTAACGCACCAGCGACATTTGAAAGAATGATCGACACTGTACTCCATGGCCTAAAATGGAGAACCTGTTTGGAGAACCTGGACGACATTGTTATCTTTTCGGAAACTTTTAATGACCATCTCACGCGCCTGAATGAAGTCCTCACGTGTCTCGCTTCGGCAGGCCTTCAGCACAACACCAAGAAGTGCCACTTTGCACAGAAGGAAATATGAATATTGGGACATCTGGTCAGCCATGTCGGCATTCGTCCAGATTCTGAAAAAAATATGGCGGTCTTGAACTTTGCTCGTCCACAACGGACTACAGATTTGAGCAGTTTCCTCGGCGTCACGTCTTATTTCCGGCGTTTAATAAGGCATTTTGCAACTATTGCTGCACCACTTCATGAGCTACTTAAAGAAGGCAACCCTTTTGTGTGGGCTGAACAGTGCGAAACTGCTTTTAATGACGTAAAGCACGCCCTCACATCATCTCCTGTTCTTGGCCACTTCAGTGACAGCGCTTCAACTATCCTGCTCACCGATGCCAGTGGTCACGGTCTTGGTGCTGTACTTCTGCAGCGTGATGCAACATCGTGGGAGAAAGGGATTGCCTTTGCCAGTCGCACTCTGACTCCAGCTGAGAAAAACTACACCATTACCGAGCAAGAGTGTCTTGCCGTCGTCTGGGCTGTCCAAAAATTTCGCCCTTACTTATACGGTCGGCACATCACAGTTGTGACCGACCACCATGATCTTTGCTCGTTGTCTTCACTCAAAAATTTGACAGGCTGACTTGGCCGCTTGATTCTACGCCTGCAAAATTACCATTTCCACTTCACTTATAAATCTGGTCGCCAACACCAAGACGCCGACGCTCTGTCTCGCTGTCCACTTTCGGAATCAGCTTGCTGTTTTTCTTCCCAATGCATTTCCACCTCTGACCAGAGCCGACCATCTCTTTGCCCGGTGTATATCACAACAGTTGGTTTTGGCGACTCTGAGAACAAGCACGCTCTCCGCTCACAGCAATTAGCCGATGCCTACTACCGTCGTATCGTCGACCGCCTTATCGGCGCTTCGGACCCGCCCAATGGAAGGCTTCGCCGACAGCTTCACAATTTCAAGCTCGAAGATGGCATCCTACTCCACTACGTGTATTGCTCTGATGGAACTAGCTGGATGCCAGCCGCAGCGCGTGTGCTTCGCCCACGTATATTGGCGGCTCTCCTCGATGACGCTACTGCAGGTCACATTGGTTTTGACAAAGCCTACGACCGCGTGAGAAAACAATTCTTTTGGCCTGGCTTATCTTCTACCGTTGCCAAATACGTCGCATCCTGCCCTCTCTGCCAACGTCTCAAACAGCTGACTTCTTCGCCCGCCGGCCTTCTATAACCTCTTCCTTGTCCCGCCACGCCATTCGACGTAGTAGGCAGCGACTTATACCGTCCCCTACCTCTATTCGGTGGGGGTAACCATTGGATTATAACAGGTGTCGACCACCTCACACGTTACGCTGAGACAACACCTGTACCGACTGGTTGTGCTGAAGAAGTAGCAAATTTCTTTTTGCAATCAATTGTATTGCGTCATGGCGCTCCTCGGTGCTCCTAAGCGACCGCGGTACAGTCGTTGCCGAAGTGCTTCACTCGTCATGCACCCTTTATAAGCCAACCTCAAGCTACCATCCCCAGACTAACGGTCTGACTGAGCGATTTCATCAGACCTTGTCAGATATGATATCCATGTACATCACACCAGATCATCGAAATTGGGACACTATTCTACCATTCGTCACATTCGCCTATAATACAGCAGTACAGCGAACTACCGCTTGCTCTCCATTTTTCCTTGTTTATGACTGTCCTCCCACTACAATTTCCGACACTTCCTTCTTCTCTACGCCCGACTACTCCACATCAGTACCTAACCATTTTTTATCTCGTGTGGCCAGATGCCGTCTTCTAGCCCGCATCAACAAAGCAGCGTGCCAGGAAGACCACAAGACTCGCTATGATTCTACACATCGCGTGGTCTCTTTTCGGCCTGGTGACGAAGTACTGCTTTATACACCATTGCGCATCCCTGGCCTTAGTGACAAATTCCACCACCGCTACGTAGGTCCCGATGAGTCATCATCCAAACTTCCCCAGTGAACTACAAAGTGACGCCTGTTGATCCCCCCGCCGATCGATGCCACCGTGGAACTAAAATCGTTCATGTGTCTCGCTTGCAACCGTTTGTGCGCCGCGATGCATTGGTTAGTTAGGAGCGTCCAGGTTGGCCGCTTCCGGCCCCCCGGGTAGATTGTGTGAGCCTTCCGTGGATGTTCTTTAATTTGTACATGCCATTACCTTCCTCTTTCATTTGTACATACCATCATCATCGTCCCGCGGCGCAGGCTCCGGCACGCGCCTGGGTTTTGTCATCGAATTAAAACGCTAGACAAGGCATCGCTGGCCTTGCCGTCTCAACACCTAGCCTTCTTTCACAATATATATATATATATATATATATATATATATATATATATATATATATATATGTGTGTGTGTGTTGTGTGTGTGTGTGTGTGTGTTGTAGCCTTGCGTCAGCATGTGCGCTTGGATGGATATCACTGTAAAATGTCCCATAGATAGCAGGTAGGAAGTATTAGTTAACGATCCTATAACTCATTGAACGCCTAATCCACGCAAGCAGAAAAAAAAAAGGACACAGGACTGCCTCGGAGAAGTCGTGCTGTGTGTCCTAATGTTGGAAAGATATACGATCTAGTACAACCACATGTAGTCTTGAAGCATCTGTCGAACGGAATAGAACAATGTGAGTGTAAGGTGTCTGCCTACAATGTCCAAGAAAGAAGATGGGCTAAAATAATTGCTTATTAGGTCATAGCAAAGTATTACTTGTCGCACAAGGGCCCTCCAGGTTCGCCAACCAGCACAGGGAATTTTGGTCACTGATGACCATGAACAGTCGGCCGTAAAGATGCGTCTGAATGTAGCGAGCGCCCGCACCACCTAGAGACATTCTTTTTCCGTGATCGAATAGATCTTTCCGGAACGGGTTAGTGCCCAGCTGCTGTAGGTGATGACTCGCTCACTGCCGTCCTGCCATTGTACTAATACAGTTCCAAGTCCCATATTGCTCGGGTCTGTATCGACTACCTTGAGAGCGTTGCGTCGTGGGTGCATAAGGTTTTTGATGACAGGAGACGTGTTTGAATGTAAGGAGGAGCAGCAATAAGCTCCGAGAAAGCTGCAACTTGTTGGGGCCCCCAATAGAATGAAACGTCATTTTAGAGGAGGCTGGTAAGTGGACGAGCAAGGGCTGTGCAGTTCGGGACGAATCGTCGGAAATAGGAACATAGACCAAGATAGCTTATAACATTGCTGGGTGGTGTATGTGGAGTGGGAAAATCTGTGACGGCTCGAATCTTGTCAGGGTCAGGCTGAACGCGGGAAGCATTAACAAAGTGACCAGGGACTTTGACTCTCGGTGACCGAAGCTGTACTTCTTGGTAGTTAATTGAAGCCCGGCGTGGCTAAAACGCGCGAGGATTGTTGAAAGGCGAAGGAAATCGCTGTCAAATGTAGAGGAAAAAACAATTACATTGTCTAGATAACACCAACAAGTGGTCCCCTTGAAACCTCTGAGCAGAGTTCATCTTGAGTTCGAAGGGTACTGGGGCATTGAAAAGGCCAAAAGGCATTCCTAACATTTGGTACACGCCGTCAGGGGTGATGAACGCTGTTTTTTCATAGTCTCTCTTGTCGACAGAGATCTGCCAGTAGCAGGAAAGAAGGTCGGTGGACACAAAGTAGCTGGCTCTCTGCAAACTAACAATATGTTCGCACAGTGAGAAGCTGAAACCGCGAATTTAGATGCGGTTTTCGAGATTCCAAGTATAGCAAAGCATTAGCCACTGATGTTTGCAGACCTATGCAACGGCGCAGAGCTCGTTGTTCCAAAAGAAACAGGGGTTGGACGTACGTAGGTCTTATAAAGCAAGAGTGGAGTGTCCCGACGCATACCTAATCATTGTCGCTGATTCTTATCAACCGACCAAGGGCACGTTCACCTTTAGGCATAAGGCTTAAATTGGAGCCTGCAGTCTCACTGTGGGCAGTGTTTTATACTCATATATTTATTAGAATAAACCTGCGGGATTAGGACAGAAGGATAAAACAATGAAATGTTTACAGGGGTTTTCTGTGGGAATACGAGAATTGCACGTTTGTTGACATTTAAAGTCAGCCTTAGGCCGTTCCAGCAAGGCTTCCGGGGCATTTAGATAATCTTGCAACGAACGATATAGGTTGTGCATATTTGTGGCAGAAGCAAAAAAAGCAATATCGTCGGCATACCCATTATCTTTGACTGCCGGGTGAATAGGAATATCGCGCATTAGTATATTGAACGATAACGGCGAGAGGACTTAGCCTTCTACCCCTTGAATGGGGGTAAGTGTTGAAATTCAACGCGCCATTTGTAGAAAAGATTGATCTATTCTTTAAATATTCCCTTCTCCTCGCAAGGATTTACCACGGGGGATGTAGACCAGCTAGTTTATGAAGGAAAATGCTCTATTCTACGCTGTCGCACGAGTGATCAATATTTAAAGTAACTAGAGCTGAAACCTCTTTTTGCCTCATACAACCCTAATGCGGCTGTCTATGTTTACGTGCGCGCTAAAATAGAGCATTACTGACAGAATCAAATCTGAGCCTTGCTAAAACCATGAAAGGATACAACATGATCCATGGGTTGAGAGTAGACAAACCGTTCTATAAGCTTACCCAAATTTGAAATGATAGCAATCGTCCGAATATTGTCGAGATCAAAGCCGTTCCCCTGGTCTCTCTGTAGTAAATTATATTCGATGTTTTCCAAGCTTGTGAAATCCAAACTTTTTCCAAATTCCAATTCACATCTACAGTAGGCCCGAGGCAAAGTTTTTCAATAGTATTTTCAGCATGGCAACTGATACACTGCCAAAACCAGGGGTAGCCGACTGCAGGCAAAAAACTAGACAATATTTTAGATAGAGATACCTTGGTAAAGTTTGTACCAAAGTGCAATTGGGCTGAGCAAAAGGCAGTGCGAGCTTGAAAGCGCGCCGCAGGGTCTTGGGCAATGAATTCCAATTGATCTAATTGATCTTGTTTGGTTAGAACAGTGGACTGGGTGGTATGAAAGGAGGGCAAAGCTTTTGTACGTTTCATGAATCTATTGAGAGATTTCTGGTTGAATGTTTTAGACAAATAGGTGTTCAGATTCGTAATGTATTCCTTCTTTCCCTTGGACATTGGTATTTTAAATAAAGCTGCAAGAATTTGTAATTAATCCAGTTGTTTGCGCACACGGTTGTGGGATAAACGCTTCCTTGCGGCTTTCCGCAGTTGATAGGCTTTATTGCATTCTTCATCCCACCACTCGAAGTCTTGTTTTCAATGGCAGACTGAACAATAAACTGTGATTACCGAGTCGCGTCTAATTCTGAAGACAATACTTCAGGACCATGATTAGATTTATCAGAAGGGGCAGAGGACCTGAAGGCTTCTCCTATAAATTTCCTAAATGGTGTAACATGGACAAATTTACACTATGTACCAGTTTGCCTAATCGGACTATAAGCAATGTTGAAAGTGATTGGGTAGTGGTCAAATGACGTACCGTAGTCTATTTTAGATTACGATGATACGGTAATACCATTTCTAGCTCATGTTAAATCAATAGATGATTTAGAATTTACTTTTTGTGAAGAGAAAGAAGTGCACAAGGAACGTGCCAGTCAGTGGCATCGTGATCGCTGTGCGTGCTGGACCTAACTGTGTTCGCTGCCGCTGTGTTCGCCGCTGATCTGCTCAGTCCTGCTGATTAAGTCATGTTGATCTGCTGAATAAACCCCCCATTCTTACATTTGGTGGAGGTGCTGGGTGAGATCTATCATCTCGCCCTGGAACTCCGCAGCCATACATTACCACCTCTTGCGATGCCTGAGGACGTCAACCACCAAACTGTACAAGTTCGTTCGGCCATCATCTGTCCCGGCTCCCTCCGCCAGCGAGACCCCGCCATCTTCAGCGGCAACGACCACGATGTCGAGGACTGGCTCACATCCTATGAATGAGTGAGCGTTTACAACAAATGGGACGCGGAAACAAAGTTAAGCAACGTCATTTTCTACCTCACCGGCGTAGCGAACCTTCGAAACCATGAAGCGGACATTCCATCATGGTCCGCGTTTAAAGCCAGCTTCTCTGAAGTTTTCGGCCGACCACTGTGAGGAAACTCCGCGTTAAACAGCGCTTGCGTACGCGGTATCAGCAAGTTGGCGAAAATTTCACGAGCTATATTGAGGACGTCGTCGACTCGTGCAAGCGCGTTAACCCACACATGTCAGAGGCCGAGGAGATCAAGCACATTCTGCAAGGCATCGATGAGGATGCCTTTCAGATGCTGTCGGCTCGAGATATCCGCACCGTCGCGGGAGTGGTCACAGCGTGTCAAAGTTATGATGAACTGCGGAGACAAAGGGCCATAACTCGCGCGAACACCATGCACTCTGAGTCTCTTGCTGGCCTGACAGATGCAGGCGAACATTCTGCGCTCCTGCCACAAATTAAGAGCTTCATTCGGGAAGAAGTTGCTCAGCAGCTCTCACTTATATCCTACCATCAAGAACCTTCCTCACACCTAGTTCCCAGTTTGCGCCACATTATTCAAGAACAGGTAGCTGAATCTCTTCCTCCAGCCCCTCAACCCATGCCTTTTACAGCGCCGTTAACATATGCGGCTGTTGCGGCCCGACCGCCACTAACATATGCTCCACCTCCACCTGCCTACGTTCAGCCGCCTCCTGTGCCTGCGCGAGAACCTGCGCAGTTTATGCGACCGGCTCCAAGACCACGTAATCCCTGGCGCACGACGGATAACCGGCCAATTTGCTACACTTGCGGGCTTGCTGGACACATTTCTCGTTATTGCCGCAACCGTCTTCCGGTGTCGGCACCACCTACTCATCGTTCTGCATACTGGTCTCCGACGCCTCAGTATTCCGCGCCTACTGAGCCTCCTGCCCGCCCTCAGTTCTCCCCAGACCGATCAGCCATGTCCGACCGCCATTCACCGTCGCCGCGACGCCGCTCTATCTCTCCGATGGGACGTCGACAGAACGCTTCACATGAGGAAAACTACAGGCCGCGGTTCCTGAGGCGAAAACTGCGACCCAGTCGAACTTCCTAAGTCATCTGTCGCCAACAAACCTAATTGAAGTTTTCGTCGAGGGTGTTGCTGTCATGGCTATAATTGACACTGGTGCTGCGATTTCGGTAATGGACGCAAAACTATGTCGCACTTTAAAGAAAGTGAAGACGCCAATTGCGGGACTCGTTGCGAACTGCCAGCGCTCAGCATATCAAGCCTTTAGCAGCGTGCACCGCTGCTAAAGTATATAAGTATAGTCGCGAGAATTATAACAATGTACATCATTTCATTACATCCAAGACAAAAGTAACTGTCCACTGTAGTTTGTTCTGAAAACCCACATGACATGATGAGAACTGAAGTCACCAGCCGAAACTAAATTTGAAATAAATCTCTGTAAAGCTTCTTGAGTAAAATTGAGGGTCACCGAAGAAGGGGTAGGCAGTCAGCGCGATGTTTAGTTGGCATCCTCGAGGCGCTGGAGAGGAAGTTATATGGTATTAGGAAGATAGTGAGAGACCGGAAAGCATGGCGTGATATGGTCCATAGGGTCACTAAATGTTAGACACGACTGAATGACTGAACTGAACTGAAAGCTTTTAAACCGTCTGTCCTACGGACGCCTATCAGAAAGTAGTTACGACCGTGACACAGAACGGGACAATCAACGCTATGGCAAGTATCTCGCCATGAGGCCCATAAACTCATAAATAACTTTAGCGCGATGAACTAGATTTGTTGAAATCGATGTTAACAAGCCTCCGCCACTGCTGTGTGGGCGATCAGCTCTAAAAACACGGTAAATTTTACCTGTAAAAAGGAAGAGATTAGGAGACAGCCAAGTTCTTCCAGTAAGATAATATCTGGGTTGATTTTAAGGATAAGGTGCTGCAAGTCGCTGAAAGATGATAAGATAGAGCGATAATTCCACAGGAGTACAGAGATTCCCACCATCACTATTGCTTTAAAACTGAGGCCGCAACATCCTCTTTCAGACACATCTGATTTTTTTTTTAATTCCGTGTGTACCTTTCTTAGGTTTGACATGCGGATGATATGATTTATTAGAAAAGGAGAAAGCATGACGCTTCTGAGATGGGCAGGCCATCTGAACATCTCACTTACATGCGGTAGAAATAGGGATTGGGTAACTATCGTTTACATGTTCAGGCATGGACGCAGAAGAGGGGCTAGGTCTGATATCAGCTACTGTTTTATAGAAACTAGTGTAGCTAGACGGGGTTTGAAAGTACCTATAGACGATGCGACCTGAGCGCAAATTATTTGTTTCAAAACCTCGTTGATTGAATTAATTAAGCGATAAAGTAACCAATCACTACCCTTCGCTACTGCACCAACAATCTGTTTTGTTGAACTAGCTTCAACATCGGAAGATAGGGTGCGGACAACATTTAGTGCGCACTCCGTCTTTTCGCTACTAGGGTGTAAGCATCTACAACGAGAGCACCTGTCGCGTTGAATAATGTCTAAGACACTGCTAATCAGCACATTTGGGACAAGTGAGATCCTCAGCTGTGTGACTGCATTGGCAAAGACAGCAGATAATAGTCTCAGAAGTGCAGTGATCCGAAGCATGATCACCGCTGCAAACGCGGTAGAGTGTTGCCTGCTTGCAAGCTTTGGCACTGTGCCCAAAATGCTAGCAAGGCTGAGGATGAAAAGGGTGTACACGGTATATAATTAGCCAAACTTTACTTTCACTTGGGCAAGAGGACCCGAAAATATGGCAAAAACTGACTCCGTTGGTGCGCATGAGCCTCTCCAAGAATCCAACACAGAGTGGAACAAACCGCAGTGGGTCATGCAGCAGCGAATACCTCGACAGAGCGACCTTGTTCAGCAGAAAGTGAGCAAATCGAACGGTACCTGAAGAGCGGGGGTGTCCTACGATCACCAGCGCATTTCTCTCTTTTCGTCTTCACACGAAGGGCCACATCAGTTCCACAACACCTAAGGCAATTTAGCATACGCAGCATTAGCACAACCGCTGAGTAGCGAAATCTAGTTATGCCAAACGAAGGCACCTAGCCCTTTCTCGCCACCACCAACCTTTGCTTTGAAAACTTTTTTTATTAGTTTACCTTCCTGTTCTTTTATGGCAGTCACCTTCCAACTGCATGTTGAATGTTCTCTATCTATTGAACCGCCAAAAAGCATGCATTTAAATACCGCAGACAAAACATTTCCGATTGATTTAAGAGCTCATGTATATTCTTGCGATGCGCAAGCCGACGGAAACAGAACAGAGAACAGGGAGAAGATGTTGGGTGACCGTGTTGTGACGTTTAAAGAAAGATGCCGGGCCTAGCGCGAGCGCCCCTGCCCGCGCTACTGCCCTCTTCTTCTTCCTTAATATCGTTCGTAACATTGTCCAAGGCCACCAAGCAATCGTCGCGATCGTGGATGAGGAAGTTTATTCGTGTTGAGTTCGTGGCATGATGATGGATCTGTCTGGATGCTTGAAGAAGAAGATGAAAGAGGAGGAATAGAACGGCTTGCGAGCACGATGGTTCCCGAAGAACCTTGGCCCAGGACACTCTCGGGCCACACGTTGGAACGACTACGTGGCGGAGGCCAAAGCACGCACCGCATGGCATAGGCGGGGGAGGATGTCTAGAAGAGTAGCGGTGTCTTGGGTCGTGGGTCTATGGTCGGCGCATCTGGTCAGTGGGGTCGCATATGGTCGCTCGGGTCTCTTCTTTTGTCTCGTGGTCATATGTGGCATCTCGGGTCAGTCTCTTCGTCGTGTCTTGTGATCATGGCGGGGGGACGGGGCTGAGGAATGGCTATGTCTTGCTGGGTCCGGCAGGCTGGGGAACAGCCATGCGCGAAGCCTCCTAACCTTCAGCAGACAGCGCACAAAGTTGCCAGGCGCCGAAGCTCCGGGATGAAGTCCTCGCATCTCCAACGAAAAGATGCGATGCGGCAAGCCGATGAAAACAGAACACAAAATAGGGAGAAGATTTTTGATGACCGTGAGATGGCGTTTAAAGAAATGTTGCCGGGCCCAGCGCTAGCTCTTCTGCCCTCGCCCGTAGCAATATGTTTTTCACCATACGGATGACACAAGCATGTGACAGGAATACAGTGCTGGAAGGGTGTTGTGGGTCGGGGTGGAACGGGTTTGTAGGTGGGTGGAGTCATGCTGCTTTCACGCAAAACTTTGTTGTGCAATATGTTTTTACTCAACAAATATTTTGAACCTTTACTTTATGAAAAATTACTGACAGCATTTTGTTGGTGAACTAATTTTGATCAAAAATTACATATTTTGCTGTAGTAGGAACGCGCTGCTAAAAAGTGTATTTTGAATCTTACATTCTGGCACGAAGTTAGGTTGTTGCTGCTAAAAATTATTGTCTAGATTATGGATGCTATGTTCTCAGTGCAGGCGAAATTGGAGGCTATAAATCGTTACCTGCTTTTACTAAAAAACGTCGAAGTCAGCCGAATTAAAAAATATATATAAGGGACACTGATTACAATAAAAAATCATCTTTCATAATTATTAAAATCTCCCTGAAGAATCCTCAGTGCCTCAGAATCATAAAGTACTATTATCATGTTGCATTATATTGTTTAAAACTATAAAAGTGAATAACAAAGCTCAGCTTTTACTGAAAAGAGTTTGCCCATAACGGGTGAAGTAAGCGGACGCGCGTTACTTCGGTTCTCAAATTTTGACCGATGTCACCGAACCGACGCTTTTTACCCAACCAGTTTTATTTGGAACTAAAAGATATCAACAGTTGGATCCCCTGGATGCTAAATTTGAAGTGGTAGGACCATTGGTCGACTTTTTACTGAACTTGAAATTTGCAAAGCGGGCGCCAGCCCTCTAGCCCAGATGTGGCGCCCAGCTCGATATCGGAAGAGCATAAAACGCTAGGCATATCGACGACGCTGACGCCCAGCATCAACGCTTTTTCTAAGAAAGACAATATGGCGGGGCCCAGCCATGCCACGGGTGCGTCATACCACCACCAAATGTCCTCCTTGAAGAGTTCGAAGGGATGCATGAAGACAACTTTGGAGACACCGAGACTGGAAGTCAAGACGGAATCTCGTAAGATTCTTCGTCGGAGACAGTCGGGCACAATAATGATGCTAGTTGAGAGCTTGTTCATTCCTAGCGACAGAAAAAGAAACTTCAAAAACGAGGACAACGAAATGGCAAGGGACCCGGCCTGGACGCCCGACCTCACGATATAAAATCACCGGGTGATGCTCCAGGCTGGAGTCAGACTGGACAGAGGGAGCAGAGGAGGCTTAGGCGACAAACTCCCTGACTCCTAAAAAACGATATGAAAATAATTTTTCGACGGAAGGGAAAACTAATGGTGAAATCGCTCACCACACACCAAGTAGCGCGCACCGTTGTCATCGCGTGGGGCCAACATTGCAACGACGAGTATATAGTTGTAAGGCTTCACACCGGACATGACATAATTATTGTTAGCACCTCACATGGAGAAACGGCTCATCTGGGTCGGCATATCACCCTCCTAAATTTCTCTGGAAACGCATAAGAGGTAAACGCTTACGTGGAAGCTCCAGCGGACGTCCATCGCGGCGTAATACATGGTAAATACCGAGGTACGTCTCCCGAAGAGCTCAAAGCACACATACGAGTCAGAGCTCAAGGAGTGACCATTCTCCAAGACGGCAGGGATCATGTTCGACGGGCCGATCTTGGCGAAATTTTGCACATACTACCGTGAACTACCATGCTACCAGTACCCCACGAGTTAAATGTGCTACGTCTGATTTCAGCAAGGACACCGCTACGACGTGTGCCCTACACCAGACATTATTGTGTTCGGACTGTGCGGAGCTCAAACTCCGATCAGTGACCACGTGTGCCCATTCAAGGGCGGAATATACGGTGAGGCACATCGCACCGGATCCATAGAGTGTCCGGATAGATTTAAAAAAGCAAGGCCAAAACCAAGAGGAGAAAGCGCGCAGTGAGCAGCTGGGCCTCAGATAGACAGACTTTGAGAAGCCTATTGAGGTCCAGTTCCTTTCCGCCTCAATCGCCGGCCGGGGGAACTAAGAAGAAAGAAGAAAAAGAAGCTTCCCTAGAAAGACGGCAGAAAAGTAAGCTGGGCTTCTAGCATTGATCCTCATTCGGTAGGAAAGAGTAGTAATACAACCAACAGGAACAACAAAAATATTCGGGTCAAACAAGCGGAAGACGCGAGCAGCAATGCTCTCAAATGCTAGCTTGAGCTTCTTCGACTGAAACAAAGTGAGCTCAAACGCAAGGCCAATGAACTAACAAAAACACTAAGAGCACAACAACGGGAACTCGAAATCACTGAATACCTTGAAATGCGAATGCAACAGATGATGCAATAGATGATGCAGCAGGTGATGCAGGATATGATGCGGCCAATCCAATACCAAATGCAACACAAGCAAGCTGAATTTCAGGAACCGATCTCAAAAATCAAAAGGTCTTGTCGAAACCAAAGACAACGGATACAATAGGGAAAGAGCGTACAACCGTCCAGAGTTAACGGCGTTAACGGACGAACAAGGCAACAGCAGGTACGCGGAAACATGACCAATACGCGTCAGCAGGAACAGAGAGAGAACACAGCAGAGCAGAGGCTACTGCAAAACGCGGGGCCTCATAGAACAACATGTACAGACCAGAAAAGCAAAGAAAATCCAAATTCTTTGAACTGTTCCACGAAGCGCAGAAGCTGGCCAAAGAAAGTGCATTCATTATCTTGGGAGAGTTAGGGATACAAGAAACAAAGTATCAAGGCAAGAACATTTGTGGAGGTAGTCGAATAGTTTTCTGCAGTCTAATCATAGATCCCGCAACCCAAACGAAAATCGGGAATAGGTGTGACCACAGACACTTGCGCCGACCTCAGTATCGTAAGGTAGAGCTGGGAGCCGCAGTGAAAATGCATGGTGGAAAACCTAGTCAGGAATCATGTTATCCCCCGGACGTGAATAGCATCAGGCAGAATAAGAAGCCGGATTGGAGATGCAAAACTCACAGCCTGCAACGCATTCCGCGGCGCTCGCAAAAAAATCTGAATGCGGCATGCAGTCACTGGAAGAATTAAGCGGCGTGATGACGGAAATGCGAGACAAGTTCTTAGAAAGTTTAAGGCGAAACACAACAACGCACGCAGGAGATGGGCACCTTCTCCGACTATGGGAAACCAAACGCGGTCTCACCAAACGATGGCGGAAGCAAAAATACAACAAGAAAATAAATCTAAGAATAGCTGAAGTTACTGCAAATACTGAGAAATACGGGAAGTAACTTGCGAATGGAAATGCATAACAATTCAACGACTCACCTAAGGGAACCCTAGGCACGGTCAGAACCTGGAATATCCTAAGAGTACAAATCGATCCGACAAAAGTCAATTCAGAAAACAAAGGCATCCACAGATTCATTCATTCTTTCGAGGGTTCGGATATCGACCTCTTTGAGAAGGCACGAGAAAAATTCTTCGGTGATCAAAATCCCTCACTTTTGCGGGGAACTTATCGCGGAGCCGAAAGAGACTAGACTGCCTGATAACTGTGGAAGAAGTGCATGTGGCCATAAGCAATTCGATCAGAGACACCGCGGCAGGAGCTGACAGAATCGACGATGCCCTGATCCTCAACCTGAGTTCATCATCATCATCATCATCATCATTATCATCAACATGACTATACCCACTGCAGGGTGAAGGCCTTTCCCATATCTCTTCAATTACGACCTCAAAAAAGAGCACGAGTTACGATCTCATAAAATTGCTCGTAAGCTCTCTAAACAACCACTGGGAGGCGGAGATGGTTCCAGAAAATTGGAAGCACGCCAAAGTAATTATGATACTTAAAAATGGCAAAATGCTAGAATTGAAAATCTCAGGCCCAAATCACACTCATTGTGCCTTGGCAAGATTTAAGATTTGGTGGTGACATTCAGACTGCAAAATACATTTAAGATACCGACACTCTACTTCATACCATCTGCTGCTTCAGAGCAAAACTGTCGACGAAGGACTTGCTCCTGCAAATACAGGATCTGCTTCGCAATGTAGCTCGAATGATTGAAAATGTCATTATAATTCTCGATAACACGGGGGAATTCGATAACGTCAGACAAGAAGCGATACTTACAACTCTAAACGACCTGCACTGCGGACGCAGAATGTACGTCTACGTCAAAGCTGTTCTGTCAAAGAGAACTGCCGAACCGGAATGGGAGATCTCCGATCGAAAACAATTCACGCGCCAAAAATAAATACACCACACGAATCAGTCATCTGACCTATCTTCTTCTATATAGCTGTGATAGGTCGAGCACGAAAATTAGAGAAGTTCGAAGGCGTCATGCACGCCAGTTATACAGACAACATAACAGTTTAGACGAACACCGTTTCCCTCGGGGAGAAAGAAGAAAAACTACAGGAAGCGACCTCCTGTGTACAGCAATATCTCAGAGAAAGAAGACTCGCCTTCTCGACCGAGAAGTCGGAACAGCTCGGAGTGGGGAGAGTTTAACAAAACCGGGCCATCCCAACCAGTGAGGACGAGAAACTCAACATCTACCTGGAAGGAATCCCCATACCGGAAAATACAACAATAAGAATGTTGGAAATGTGGGTTCAATCTAACCAACGCAGTACTCACACTTTCACTCTGCTCAAAACAACAACGCTACCACTTGCACGCATGATCACCCGCATCATCACCAGTCGAAACTGCATGTGCCGAAGAGGACACACTAAAACTACCCACAAACCTGCTAGTTAACCGATAAATGTACAGCCTACTCTACCAGTGCCTCACTCGGATGCCCTGCTGCACAAAGCGTATAGGAAGGCGATCCTTCTACCGCGCAACACGTCTACAGAGAAACGAATGGACGCTTGATTGTACAACATCTTCGAAGAACTACGCCATGTGCAGCTTGAGTCGCAAAAACTCAAGCTACAGCAGATGACGACTAGAAGAGCGCTCTTACATAGACTCGGATACCGCGAGGATATTCCAGAAATGGCGAGTACGGAAATGATCCCCGACAAAGTTCGCAAGTCTCACAAGGTAGCTCCAATTACGAGGAACATGGAGCCCAACCTTCGCCAAGGTAGACCCGAAGCAGGGGCCGAATTCATTCAAAACGCATCGCTCCTCAACACACGACCGTGTATACAGACGCGTCCTCGAGAGGAGGAGACGACAAAATTGCATTGGTCGATTCGCCTCTACGCGAAGTGACCAGCGCGTATATGCACCACTGCACGGTAGCACAGGCCGATGAAGTAGCCGTTGCTCTAGTGGTGGCGGAGGGTTATCGAACCGGGCAGTCACTAAAATACTCACGAACTCAAAGAGCCTGTCGAAATTAAAGGAATGGCAGAATAGGTCGTCACGGGCTCGGTATACTAATCGAAGTGAGCGACAAAGTTAAAATTCATGAAGAAGAAAGCCAGACCAAGAACAAAAATATGTAATTACCGTGGCACAATGAGGCGGCAGGAAACCAAATGTCCGACAGGAAAGCTCGAGCATGCAATATGTTTGGAGCAGCCAACCAGAACACGGATATTTTGCCAGAACCCACGGAATACTCAGCCATACTGGAAAATTATAGAGGCAGAAAAATGTGTTATCCCTCACGACACAGTTCTCACAACAGAGACGGAAATCTCATGTCGAGAAAATTTCAGACAGGCTCATACCCAAACTTACACATTTTAAACAAAATGCACTTTACCATACGGACACATGGCCGTGGTGCGACGAAAACCCCGCATTATATCACATCACATGGGCCTGTCACAAAATATAGATGCAGTGCTGTCCAGTGACCGCTGCGAAGACCAGCAATGTATAGTACAGTGAGCTCAAAGGGTGGCAGTGGACCACGACTTCTAACCGACCATTGGTTAGAAGTGAACCAGGTCGACGGAGAAGATTGTTGAGGATGTAAGAGGAAGACACCTCTGAATTCGCCCCGAAAACCGGCGAAATATGTTTGCTTCTTTCCTTGTAAAAAATATTATCAATAATTAGTCCTAAATTCTGGCACCAACCGATAAGTTGTTGTCATTGAAACGTTTTCTCGGCATTACTTAGGCCTTGTTCTATATTTCTACAAAATATTTCTAGCTGCGGAGTTGTCTGTTCATTCTCCATATTTTTTCGATGGCCGAAATATAAAAATACCAACAAATACACAAACTTCAAATTTAGAAAGAACATTACCGATTTCGTGTTTCACTTAAATCACCGAAAACAGTATTCAGTTCTTCATAAGTATCAAGTAAGAAAAACTATAATCAGGTATGTAATGGTATTGCATTACATACAGTATAATATAAAAATAAATATAAAACTGAGCGCTGGGTCTTAGAATGGCTCAGTTCTTTCCTTGAACGAGTAGGCGCCAAACACACATTTCATTGTTTACCGAATTTATTTGAATTTCGCCTCATGCAATGCTTAAAGCCTTCTAAAGTCATTTTCTGCTTGTTTGAGAGAAAAATGAAATATATTCATTATTTATTCACATTTCATATTGAAACACTAATGCCGGTTTGGCTTCTACGCTATACTGCGACTTTTTTTATTGTGCGATGAAGTGTTACTCGATTTGGCTCTTACTTTTATTATTTCACATCTCGGTTATATTAAAATTACACACTACTATTTTTTGCGGATGCTTTAAAATGCATGCTGGCCTGCCTCATGTATAATGTTCTAATTCAATGTGTGTAGACTTTATATCTTTTTCTATGTCACGTCAAGTGTTGTTCACACCATGCATAATAATTTAAAATGTCTGAAATAGGTTCTGTATCCTGATACTACACATTTATTTTTCGTTTTCTCCTGTAATAACCGCACACGCTATAGATAAATAACTAAATGTTTTCAAGCAATCGAAGGCAATGAAAAGCTGATACACGAAATATTATGAGTTCTCCCATTATTTTTGTCTAAAACGTTATATCCTCGGGATCCGGCTCAAAGCCTTCTCTTATCTTATCGCCTGGCAGCAACTCTGTACAAAAAAGGACAGGCTCTTGTTAAAGTGCTTTGAGTGCAAAACTTTCTATAATTTACCTTTTAAAATTTTATGGTGACAGCTTTTGCAGTCGCTGTTAACCCAAGTGCAAGAAAAGTTAAAATGAGTGACATCACCAGGAGTGCAAAATAAAATTTACAATATTAGCTTATACGAAACTGACGAAAACATTTTGACGGAGTAGGATTTTATGACGAGCACAGCCTCATGCTATTTAATGATTTCTAAGAAAGGGTTGTGAGCAGCGAGAGTAGGATCGGAGAACCCTTTTCGGATTTGGAAAATGCCGCATGCACAAGGTTCATATAATTTGCTTAAGAGATCATCTGAAGGAATCTGGCATATCTTTACCAATCGGAGAGTAGGAACACGCACAACACAGGTCTTTTCGGGCGTTAAAGAACGATATCTTGTTTTTTGGATCGATGTAGAATATGCACGGCGTTTTCCCAGCTGTTGCGCAGTTTGGAGACCACATGAACTTTCTGTACACGAGATTTCCTAAATATATGGTTATTGTTATAGTGTGTCAGTGCGACTTCTAAAGCATTAGAAACGCACAGATACTATTGTGGATGTGACAATGCAAGCAGTATAGCCTTTTTCACTTCTTCATGGTGGTAAATATAATATATTGTGGGTTTATGTTACTCATTTCTTGATCTCAAATGTCAGTAGTCAAAGCATGTGTGTCATATTGGCTGCAGTGGAATTTGCTGGTTTTTGCGGCGCTCACTTATAGACGGTGCACATTGTTCTCCAATTTACTGAAACATTCTTGGTCGTTAATCGAACAGCGCTCCTTAAAAACTATAGAAAACCATGAGGGGGCTCCGGAAGAACATCAACTACGCAGGGATCCTCAACGAGCTCCTCCATTTCGTGGACTGAAGAAGTTATGAGTGCGGCTTAGTTCTGCCTTGGCAGAAACGGTTAGGCTGCGAAACGTGAAACTAGTAAAAACACGGATAGATATCGATGAAACAAATCGTAGATGTAACGTTCACAGTTTACAAGTGTACAGAGGGATTCAAAAAACACACTGAACGTAATCCCGTTTTAGTCAAAGTCAAGACGAAATGGGTATGGGATAAACTTAGAATGCGATGGAAGTATAATTAATGATGGCTAAGGGCAACCGACTCAATTCCAATTGCAGGCAAGCAAAGCAGAAGGCGACAGAAAAAGACGTGAGTGGTTGAGGTTAAGGAGTTGGCGGGGATGCGGATATGCATGCGGATACAGCTAGCCCTACAGCGGTAATTGAAGGAATATGGGATAGACCCTGTAGTGCCTGTATTTTCAGGCTGGTTATGGGGTTAGCTAGTGTGCTTGGAAAAATAAATGTCACAGTAACTGTCCTATTCCACGAGCGATCTTACCATGCCTTACGATAATTCATCTGGACCCCTTTCAAGTCTTCAGGCTCTTCTAAGACGGACTTCAGCGTACCGCGTATGCCTACCGCTGGCTCTGCTTTACATGTGTGACGACTGGATTACAGCTTTCACCTTCTTTTTTCAAGCCCGCATCGTCACTCGGTGTTCTCGGGTCCCCGCGTGCCACACCCGACATCTGGTGGTTGGAATTTTTCCAGTCCTGGTTTGTTTTACCGTAAAATCTATCTTCATGGTTACGGCACCGGCATCATGGTTACGGCATGTGTGCAGGCATGCCTTGCATAGATTTATGCTTTCCAAACAAATATTATAGGGACGCTTACCATTTTCCTAACCCGTAGAGGCGAAGCGGGTTTAGCCCCGCCTAAGCCATCCGTGAATGCTTTTATATATTATTTATTTTTTCAATTACTATTTGGAGAAAGGCAGAAATGCCCAGTTAGGGTGCAAAGGTAAGCAGTGTGTAGGTTCCAGTCTATATAGCGCAATTGTAAGGAGCGAGAGAACCAAAGCCATAAAATGTTTTTGTAAGCAACTAAAGATGCTAAACATATTATAAAAAAATTCTTTATTAGCAATTTAGGGCAACATCTAGGGAAGAAGGTGCAATTGCGTGCACACACTCTGGTGTATTGAGCCTCGCTACAGCCAATGCAGAACCCAGTGCGGCATTAATTCAGCAGCCTCATTTGGGCCAGCCCTTTTTTTTTCGTGACAAGAGCCCTCAATTAAGTTGCGTAAGCAATCATTGCCAACAACTCTGGCGAACATTTAAATGCACGAGTTTCTATGCCCGCATAGGCCTATATTGGATCTAAAGCGGTTTACTTGAGCAGCCCCAATTGGGCTGGGTTAGATTTGTGATCCTAGAGCCCACTCGCTGCTGCATGTTCCTTCAAGCTCCCCACAAAGGAGAGTTCTAGTATCATGAAGACATGCTCTCCTTCCAGCTCAATTTTAGTCAATGTGAGAACTAAAGCTGTTTAGCTAAGGTGGGCTAATTTGGGCTTCCCGTGGTGGCAAGAATTGAGCTGCCATTCATATTCCGCCTGTCCTCAAGTATCCTATAGAGACCGAGTGACGCAGCATACGGGCGTACTCATTTCAATGTGGGCATTCCAATTTCGGATCTACTAAGGGTTTCCAAAAAGCGCTCGCATTAAGATTTGATCTGCAACCCTTGTAGTCTGCACGCAGGAATTTCATCAGCGTTAGCCCGACCGAAGCCTCCATGGGACCCATACAGTAGGAGTATTTGGGCGTTCCGACTTTTGCCATGTAGGGTACCGGTGCAAGTATTGTGGTGGCTGCTCCAGCTCTAATTGTCGACATCGGACAACCTCGGCTCCATATTTCTTCTTGCCTGGGCTGCACAAAGTACTGCCTTGTAGAAATTTTGATTCGAAATCACCTGCGTGTCATGCCCTCTTTATCCATCTGAGTTACACAAACGTTGGATGCTTTTCGTCCGGACGGCCTTTATACGCTTCGCGCCAAAGGAAAATGTCTCGTTCTTACTGTTTATGGTGGCAGGGCTCGCAAATAACTAAATGTGGCAGAAATGAATTCACATTCCTTGATTATGGTGCATCTTCATCTACTTCCTCTAGTCGCAATTCCAACCCAACCGCTTCCCCACCATTGAGAGACTCACCGATATTTAATGACAATGACTTTTGTTTGTCACTATTTCAGCCATGACAATCATGACGAATTACTAGACTAGAGCTACAGGCAAATAAAGAGCAGCTCAACTATGGATATTGTTGAGGTAATAACAGAAAAATATATATTAGGTGTGGCAAAGGCGCTACCGCAACACAGTAGTTCTGTCTAGTTTAATTCATTCGAGATCATTTTATGAAAGGCGTGACATTTTCCTCGGCGTTTATGGAAGGCTGACTTGTATCTCCGATATATGGGAATTCTTTTCTGGAAGTTCTTTGTGCACACAGTAATTAAAACAAATGGTGATCGGAAAATCTTCCCTGTGAGAGTATTGAAATTGATCTTTAGTAAAGATGTTGACTCACTTTCTTTTTATTTTCGCAACTTCTCTAATTGGTAAACCTATTACAACTTTGTATTTCTTCTTCGAACCAATATGAAGGAAAGAGGTGTTTAAAGACGCTGTAAGAGGTGCCACTTATACCGACTTCGGTTTAGGCCGCCGCCACCGGGGCTAGCAACAGTACGAGTGGTCTTTCTCTTCTCTCATTTACACAGCACTTCAAAGTGTTCGCCTCTCATATGTTATTCATTATCAACGCATATTTGACGCTCGTTCCCTTTATTCAAGGGACTTATATGTTAATGGTACAATACATTATGACGCTGCTCACAAGCAGTTGTACAGTTTGGCCTGAGTTCTCCTGAGAAGCGGCCTAATCAAGCTTCTAACTGCTTTATTTGAAGAACTTGCTTGAATTACAATTTTAATTTTAAGCTTTAGAGAAGCACACTAAATATAAATTTTTACTTCTTGAGACCACCCAACGGAATGTCCTGGAACATTCGTTGAACTCTACGTCCCCATAAACAGCGGAGAAGAAAGCTCCTATGCTGGGGTCTACCTCTCATGGATCGCACTACAAAAAAATCGAAGACTATTATTAGAAGATGTTATCCGTTCTGTGGCCGCAGAACCCACGAGTAATCTATTTTCGATTTTGCTGTAACAAATTGACTTTCAGTAATCTAGTGATGATCTTATAGGTAGACTCCAGTTCTGTGTTTACTAACATGTTCAAAACAAAAATGAAAATTCGGAACCATCTGTTATCCAAACACACAAATACAACAAATCATGTGTTTGGTTTCTGTGGATTGAAAACTATGAGATAGGACACGACATTGGTAAGCTGCTTCGTTGTAGGTAAACATTTAGAAACCGCTCTTTGACGGACCTTTGAAGCACCGTAGAAATCGCCCGGGAGGTGGACGGGTTTTAACTCGATCACCGCATGATCCGCTGCGTGAATCAGTGTCTTCTTTCTCAGTTGACATGTGGAAACGCGCGAACGGTAGCTTTGCGAGCTTTCTAAAATTATTCTTCTCTTGATGCGCGATACTATTTTCCATTATTATAGCCGCCTCAGCGCAATATAATATATGACATATGTATGAAATTCTCCCAAATATTTCATTTCAGCTTAGGGACGGATAACAATGCGGTGATTATAGCGTTTCTTGAGTGCTCAGGGTTCACGGACCAGGCTGAGAAACCTATTTTCCTAAAATGCCTTGCGCGGTGGAGACAAAATTAGACTGGCATTTAGCGCACAAAATAAAGGAACAAGAGAACGCGCGGCCGCTATAAATAACGGCCATCATGTGTTTTTTGTCGCGGTCGAATTTGTAGAGCGTTGAAGGGCAATACCCGTTTTTAGAATGACGTCTAGGCATGACTGCGGATGCGAATTATGCACTCCTTCCCCAGTGAGCGCATAATTATGCATTTCTTACAGTGCCAAAAGCAGGATTTGTTTAAAAAGTCGGAACATGTCACGCCTATGCAGTTTATTTATTTATTTATTTCCAATTCACAGACCCCGAAAAGAATTCAATGAGGGAGCATATCAAAATATGGACATACAGAAATTATAATGCGCACGTTGCAGGTTTTCCTACACATAGCCATACCTGAAAGTGCAGTTATTATGTCACACAACCAGAGAGTGTACAGGGTGGCATATTATCGCTAAAAAAATCTTAACAAGTTCAGAGCACCTTATGCTCCTGCGATTGCCAATCTGACGCGCCCAGCGGCATGCGTCTTTTGCTGGAGCAGATAGCGCTTTTACTTTTTTTAAGAATTAAAGAGGCTTGCGGAGAAACATATATAAAAGCTCTCCCTTCTCTGAACTGATGATCTAAATAACATGCAAAATCACATGTCAAGGTAGAGGGGTTAGAATGCTGACTTACGCCAAAAGTTTCAGCGCGCATGGCGCTGCTCCACTGGAACGCCAGAACAATAAGAGCTGAGGATGTTTCACAAACCACTCGCAGTCTCAAGTGGTGCGGAATCGACCATCGACTATTATCTGTATCCACCTGGAAGGATATATTTTGTTTCATTGTCCTTTAGCTAAAACGCGGTTGAAGCGAATTTATTAGATTAAACAAATTCTTCATTCATGACTGTTACTTCTTCTAACACAACATGTGTTTAACTATGTACCTGCGCCATTTCCCCTTTTACAGTACTCACTGCTTGATGTTTACTAATTACCATACGTTCGTACATCTAGACATCATCACCGGATTGCCGCATAACACGAGAAAGTTAAATTCTCCGGTCTCTAAATCTACTTCCCAATCGTTGCTGGTGAGAAGAGTGAAAAATTAGGAGTTCGCTTCTGGCGAGCGATAGTTGGTAAATGTGGCAACTGCGTGTTGGTTGGTCGTGGGGGTAGTACGGCAGTGCCAGACGAAGGTACAGGCCCGAGTTGCCAGGAGCTGCAAGCTCGGGGAACTGCACTGGATCCCTAGCCTAAGATTCCAATTGACCGCATCACAATTGATTTTTTTTTCATATCTTCAGAGAATAGTGAGAGAGCATAACATGGTCTTTTTCGGTTTTTTGAAGTTCACTACAGTTTTGATGCCGGGATGTAACCGCCAGGAATAAATAGCCTTCAAAAATAAACATATGATTTAGGTTTTTTGAACATCATGCTTGTCCTCTGCCACATAATACAACGGCAGAAACCATATAGGACACGAAAACCATGTAAGTGTAGCAACAACCAATAAACATCCCTGAACAGTATACACACACACACACACACACACATATATATATATATATATATATATATATATAATTATATATATATATATATATATATATATATCTGTGTATGCGTGTGTTTGTACTGTTCAAATATGTTTATTGGTTTTTGCTACACGCACATGGTTTTCGTGTCCTATATGGTTTCTAATGTAAATATTATGTGGCAGAGGACAAGCATGATGTTCACAAAACCTAGAACATTGTTTATTTTGGACGGCTGTTTCTTTCTGGCGGTTACATCACGGCATCAAAACTGTAGTGAACTTCAAAAAACCAAAATTAACCATGTTACGCTGTCTTTCACTATTCCGTGGGGGCCTGATGGCGTGGAGGGTGTGCTGCTAGAATATACTGCCTCGAAATTGTAACCTTGCGTCAGCATATGCGCCTGAATGGGTATAACTGTAAAATGTCTCATGAAGAGCATGTAGGCAGTATAGGCTAATGATCATATAACTCATTTCCACGCATAATACACACAAGCGTACAAAGGAGGACACAGGACTGGCTCCGAAAAACCCTGCTGTGTGTCTTATGTTTGTAAAGATATACAATCTAGTACTTCCACATGTAGTCTGAAACATCTGTCGAATGGAATAGAACGATGTAGTTGTAATGTATCAGCCTACAATGTTCATGAAAGAAGATGATCTAAAATTATTGCTTATTAGGTCATACGAAATTATTTTGTGATGTCACACAAAAGGCCCTTGAGGTTCGCAAACCAGCATAGGGAATTTTCGTAACTGACGACCATGAACGGTGGTCCGTAAAGGTACGTTTGAATGTAGCCAGCGCCCACAGCAGAGCGAGACATTCTTTTTCCGTTGTCGAATAACTCGTTTCTAAACAGCATAGTGCACGGCTAGCGTAGGTGATGACTCGCTAACTGCAACCCTGCCACTGTACTTGTACAGCGCCAAGTCCTAAATAGCTGACGTCTTTGTCGACTACTATGGCGGCATTTCGTCATGGTGAAACAAGGTCGTGGACGACTGGAGACGTGTTTGCAAGTCGGCTAATGCATTTTGTTGTTTGTGGTTTCTGAGAACAGGAAGGCACCCTTGGTGAGGGGAGTTTAGGGTTCAGCGATTCTAGAAAAATTGGCGAGAAAACGCCGATACTAGGCACACAAGCCCAAACACTGACGCACGGAGCGCTTGTTGATTGGTGTCGGAATCACCGCCGCCGCGGTCGTCCTGTGAGGATCAGGGTGGATGCCATCGGACCTGCAGAGGTGGCCAATACATTTGAGCTCGTCAAACGCAAAGTGGCACTTCTCCGGTTTAAGGGACATTCCAGTAGAACGTATGGCGTTGAAGGCGGCGTAAAGGCAGTTCAGATGCTCCCAAAATGTCTGAGAGAAAACAGCTACATCATCTAAGTAAACTAGGCAAGTTTGCCGCTTTAGGCTGGAGTTTACAGTATCCACCATTCTTTGGAAAGTGGCCACTGCTGAGCAGAGGACGATTGGCAGCACCTTTAATTCATATGAGCCATCTGGTGCTATAATGGCGTTTTTTTTTTCACGATCGTGCTCGTCGACCTCAATGGAGAGGTTGATGAACACTTTCCTTCGTCTCGTTGTTGAGATTCCTGTACTCTACAAACTTAATTTTTGTAGAGAGGCCGGAGCTCTTGTTCAGAGGGCTGTACACCATGATCGTCACGCATTTCATGGACTTGAATTCGAATCGCATCGCGTTCCATTGGAGACACTCGGTAGGAGTAATGCCTCCTGGTCGTTCGGTGTTTTTAATAGTACTACTATGTTTGAGAATTGCCACCTGGCCTATTGTTGACAAGAGAGCAGAACAGTACCCAGTCTAATATAGAAGGGCCGGAGGCTCGGAGTCTATGATGGCCACAACTTTCTCCTAATATTGAGTTTGGCAGTGAGAGGAGACGGCCGGTGTTCAGCATCGGTTGAAATTTTACTCATGTAGCGGCTATCGTTGAGAATGTGGATGGCGTCGAAATAAGCATTGGCACTGTGTCTGGGTAGTGTACTCTGATCCGAAATAAAGTTTGTACAAGAAGGCGGATATTTCAAGCACGAAGCGTTACAACAGCATGAACGAGAGATTTGCCTCCCAAGGAGCAAGGACCCGTTTCCTTGCGCGATTCCCAGAGTGGGTTTGTTGTCACAGCTGTGACTACCTTGCTGGCTCGAGGGGGTAGGCAAACGTCTTCATCGTGGATGCGCACTGCCACAAAGGATAATTCCTCATGTTCGGTTGGGAGCGTTCGAGCAATAAAATAGAAACTAGAAGCTTGCGAAGGTAATAACTGCTCCACATTTTAGAAGAAAATCAATCCCCAACCAAAATAACGAAGTATGCCGGAAAAGTAGCCTTTGCGGATTTCAATTTGAGCAGTGTATCGTCCAACTGATGTGTCTGAATGACCGCCTGCCGTACGAACCTGTGGCCCGTGCCTCGCCGTCATGGCATTTTTTTTCAGTTTAATGGCTAGTGCCCTACTCACAGCTGAGTAATCGGTGACTGCACGGTAGCCAACACACACTACCAGGTCGGCAGAAACGATTCCGAGTTCGTCAAAGAGCGGGGAAGAAGGGCAGCGGTAATACTGTGCGTCGATGGTGGATGTTCGGGAGTGCGATGAACGGCGGCTGCACCACCGGAGGAAGCTATTTCTATTTTCCCCCAGCACGGCCTGGGAGACCTTCGTCTGACAGGCTCTCAGGATAGAGAAGGATTCGGTGAAAAGCTGCAATTAGTAGGCGACCGGAACTGTTTACTTGAACTGCAGGAATAGACAGCCAGTGCGGTCTTCCGCCGTAACGAGGACGAAGTGCATAAGGCAAGAAATTCTGCACGCCTATCAGGCGGTAAGAGCAGTTTCGATTTAGATGGCCTGGAGCTCCACGATTATAACAAAGGGGGCGGCGTCTGTCAGAGGTCTGCCAAATGGCCACATTCTGTGAAAGCTGCCAGGCCTCGTAACGGGGTGCACAAGACCAGAATCGCTACTCAGGTGGTTCGGGCTCTGGAGAAAGTCGGATGGGTGATGGTGAAGAGCAGCGTAGAATATTAGCATACGAGAGAACTGGAGAATTGGCAGGCAGTTGTACGATAAATAACTCAAGTTACTGACGTTCTAGTGGAAATTAAGTAGAATAAATGGGCATGGCAAGATATGTAGTGCGAAGAGGGGATAACCAATGGTCGCTTAGGGTAACAAACTGGATTCCAAGGAAGGAAAACGTAGCAGGGGGCGGCAGAAAGGTGGGCGAATGAGGACAAGACGTTCGCAGGGGTCAAGTGGATGCAGCTAGCACAGGAACGGGTTTATTGGAGGAATATGGGAGAGGCTTTCGCCCTGCAGTGGGTATAGTCAGGCAGATGATGATGATGATGATGATGATGATGATTTACGAAAGGCTGTATTGTTTGTTGTACCTGATGCAGTATAATATTGGAAATAGAAGCGGGAGGTGTTGGCTGGAGACGGTCAGTTTGGAGTTGTTGCAACTTCTCCCAAGCAACTGGTGCACAGGCTGCCGGGGTGCATTATCGTTGTTATCTCGAGGCAAGCTAAGACAATAGACGGCTGAGGGTAGGAGCGTGTAGTCACACTGAGTGGCGCAACCCTGCAGTGCCCGTTCCATGGTGGTAGCTTCGCTGACAAAGTCATCCACGGTAGTCGAGCGACTACTAGCGAGACCAGAAAACAGCTGCTCCTTACACCGTGCAATAAATAAACGTACCTTTTAGGAATTGGCCACGTTTGGTCCAACGCGCCGAGAATGTCGTGTCAAGTCTTCAACTGGCACCATGATGCTATCTTGTGGCCTCTGGATTCGACACTGCAGAGCATGTTCAGACCTTTCTTCCCGTTCGAGACTTCCAATGTCACGCAGAAGCTGACTACAAAACTCCTGCCAAGTCGTGAGGGTCGAATCATGATCATTGAAGCAGGTCTTGGCGAACTCGTCAAAAGCAAAGTATACGTTCGTCCACTTACGATGGTGATTCCAATCATCGTGGCGACACGATCACACTGGTCGAGCCTGTATTGAAGGTATGCAAATGGGTCCCCATGGAAGGATCTTGGAATGCGTGGTGAATGAATGACGAACTAATCACCTGTACTATCCGGTGGGCCAGCAGTTTGAGTTCTGTCAGCGAGGAGACTGAAGTAAGCGGCCAATTCGGCTGGAAGGCCTCGCGGGCGGAGGCTTGTTTGAGTGGGCGCGGCGATGTCTTTACTACGCTCTTCGCTTGCATAGGGAACAAAGGGCATATAACTACCCAGCATCCCCACCAAATGGCTTGGGTCAAACCCAGCGCATCAACAGCCAATTGACACTCTTTGATCCCCAGTCCACTTCTCTCGCATCGTCTTCCCACGAGGGGCCACACCATTTCTGGAATACCTATGGCAATATCAACGCACGCAGCATTAGCACTACCGTTGTGTAGAGAAATTTGGTCATGCGAAATAGTTGCACCTAGCCCTTTCTCGCAACCGCCAACCTTTGCTCTGAAAAATGAAGGCCAAGATCATCCTGATCCCCAAGCCGGGCAAGCTATCCGACACTGATAACCTCCGACCCATATCGCTCACATCTTGCGTGGGCAAGAGTGTTGGAGCACGTCCTGCTCAACAGGTGGCAAGAATACCTCGAGAAAGAAGATCTCTACCCGGAAACGATCATTGGCTTCAGGCAGCATCTAAGTACCCAAGGCGCCATGATAAAACTCAAGCACCAGATCATCGACGGCAACACCGGCGATACCAAAGCAGTACTCTGACTCGACCTCCAGAGCGCCTTCGACAAGGTGAAGCACTCGGCGATCCTATCCCAAGTCTCGAAACTCAACATGGGAGAAAGATCATACAATTGCATCAGACTTCCTCACGGACAGAACAGCCGAGCTCAGAGCGGGGGACCTCCAAGCACAGGAAAAGAAGCTGGGGAGCACAGGCACACCTCAGGGATCGGTCATCTCGCCGGTGCTTTTCAATCTCGTGATGATAGGAGTGGCAGAAAGGCTCAGGAACGTCAAGGAAGTCCGACATATGATATACGCGGACGACATATCGCTGTGGGGGAAGGGGGCAGCGATGCCCACATCGAATCCACCCTACAGGCGGCCGTTGATGCGATCGAATACCAACTCGACGGAACAGGGCTCAGATGCTCGCCGAGCAAGTCTGAGCTCCTCGTCTACCCGCCCGTCAAGCACCGCAAAGCCAAGAGCAGCCCGAAAGAGTACGAGGCAATCAAAGTCAAGACCAGAGAGGGAAACGCGATCTCAAGAGTCAACAAGATCAGAGTGTTGGGAATGACGATCGAGACGCACGGCAGAAACGGCGAGACCATCACCCGGCTCTTGAGAAAGCGGCGAAAGCCATGAGACTACTCAAACCAGTCACGAACAAGAAAAGTGGAGTGAAGGAAGAGAGCCTGATCAGACTAATCCACTCGTTCTTCATATGTCACGTACCGTACGTGGCAGCCTACCATAAGTGGAAGAAGAGCGATAGAAACAATATAGATATACTAATCCGCAGAGGCTACAAGACGGCCCTGGGACTGTTCAAAACAACGAGCCAAACGCCTCCTGCAGCTGGGGGTGCACAACACGCTGGAGGAGATAGCGGAGGCCCAACGCGCCGCACAACTCGAAAGACTGTCTACGACCAAGGCCTGCCGGAAAATCCTGGATAAGCTGGGAAATAAATATCAAGGCAGGGAGCAAACGAAGCTCCTCGTCCCCGATGAGATCAGGCGCAACATAAGAGTGGACTTTGGTACCGAACAACATGCACCCGAAGTATAAAAAATGGAGGAGAGCAGCTAGAGCCAAGGCGTTGATAGACCAGCACTCGGCCGACACACACGCGCGCTACGTTGATGCGGCTGAGTACGCCAAGATACACGGCTTCACTACGGTCGTCGTCGACGCGACCGGTACCGTTCGCACGACCGCCAGCGCGAGATGCACCAAGGCAGAGCAAGCGGAGGAGGTGACCATCGCAATGGCCATCGCCGACCGCGAATGCCACACAGTGCTATGCGACTCGAGGCAGGCGGTGAAAAATTACGCCAGAGGCAGGATAGTGAAGGAAGCGGTGCGCATACTGCAGGCAACCAAGAACGACGATGGCAGCAGACAAGTGAGAATCAAGTGGTTCCCGGCGCACGCAGGCGAGGCGTCAGACCGCAACGCCAACCACAACGAGACGGCACACGCCGAGGCGCGCGCGCTAACGGACTGTGCCTCGGTCGACTGGCCGCTGTGGTTCAGCACCAAGGACCGAATGACCGACTACAGCGAAATAACCAAAGCGTTCCGCCTAGCTCGCAGAACTCTTCCACCCCCTTGCTCGGGGCTCAGTCGAGAGCAAGCCATTTTATTCAGACAGCTACAGATGGGCTCACTCCCCAGCCCGTCGCTGATGCACAGATTGTATCCCGAGACGCACCCGACCGACAAATGTAATCTGCTGAACGGAGACGGCTGGCTTCGCACACATTCTGTGGAATTGCAACAAGTACCAGGAAGAAGCTAAGTCTGGGAGGATGCCGCCGCGACTGGAAGCAGCCGCAGGGAGCTACTATAAAGAGGAATAACTCTGGGCCGTCCAGCAGGTCATCAAGGCGCTGGCCCGCCAGGGAACCAGCGCGCCGGCCTCGGCGAGCGGGGACACAGGCCGCGCGGCCGGTGCCCAGAGGACGACGTAGGCCCCGTCCAGAGCGCGCGCGTTCTTCTGCAGGCCACAGATAAACGTTATACCAATCCAATATCAGTTTGAGCTTTTATGTCTTCTTACCACAGCCACCTACCGACTACATTTGCATGTTCTCTGCCTATGGAACTGCCAAAACGCATGCATATAAATGAGGCAAAAAAAAACGTTTACGAACAATTTTTGAGTGCTCGTATATATGTGTGTCCACTATGCGGATGACACAAGGATGTGAGTTAGAGCGCCAAAAATGCAGTGAAGGAAAGGTATGCAGGGTCGGGATGGAACGGGCTTGTAGATGGTTTGGGAAAAGGACACTATAGCAGCATAGGGACAGGTGGTGCAGAGAGAGGCGATGGGGTATGTTGTGCGCATGGTCGGAATGAATGGAGTTGGGCAGGGGCCACATCATGGAGGCACTACGGCTGCATAGCGCTAGAGGTGTTTCACAAAGTGTGGCTGTGCATGAGCTGGGTTTCAGGGCAAGTTCTGCAGTGAATAGGAAGAGCAGCGTGGACTGTGCTTAGCATATCTTGGATTGAAGTACAGATCCTTGAGTGGAAGCGATAAGGTGGAAAGGGCAACAGGAGCCCATGACCGATCCAGCATACAGTGCACCCCGCCGAAAGCAGAGCCAATGCTAGGTTTCAGTTTTGTTTTAGGGACAGTTGGTGGAATGACCTGCTGAAAGGCTTCAGCATAGCGTCTCTTCCTGCGGCCCACACCATGAACTGATCCTGGCAACCTATTGCGAATAGATCCGATTTTTATCGACACATAGACACTCCAGGTCTAGAAAATGCAACCTGCACATGAACAAGCATATTTAAGGGGGTGGGGAGAAGAGCATCCTAATACCGTGTGTGCTATCAACCTTCTTCAAATTATGAGCCACATTATCCACATAAGGTGCAAGAAAATGTCTGGTCGTGACCTTCCATTCATGATGGATGTTTTGCAGACTGTTGTCTCTCTTCAGACTTTGCAGCAGGGACTCCATCACAGCCACCGCAAAGTGTTCCGGATAGCCCGCAGATTGAAGCTTGTTCAGCTGGTTATCGAAGCTCTCCATCATGTGACAGCAGGATTTCTGCAAAGCACTTGTTAGCGCTTGCTTAGTGATAACAGGTTTATTTACCTTGATATGCGGCAAATCCTAAGGAGGTAAAATTCTCACAAACACTTGCACGATAGCACTAGTAAACCCCTGTTTGTGTGAACTTAACATTTCTGTCTAAATAATTCAGACAACCGTGCTCCGGTATTTCTGGTGTAAATTTTAAGAATTACTCGCAACACTGAAAAACAGCTAGGATTTGTTCCAAGTTTCCTTATAAAACCCGTCGTTCTGTTTCTTCAGACTTCTTAAAAAGTCACCTACCTATTAAACACCTAGAGAATTCTTCAAAGATCAAAGGCTAAAAACAGGGACCGGTCAATAGACGGAAGAAAAATGCTGAATACACGGGAGCAACGCTATACAAATTCTCTGGCGCTGTAAATACTACTGGTTGATAAAAGCGGCAAACGTAACATATATCAGCAAGCACTCAGCTTCTTAGCACTTATCACAATACATACCTCAAGCCCAATTTCTCTTCATTATTGAGTAAAAAATATATTCCAGGCCTTTATTAACGCTATCTTCCTTACAGAACTTTTTGTAGCCTTCGGAGTATGCAGGCACATGCGTAAATTTGTGAATATTCTGGGTGAACTGCATGCACAATATGCATCCTGCGTATAAAAGCTAGAAACATTTGGAGCGAATTTTTGATTTCGCAAATCGATCATTTTAGATTGGTGCTTATTGTTCTTGCAGAGTTTCTGGGAAGAGAACAACAGAGCCCCCAGAACTAATGAGTGTCTAAAGATTCTATAACGAATAATATGGATCATAAAGTATGCGAGGTCTGACAGCAATAATAAAGACACCAATAAAGACAACGTTTCTGCACTATGCCACTTACAGGGACACATACACCTTTGCGGGCAAAAGAGGCTGCAAAATTATTGCCCTGTCAGCATCAATGAAAAAATATACAATATTCATGCTTTAGTCAATCAAATGAAGCTGGCGAAGACGCATGCATTGCAGATGTTCTCAAGCCTGTGTATGCTTATTATATTCAAAATATAAATGGTGAATGAGCGACAGCTGTTTGCTTTACAACACTAACACTGGTACAACTGCCAGTCATTGCCACATCGGCTAATTACTTCTCAAATTATTTTGTGCATGTTGTGCTCCACTCTAAACACTTGCCTTATCTTTTATTGTACCACGTATGATGTTTCATCCAGTGCAGATAGATAGAACGGAAGTATTCCACTCGGTTGCAGTTCTCAAAAATTATTTTTGAATCGGCATCGAAACTTTGTACTATGCATCTGAGTGCAGCAATTTGCCACTTCCTTACCAGCTAGTAGCATATAAGGCATCCGTTTTCGCGCATAACTGCTAATCGTATTTCTGCACTGTCTGTATCCATCTATGTGCAACCTTAGACGTTTGTTGACGGCATTGATTAGGAATTTTGTTCGTTCGCTCAGATTTATTTTGTTGCGTGCACAGTAATCAAAATCGGCCTTAGAAGTGCACATATGCATCTATAGCTCGCACCCCTGCAGCCTCTGAAAGTGCACCATTTAAAAGAGTGGAGAAAGCAGCACTTTTCCTCCAAACAGAAAGTGTGTTGCAAGAACATCTGGCACCTGTAATAACAAGGTTCTACAGAAATGCACATAATGTTTTTCGTCAGATTTACATGCTTTCTTATCACTTGCATACTTACCTTCTGCTGTCTACTACAGCAATAAATGTGCACGCGCTGTGTTATTTCAGCCTGTAACTAAATTGTATGTTTACTAATGAAGAAAATGGCACAATGAACACAATCATTGAGAACAAGGTGCTAGAGAAACAATGGGCTCATACTAAGACTTGTATTTTGGTATGCCCCTAGCCGCACAGCCACTGTGCTCAGTAAAAAGCTAGGGAGAGGCTTCTCACATATAGCTTTATTTGCACACGGGACCTGTCCAGTGCACTAGTCTTAAAACGATTTGAAATGAAGAAAATCTGCAAATATGGAAAGTAAGTGACCACGATAAAAGAATGACTGTTTCTCAAATATTCATGAAAAGAGCATTCAGAAGACCAGAGTGCAAAGGGACATCTAGGAAAGACCGATGCCGTTGGAGACATGCACGACCTGAAAATTGCAAAATCACTCTAAAAAGAATAACCTGCAATCTTGAAACCTGTGCAGGGCGATAAAATATTCAAGATTAAGAAATATGAAATGCTGAAAAGACACTGCAAGAAGCCCAACCTCCCAAAAATTAAATGCGTTCTCTTATGTGAAAACAAGAGAGCAAAAAAGGGCACTTCAGTTGATCTACGGTATTAAGTAACATTAATCGTTTCCTGACTACGCAAAGTGAATGGTGTCCGGGCAATAAAATCTTTTTTTTTTTGAAAGGTTAAGGATAATCAAATACCGAAAAGAGGTTGTAGGAGCACAACCTGCATGAGACTAAATGTACAGTTTTATGCAAAACAGAAGCGCAAAGGGGCACTACAGTAGCTATAAGATATTACGTAATGTGAAATGGTTATCTGAAAACACAATGGGAACTGCCTCAAAAACCGAAGTGTGCTCCATTCAATATCACAGAAAGTTAATATGAATTAAAGGAGTTAAATTAAACAGAAAAATGCAATACTGAACAGAAGCAGAATGTGCTAAGTAATAAACATAAATATGCAACCAAAAATAATTCATTGACATACTTTAAAAGAGTGTCTATGGCTTCATAAGACATTTCAGTATTTCAGTATCAGTTTTTATAATAATAATATCTCCATGATGACAAAGATAAATATAGCCTATGAGAGGCTTGACGGATACTGCAATATAATTTTATGCCTCACTGCACACTTCTGGCCCTATTTTGCAGAAGGCTCACGATCCCAAAGTAGCTTTGGCTATAAGGGATGCCACTGTGGAAGGCTACGAGTAAATTAAAGCACGTGCAGTTCTTTATATGCACTCAGGCTACAGTCTTAAGTGCCTTGCTTTCCACCTCCATCTAAAAGCAGCCATCGCGGCCAAGAATGAGCCCATGTCCTTAAATTAAGAGTTCCCTAAGCACTGAGGCCAATATCAGCCGATATTGTCGACCATAAACCCTGCCTGCTGATTGGAGGGTCAAATTCTAAATCTAAAGCTACTTTGGTCATTTGATGAGAAGAGAGGAGTCGCTGAAGAAAGTTTTGATGCTGGGAAAGATTCAGGGTCACAGGAGAAGGGGTCGGCTGCGAACGCGGATGGTTAGATGGGATCATCAAGGCACTACAGATGAAGCTATGGGATATTAGAAAGACAGTTGGTGACCGGAAAGCTTGGCGTGATATGTTCCATAGGGTCACGGAGAGTCGGACATGGCTGAACAACTCAACTGGATCGCTGAGGCACCACCAGTGTGGTATGAAATTACTCACAAAGCAGTGGCTTTACTTGACGTTTTTTTCGCCTGCGTTATAAACGGTTGGCCTCGGCTGTAAAAAGGCAGGTAACGAAAAACAATGCTTACTACAAATTACTGTTAAATGTAATCACTATATGCACAAATGTCTCAAAACTGTTGCAAGCAAAAACATTCAACTTCAACATTGGTATCTATTCTCCTTGATGGCCCTTAAATTAAATTTTCGCGCATAGCCAGGCATTGACGATATTTATTGCCTAGTAATACATGTTACTTTCCTGCATGACGCTGCCACAGCGGAGAAGGACAAAGGGAACTGGTAGAGAAGAACCAAGGGAAAACAACTCTCATCCATACACACACACACACACACAACACATTTTAGGATACGATACTTTTCTTACAAAGCGGACGAGATGTACACATGAGAGAGTGCGGTAAAAAATTGCTACAATACAAAGTCTCTTTATTTTCATATACATATTTCAAGCAATTTTATTTTAAGCGTCAATTTTACTCAAAAAAGTAATGTCCATGCTTCAAATTCAGGGTAGGTATTGCTCTTTGTAAATCCTATTGGTTGAAACTATTAAAGTTAAAAAACGCACAGTTTGTAGCTAAAGAAGGTGGCTCTCTCGCTTTACCAACATATACAAGAAAGTGTTTTCGAACGTACAAGTCATTAGCATAATGTGCAATTTCGCATATTCAAATAGACAAAAACGCCTCCATTTTTGGCGTAGGAATTAAATAGGGGACATTTGGAAAGGCGGAGAACCACGTAAAAGCTATTGTGAATAAGAATTTGCAAGCTGACATAACTTCAACAATGCCACCATTTAGGAAAGTTTAAAATCATGAAATGATTTTCATTTTACAGTGTTCAATGTTTAGTCTAATACTACCCATTATCTCAATAGGAAAATGATTAAGACTTCATACATTTTCAGTGCGGTCATCTTGCCCTATTCCGCACTTACTCGCTATTTCTGCGAATCACACCTGCACTAAAAGCGCTGATGTGCATCTTGTTGTTCTTAAAACACAAGTTTCTAAACATCTATTCTAAAACAGCTTTAATATAATTGGTCACATGGGAGAATGCCTTGAGGTTTTAGTGTCCAGAGATCAATTCACTAAGCAGAAAATATAAGAGGCATATGTTGATTACTGAATATCTAGACACAACCAGAAAGAAAACTACCTTGGACCGATAACTAGAATATACACTACATAAAAACACCCGTAAGAAAGCCATCCTCCCGCGTGGCCAAAAAACATCCCCACTTAGGCGTTTTCTTGTGAAATAAATGATTTTCGCTCTCAAATTTACAAATCTGTGGCCCCATACTGTTGGGTGTGACATGTTTGCTTTAGATGCTTTTTGAATTAGAAAAGAGAAATCCAAGTAGGACTTAGCTTTGACGAGCCTCCAGCCACATTCTTCAAAAATGAGAGCAATAAGACCAGGCCGCATATGTCACAGGAAAGTGTGGTCCTCAAACACATCCACTAAATAAATGCCAGAAGCCTTTCTTATAATTGCCAACGTCGAGCGCGTTTGCATCGTTTTATGACTAGACTTAAATAGAAATGGGAAAGCCTGATTATTCAGCGCAAATAATTCTGTGATTTCTCATGATGTACTAAGAATCATATTTTACTGCTTCTGTTGTCGTATACATTTTACGAGTTATACAAGCTCTGCCATATCTCAATGATATGCATAGTTTATTACGTATATACTATTGATGTGAAAATAGTGTCACGCACTTCCCGCGGTCCTTATTGAAGGAGGATGAGGTTTGGCGGGATAAGCAGAAGAAGAGGAAGCTGGTTCTGCCCCGCACCTCCACCACACTTGTTACGATGTTTATTTAGACAGATCTTAGGCTGCGCTAGAGAATAGCACACAAGAGCGGGGCAGAACCAGCTTCCTCTTCTTCTGCTTATCCCGCCAAACCTCATCTTCCTTCAATAAGGACCGCGGGAAGTATTCCATTATCATTCACTCATAAAAACGTTCGTCTGCAGTGTCGTCGATCCTTATGACGGCATACAAAATCGGCCGCCATGGAACCAGACCCCTATCTAAACGAGGCAAATTTCCAGCCAGTGAGCAATAAAACCTTGTAAAGGTTCTCTACAGAGACCTTTAATAGAAATTTGTACAGAAATGCATTCTAGTTTATTGCTGGTTGAGCCGTAGAGCCATTTGGAGCTTGCACAGGATCACTTTGTACCAGTGGCTGCCCTAATTTTGAGGAAAAAGTAATATCATCTGGAAAATCAGAGCTGGAAATTACCAAGGCTGCATTATGAAGAACATTACGAAGCCAAGAGAGTAGGACTTCAAACATTCGAACTACCAACAGCTACAACTGGGTTCCCTAAGTAGTGTTTTGAACTCAAAAATTTATTTTGGCGCCTTATTTGTTTTTTTTTTTTGCCTGGTTAAACTTCTCTTTTCGCAATTGGTAGAAGTTTCTCAAGAGAAGACGATGTGGTTTCTCAAGAGAAGACTGCATTGTTTTTGGGCTCTGCAGAGGTCTCTGAAATATTCGCATTCTTAATTGAGCCCTCGATTTTGTTTCCAAAAATACTTATGATATTTCAACCTACCGTTCGTGGCTGGTATACAGCACCATAAAAAGCATACCCTGCGTAAGAGAGCTCTCTTATGATGATATGCATTAGAGACGGCGTTCAATATATGCACATGTGGCAACCGGAGAAGCGATAAGACAGCATTCTACTAAGCCTTTTAAAAGTCAACGCTCAATGAAGCGTTTATGACGGCAGCTACGTTGGTTGATATTAGGAACTGTTAGAGCGCAGAACATGGTAAAACTGTGCAAGGCAGGTGTGTTACATTATTTTGCTGCAACTAATATGTCGTTGGCCGATATATATAGTGCTTCATTTTTCAATGCTGCTTTGTGTATATCGTTATCTGGTATGCCCTTTAAGCCCATATTTTGGAGGCAAACGCAGAGCTCATGTTAGTCCCGGGCATATGTTTTGTTTAGCGTGTAAGCTCTTCAATTAGCGACAGGATAGTGTTTGCCAACAAGGGACGACAAGGTGACTTAACATGTTTTCGACTCAGTTCTTTTGTGGGCGGTATTTCGGTCATGGATAACCCTATATAGGGACCGAGGTTTCTGGCCCCACCGAACTTACGGCTAAACCGGCCCAATGTTACAGACTTAACCTTCAGAATTCACAGGGTTCTCTGAGAGGAACTCTAGGAAGAAAAGGTTAAGTTTATTTGTGTGCGGTGTGCTTTGTTCCCTACACTCTGAGTGTTAAATTAAATAATGTGAACCAATTATAGATTTGAGCACTAACGAGAACTGACTTCTACAATGTACTGGACAAAACATAACTAATTTTTCAAGGTGTTAGCATGTTTTACACAAATTTGTCCGTAATGCAACCTTCATAGTTGTTTAAAATTTGGCTTATATGCATAAGCGATAGTTTTATTAGTGAAGGCCGCCTGTGAAACAATGCCATTCATATGTGTGAAGTCGCCCGATTCTGTTCGTGTTGGTGATGAACTAAAAAAATATTGTCGCTGTATCTAGCTTGTTCAAGCCTCAAGCATAAACACGTCTGCAGTATGATTTTTAGTGTACACGTCAGAGAACCCCAGATGGTCGAAATTTCTGATGCCCTCCTCTATAGTGTATCTCATAGCCTGAGTTGATCGCTTTGACACATTAAACCACATAAACAAAACCAAATTTAATATGCAGAAAGAAGCATACGAACACTGCCAGCCTTGGACTTCCACTTGTGAAGTTTGCTGTATGGCTGCAGAAAGCAGTACGTTTAGACCTTGTGCTCTAATGCTAGCATTGTTCAAGGTTGCGTTATTCCGCCATTTGACGTTGAGTAATGTATCCCATAGCAACAGAACCTACCACACGTAGGCACGTTATACGCGCCGTAAGGAAGGGGAAGAACGTGGGAGTTAAAATAAAATGGTAAAAGAGGTGCAGCAATGAAGTGCTAAAGAATAATTTCGATAACCTGTGTGTCTCTAACCTGCACTAAAATTGCTTAACAACAAGGCATACCAAGAGACCTAAATAAATTGTAAATTGGTTTCGAGGAAAGGGGAGCCGCAGTATCTGCATACATAGCCACAGAGACCTGAGCGGCACCGTAAGGAAGTAGATAAAGATTGGAATGAAAAAAAGAAAATAGAGGAAGATATGAGACAACGACAAAAGAGAGAAAAATGTGCTGGAAGTGGAGGGCTGTGTAGTAATTTCGATCGCCTAGGGATCGTTAAATGCACTGATATCACAAAACATATTTACGCCTCTATGTTTCGCCTTGATCAAAATGACGCCGGTGATCGGTGGTTTGTAATATGTGCACTCCGGCCAAGTAGCCAGAATTTTTAACCACTGAGTTACTCCGGCAGATATATGTCATCGTGATCATCAGACGTGAGGGCAGTCAACGAGCATCAGTGCTTTCGAAACAGCAAGGCCAGTTGCAGCCTCGGTGCCTCTTTCGTTTTACTTGAAAAATCAAATTATGCTTACGACTAAAGATTTTGCACGCGCTGTTTCATCATTCTTCTTTCGCAAAGACATAGGTTCCAAGAAAATCTTCCACACTGCCCAGCAAGGAGTCATGTACCTGTCTTTCCGATGGCCTTCCGCACTGAAAGCATTGGAAACCACCAATTAAGAGACAGCCGCTGATAGCGGAGGCAAATCGGTGTCATTGATAAATAGAATACGAATACTACTGGCTGATACTACCAGATCAACGAAGCAGCATGCACAGAGCGGCGTCAGCTGACAGCATATTAAATAACAACACGTTAAACCACCCGGTCTGCTTCATTTTGAAGCCGACATTTTGAGCAGATTTTGGAGAGAATTTTATTCTTTCGTAATCAGAAGAATGAGATCAGTTTCGGAGCATTTTTACGCAGGGCACACCTTTTGCTCTTCATGGCTTTCAATATTTAATTGTAATCAAGGCAAAAAATGGGAAATAGAAATTTAATAGTCACCTTATATATTAATTATCCATTTATCATCAACTATCCCATATCGAATCCTCGCCTGTCAGGTAAACACAGCTGCATAGAGCATACATTAGTGTTTGCCGTAGGTCCTAATACTGAAGTTTGTAAATAGTTAAGAAACAAGTGGTGCCCCATATTTTTAAGGTCTCGGTCGATGTACACAATATCGGGATATTTTAATGCGTAGTTACCGACTGATTCGCAAAGTACAAAAAAAAAGAAAAAAAAATAATCTTGCACTTCGCGCACGAGTGCCACTGTGAGAAATAGAACTGCTCATGACCAAATCCTGAAAAATTGGACTATATAAAAGCACCCTTACATATAAGGTCATATGCGCGTGCTATATTATATTGCACCGCAATGGGTTGTTTCCACCCTTTACGAGCACAGGAATGGTGCAAAGTAACGTTTTTCTCCTCCATACAGTGGGGTGTGAAATGTATACTTTGAGCCATTTTTCGTCGAAAACAAGTTTATTACGAAGAGGTATCTATATCAAGACGTTTTGCACCCATCGCTAATTGTCAGATGAATACGTAGAGGCTGCAGACATTACTGAAAAGTGCTGTCAACAAAGCCTAAAAATTCTCAAACACATCCCCTTCGCGAACTTTAACTTGACCAAAGCATACTGTTTTTATGTGCTATTTCATCGAGCCCATGGAAGAGGTTAGTAGCAGAGTGAAAATAATTATTTCTGTGCTTATGACGTACGGTTCCCAGCGATGTGTGACATCGTATACGCACGCTGTGTGCTATTTGAATTGTACAGCATATAATGACATAATGTTTCGTCCAAATACTATTGCGAAGATTCTTATCATTCACCACTCATTCTCCTATGCACGCTTCTAAGGAGGTTCGAAGTAATGTCACAGCTGCCCAGAAATATTGGTTACTTCGGCGGAACTACGTCTAAAGCGGAAACCAACTATTCATCCACCGAAATGTAATGCTTACCGTTATACCCTAGAGGAAAACCTCACTTCAGTTTACACAGGATTCGGTGTATTAGCTTATTATGGTAGATGAACTTGCAAAAACTACACGGAGAAGCGCCTCATACAAAACTATCGACAACAAACAATGTGCTTGTATTCAATATTTTTTACGTGAAAGAAAATGGACATAAGCGGTTTAGGCAATAGTTACACAAAACTGATATTATTAGCTAATGCATAACTAACCGAAACAATTAATGCATGAAGGTAATTTGCAGATATTATAAACTTTTCTGCTTGCTTATCAATTTTCTGTGATGGTTTTATTCGGGAGGGCACAATCAGAGTACCCTCTGCGTAATTAATGTGCTTAATTAATCCTAGAATGAGAATCATGAGGACTTTGGGCACTCATTTATGAGCTCGGGCGGAGAACACGAGATGGCGCGTCTCGTTGGCTTCAAGAAGAACATCAACGTTTTGACATCAAAATTGAACGTGCAGCAAATGTTTGCATCTGTTGCGAAGTTATCAAGCCGTCTAAAAATAGATATCAATAGGTTTGCAGAGTATAGAGGCTTCATGTATATTGTGTCATTGCGCCTTCTGGATTCCTGCCAGAACGAAAATGCTATTCTCAAGTATATTGTTATTAATTCTAAATTACATAACCTATAGCGGACATATTTTATAGGTAATTCTCCTAAACGTCAGTATTTAATGCACGTGTTTCGCTTCTATCCTGGTCGTCGCCTTCGAGCTTTTATTCGTCTACCACGACCACCAATTAGCTGGCAACGTTGCTCTATTAAATCAATAACTCTTGGTTGTTAGCTAAAACACATCTGTAGGGGAAGAATCAAGAAAAGAATCTAAGACAAATAGGCACAAACGGCAATCTCGCAAGATCTGGGAGAGATTCCAGCAATATTGGGGATTTTTACTGAACTCTTGCAACAATAAGATTCAAAAATATACATTTGCTGCTTTTCGAAAGCGCAAAACTCTCGATAACTGTCTTACGCCTCAGGGAAGATATAATCCTGGCTTTGTGGAAAAAACGTACATATTGTTCATATTTTTAAACACATTGTTCTCGAACATTTCGTTAACACACGTGTCGGCCGCGGGTGCTGATTCAATGCGTTCAGATTGGCAATCTTCTTTCATCTCCGTTTTTTGTAGCACGCGTCACTTCTCAGGTTGCCATGTCGCACTAGTGACATTCTGCCGACATTCCCGATAACGTGTGTATTTTTAACCAACTAGTAATATCTGTTGATGCGGCACCGGCTAGTACGGCCGAGGGCATACATTCAATTCTTCGCATATATTTGTTCACATACATTTCGAACAGAAAGGGTGCATTCTAATTTGCGATGCCAATGGTCGTAAATACCCCACGTAGGTTGAACCTGTTGACGTAATTCAATAACTGCCCATACTTTAGTTCTGCCAGTATTGACTGCATCGACCCCCACAATAGGTTGAGCCGATCACAGACGTAGCCAGCTACAACGATATTTATGTACTTATTATTTTGGCTTTCCTCAGCAAAACAAAAACCAAACAAAAGCTGTATGGGACGAAAACGAGGCTGAAGTACTGAACGTTGTCGAAATATCTAAGGATAAATGATTACTATGCACGGTAACGGCCTTGAAAATAATTAATAAATCGACCTAACAAGAACCCGTAAGGAGAAATGCATTTTAAGGATCTTTTGAAACACATTTTAAACGTTTTCTCGAAAGTACATTGTAGTCTCCGACGTATAAAGGTTGCGACTGTGAAGTGCCTGGCATACGTAGGAAGTTTCTAAAAAAATCTGAAGCACACAAAAGCGCGGTACTGCAAACACTCCAAATAACCAAAGCGAAGTGCCTGGCATACGTAGGAAGTTTCTAAAAAAATCTGGAGCACACAAAAGCGCGGTACTGCAAACACTCCAAATAACCAAAGCAAAGACAAATCGTTCTAGCGCTTGAGCTTTCTTGTTTTTTATTATCATTTATTATTGAATAGATACACATTTTATCGTTTGTTTCTTACCTTTTCACGGGGATTGAGAAATCAGCTGTTCTGACGGCGTCAAAAGAACGGCCCCTAAGTATGAACCTATGCACGGAGAGTCCGGTATTAGAAGCAGTGCACTGCATTCCTCTTTGGGCTCTCTTTTGCTGACGCTTCAGTGGGCGCGCGTGGAACATGGGTTTGATTTTGCCTTGTATATGAAGCTGCAACGACTAAAGTGACTTTTTTATCAGTAAATTCTAATTTATGATGATGCCTGCATTCCGCACTGTAATTTTGGTTCACGTTGCGTGCAGACCGCCGCTCACCGATGCTTTTCGAGCGCTCGGCTGTATTGGAATATAATTTTTAGATTTCTTTGAAACACGGTTTATGAAAGGGTGCTTAAGATGACAGAGGTGCGTGTGCCTTGTAATATGGTATTACTCGAGATAAACATACACAGCTGCGAAGGTTTAAAAGCTGCGGTTTGTTCTAGCTTTTAGTTGTGTGCGGAAAAAAGTAAAGAACCAAATATTTGATTTCTTGATGATACGCATGGGCGTGTGGCCCGAGGAAGCTTATTGCACGCTGCTTCCAATATCTGCTGTAAAAATTATAATGCCAAACTTTAGAAGCGCATGGCAACCACGTACGTGGAAAACAGTAACTTTTACTAAATACTTTTTTTTTAGTCGATATTTATTGCCTCAGGGCATCAGTAGGTTATGAGATGAAGGATGAATAAATGAATAAATGAATGGAAAAAGGTTGGCTGATTTTATGAAGTCCAGAAGTGAGCGATGATGAGGTCCCTGCGTCCAAGTGACGTATGAGGCAGGATTGGTTGCTGAAAGGCCAGCTATTCTCAGGTGCCGGATTCGTGTTGGCTTGAGTGCTGGGCAGTCCCACAGCAAGTGGTGGATGTCGGCCTCGACATCTTCGTTGTTACAGATCGGGCATCCTGGGCGAGGATATAAGTGTTGGAAGTATGACCACGTCCTAGTTACTGCTGGTGTAAGGGCAACACCGACCCGGATCCTCCTAAGCGCAACCTCCTCTGCACGGGTGAGACCGCGGGGAAGGGATATCGCACACGGAGGGATAAGTGCACGTGTGCGGCGCCGGAGGTGCTCCTTTCTTGACAAAAGGAGGCTAGCGTCGTCGACTTCGAGAAGCTGTGGGATTCATGCGTCTTGGTTCACGAGGCGGGTTGCAAAATCAGCTTGACTTTGGGAAGGCAGCAGATCCCGTGGGACCCACTCAATGCGTATTGACTGTGGGATGCGCGCCGCAAGCTGGTGGATGTCCTGGCAAATTTTAGGGCAGCGGCTGACACGTCGGAGCAGACGTACTGCTTGAAGTGCGTCAGTGCGGATTACAATGTGGGCTGTAGGGAGCATGGTTATAGAAGTCACGGAGCATAGTGCCTCTTGAACTGCCACAAGCTCAACGCAGAAAGATGTAAGTGGTTCCGAAAGCTGAAACGTAGTTGTCTGATTCAGGCTAGGCCTCCGTGGACAGTGGATTGCCGTTTTGGCTTCACATCCTTGCAGGCTTCCATCTACGTACACTACTACGGAATCCTGAGGCAGGTTAGTATCTTGCTCTTCAAATCTCTGGCGTAGCAACGATGCAGAGTTGGCAGACGTCGGTCTGCGGATGTCAGTTGGCTTGTTGTCTCCTAACTGTATAAATTTCCAGGGAGGGAGAACTGGCGCAGGTGGCTGAAGAATAATGTGTGACGTTGCGTACGCCCTCAGTGCTTGCGTGGAATGTGACAAAGTGGCCTTGAGTCCGCGAGCATCTCGGCGCTGCTGCACCAGTTCATCGATGGTGTTGAGCTGCGCATTCTCCTGTAACGCTACGACCGGTGTGATTCGTGGAAGGCATGTTATGGTCCTCATAGCTTCTCGAATTACGGCTTCAAGGCGATCCCATTGTGCCCTTGTAAGATGCTGGAACTGGGCCTGATAAACAATACGGGGCTGCAGAACCGCCCTCACTAACTGGCGTGCAACAGACGAGCCAGCGCCACCCGTTTTAGGTGCAATTCTTTTTATTAAACTTATAGTTTGAAGTGCTTGCTTTTTTGCCTGAGAGAGCCAAGCAGTCGCTGATCCTGATTGGTGAATTGTTAAGCCCAGAATTTTCAGGCTCGAACTTTCTTGTATTGGGGTGCCTGATAGAGAGAGACGAATTGGATTTGAGGCAAGTTTACGGCGTCCCCAGCGGTTGGCGACTGACGTGTATGAAGTTTTACACACAGAAAGTTGAAGGCCAATGGAGGATGCGTAATCAGAGGTTACGTCTAATGCTGACTGAAGGGCGGCCTCTTGAGTGAGAAGATCATGGTGAGTGCTCCATACCGTGATATCATCTGCGTACTGCAAAAACTTGATTTCAGGGATATCATGTAAGCGCCACGCCAATGGGATGAAAGTAATATTGAATAACGTCGGAGACAATACTGATCCCTGGGGCACACCACGTAGTGAAACGAATGAACCAACAGTGTCACCGCTGAGGCGTATTGCAAATTTTCGTCCGTCCAAAAATGATGCGACAAAAGTGTGTAATCTCGAAGGGAGATGGAGCATGTCAATGGCATTCAGGATTGCAGCATGACTGATGTTGTCATATGCCTTTTCAACATCCATTGCTAATATGGTACGTACATCGCGGCTGCGGGTAGATGACAGAACTGCTGAGGCCAAGACAGCCAACCCGTCCTCTGTACCTATGTATGGACGAAATCCAATTTGGGCAGGGTGATAAAAACCGTGCTGTTCAAGCCACCAAGAAAGTCGTGTGGCTAGCATTTTCTCTGCGAGCTTGCAAAGCGTTGATGTTAAGGAGATTGGTCGCAAGTTGGCGAGGTCCGTTGGACGCTTCCCAGGTTTGGGAATAGGGATCACGACAGCGGTTTTCCAGCTCTCGGGTACGACACCATCAAGCCACACTTTGTTTATGGTGTCTAGTAGTTGAGGAAGTGCAGCAGTACTGAGGTTCTTGTAAACCTCATACTGAATTTTGTCCAGGCCGGGCGCTGTTTTCCGTTTCGCATCGTCAATTGCAGCCAGCAGCTCGCACATCGAAAAGGGGCTCGCAATTCCATCTGCGTCGGCAGCAGATGGTAATTTCCATGCGTCTGCAGGGATACCTGCCAAATTAAGGTTTACAGCTGAAGGAGGCAGTATATCGTATTTTGGGAAAAATTTTCGAGCAGCTTCTTTGGCGAAATCACCCGGCGACAGATTAACCGCAAAGCATGCTGTTGCTGCTGCGTCAGCAGAACGACGACCATGTTCCATTGCACGAAACGTTCGCCATAGTGAGGCATTCGATGATTTATCAGAAAATTGTTCACACCATGCATGCCACTGGCGTCGCGATAGATCGCGTTCATATCTCCGAGCCTTCGCGGTGAGATAATTCAGTCGTGTACGTGCCTGCCCCGAAGTAGGGTCTCGTGTAGCAGCCAGCTCAGCTTGACGGCGGGCTGCCCACAGGTTAAGCAGGCCGAGATCTGGTGCCGGTCGACCTACATCAATCCAGGTAGTAGTCGTAGCGCTGTTTAGTGCTCTTTGTATACGGTCAACAAGGAGTAACGGCGAATCTGAAGACATACTGTCGAGACATGAGCGAAAGCTGTCCCAGTTTATCACAGAACATTTGCGGCGTAAAGGGCGGAGGCGGGAGGGATGGAGACCGATGAGGATAGGGTGGTGATCACTTCCCCAGCAGTCCGGCTCCATGTGCCATGAGGGAGTTCCTGCGCCCAACCACCACGTCAAGTGAGCATAGGCAGCACTATGTATGTGACGCACAGGCCGTGTTGCTGTCCCAGGGTGATTAAGCAGAACAAACAGGGCATCAGTGAAGGCGTCCCGCACACGCCTACCACGAGGGCTTGCAGTCGGATACCCCCAATCTGGGTGAGGGGCGTTAAAGTCGCCTCCAACTAAAATTGGACTCCCGGGGTATTGCTGACGAACACTTAATAACCAGCCAAGATTAATACGGGAAGAGGCGCCTCCAGCTGGTCGAACGTAATAAGAAACAAGAACAACTGTTCCTTTCAGAAATTTCGCAGCAACTGCTACTACCTCTTGGTATGATGTGCACCAGTTTTCGAGAGAAAGGCGTACATGAGGAATACTCGTTTCGACATATATCGCCGCCTTTCCCGGGGGAGAAGCAGTCTGCACGCGACGGTCGGTCATTGAAGGGGACACGTAGCCGCTGAAGCCAGGAATAGATGGCAAGGCGTTCGTTTCCTGAAGTAACATAGCCCACACCCGAAGCTTGTTAAATCGCAGTCGGGTCCTGAGCTCGGCAACCTTCGTGGAAATGCCTCTACAGTTCCACTGTAGTACACCAGGACGACCGGATTTCGCCATTTTTGTGTGCTAGTCCAAGCGCTGTAGTATCACAGATGTCAGGTTGGATAACTGGTTGACCATATAGCGGAGCAGCGATGTTGCAGAGTTATCATTGGGCGTTGTGGTACACTGGGAAGAGGCAGCAAATGGCCCTGTTGCGCGGAATGAAGGCGGTTGTGTTGGGCAATTACTAGATTTGGCGGTTACTTCTGCAACTCGCCGACGTCGAGCAAGCATTTCGCGGTGTTGTCGGAGCTTAGAGACCTCTGCTAAGAGACGATTGATTTGCTCATCCACTACAGCCATATCGTCGTCTGGTAGATCAGTACACTGCTGTATTGGCTGTTGTCGACGGCGTTTCTTGAGCACCGTATCATTAGACTGTCTTAGCTGGAGCTGCATTCGAAGCGGGCTCAGGAAGTTCTGGCCACTCGTCATCATTCCACTGAAGAGCTGCAAAGCGATTGGATGTCTGCACCGGTGTCATGTCCTCTATTGGCCAACGCTTAGTGTTCCGAAGACGAGCCTTCTGCGTTGCCTTTTGCTTTGTCGGACAACTTGGAGATGTTATCTCGTGGTCGTCCGATTTGCAGAGGCCGCATCGGTACGTAACTTTTCCTTCAGACGCACCTTCATCGGCAGTAGCAAAGGGGCAAGATTTGCGCATGTGCCCTGCCCGAAAACAGTTTAACAGTAAACCACACTCGGTTTATACGGCCGTGGCCTTAATATGCAGCCGTAGTAGTACAGACAAGCTGGGAGTGTCGGAGGGCCTTGCAAGGTGATCATGCAGGAACGCCCCTTTCCTATGTGTCGGGCCTGTATGACTCGGTGCGTTGGGCAGTACAGCTCACGTTGAAGGGTGGTTTGATCTTCGTTTATGTCGACGTTGTAAACAACGCAACGCTGCAAGTCGGAGCCTTCAACTAGATACACTTGCACAGGCACTGAGATCTCACTTGTGACTGAAATGTAACTAAGCGTTTGGACACGTTCCACCGCAGTAAGTGTCGGGAGCCACACAGCTATAGTGTTTGACTTCTTCCTTGCCGTGAAGCCCCGAAAACCTCTGGTTCCGAGACACGCGTCCAAGTTGGCCTGGATGATCCTGTTTGGTATATCGGTGAGGCTTTTGTTGGCAAGAGATTTAATCGCCACTTTATAAGATGACGATCCCGGTGTAGGTGCAACCTGGTTTTCGATAGTTAAACAGGAGCGCTTTCCTTGATAGCCACCACTTGCCGAGGACGAATTCGGTTGATTATCTTCCGAAGGACGCTTGTGAGGCGCACGGGTGCTCGTTGATACGGATGGTGGAGCCGATAGGTCCATTGAAGAGCTTGTCTCCTCAGGACGCACTGTTGGATGTGCATTTCGTCGTGTTAGCTGAGTGGCCATAGCCGTGCTCCGCCCAGAGAACAGTTCACTTACGGGCTGTTGTCCATTTTGGGAAGGCTGAATGGGCGCTGGTGCTGAAGAACCGGGAGCACCAAGCTGGACCTGAGGCCGATGGTCAGGGTGAGGTGTCGACGGCAGGGCAGGAGTTGCAGCGAGCAACTCCGGCGAAGCTGCCTCTGCCAGCGTGGCAGCGGCAGCACTAGGCCTAGCCTCCGTGCCGACCTGAGCTGCAATCATGCATGAGTAGCATGCGCCGGAGGTCTCGCAATCTGACGCGGAGAGGACGTCTGGAGCTTCCTCGGAAATAGAAGATCCACTTCTCTGGAGACAGGACAGGTGCTTACAGGAACGGCAAGAATTTTCAGAGGAGCGATGAAGCCACCTTAGCAGGAAGATACTTCTTCTACTAAATACTTGAAAGAAAGCTTAAAACACACACACAAAAAAAAGCTGCGAGCGCCACAAAAAACATAAACAGGCTGCAAGTATTTCTTTCTTGGGACTTAAAAATTATCAGCGAGCTCAAGCTTTTGGCGAGGGGCTACACTGTTGGGTTGTTTTTATTTACCGCGTACTGCTGGACATTTCAAGCTTTGTAGAAATGGCTGTAGAATCCACTATTTGATAACTTGTGGTCGGCCGTATGAAAAGACATCGCATGGAGCTTTTGGCACAGGTGAATGCAGAACTATATGCCAAATGCTGCGGATTGGTGGCGATAGGAATGCGCTGTGCAGCCTACCTTCACGAGATTGGTTGTTTTTGTCAGGGAGCAGTTTCAATAGATGGCGGTGCAAACCCTCCGACGGAAGCCACGCGAACCTGACGACGTAGGGTCCACATTCGTTTAAACTGGAGCTTATGGAAACTGTGATATGCCTCCAAATGGGGATATATGCGCATCCAATTAGGCGGGCGAACGAGGTTTGGAAGTTTGCAGGGGTCAGGCGGATGCAAGCACAGCACAGCTAGTACAGGACGGGGATAACTGGAGGGATATGAGGGTGTCCTTTGAACTGCTGCGGGTGTAGTCCAGATAATGATGATGTGGCGAGATAAAACGTTGATTTAACATGCACACTTCATACGTCAACCTATTTATTGACAGATCCAACAGGCTAATATATAGTCAAGTTCAAACAGCTGGAAAAGACGAAAGGGAACAAGCTGAACAAGAACTTGCCCATCTATCTGTTCGTAGACATACCGACATTCATTTTAAGAATCAAGATTACGGATTCGATTCAAGCCTTAACTCATGGGATTGAATCATAACGTGCAAAATTTCAAGAGGGGAAATATTTTAGCCCTAGTTCTCAATAAACGGGTGGAGAAACGTGACGCAGAATCAGGGAATGACACGAAGGCGGACTTAGTGAATTTTCACAATTTACCTTTCCGAGTGACTGCTGAGGGGCTTTAATGCTGCGCTGCAACTGGAAAAGGGCATGCGTCAACAGTCTGTAAAGACACCCGTTGACAGAAGCCATCGTGAAGGGAAGGAGTCTACACGGTGCTTTGAATCTCGTGCAGCTCAAGGGATTTCGTGGTGGCACTTCTTGGGTGTCGCGAAAGCGCCAGTGGGTTACTCTCATTATCAGATGTGCGTGGCGTCGAAAACTGCGCGACATATCTCGTGGCGCCCCGCACATACACGGTCAGTAAGAAGGTTTTACTTGTTGACGTAGCCACTGCACGGCAATGATGCAAAATTCTAGCAGTCGCGCGCATGTAAAGAAAGTAGAATTTGATTGAATAGGAGTTCTATCACAATTAGATCCATTTGTTGCTTTCGGCTACCCTCGGTTATGGCAGAGACAACATTATATATTCATATTTTTCTATTTGTCTGTGGATCTCCTGCGCCCCTCTTGGCCTTCTGAACTACGAGCGCTCTATTCACTCCATCTTGGTACGCGCGGAGGTCGCGCAACTGTACAAGTGCATACTTTTTTGAGTGGCATGACATGTGCTCAGCTTGAAAATTGGCCTAGATAAGGACGACATAAAGCCAAGAACAGGAAATTCTAGGGAAGCGCTGCTTGACGCAGTCTCGATGTCAGCGAGCGGCACGATGTATCCTAGATGACCACAGACGACGGAGTAGATCCTTACCAGCATGAAGGCGTAATCGGTGCCTGCTGAGAACGATTAGGTTGTTTGTGTGAGTTGTGACACACTGTAATCAATGCCTCTCGCACCGCTAGGGGTTATTTTGCTGTGCCGCATCCCCATATTCGTGCCCTACTTTGTTTTGCTTTGACACGCTGTGTGGATGCACAGTGCATCTTTCTTTTGTATTTATGGCATAGCGCTGCCGCCAACCTCGAATGCATGCTCCGCTTTAAAGTGGCTTACGATGTTGTATCGTTCAAAGTGTTTTTTGTTGACCCGCAATAAACTTAGTTGTGACTTAACTCTAGTTAACCCAAGTTGAATTACTATAGCAGCGGCGGAAGCGTCTTTTGCCTACTACATTATTCCCCTATCACGTCTTATCAGTTTAAGATGCTACTGAGAGAGAAAGAGAGACCCTTTAATTAAAACAGAGAATTGTGCCGGCTTTGAAATTTCGCTGGCATGCTACTCTGTGTAGGAATTGGGATTTCGCAGGGAAATAATGAAAAAGTATGGTGAGAAAATAAATAGATATTGAAGTGAGAGATAAAATGCGGCCATTAAATACGTGTTAAGGGGATTCGTGGAGTAATGGTATAAAATGAAATGATGAAATGCATGATGCGACAGATGTGTTTATAGAGTTCACAGCTTGAAAAATGAACATGCAAGTTGAATTCAGAGCTTGTCAAGGGGTCCAATATCTTTCAAATACTTAAATAAAAAGCTCAGTGAGAGTCTCTTTTACCTAAGGCAGGCTAAGGGACCTAAAACAAGGTTCATTCTTAAAGGCACTGGGGAGAGTTTCTTCTTTCTATGTTCATAGCAAGCACACGTAAGCGTACGCACGGCACTCAAGTGAGATATGTTCCACAGTTTCAATCGAGTCTCAGTTGTCACAATGCGGACTGTTCATTTCAACGAAACGGTAGCGCAATCCATTTGTATATGCACAGTTCAGGCGAAGTCCCTGCTAAAGAGTTTCTAGTTGGCAAGTAAATTTCGGAGGAAGTCTTGATCTGGAGATGTGGGTCAAATGTGTAAAGAAATTGGTAGCGATGTGTCGGCAAGCTCTAAAGTCAATACTTTGTTTCGGAAGGAAACCTTTTAGCCAGTTGAGATGATTCAGGTTTCGTGAAGAAGGTACAAATGTATATTTGATTTTGGCGGCCTTTAGGAGCCACTTCGTCTACTTTTTAATTGAATTTATTGCCACTGTGAGCTGACATCCACTGAAATGTAATGCAGTGGCTTGCGGCAAAAGCCAAATGATGTTGATAGCCCATATCAAGCGAAACAGGATGATGATTGGTTTTCTTCAGCAGGTTTTTCAAGATTTGCGGAGATGCTTTTAAATCAGTGAAGATAACCCATCGTCCAGGATTTTGGCGCAGAATATAGGAAAGAGCTTTTTTAATGCCATGGAGCTCAGCTGTCTTAGATGATGTCTTCCGCTGCTGCCGGTCAGGCAGGACAAGGCTTATTGAGGGTAAATAAAGGCCACAGGATGAAGTGTCTTGAGCAGTTGAACCGTCGGTTAGTATATGGGAGTACTGCGTATATTGCTTGACTAAGTAGGCGAGAGCGGCTTGCAGAAGTGCTGCCTGTGGCATGCTGCACTTCGCATCCAGGCCAGGAAGAGACATATTCAACTTTACAGACCATAGTGTCCATTGAGGAAAAGCGACTGGTAGTAGATTATGTGGCAGAATAATAGTAGGGAGGGGTGGGAACTGTACAGCTTGACCAAAGACAGATTTACAGTGAGTTTGATGATCACAGTGCAAGATATGCTTCACCCCTTGGAGGACATGTCGAATATGGGTGCGCGCATAGTTTCTTGAGCGGCAATCACAATTAGCGGGAGACATCTTGCTTCTGCAAGCGTTCCTAATGCTGAGGATGCCTTTGGGAGTCAAAGGCATATCCGTAAGCAGTTGTTCCGTGCGGCTTCAAAAATATTCTTGCTTGTTAGAGATATTCTTTGAATCACCGGTAAATAGTAGCGTAATGCTCCCTAAACTTAGGCCGTTTCAAGCAGAACCATCGACAGGCAGTTGCTGCCCCATCGTGTTCCCGCAATGAATCTGAAAACCTGCAATGCTGCAGTGATTCTCCCGTGGAGTGGTTTATTCTGAGGTGCCCAAGGGAGGCTGCTGTCAATTATAACACCTAGGAATCTGTGTGATCGTACATAGGACAGTGGCCATCTACCGAGAAGGAGCGGGTATCATTATCATCAGCAGCAGCCTGACTATACCCACTGCAGAGTGGTGGTGGTGGTGAAAAACTTTATATTTGGGAGCCTTAAGGGATTACACGCTAATGACGGGTCGGCTCTTGGCTGCGTGTTGTGGCCGGAAGCTGGTCCTTCCCAGCGACACCCACAGCCCAGTCCGTCAGCCGCTTTTGAACGGCCGGGTCAGAGCTGGACACCACAGCCTCCCATCGCTCGAGGTCGAAGAGTTGCCAAGTGGCTGGAGGGTGGAATTCCCAGCATTTGATCATAATATGCTCAAAATCAGCTTTAGGTGCCCCACACAGGGTGCACTGCGGCGAGAACAGTCCTGGATGGATCAAATATAAGAAAGCAGGGAATGGGAATGTACGGGAATGAAGTTGGCGCCAGGTCACCTGTTGTAGCTTAGTCATAGATTTATGAGGATGGTTCGTTGATCACGGTAATGGAGAGAGATTTCGTGATAGGATACCATGCGCTCGCGAGCATCTCCCCAGGCAGTGGCAGTTCCTGCTCGGCTGACGTATCCTCGAGCAAAAGAGTGAGCTGCTTCGTTGCCTGGGTGACCCGTGTGAGCGGGCACCCATATTAGTTGAATAGGATGTTCGGTTGGGGGGAGGGAGGCGAGAAACCGGAAGGCTGGGGTAGAGATCCGACCGCGGGCGAAGTTCCGTACGGCGGATTTAAAATCGCTAAAGTGGTCGTGGCTCGGGTGGTAGCTATGGCAAGGGCAACCGCCGCCTCCTCCGCCTCCAGGGAAGTCGAGGCAAAAGTTGTACCGGCCGAGACCAGTTGCAAAGAGTTGGAAACAGCGCTGAGGGCGAACGCTGGGCGAGAGGGGTATGAGGCAGCGTCTACGTAAATGGTCAAGCCATAGTGTTTGTGAAGAGCTTCTGCGCGTGCCTTGCGGCGAGTGACATGGTGCTCTGGGTGCATATTCTTTGGCAGGGGATGCACCTTAAGAACGCGGTGTATCGCAGGCGGAAGTGTAAGTTGTGTAGAGCAGTCACCTGGAGGTGAGAGGTGGATGCGAGCAAGGATGTTCCGGCCGGTGAGGGCAGATGATAATCGCTCACTCTGGGCTGAGCGGTGGGCTTCCGTGAGCTCAGTTAGGGAGTTATGGGTGCCCATGTGAAGAAGGCTTTCATTTGAAGTGTAGTGGGGTAAGTTGAGGAAGGCCTTGTACGCCTGTCGGATAAGGGGTTAACCTTGTTTTCCTCCACCCGCGTGAGGAAAAGGTAGGGGAGCGAGTACGCAACACGGCTCAGGACAAATGCCTGTACCAGGCGTCTGAGGTCATGCTCGCGCATGCCACGATGGCGATTGGCTATGCGGCGAATGAGGCGGATTGTTTGATGAACCATCACCGTCAGCTTAGGGATGGTTGCGGTATTCTTGCCATTGTTTTGTATCAGAATACCAAGAATCCTGATGTTGTCCACTTCTGGTATCCGGGTGTTGTCAATTGTCAGGAAGATGTGGGGAGGAGGGCCTTTGTCTGTACGACACCTATGAGGTCTGAGTATTAGAAGCTCCGATTTGGTAGGGGAACAAGCCAAGCCGAAATTTGCGGCAAAAGATACTACAATGTCTGCTCCGGCCTGTAAGGTATCTTCCATGGCGCCAATGTTACCTGTGGTGGTCCACAGTGTAATATCATCGGCGTATAAGGAATGGGACAGGGCAGGGATTTGGGTGAGGGCGTGTGCCATGGGGATAAGGGTAATATTAGAAAGCAGTGGAGAGAGGACAGAACCCTGTAGGGTGCCAATGCTACCGAGTTTGAAAGATGAAGATGAGAGCGAGCCGATGGTGATTTCTGCTGTGCAATGACTAAGAAAGGCGGATATGTACTGGTGGACACGCGAGCCGACTTGAAGCGATGAGAGAGCATCTAAAATGGCTGCGTGACGGACATTATCAAAGGCCTTTGTGAGATCTAAGGCAAGAATTGCTCGGGTGCGCTTTGCGTGGCGGGGGTGAAGGACATCTTCTGACAGTTGCAGCATAACATCCTGTGTGGAGAAATGTGGCCGGAAGCCGATCATTGTGTCAGGGAAGAGGTTGTGGTCATCGATGTGGTTTTGGAGGCGTACAAGCACGACATGTTCAAAGAGTTTGCCAAGACAGGAAGTTAGAGATATGGGTCGGAGATTCTTGATGTCGAGTGGTTTGCCGGGTTTAGGGATAAATGTGATACGGGCGTGTGTCCACTGGGCCGGAAGAGTTCCCGTGCGCCAGCATTGGTTGAAGAGGTCCGTGATCACATCGACAGACGGGTAATCCAAGTTACGAAGCATCTTATTTGTGACTCGGTCCGTCCCCGGAGCTGATGTCGTCCTGAGGCTGTGCATCGCCGCCCTGACTTCAGCTCAAGAGATTTCCTCATCGAGGGTAGGGTTGGGAGAACCGGTGTAGGAAGGGAGGGGGGTAGAAGGGGTTGTAGTGATGTACTGATCTTTTAAGGTCTGAAGGAGGGCGTCATCGTCTAGGAGAAGCTGATGAATAATGCGGGTAATATTCTTACGCTGCGTGGCCTTGGTGTGCCCAGGATCAAGGAGGTGGCGCAAAAGCGACCAGGTGTCTTTAAGACCTAGATTACCGCTCATGCGGTCACAGACCTGCCCCCACTGCTGGTGAGCGAGGTCCCTTGTATGAGCTTCAAATTCAGGGCGAAGGCCTCTCCCATATTCCTCCACTTAACCCGGTTCTGTGCTAGCTGCATCCACTTGACCCCTGCGAACTTCTTAATCTCATCCGCCCACCTAGCTTTCTGCCGCCCCTGCTACACTTTCCTTCCCTTGGAATCCAGTTTGTCACCCTAAGCGACCATCGGTTATCCTCTCTTCGCACTACATGTCCTGCACATGTCCATTTCTTCTTCTTAATTTCCACCAGAATGTCGGTAACTTGAGTTCTTTCTCTGACCCACTCTGCAGACTTCCTATCTCTTAACGTTACCCCTACCATTTTTCGTTCCATAGCCCTCTGGGTTGTCCTCAACTTAAAAGCGGGTATCAAGTCATTCTTTTCCTTGTAAAAGCGATAGCTACACTTTTCCGGTGGAGGCGAAGACCCCAGCTAGACCGGTACATTGAGATGTGCAGCAACACTTTCTGAAATCGTTGCTGCGTTGTGTAACGCGAATGTGATGCACTCCAGATGCAAATATTATCTGCAAAATTTGGTATGCTCACTGAGGTACGCTTCTCTTCACGGCGTGAAAGAGATTTGGATCATGTTGAGTGCTAATAAAAACTTGCCGCTTTTGTAAATAGTGTCGAATCCTGTTGTAAAGCTTTCTACCGAGGCCATGGCTGGCCAAGGCTTCGAGGATTGCATGATGAAAGCCAGTCAAAAGTAGCCTTGCTCTCAAGGAAAACTGCTGTCGCGATGCACCCAGCGTAAAGGTACTCTTCAAGTGTTGAGATCAGGGTAATATAATTTTCAGACACAGACTTATTGTCGCGAAACCCGTTCATGTTTTCAGAATATTCATTTCAGCTCTCGAGGAATCAGGTGACGCGTTTGGAAATCATTCGCTCCATAAGCTTACCTACGCAGCTCAGTAACCCGTAACCATTTAAAGAGTTTACCTACATTAAAATACACGAACAATAAACAGCGAATTGTAAATAAACGACGCATGAAAATTAGAAGGTATTACGTACATCGCAAATGCAAATATGGCAAAAGCAATTCAATTTCAGCATTACATATACCACAGGGATCAATGAATGCTTTTTCTATGAGTATGTGGAAACAGGGAGGTTGTATTACTAAGAACGTAATTGGTCCGATTTTGGAAACATGATGTTAGGTAATGACGAGAGAACCATTCTTTCTCAGCTTAACCAAGTGCGAGATGAGATATGCGTGTTCGCGGTAGTGAGGATAGCCAAGTTGATGATAATGATTTGTAGAAATTTTCTAGTCTCTTTAGCTTCTCCTCAGAACTTCATGTTATAGCATAGCAGTGTGTTTGGAGGTTTTTGAGAGTGATGGAGGTTTTTGAGGCAGTGATCCCCTTCATGGATCACTGCCTTGTCGTGGCGATGAATTCGATGAATTCGTGAGCTCTGCTGTGTAGGGCCACCCAAGATAGACAGGTCACGGCAGAGTTCTGACAAAATGTGATTCACTGGAGAAGGTAATGGCAACCCACTCCAGTATTTCCTGCCAAGAAAACCCTATGGCCATTCACAATACCATTAATGATATGGCGCCGGAAGATGAGCCCCCCAGGTTGGAATGCGTCGCACATGTTACTGGGGATGAACAAAGGGCGATTCCTAGTAGCTCCAGGACGAATGAAGCGGCTGGGCTAAGCCAAAAGGACGCTCAGTTGTGGATGTGTCGGGAAGCGACCGGAATGTCCGATGTTGCAAGGAGATGTATCACATAGCAACATGGAATGTATGATCTATGATGCAAGGTAAACTGGATATCGTCAAGCGAGAAATGGACAGATTGAACATTGATATCTTGGGTATCAGCGAGCTCAAGTGGACCGGAATGGGAGAATTTAACTCCGATGACCATTATGTCTTTTATTGTGGGCACGAATCCAAGAGAAGGAATTGGGTCGCTCTCCTAGTAAACAGAAGAATGGGCAAAGCAGTGCTAGGGTAGAACCACAAAAACGACCGAATGATTTCACTTCGGATCCAAGGTCACCCTTTCAACATAACAGTTATTCAAGTCTATGCACCAACCACTACTGCTGAAGAAGCTGACGTCGAGAGATTTTATGCGGACCTACAATGCCTTTTAGACCGCACCTCGCCATCAGAGGTCGTTTTTCTCATAGGAGACTGGAATGCTAAGGTTGGGAGCGAAGAAATATCCGGAATTACAGGCAAGTTCGGTCTTGGTGAGCCAAATGAAGCTGGGCAGAGGCTAGTAGAGTTTTGTCAAGAAAACAACCTGACCATAGCGAATCATCATCATCATCATCATCAGCCTGATTATACCCACTGCAGGGCGAAGGCCTCTCCCATATTTCTCCACGTAACCCGGTTCTGTGCTAGCTTCATCCACCATAGCGAATACTCATTTTCAACAGCACAAGAGGCGCCTGTACACATGGACTTCACCGGACGGTCTGTACAGGAATCAGATCGATTATATTATTTGCCGGTAGAGATGGAGAAGCGCTATACAAGCAGTAAAAACAAGGCCTGGGGCCGATTGTGGCACCGATCGTCAGCTTCTTGTTGCCAAGATTAAGCTTCGATTGAGGAAAACGCAGACAACTAGAAGACCTTTCAGGTATAATCTGGATCAAGTTCCACTAGAATATGCTGTGGAAGTGAGGAATCGATTTCAAGAATTAGATCTAGAAGACAGAGAGCCCGAAGAGATGTGGACTGATGTTCGTGATATAATACAAGAAGTTGCTATTAAGGTAGTTCCAAAGCAAAAGAAATGCAAGAAAGCAAACTGTTTATCTGAAGAGGCTTTGCAAATAGTTGAGGAAAGGAGGAAAGCAAAAGTTATGGGGGAAAGAGAAAGATACAAGGTTCTCAATGCGGATTTTCAGAAAATAGCAAGGAGAGATAAGAATGCCTTCCTGAACATACAGTGCCAAGCGGCTGAGGACAACAGCCAATTAAGGAACACAAGACCTCTGTATAAGACAATCAAAGATATCAAAGGATGCTTCTGTGCTAAGCTGGGCGTGATAAAGGACGAACGAGGCAAGGACCTCACTGAAGCCGCAGAGATAAAGAAGAGGTGGCAAGAATACACAGAATAACAGTACAAGAAGGACCCGAATGTGCAAACCCAAAATAAGACGGTTGTGATCACTGATGTCGTGCCGGGCATCCTGAAGAGTGAAGTTGAATGGGCCTTAGCCAGCCTTGCTAGAACAAAGCTAGCGGAATTGATGGCATTCCAGCTGAGTTGCTTCAAAATCTCAACCATGACGCTGTTAACATTCTGCATACATTATGTCAGAAGATTTGGACAACCCTGCAGTGGCCACAGGATTGGAGGAGGTAAGTTTACATCCCCATTCTAAAAAAAAGGCAGTTCCAAAGATTCTTCCAACTACCGCACGATCGCGCTTATTTCGCATGCTAGCGAGGTGATGTTGAAAATCCTCCAAGGTAGGCTGCAGCAGTATGTGGATCGGGAGCTTCCGGACGTGCAAGCTGGGTTTCGCAAGGGCAGAGGAACTAGAGACCAAGTTGCCAACCTTCGCTGGATCATGGAAAAAGCAAGAGAGTTCCAGAAACCCATCTACTTCTGCTTTATTGATTATGCGAAAGCGTTTGACTACGTAGATCACAGCAGATTCTCTACAAGAGATGGGACTTCCAATTCACCTCATCTGTCTCCTCAGGAACCTGTATGAAGGGCAAGAGGCCACAGTCAGGACTGGGCATGGTCTTACTGATTGGTTTCCGATTGAGAAAGGAGTGAGGCAAGGCTGCATACTGTCGCCCTGCCTATTTAACCTATATGCAGAGTGCATCATGAGGAAGGCCGGTCTGGACGAGTCTTCAGCTGGAGTGAAGATTGCTGGAAAACGTATCAACAACCTTAGATATGCGGATGATACCACTTTAATGGCAGAAAGTGAAGCGGAACTCAAGAGACTTCTGATGCGCGTACAAGAAGAGAGTGAGAAGTTTGGGCTTAAACTGTACATTAAAAAGACAAAGATCATGGCGTCTTGCCCTATCAAGTCCTGGAGCATCAAGGGACAAGAAGTGGAAGCTGTGACAGATTTTCTTTTCTTGGGCTCCAAGATTACCTCGGAAGGAGACTGCAGCCATGAAATTCGGAGACGCCTGCTTCTGGGAAAGAGAGCAATGGTTAGCCTTGACCGCCTAGTAAAGAGCAGAGACATTAGTCTGCCAACCAAGATCCGTATAACTCGTGCTATGGTCTTTCCATTTGTGATGTATGGATGCGAGAGTTGGACTGTGAAAAAGGCTGACCACCGAAGAATTGACGCATTTGAATTGTGGTACTGGCGAAGACTCTTGAGAGTTCCTTGGACTGCCAGAAGATGAAATCAGTCGATATTGTCGACCATAAACCCTGACTGCTCATTGGAGGGTCAAATTCTAAAGTTAAAGCTCAGCTACTTTGCTCATCTGATGAGAAGAGAGGAATCGCTGGAGAAAGATTTGATGTTGGGAAAGGTTGAGGGTCGCCGGAGAAGGGGTAGCCAGCGAACGCGATGGTTAGATGGCATCCTCGAAGCACTGCAGATGAAGTTATGTGATGTTAGGAAGATAGTGAGAGACCGGAAAGCGTGGCGTGACATGGTCAATAGGGTCACGAAGAGTCGGACACGACTGAACGACTAAACTGAACTGAACTGATATACAGTGATCAATGCGAGTCAGTACCAATAAAAATGCTTGCGTGCAAGTCAGGGCAGTGTTTATTTCTGGACAGGAAGGTCCTCTTTGCCATGCTTCAGCAAGGTCAATGAGTATGGTAATTTAGCGTAAGGTGCGTCGTGAGCAGCTGGCACCACACGCTTCTTTGCACGTGCGTTACACGGCTTCCCTTCTTCTACAACTCGCAGAAAATTTCCGCGCCAGTACATATCTCCACAAATACATATTACTGACACAATTCAGCATATCCTCCCAGTTTTATGCCTAACCTTCACCTCCACTGAAACCATTGTCCACTTCGTTCGCCTCCTCCCACAACCACTTGAGAAGGTCCCCGACACCTTCATGTCATCTAGGCTGGCCATGAGGTCATTTACGTTCGCAAAGAGCAGTGGAGAAGTCAGGCTCTGGAACCACCCCTTCTTCTGCAATTATTTCCTGTTCGCAGGCACACTAGAAGAGGTCAACCACAGCAACTCGCATCTGATCCTGCTTAATCAAGCTATCGTCCTGTAAAGTTGGTTCACGCTGATTGAACCTCCGCGCATTTTGTCTGTCTTTTATTTCACTTCGCTTTCTCACACACTGTTTGCCTCAGGTGCCCCCATCAAACTTATATAGATGCAGATTCTTACTGCAAATTGTGTCAGCTGGAAACTTTTTTCAGTCGCAGGGAATGGACCGGCTTTTCATTTTAGCCTAATTTTCTAACACCAGAATTTGGCAGTGTGTGGAGCGATGGTGTTCGGGGTTCAAAAATATAACAATTGGCTCACTCAAAGGGCAAGGCGCAGTATCTGGGTTTAGGGGCTAGATAAAAAAATATTTCAATGGCCTCCATTATGTTGTCATTATCATTATGTTTTATCTTCCTGTCTACACTGTGAGCTGTTCGAAGACGCATATGTTTCTCCACTTTTAAATCCTAGACGCAGTCTTCCTATCCTAGCGAAGATGCTGATATCGCCTGTAGATCGATTATTGTACTTACCTCCTCTACGCCTTGATTCGCTTTGAATTACAATAAACTCAATTAGCTATGTTGCCTGTGAAGATAAGCACAGACAACGGTCCTATATGGTTGTTCTTCAGGCCTGAACATTGTTGACCGAGTTATTTGCTTGCCCACATATAGCAACATTGTCTTCAATGTGTTTCATCCCCTACATTAGCGTTTATAGTGTGTTCCACATAAATATTAATCCTTTAATCTTTCATTTAGGAAATAGTCTAAGGTACTTTCTGCCAAAATGTTTTTCTATTCTTTGAGAAACTTTCCTAACAGCGCTACTTACACAGGTAATCTTAAGCCAGTTCAGCATTAGAGTTCGGTGACCCTGGCCCAGAAAATGCTGGGTGCTCAATATTCAATTGCAGTAATTTTATGTACATGTTGTTTTATTATTTTACCTTTTTTGCTTACTTTGTGAAAAATTACAGTCTCTTCCAGTCATGAGTCCATGTATTTTTGACCATTTCCCGTGCCTTGATATCTATCTCAAACTGTTATTCAATATTAACATGAAAACGCGTTTTAATCGTTTTCCCCAACAAGTTAGTAAGTAGGCTAAGCATATACACTTTAATACTAAATTTGGTTTGGTTTGTGGGGTTTAATGTCTCAAAGCGACTCAGGCTATGACAGACGACGTAGTGGAGGACTCCGGAAATTTCTGCCACCTGGGGTTCTTTAACGTGCACTGACATCGCACAGCACACGAGCACCTTGCTTTTCATCTCCATCGAAAAGCGGCCGCCGAGGCCGGGATTCGATCCCGCGTCCTTGAGAACAGTACTCGAGCCCCGTAACCACTGCGCAACCCAAGCGGGGTAATACTAAATTTACGGCGTTTCATGAAGCTTTCGATAAGAATTAAACTCATGAAGAAAAAAATGTGGGAAGACATGTCTTAACTTAGCCTTCAGTTCTTGGGATAAGTCAATCTCGGTGAATGTTTATTTTTACACTAGCAACTCTTCATCGCTGTGACTATCGTTTGATACAAGTGGTTTGCATCAATCATCCACAAGTGTCTGTCTCAGTACTCGTTTGTATTCATCAGACTAAGTTTAGAGCAGTATCACTTACGTCACATTATTCTTATTGTAAACAACAAAAGACGAAGAGGAGAGCTTCTGTATATATATAGCACAGGGGACCTGCTAGTTATTCGGAGCTCCAGAAAGTACTGAGGATCCTTGAGCTTCTTGCTATCAGTTCTTATTTGCGGCAATTCCCTAGAGATGGCTCTGACCAAAGCGGGAATTTTTTTCGTTGTTTTGGGACTCCTAATTGACACATATGAGTAGGGATATAAATACACATTTTTATGGCAATTATTACCCGTTTATTATAATCAAGGGGTTACGATTTCGCACTAACACCCGCGTTTCTCTTTTTTCAGATGCGGTCTTCCCTCAGATGGCTCTCCACCTACGGGAACAGGAATTTCCGGGACTAAAAAGTAAGGTGCAAAGCACGCAGCTCAATCTTTCGCGCCCAATACTACCGTTTCTTGACTTGTGCAGACATCATCAGGTCGACAGGCGCGAGATTCTGCACCCAATCGACGCATTTCATTCTTTAAAAAATAAGTCTTTCCATCTTTTAGCTGCATTTTTGCTGTTTAATATTCGTAACGTAATACAAACAAAATATTCATCGCAAGATAAAACCCAGACAAAATATCATTGCTCCGAAAAGGGAAAAGAAAGAAATTACAATAGAATTACGAAATTACGAAAGAAATTAAAATATAGCAACCAATGCTATGCAATATAGATAGTAATAAGCAGGATATAAGTGGAGAAAAGAAGGCGCTTTATATGCTTTCTATATTTCATTATGTATTTTATATCCAGGAAACTTAAGAAATCTATCAAAATGGATATTCATTTTAATAGCAGTGACGCATTCTTTGCTTGGGTTTGCTTTGCTTGAAATCGCATGGACAGCGTTTTATTCTGTTTCAACCAGCGTCATCAGTTTTCAATTGACCAATAAGCCTGGGGTTCACTTAAGTAGTATTATACTTGGAGATCATGGTACAAATATTTTAAATTATTACTTTCTTCGACTTGCACGCAAACTAAATTGGTCATCATAAATTAGAACAGCATATTTTGGTACTAACCTTGATATTCCTGCTTTCTATGTACAATTGTCTCGTTTTACAAAGCAAGCAGTGAGCAACACTTTTTAAACTCAAAATTAGTGCGTATTCGAGCCTGATACGGAGACAATAATCTTCCTCACTGTGCAGGTTAGGGCGCAGCTTTGCTACTGTACTATGGTATCAAAAACTACCGCTTATTTTTATGTCATTTATCCGTCTTTGCCAAAAATTTAAAATGTGCGGTGTGACAGTAGGTCCAGTGCGCATGTTTCTGGGGAGGCGGAGGGTATCACGATCAGCAGTATAGAGCGATTTGAAGGTTATCGGCCGACTACAGACCAGCCTAGCGTTTCTGGAGTCTAGCGGTTGGTTTCGCAAAAGGTAATATCGCGACATCGCAATCTTTTCGCCCTCGTTAGCTGTTTCATGCTAGAAGCGTCCCCTGCAATGAACTCACTACCCTTTGTTTTCTATTTTATGCTTAGCATTCGCTGCTATGGAAAGTGTGGGCTTGGTTACCTTTTACCTTCGCGGACGCTAATAAACATTTGGTGGAAATTCCTTACGCGCATTACAGCGACTATTTTCAGTAATGCAAAAAAAAAGAAAAGTTACAAAGCTACTCGCCCCGAGTAGTGTCGTCGCTTCCTAAGGAAAAGCAAACAGTCTGATCGAAGCTGTTCTGATACCTGCCTCGCAGGACAGGAATCTAGGCTATGGCGCTGTTCATGTTCTCAGTCGACGCTTGCGCGATAACCTTCTAACCGCACTACACTGTACACCGACCTGTAAGTGCTTCCAGAGTCGCATCCACATGCGCCCCTTTAGAAGGCGCCTTTTTCATAGAAGTCGTGCTATACTAATTGCACTGTAAAAAGTGACATGGCTGCTTGAATTTTGATGCGTTCTAAGTAAAATGCTGCAAGATAATCAGGAGAGTTTAATGGGATGCTCATTATGTCAAGAAGCAGCATGACTAGTTGTAGTAGCAGTAGAAAACATTTATGCAAGAAAGGATGATATAGCTATAGGCGTTACTCAGTTACTCTTTTAACCAAAGCCCCTGCTCAGGGCGTTTTAGCCCAAGCTCACGAGGTAGAATGTGAAATCAAGTAAAATCTTTGTTTAAGGTCTCCAGGAACATGGGAAATGGAAAAACGCCTGCTGTTGTGAGCAGCTTTAAGAGTTCCAATTCCCCGTCAAATACAAGGATAAGAGCAGGGCACACAGTGAAAATAACAGGATACAAAACAGCATAAAATCACAAAATGATACATACTCGCACTGTCCTGAATGTGCAGAACAGCATTTAGAGCAGACTGCAAACACTTTTGAGTCATAGAACAGAATTACATGAATAAAGTGATACACAGGCACAGTTAAGAAAAATAGCTAACGCAAAACAGCGCACCTAAATCTTATTATCTCACCCTATTTAGAGGTACAAAAACCTTTTAGGGAACTCGCGAGCAGGAAGGGTTATTGTATCAGTACCCAATTCATGAAAGTAGTAAGAGTTTTCAGAAGTAAATAATGCAACAAGGCACCGCCATAGTTAGTGCTATTCAAACCAAACTTCCAATATTCTGGATGCGTCGGAGATGTGTGTGAATTGAGGCGTATGTCAACTAGTCGTGATTCAAAGTCAGTGTTACATCTTGTGTCATTTTTCAGTGCCTTACACTGGCGATTACAATAAAAATTGGTTATTTTGTTTCTACCAAAATTTGTAGTAAAGAATTTGTAGAATGATCTCTTCCATCATTATCTATTACGGTTACCATTTTATTTTGCAGTCGCAGTACATGGCCTTAATATTTGTAGAAGAAAACAGCATAAAAAATGCAATAAAAAGTTAATAATAAATTAGAAGCCTTTAACGGACAGGAAGAACATCTCTATGTTTGTACAACATAGCGATTGGTCATGCTAATTCATATAGTCCTAGATCTGTGTGTCCATCCTAATATTACGCATATAGGTGTTAAGTTATGAACTGCTTTAGTATAATTGAACTATTGAACTACAAAACATTTTTTTCACGCGGTTTTATTTGTTGCTGATAGACATGGTGACTCAGAAACGGGTTTTTTGCTTTTGTCTGTATAAAAAAGGGGTCGTCGTTGGAAGCTATTTTGTCTGGAGGCTTCGTGCTATGCTGCATAAAGCTTAGAAGAGCCCATTTTGGTTGTAATGACGGTGTGCGATATATATACAGCTACAAATTTACTTCGGCTCCCTATCCTTAGATTCCAATTCAGGGAAATTGCATACGAAATGAAGTTGTGTGTGTTAGAAAAAAAATGTACACTCTGAATCCTTTGCTTAAAATTTGTACACTACATCGATAAATATGCAAAGGCTATATGCAACCTGGAAGAAAGGCGTTCCCGGTTAGTCGTTGTAAAACATGAGGTGAGACTAGACTAAGAATGTGATGTTTTGAGAACATTGTCGGGAAGATTTAGGTTGGGCGATCAGAATGTGGAGCTAGTATGCGTATGGTGTACAATGCAAGGTACTTGGTACCAGTGGCTACAAAAACCTAGTAAAATTCTATCATTTAGGAGTTGTTTACAAGTAGTGAATATTTCTCTCATAACAGAAAATCCGATTGTGAAAATTGTAAAGTGTGCCTGTAACAATGATACACTAATAAAAACACGTTTGTAAGCGCTTGAATTGGTAACACGGTATAATAATTCGCCATATTTGACACTGAGCACCTGATGTGTATGTTGCGTTTTGTAACAGTGTGATTCATTAAACCCTTTTTGTATAAAGGGCAATGACATTATTTTTTCCGTTACCACACACATTACTAAAACTGCATACGATGCCTTTTTTTTTGAACTTTATAGTGTTTCTAATGAATAGACACGTCACTTATTCTGAAGAGCCTGCTATAGCCTTCACAGAAGCAATCGCCTCCCAGGCATCGTACTTGTGATATATTTAAACCAACTAATTCACTAATGCCTTACGTTTAATGGATTTATTGGTTTCCGCTGAATGTCAGCAGGTTCACAGTCAGAGAATCAGGACGGATAAAGAAAAGGCCTTCAAAATTTCATAATCTGCTTTTGACGAACGCGCTCGTTTGCATGGATTCGCAATGTTGTGGAGAAGAAAACGTTTGTTCACTTTTTCAGCAATAACACAGTGACGTCTGATGAAAAACACAGTTCCACCCTCTGACTAACTAGGCTTAAATCTACGGTCAGCGGCCGCATACATTGCGGCTTCCCTATACAATACCCCTTATCACAGCGATCACGGATTTCTGTGTAATGGGGAATTGAATGCGCATTACGACTCCTTACTTAGACCTATGTGCTTGATATATATTTATCTAGGCCAAAATGTTACTCGGGCAGTTTTTTTTAGTCCTCAGTTTGAAAATTACCATAATTGAAGGGTGCCTAAGCTTTTACTGTAGGTAAAGGAAATGTGTATCGCCAAGAGGGTACAACAAGAGAGAAGAAATAAGCTAATAGAAAACGGTGAAATGGTTGGTTGGTTTGGTTGGTTTGTGGGGTTTAACGTCCCAAAGCGACTTCGGCTATGAGAGACGCCGCAGTGGAGGACTCCGGAAGTTTCGACCACCTGGGGTTCTTTAACGTGCACCGACATCGCGCAGCACACGGGCGCCTTGCTTTTCGCCTCCATCGAAAAACGGCCGCCAAGGCCGGGATTCGATCCCGCGTCCTCGGGAACAGTAGTCGAGCGCCGTTACCACTGCGCCACCTCGGCGGGGCAAAACGGAGAAATGGGCGGATAGAAAAAGTAGAAAGGAATAATGCTTACGGAAGAAAGGCGTAGGATTAGTGCTGCAGCCAAATTGAAGGAAGCCCCACGCAACTAATATTTCAGGCCAAGATATACGCAAAAGTTTGATGCGAAAGCCGTCGCACATCGTGGTCGCCAGTGTCCCGCTGGCCATCATTACGACGTGTACATCTCTCCTTTCGTCCCTGGAGGGCTTATTGTGTATTAAGGCGGAAGCCTTTGATGCCTCATACTGTCGTTAGCAAATGTGTCCGTATTTCGGGTGAATGGCTTCTGGGCATATGCCAATCACCATTGAATCAATACTTAATAGCAATCGGATGATATCGGAATACGATTAAGGGAATTCTCAAGATAATTTCAAGATAATTTACGGCTAATAATAATATAGTTGAGCAGATACCCATAGGAACTTATGTATTTGGAGGTCATCGTAGTTATAACTCACCATAAGTTACTAGTTAAGAGGTGATTAACTAATCCTGAGTAGACATTAGGTAGTACTCAGAAAATGCAAATCAAGGTTAACTGTCACTAGCAAAAAGTAATAGTTAGACGTTTAGAGAAGTCCATAGCCGTCGCATGGCGACGTCATCGGCCGAGACTTGATGACCGGATGCGACGCCATCATGACGTCACATCTGGTAGTATCTAATAACCGGAAGTGATAATGACGTCACAGCCGGTCATTATGTCATTACTGGTGATGACATCACCAGGAGATTCACGCGCAAGCGAAGCTGACTCCACCGGGCGTTGGAACCAGGCATCCGTGCGACGCGTTTCATTTGGCGCTTCCTCGAACGCCGCACAACAGAACATATGTAGAAATAGACGCAGTACAGCAGGCATCAGCGGCGTTTAATATTGGCGGACAACAAAGAAAAGGCGCTGCATCTGTCACAATTCTAGTGAATACTAAACGGTGTCGCAGTCAATGCCTAAGCAGCTCGGCAGGGAAGGCTCCCGCCATGAACCTCTGTAGTGAGCTAAAGTGCGCCTAAATTGTTTTTACCAGTATAATTAACCTCGTCATTTTTTACATCGAAATTTGTAATTAGCGCCATTGGGGGTATTCGTCGCATGAATTTCACGAAAAAGTTTTCTTGCTTTGTAATCATTACATCCATTTTGTAGAGAAGGTTTCATCTCAATTTTTTCAAAACAAAGCGTTTCATATACCTCGTAGAATACAGGCAGCTCCTCCTGCAGCTTTCCTCGTCATGAAAATTTAAGCCGTTTTGTGAGTAAGGCCTTAATAATGTAGACAGTGGTTTTATTACATGAATCACACCACCGACTAACCTGTTCAATGCCTAAACTTTAAATGAGTGGCCATCGTCATGGCATAGCTCCTGAGCCTACTTGTCCAGCCCAGTCCACAACATTCGCTGTGAAGAATGAGGTTACAAAAAAAAAAGACCTTGTTCTCCTTTTTCGTTGTAAGCATAAAGGATCAGGCTCCTTAGCGCGATTGAAAAATGGTGCAGATCCTCACACCTCGCAATGAATAAATTCATGCAGTGAGCGATAACGTCTGATTTACTTTATGCGACCACTAATTCAAGGAATCAGAGCGAAAGTCTTTGGGAAAGAAATCTTTACGCAGAGCCAAGAGCAGGGGCGGCAGGCTGATGAAGATACCTCTACCGACATCCCGAAAATAGGTGTCTCTTCATGCCCCCACCCCATCTTTCTTCTTTCTCACCTTCTAGGATTCCAGATGATATCATTTATTATCAACAATGTTGCAAGTATTCACAACTTATTATTATTTTTTCAGACCCTCAAGGCCATCTATTCCGAACCCAAATAGGCCATCGTCTTGCTGGGCATCCGTAAGTGCAGCTGCAATTATTGAGATAGGACAGGAAGTGTCTGGAACAGTTCATGAAGTGGTTTGAGCAAGTGTTCGCGGAATAGCTGAAAAGCGGCTGCGCTGTCTAGCGCTCTTGATCTTAAAAAACCTTAAAATGGAGAGTATGATTTTGAAATGTTGGTTTGCAATAACGAAATATAGATTTGAGAGAAATAAACAGCAGTTTTATTATATAAATGCTTTATTACTGTATTTAGGCACGTGGTCTTCTGTTTTTTTTTTTTACCTTTTGTAACTTCTAAATAATGCAGGGGAATTTCTGGACTTCCGGTAAAGAATACCGTAACAACCGTTTGGTGATTAAAGAAGAGACGCTTTTGGTGACCTTAATTTAAATTATTTGCATGCTGTGTCCTGCATCGCACAAATGATGAAAGGGATCCGTTGTTCGAACAAGTTGCCGTTTCAAAGCTAGGCTGCTGCATGATATTCAATCTACAATTGTTATCTCCGGATGTAGCGAAACATGTTTGCTCGCTCTAGCTTAGAACCAAGAGACAGTTAACGACTTTCGATCGCGTTTAAGTGAACTGCTCGTTGTATCACTTTGTGAGAGGGCACATTCCTTATGACGCACTGTGTTTATCAATCTACACATTTTGTGGTAGCACCAATACTTTTCGGAGAATTGGCTTGTTTTTTATTGATGGGAACGAACATGCGGAAATTTTAGTGCAATAAAAAATTTGGGACCCTTGCCCATGAGGGCTGCCAAGGAAAATGGGCGGCTAGATTCTTCACCCGTGCATATTCCGCTTTAAAACTGGCGTTTAAAGTGGTTGTTCGACACCTCATAACCGTAAACAAATTGTACGTTAATAAAACCATTCTCAGGTCCCAATATTGGATAATTGTATCGAAATATCTTCGCTAAGAATACGTAAAAATTTCAAGTAAGAATAGTTATCATGTTGCGCATTTAGAACAGCCATTTGATACGATATAAGTAACGTTACCATCCAAATATTTTAAGTGCCCAGTGCAATTTACGCGTGGTAAGGGACGAGGTTCTGTTGACTACTGTTTTTCACGGGACGCAAAGCAGGGTCGTTCGCCAGCTGTAGTCTTTATAAACGGCGGTTGGAACCATTTGAAGACTCTGTGATAATATGAGGCCACGACGAAATGCAATTCTTCTGGGTGAGAATCGAATGAAAGGAAACATTGGTGCGGATCAGTCCGCCTAGCCAGTAGGCCAACTCCTTACGCAACAACTGTTTCATTGCAGACTTCTTGGTTAATATAAACTATGCAAGTTTCACTTCATAAAGATACATTATTTATTGCTTCCTTCGCAGTGCCCCCAAGGTCGAGGGTTTTATGGAAGACGATGCGGAAATGGTTGCACATGTCGTGCGAAGGTGGAAGAAAATAACGGCCCTCTTTACTGCATAGCTACTCCAAATGGAGTAGTGCCAGCTGGATATGTGTAGCGACAAGCCGAGCGCGCACGTATCATTGATACATTCTCTATGAGATTGTGCCATAATAAACTCCTAATAAAGCTTTCTTACGCGCACCCCACAAGTGCTTACAGTGGAAATACTGAAATTGAAGCTCCAGCAGAAATGCAAATTTTGATGCTGAGGCTGCTCAACAATATCATGTTAACCTTATTCAGATCTTCTGCTGCAATTTCGAATGCAGCTACAAGCGAAAAATGACATGCCGCATTGGGAGTATGGTTATAGCTCTCCTGTTTCTTAATTCTCTCTGCAGCGCCCCTGGTAACCTGCTTAGAATGCATTCAGTTTGCTACATGCATATTCACCAATTGTATTATTGTGCTTCCATTACTTCACTCGTAATATTTGCCATAGCATTTTGAGATACCAAGTTATGTGAAAATCTGTCGACATAGATATGAACATCACTTCATAACTTGGTAGATACTTGCAAGTGCTGATAAGGAGCACCTAGTCTGCCTCGAATCATGATAGAGATAGGATTAATTTCGATCTAAAACTTGTATAATAAAGGTGCTCTCCGCGTGTGTAGTTGCTGTGAACTTTATCACGTTATGTGGTCTTGAAACGACGAAACTAACCAGGCAATCTATATGAGGTCATGTGGCCTGTCAGCAACAGTGAGTTTTCGTTGACAGTGTTGGAAAGTCAGGATGTCCTGAAAATGGAGCCAGTAAGAGTGTGCTGTGTCTCTAGGGAGTTCAAGCTGGGCCTGAAACATTGAAGAATCGTGTACACAAAAATGTCTTCCAAGTGACATTTGTGGTATTTAAATATCTCTGAAACAGTATAAAAGCAAAAAATAACAGTTTGTTGACCACTTCTCTCGACAATGATCTGCGCGCGCACCCTCCGGTAAGTTGGCTCCAGAAGCTCAGCATATAATATAACCGATATGGTCACGAGACCTTCTATGCGATCTACAATTTCTGAAGATCACATCTGTTCTAAAACGAACAGACCAACGGATAGACATTCTCTCCTTTAAAATTTGGTAACAATTGATGACCAGACAAAATGCCACAAACTCGGCACGATTCTGGTCAACCATAATTCGCTCTCTCTGGCCATACACACTCAGTGCTATAAATACGTTTTTACATTTAGAGCTCAATAACTACCGGCCTCCAATCAACTGGTGTTCCTTGCGATGAGGATTTTGACTTGGCAGAGAGTACTAGCAGCTTTCGGCTCCGGAGCAGCAGCGATTGCAGAAGTGAATCTATCTGAGTTCGATGATAACTTCATACGATAAGGATTTCATATCCAGTTGATTAGAGCATCGAAAAAAAGTTGCCTTCTTTGGCACTGCTTTCTTGGCGCAAATCGTAATACTGTTCTACTGCTCAACGCACATCTCGAACGCGCCACTAATACGAAGCGGAACCTGGCAATACTGAAAAGCACGAAGCTTTTTCACTTCGTGGTGCGAGGGGAGGCGGGCTTCGACATGCATTTCAATATTTCCTTTTCATGAGATTGCGCTTTCTTCGTTGCAGGCATGTTGTCACACTGAATGATCAAATGTAAGGTGGGAACACGAGCAGAAAGAAGAGAACAGGACGGGCATTTGATGATAATGAGGTTTTAACATTTGTAGACGACTACAATAGTCAGTAACAGTAATTAAAAGCTCGTGGTACACGCCTTAACGAAGGGTTGGTTCCCCAATAGCAGTTGTACAAATAGCCGAAGCGTATATGCCATGTGATAGCGACCAGGGTCATCTACTAGCACCATTTGAGCCAACAATTCGCAATAAATGTATAAAGCATGTGTGAGCTGTTAGAATGCTTCATAATAAATAAGTTAATTAGGAATAATGCAACCTTGATGATAACATCACTGAGTTGTGGGAGAGTAAAAGCTACAAAGAAAATACAAACCTAGAAAAAGAACACCAAAATGTCCCTAACAATAGATTGCCACAAAACAGTGTTTCATCGGTAGTGAACAGACTTTCCAGGCAACGAATCCTGAGTTCTATAGAAAAATGACACAAGCTGCATTCGAAGGCGTCAGTGCGATACCAAATGAGGGTAATGTACAGACTGTGGGAATGTAGCATTTGAAGGCTTGTTATAGTACGCCCAGATATTTAGTGAAGAAAGGCGTTGATTATTCATCTGTGAGGTATACCTCTTGCACTCTAAGCGCTAGTGGGATGATAATGCTGTGAGGCCCGAATCTCTATAATCGGGAGGACAAAATCTCCTTCTTAACTTAGAAGACATGTGCTAAATCCTTTTCAACTGGCAATTGTGTTAATATTAGCTTTCTTATGAGGATTCCATTCAATACAGCCATTATCTATAGAGCGTAAGCTTCACATCAGACCGGTCCGTCCAGTCCGAGATTCACACCATGCATGGCCTCTCTGGTATGAGCTCCATATCTAATCTCTGCAGTTATAGCTTTATACAGATTGGTTACAAACCTGCTTGAGATTTATGCAAGATAGAACATACCAGTATGAATTTGTACTTTACATTACTGGGATATTAACATGAGACTAGTGCGACATAAGAGTTTACCGAATAGTCGCTAATAATTTTGGACTTACGCAACTTAGATGTTTAGAAATAGCAAGTCACCTGATCACCGAAATCAGCTCTGGAATTGAAGCGTGCTTTCAAATTATGGCTGAATCTCGCCGAATTTTTCAAGGGTATAATTTTGTTCGCATTGGCTAGAAATTTGCTACAGATTCCAAATACTGTTGCCGACATGTGCGTCTATACGGCAAAAACTACCGTCCTATTTCTGCGATAAAAAATAAAGAAAGATGACTGCTTCATATTTTCTCTTGCTAAGGTTATGAGAATATATTTTGAGCAAATAAATTATAGCTTGAATATGAAGGTATTTGTCTCAATGAAGTTATTTGTCGCAATTATGCTGGCCTCATCTTGTTATTTTATTGTTATAGCGCGCATATAACATATGGTTTTGTGTTGGGACAAACATTTTCGTTGTCGATCAACGTTATCATATCTGCCATTTGCTCATCATTTCTCATGTTTGGGGATGATTACATCCTGTACAAGTTCATCAACGATCGTATTCACTCTGCATCCAGAAAACCGTTTAAAGATTGTAGAGGCATGGTGGGGGCCTTAACGAATGAGATGCTGATTGTTAAAAAATTACTTACAGCTGCTCTCAAGGAAGAACGTCTAGTTACCTACTTTAAATAGAGCCATAAGCTTCGTTTGAGGGAAAGCGACACAGAATAAATACGCTGGGTATACCTGGTACAGACTTATACCGGAGTACAGATGTAATGACATTCAGAATAAACTATCATATACATCAAACACTTCCCACATGAGAGAGAACTGAACAAGGGTAGAGTGGGGAGCCTCAGTTCACAAGGGGGCTCATAGTTTTGACAAGTGGACATGTCTGAAGACAGTGCACTTTTCTAAACGTGTGCTCGACTTGCGAAGTGAGGCTCCCCTCTGCCCTTGTCTGTTGCTCTTTCATATCGTGAAACCATCCCACTTTACTCGTTCTTCCCTAGATGTTAATAATTTCTAATATGACATAAAGAAGCAGTACTTTACGATTGTGCGTTTTCTGTAGGATATGCCTGAATTCGTTTTGAGCCACATAAAAAGGAATACATCACTATAATGTAAATACTTCCGAATACGAAACTTGGTTTGTAATTGGTAATTAGGATAGCTACCTCCCTAAGACTAATAGTATGTCATCGCTTTGGATACTTGATTAAGAGGATTGCCAGCCCAAATGAGAGTCATCCGCATCTGAGTTTGATAATTTTATAGCTTTCATTTTCATTTTAAAATTCCTATCTAAAGAGAGTTGTATTTGAAACCGCACACTTATACCTCAAAGAGAAAAGACCACATCTTAAACAATAAGGATTGTCTACTGACCACTCAAGCTTGTGGGTATTCATTTTTATTTTTAATGCATCACCTTTGTGATGCTTTGGGTGGGTGAACTTTCGCTTTATATTGTTTCCCTCTCATCAAGGAATGCATATCACAACCTAAATCCTTCATTTCCCTGTCTGTAGATATCTATTTGGTGTGTCATGTTCTTTGCACCTGCAAGGGTTTAGTGTTTATCCCCTGCTATATTAATACGAAAGTAATGCAGGTACTTAAAAACTAATTACAAAATATCAGAAATATACTCATTTCTCTCGGTATAATGCTACTCGAACATACTCGAACATTCTCTTTAACATAACATCCAGGATGTAGCACTGGCAGGATGGCATTTCCTGTGCGCATTTGATTGTACATGATCAGTGGAAGTAAGCTCAATGTCAAGAGTATTCGCAGAGTGCTTACTAGACCATATGAATAATAACATCAAAACTCTACTAAAACTTGTGAAATTTTCTTCACTGCTGAGGCGAAAGCAGTGCTTTAGAGGCTGCCACTACTTCGCGGTTCGCTGTATTTTTTCAAGAACAACAGCGCGACTTGGACAACGACGGAAGAAAGACATTCGTCCTTGTCCAAGTCGCGCTGTTCTTCAAAATGGCACACAAACTCGCCCAAGCATCAGTTCAGATCGTTGTCTTTATTGTTAGTGGATATGTTTAGTTCCTTAGAACGGTAGCTCCCCTGCGCTTAGGAAACCCGCGAGAATGCCACTGCGCATGACTAGCACACTTGAGTGAAAGCGGAAAACCGGAGCATGCCTCCCGCTCTTCTCTAGGAAAACCCAGCAGAGCGGCCGGAAAGACATGGCCCCGCCAGCAAAGCAAGATGGCTACCCCAGCAGGGGGAGCATGCTAAGCGTCTCTTGGACGTGAGGAAGCTCCTGAACTGCTTCCATCGACCCAGATGCACTCGTCTTTGTAGGACGGCGTTCGCACAAAGAGGGTGTAGGACCCTAAACACAGCGCGGCGGTGCTTTTCAATGTTGCATCAATGCGGGCCGCAAACTCGTACTTTGTGCGATGGGCAATCTCGTTATCCGCCTGTTAGATGCTTCTACCAAGGCGATGGAGCTAACCTCAAGAAACAAGTTATGTACTTCTGCTCAGCATACCTATATAATCCCACAGTAACGCGTTCACAGGTTCTTCTGGGAGCTGTTGCTAGCCCGATGGTCATTTTTTCTTATTAGACATGGCGCAAAGGATAAAAATACATTAGAGAAAAGCCTACAGCAGATTCCAGATATGGTCAGGAAGAGGCCTTCGTCCTCAGGAAGCTGCTTATTAAGGGTGGTAGCAGTAAGAAACGTCTTCCATCTGTTCCTCCAGAAATGTATGGAAACTCAATATGAACTGTAGGCAAAGCTGGAAAAAAGTCTTCACTTGCAATTCATTACACGAAAACAACTAGTTTACGCATCGTAAGCGCGTTTTCACGCACGCTCCGAAGCCGTTCCTGATGAATTTTTCTAAAATCACAAACACACACATTGATCGCTTGAACAAGGAAGACTGTTACTAAAAATGAGATATGCGATTGTTTAGTTAGGATTTTTGCCCAGCGATTAGCAGATTTGTTAAGTGCAGAAGAAAGGACAACTTTAAAATAATTCGCAATGACTGAGGGTTGAAAATGCCAAACCAAACATTGTAGTTGGAGCGTACAGTGACATTTTTGATGCGATGGTAGTTTTCAAATTAGCGACACAAGAATTTTAACGTGGAAGAACATTAATTAAATGACAAGTTCTTTCAATGGCATCATATACGCACGTCGTTTCCAATAATAATTTTAATGAAGCTCAAGTCTTGAAAACCCGTGTTCACAAATTTTATTCCACCTGCTGCTTCTTAGCGCGACCAAATTACATGTATACATTTCTTGTTTCTGTTATATTGCTCTGACTATAGTCCACATGCTATTTGTGCAGTTTCAGTACCTCTCTTAAGTTGTTTGTTTATTTATTGTTTTCTTTTTTAAGTTTGTTTATAACATTTGATATCTACTGGTGAATCTGCATAAGTTCACATAACAGAATTGCCGTTATTTTGATACATATTACGAAATGTCTAGCACCGTATTATAATATTCAGCTATCACATCCAACCACACTTCCCTTCGCTTGTGAGTACCACATAGGGATTCTCTTTATGATAGCACCTGCAGCAAAGTCAGGAGCTCATACTAGGTCAATAACATGTGTAGTCATATTGTTACGGACGAGTAACGACGAAGTGGGCAGTGGCGCGGGCAGGAGCGCTCGCACTAGGCCCGCTAACATATTCATTAAACGTCATCTCACGACCATCGAGCATCATCTCTCTCTTCTCTGTTCTCCTGTTTTCACCGGCTTGCCGCTTCGTAACAATATTATTGTATGAAAGTGCAACATGCATTGCATGAACGTATAGACAATTTGATTGTTCTTAGTAATTCACTTTTTCATTTCATTGAAGGTGTTGAAGAAAAGTACTATTAGTCAGCTGCTGGCAATTCATGTAAAGAAGCGCCTTTCCACTATGTTGCGTTCTCACCACGATCCAGCCTACAGAATCCAACGTAATGCCAACTTGCTGGGTCTACAAGCCGAAGGGTCCGGACAGTGGCAACCAAAACTGCGCTTGAGACAAAGAAAACACAGGGGTAAATTCAGAAACACACATCAGTAAAATATCTTTTTAAGGGGTCTGAGCCGCTGCTCATTGAATGGATTCATAAATTCACCATTAGAATAGAAAATGAACCAAAACACCGGAAAAGTCAAGCACAACCTGTGAATAAGTAACACGGTGGCATCAAACGTAGCAATCTTCTTCGCGGTCGCCGAACTGTGAATGCCCACATCAATTGGATCCGCTGAATTTTAATCGGGCAAGGAACATCGAGATAAAGCCACAAATGGGATCAGAAAAAACTGCTGCATTCTGGAAACAGGCGGAGTGGTTGGAGTCGTCGCGTTGCATCTCAGTTCATCTTGCGCGCCAAACATCTGAAATAGCAGTGTGCCGTGATACCGAGTGCACTAAACAAAGTGCACTAGATTTTTTCGTGCGCTATCATCACTTGCATAAGGCCACAACCTGGAGGCTGCTAAAATAAAAAATAAAAAAAAAGTTCCAATGGTTCGCGGGGTTGCAGCGAATGCTATGTTTAGATGGCATCCTCGAGGCGCTGCATATGAAGTTATGTGATGTTAGGAAGACAGTGAGAGACCGCAAAGCGTGGCGTGATATGGTCCATAGGGTCACAAAAGTAAGACACGACTGAACGACTTAACTGAACTGAACTGATGCGCCAAAGTTGCCGCAAACAGAATGCATTTGTCAGTAGAGAGCTTCATGAGCTTTTAGGGATGGTCTATAATAGTCTTATGTTCATTCAAAAGTCGTTATCGAAATTCACTTCAGGGGAGCCTTGCCAAAGCAGCAGAAATCTGACCGGACATGTCTCTTTTCATGTTACTCTTGCAGTGTAACTTCCTAGCGGCGCAATATGATTAACATTATATCTGGATCAGCGGACCATATCAAGTGACCGCTACTTCAGCTGCGAGGCTAACCGTCCTCTAATCACACAGTGGCCAGCTCCTGTCACTACGATTGAGAATCTGACCTACGGTCCACTTCTGCTTCAAGGTAACTTGTTGGCATCGATAGGCGATCCAATGTATGACATGTACCGAGCTCACGGGCATCGTAGTTCGCTGTGGGCGGTTTTATTATCTCCGTTTATGTGTAGCAGCGGTGCTGTTGCTTTGCATCGGCGGTTAAAGATAGCCGTTTTTTCCCCAAAATATTGCTGTTTGCAGATTCCCTTATGTGGCTAAGATACCTTCATCACAGAGTGTCAATGCTGCGCCGTGGTGATGGAAAGCGTGCAGTGTACCGCAATATCCTGGTTGAACCCCTGGGCAGACGTTCGGCGTCCTGCAGGCTTTGAATTTCCTGGGACTGGAGGAACACCGGTATGCTTTGAGGCCAGGGGCCACACTTTAATAAACAAATTTTTGCACAAAAGGGGCTTGTCGGTTCTCGTCTTAATGTAGGACGGCGTAACGCATCAGTACAGTTCAACGTTCTTGCTTCTTACGATGTAGCCTTCTATTCGGGAAACCCAATACTGCTAGAAATCTTCACAAAAGGTGCCCGCGAGTGACGACGTATGAGTTTACGTGGAATATGAAAGGAGTAGGCGCAATTGTTCACGAACGACTTCATGGACCATGTCGCTTAGTAGGAGCATGTCGCTTTCTCTACGCTCGCTGATTCTTAGGTGAGCTCCGCCAAATATTTTGATGACTGGTGTAGCGGAAAGGCGAAATTTGGTGTTTACAGCGATACTATAATCTGACCCTATTCAATTTTGTTATGTGTAGACCGGGCCGAGGTAGACTGGTTTAGAAGTTTAATCCTTGATTGAAGGAAGTACTGCGCTTTCTTTTTTGGCGACACTTGCAAAAGGTCTTCAGAAGTTCCGTCTTGAAAGTGTCCAATTCTCGAAAGGAGTTCTATGGTTTTCAAACCAGATCAGCGCATGTTCTTGAATTGCAAACTACCTGGGCCTCGTGCCTCTCGATATAGTATCTACCATTGAATGATGGAACACGCTCAAAAATGTCAAACCTGTATGCAGCATCTTGATCCGGTGGTCTTTGGAAAGGGGGGGGGGGGGGGGGGGGTTCTTCATAACTGTATAATTCATAACCATATAATGTCGTGCACCACGGACTACAGTATACGCGAATGCGTGCCTCATAGATCATGTGGCAAGCAATGCTTATTTACTAAATAATAGCTGATAAATAATAACTGTACTTAGTACTAGTACTAATACTCAGTTCTATTTTTAATTTTTGTTGCTAATTCTTACTTATTGACTAAATAAGTAATGAATTACTTTAACTAATTAGTGACAATTCTGCGAAAAAGTATATATTAATTCGTCAATAATTATTGCCGCCTTAAACGGCCATTTTGCTATCAATAACCACTTACTAATTAATGACTAGGTATTCAATGTATAATGGAATAATTACTAATTATTACGAATTGAATAATAATAACTAAACAGTGACAGTTGCGTAAATAAATAATTAAAAAAAATAATGCCGCGCACCCGGTAAAATAGCATAGCAGAATGCAGCAATCGGGCTTTTGCCTTTCAACACATTAGTCGCTAGTGTCCTCAAATTTTTTTCTAGTGCTTGCCCACCAAATGATTCGTGAGTGCTTCAAGGTAAATATACATCATTTGGCTTGAAACCTCGCTGGTGATGCATGCATTGCGAAATCAGGGGGTGGACGAACCGTACGTGAAAGTGCTGGAAGATATATATAGTGGCTGTACAGCAACTGTAGTTCTGCATAAAGAAAGAAATAAAATTCCCATAAAGAAAGGTGTGGGGCAAGGAGACACAATCTCCCCAGTACTATTCACAGCTTGCTTAGAGGAAGTATTTAGAGACTTGGAATGGGAGCGGTTAGGGATAAGGTCAGATGAAGAATACCTCAGTAATCTGCGATTTGCTGATGACATTGCCTTGCTAAACAACTCTGTGGATGAACTGCAAATAATCATTGATGACCTAGGCAGGAAAAGTAGGAAGGTAGGCTTAAAAATCAATATGCAGAAGACTAAAGTAATATTCAACAGCCACGGGAAGGAACAGCAGTTTACATTAGGTAGCGAAGTACTGGAAGTAGTAGGCGAATATGTCTACTTAGGAGAGGTAGTAACCGCAGATCCGGACAATGAAAAAGAAATAACAATGAGAATAGGATTGGGATGGAGCGCATTTGGCAAGCACTCGCAGATTATGACTAGCAGCTTACCGGTATCGCTCAAGAGGAAAGTATACCAGGTATACAACAGTTGCACCTTACCTGTACTCACCTATGTGGCTGAAACGTGGAGGCTAACAAAGAGAGTTCTACTAGGTTGAGGACAACCCAGAGGGCTATGGAACGAAAAATGGTAGGGGTAACTTTAAGAGAAAGGAAGCGTGCAGAGTGGGTCGGAGAAATAACTTAAGTTACCGACATTCTAGTGGAAATTAAGAAAAGAAATGGGCATGGGCAGGAAACATAGTGCGAAGAGAGGATAACCGATGGTCGCTTAGAGTGACAAACGATTCCAAGGGAAGGAAAGCGTAGCACGGGGCGGCAGAAAGTTAGATGGGCGGATGAGGTTAAGAAGTTCTCAGGGGTCAACTGGATGCAGCTAGCACAGTACCAGGTTAAGTGGAGAAATATGGGAGGGGCCTTCGCCCTGCAGTGGGTATAGTCAGGCTGATGATGATGATGACATCATTTAGCATTTATTGCGTGAGCTTTAAACTCCCGCATCGATTCGTGGTTACTACATGGCCAACTGAGCCCCAAGCTTGTTTGTTTACATAAATTGTGTATAACTACTGCGCGTTTGTAAGGCGCAAAATGCAAGCTCAGCAAGCATTACAAAAACTATCGAATTCTATTCACAATAGTTGCACTCTTATATGCTTATAAGCTACAACAGCACTGCAAGCAGCGCCGTGGGTACTACTTCTAGTGCTAAAAGCTAGGCACCGAATTGCCACAAAAGAAAACTTTGAGAGTTTTTGAAACTAATGTACAGCTGTTTCCAACGTATTGCCACGCTACACATGCAAACTATAACTGCACATATTGGGGATGACACTCAAATAATGCATATGCATTTTAACCTATGAAAGATGTAAATACTCCAACATCCATAAAAGCACATTTGTGTAGCTACAAAAGATGCCTAAACAGCTATCTAGATCGATTAATTGGAGACGAAAATATGATCTTCATTCGTGGTGACAAGCAGGGGCATTGCCTGTCCATGCCAGTCACTTTACCAACTGAGTCAACCAGTACGGTTAGCAGTGCAGAATGCTAGATCAAATAAAAGTGCCTATGAAATTGAGGTAAAAATGATCGTGGCATAGCATAATATAGATCTAACTACACGCTCTCTACCTGATGCGATTTCGCGCCAAATCTCATATTTTTAGGGCAACAGAATTATTTGCATATGTGCTTCAAAGTCAGAATAAGTGCGTAATGACGACATGACAAATTGGGGTGAGGCATTTCTTGATGGGAATGATATTTCAAATACAAGATGAAACGTGCTTCGTGCAAGTAAGATTAGAAGTTGGGTGAGTATGGTCGCGTAAATGAGGACCCGCGCAGTTGCTTGTGATGGTGGGTTCTCTAAGTAAGAGCTCTGCCTTGGGGCTGGCGCAATTCTTCTTCGAGACGTCTAAACGTCGTCCTCACTGCTTGCTACATTAGCCCGACGTTTGGGAAACAGTCCCGACTCTAAATAGCGGTACACTATGATCAAGGCTATAAAGGCTTCAAACGGACCACGTGGACCAGTTCAGAACACTTGGGACAGTGGGGCTCTTATAACTAATGAGGAACAAGTTGATAATACACGTCACCAAGATATCGAGGAAAGAGGTAGAGACCGAAATATCGACGTAAGCGTCTTTCACTCCGTCCATGTCGGGGAATAGATTACGAAACTCAGATAAGGTCACCAGGAAGACATTGTGCACTGCGTCGCTGCAGGTTATAGAGTTCTCCATCTCGGTCTTGTGGTTCTGGATTCACACCCATACGACTCGCCGGGGTCTTCGACGTGCTGCAGACAAGAGGCGAAATCTCCATTTGAATTTTAGTCTACGAGGATAGCATAGAGTCCAGCGGGGTTGTCACTTCGCGTCCGCAAATTAGGCTGAACGGAGTCATGCTGCTCGCTTCCTGAACGGTAGTATTTTATCACATTTTACGTAAGGCAAGACTTCGAACCACGTCTTATGATCGGCGTCCACATACATCCAAAGAATGTCTGCAATGATCTTGTTTAGATGTTTTGACACGCCGTTTATTTGGCGGTGGTATGCAGTCGTCTGGCAGTGGTTAGTGCGACTGACAATAAGGATATGCTGGATAAACTTTGAAGAAAATACGGTCCTCTTTTTCGATCTGAATCTTCGGTGCAGCACGTCGCAGGACATTATTAAGAGCGAAAAATAAGGCAACATTGAAGACAGTAGCACGTAGAAGAGAAGCTCTTTTTGCATAGTGGGTAAGGTAGACGGTAGCTCCTGTAATCTACATTTTCGAACAGGTGGAGGTATGGAATGGTCCAAGCAATTTTATTGCAGTTAGTTTGAATGATCTTGACGGTGGTGTAATGAGTTTTAAACGGCCAGCTGTCACAGGTAGGATCTCTCGACACTGGAAATCACGGCATGTTTCATCATGTTGCGGGCTGACAAATTTAATTCTGTCTAGCATGCGAATGACTCCCAAGTGTGCGGATGTCGGCTGCATAGCCTGCTTGAAAATATGCTCTCTGCTTGCTGGTACAACAAATAGGTATTTGCGACTATTGGCGGTAAAACTCTTCACGAGAACGCCGCTACATAAACAAAGAGAAGACAAAGTGCGATAAAACGATTTACCTGTTTTCTGCTTGCACCTTGAAGAAAGTGGTTTACATGACGGAACTCGGGACTATTCCACTGTTTGTCAGCAAAGTAGGCTGCACTGATTGCGCTTAGAAGTGCGTCGTCGTCAACCGTGGCTTGCTCAGCTCTTTGTACAGAAGTATGGGACAGGAAATCATGACTAAATGCCTCCTACCTCACTTGTGTGTCACAGTGAACTAATACTTTTGAAGTCGTAGGCTCCTTTTTCGCGAGGCGGGCTGAAGGGTGCCTGAGCGCGGCTGCCCAATTTGAAAGGTCTGCCATATAGGTATAGTAAAATCTTCAACATCGATCGCACAATGTCATTGCATTCAATTCAGTGGCAGAGTAGTTTGCCTAGACTATGAACAAAGACCAACTTGCATATGCGATCATACATTGTTGTCTGTCCTGTATCTTAGGACACGCCCTAGCCAATATTGCTAGCATAAGTCTCCACTTTGACATCGACGTTTTAATCCAAATATGCTATACTGACAGTGATTACAGGCGACAATGAACAACTTAAAATGCTTTCATTTGTGATGCTCCCCGCGTGAAAGGTATCCGCGAGAGTATGAGCGCAGCTGAGCTGTCTACGTTGGAGATGCTTTTACGAAACGCTGGTAACAGGCATAAACTCCAAGAAAGTGGGAACCTTCATTCAGGTCTAGCTTTGTTGGACATTTGGCCATGGCAGCTGCTTTTTCAGGATCCGGTGAGACTTGTGCATGGTTCTAAACATTGCCTAAAAACTTCCGCTCCTATTATTTATTTTGTTGTAGGGATCTATCGCGGGTCCCGGTGCAGTCTTATGACTGTGGGACCCTCGTATTTATCTTTATGCACTTTGTAAATATGTTCAATCTAATAAACTTTCACATTCTCTTTCAAAATGGCACTTATTTGCTTCCACAGTGAGGTCCGATGTTTGGATGCCATCTAGTAATGTGTCTATAGGCGGCGTAGGGCCTCCTAGACATTCGGGGCAAATACAATCACTTCGTCCATGTATACAAAACAATGCGTCCACTTTAGGTCTGCAAGGACGGCGTCCATAGTTCTCTGATGGTTTGCGGGAGCGGTTATTTTTTGAAACCTCTTGATGATATCATCTTCTATGCTGGGTACAATAAGACCAGTGAGCAACATGAATGATGTCGCATTACTTGGATAAAATCTCCTAAATCCTCAACTTTGGATGCATGTTCCTAAGAGTGGGCAGAGTGCTAGGCCGTTCCTTATCCCCCTTTGTGTATATATGTTCGTTTTCAACCCTTTCTCTGTGTTTATGTCTTCTTTTGAAACATTTATCCTACCCGCATTCGTCATGTTAAACTGTATGATAGATATTAGCCACCTCTGCTAGCTCTATCGACGTATTATGGACTCCCAACGCGACTAGTCGCTCCAGTGAGGTACACATGCGTCGCATTTGCGGAAGACGGCATTTAACCGGTCCCTTTTCCACCGAACTGATATTTAAGAATGCGACGCGTAGCTATATCTTACATTCTCCACAGCGACATAAGGGAAGGTAGGGTGGGAGATCAAAGGCGGAAAGAGGAAGAGGTGCCACGTGGAGCGCTGCGGAGTAATTTGAACCTACTGGTGACCAATAATATCTTCTGACAATGCACGGATATGTACTCTTCTCTATTTAATCCCTTATAAAGACAGTCGCCGGGAGCCGGGGTCCAAGACGGATACTACCGCACAGTATACAGGCATCTTAACCACTGCCCCAAAGCGGCGGGGCAATATGTTTTCTTAAACTTAGATTTTATGGATTTGAAGGAGCGATATATGTTTTCATGAACACCTGAACTTATTCAAGTCGAAGTAACTTCGAGTGTTTGAAGCCAAGCATACTTTGCATTTCTTTGAAAGAAGCTGCGGAAGGGAGTAGTAAAGCTCTCGCTCTAAAATCTGTGTGGCTGCCGGGCTGACAAAGGCACGCGGTTGCGGAATTTCGTTTAGTATGGTGCTTTCGCCTAGACGATGGCATGGAAGAATGGCATGACAAAGAGAGTCTAATAAGTGGTATTGCTTTGAGAGCACGAAGGAAAGGTGAATAACACCGCATGATCCATGTGACATTATCCACGAGAACGAACGTGATGCTAGATACTGAGCAACAAAGGAAGACGCCAATAGCGAATTAAAATTTTGCGAAAACAGCTTCGAATGAAGGGCCCCTAATAAAGAAGAGACGGTAATGGGCGATTATGCATGCGTGTTGTGCAAGCAATATCCACAATGTTTTTCAGCACAGTGGCTCTCATTCCATAACTTTTGGAATGTGAGCCCCTAGGCGGCACTACAATGCACAAAAGAATTTCGGTAAGTTATATTTATCTATAAAGCTTTATATTCTAAGGCTTGTTATGCATATTGTGAGGATTTGTAAAATGAGGAAAAGTATCTTATTGGGCGTTTTTAAAAACATATAAACGGCACACAAAACATTTGTATGGGTTCCAGAAATTGGTATAATTTATCAAATTGTGCTATTTTTATTTATCCAGCAAATGCTTGCTCATTTTACTATTACCACAAATGTAAGAAATGTACTTACGCTCTTTGAATTAAAACTTATTTCTCGTCAGCTATTCCGCAAGTGGCTGAGTGACGGGTTACTTGTTAAAGTTAAGGCGAGCCTAGAACGCCTCTCATCGGCCATGATTGGATTTACCAAGTGCAGAGCCATTCACTGTTCGAGCTTACCGTAATTTCTTTTTAGGTGGTTTTTATAGTATCCCTATGTTATGCGCAATATTCTCGATAATTTGGTTTTCGTTATAAACTATCTTGTGAGAAGTAATTGTTTAACGCTTTACGCTGGAAAAACAAACTCAGATCAGAACACTGGCATTTCTGATCAGCAAACACTAATAGGGTTTCCACAAAATATATTTAAAATCTTTACGCCTGTTATTTCTGTGAATCTAGCCCATACGGTTTCACCTTTTTAGCTAGGGGTACCTTTATTCGCGCACAATTTAATAGAAGCCTCTAAGACCGGGCAAAAACGAACATTAGCGCATATTGATGGATTAATGTTTTTTTGCAATATAAAAGATTCCTTTAATTGCAGCGTATGAAAAAGCTGCGAGATTTGAAGGTGCGGACTTTGAAGTGTCTTTAAAGGTTCAATGCTGAAAAAGTCTTTTGTCATGAATTGCTGCCTATTAGGAAAGCTTTAAAGATTTGCCTAAGAAAGAGCGTGAGGTTAAGAAATTAAATAACTGAACTGTGACAACATGAAAGTAAATTCAATTAGGCACCTGTCTGTCTAAAGAATTCACGGCTTATGCAATGATTTCAGTGCTTGAAAGGAGCATGTAGAAACGCTGTATAGACACGCTGTATTTGTCATATTCTGAATACAAAATCTTTAAGCACATTTGTCCCTTTCACTTGAAGAGTCTGCGAAAATGTTTCCCAAACATTTACACATACGGCGTCTCTCGTAGCTTGAGTCACTTTGGGACGTAAGCCCAAAACGCGGAACCAAACCATTTACACATATGCTTTCGACAAACTAAGCATAACATCTATACCGGCTGACACTTGACACTTACCCTGAATCAACTATATTTTCATGTTTCATGATATCTACAGAGATGTTTATATTTTCGGCATTGTTAACTGCGGGATATATGATTTGTATTTTGCGAATTGTCACGTAACATTTTATCAAGGCTGCCTGATTTCCAGTGTTTCGTATTGGTATTTATTCTGCTGGCTATATTTTAGTCATCTTGCAGAAAACATAGAGCGATATTTTGTCTTTATATATCCTTCACTACTAATAAATGATGGCGTAGGGTATATGCCGTGCTCTTGCTCTAACGAAGGAAAAAGGCGTCGCTTGTGAAGATTACAAATCTAGTCCAACAAATCCTCTTTTGTTGCTTTTCAACGGGCGTTCAGTTACTTGAAGCTTACCTGGAGCATTTATCCAGAGAGCTTATTCTGAGGAATTGAAGACTCTGTGTCATATATCTCGTAAAATAACTAATAGATCAACATCGCTACAACCATCTGTAGTGTCATAAATGTTGCGGCTAGGGCCAAAATCTGCGGTAGTGGGATTGCAAATCTGTCATATATTCAAGCTATATTATGCACAGTGTTGCAGATTCGTGCATGAACATGCAAAATGAATGATCAACACTAAGACAGAGTTTAAAATGGGGCGCACGAGCTGTGGGGACAGCCGGGGATTAGATTCATTTAGAGGCGTCCTAAGTTGAGGACAACGCAGAGGGCTATAGAACGAATAATGGTAGGGGGAACGTTAAGAGATAGGAAGCGGGCAGAGTGGATCAGAGAAATAACTCATGTTACTGATATTCTAGTGAAAATGAAGAAGAAATGGGCATGGGCAGGACATGCAGTGCGAAGAGAGATAACCAGTGGTCGCTTAGGGTAACAAACTGGATTCCAAGGGAAGGAAAGCGTGGCAGGGGGCGACATAAATTTAGTTAGGCGGATGAGGTTAAGATGCTCGCAGGGGTCACGTGGATGCAGCTAGCAGAGAGCTGGGTTAATTGGAGAAATATGGGAGAGGCCATCGCCCTGCAGAGGGTACAGTGAGGCTACTAATCATGATGGTGATGGAAAGTGGAGTGATGTTTGCCCTGCTTCTATATTTCTCGTTGTCGATACCCGGGAAAGTATTGTGAGCTCATTCGTCTGTCCTTCCTAGAGGTTACAAGAAACATTCTAGAGACCTTCCACCAAGATAACCTGAGCTCCGCCAGTGAATACCACCGAAGAAAGACGAAAAGGGCTTCTCAGACCGCCACCGAAAGAAGACCGCAAACAAGCGGAACATTTCCATCCTGTGCCTGAAAACATATCCATGGAGCGATCATGCAAAAGAACTCAGAAGTCAACAACGTAGACACGTTGGAAGTGGATGCAGTGGCTATGAGCAAGAGAAGAAAGAAAATAATCAGCAGAGGTACTCATCTCCGTCGAATAGATTAGAACTGCAGCTTGGGACACAAATATGCGGAAACAAAATGTCTCGACAGAAATTCTAGCAGACTGGCCAATCTCTGCAGACGTTACGAAAAAGGCCGTGGTCGAAATCGAAGACCTTCTATCCAGTGTTATTGCACAAACAGAACAACTGAATCCTGGGGGTCCGTGGCTACTTGTGCAATGCACAAGGATCGGAAAAAAGACAACGAATCCGTCAACACCCTCAGGAAGTGACGGCCGCTATTTCACAAGCACATACATGAAAAAAGGCCATTGCGCAGGAAAAGAGCACAGTGGAAACCTAAAGGGGCGTGTTGTGATTGAGTGTATCGGTACCGTCAGAGTGTTGAAGTCAAGACTATTCGTCGAAGCTTTCAGTTGTAGCTCTGAATTTCCAGTCCGGCGCTTGGTTCCTGGTGCACCAGCACTCCTACCTGGTGCCATAGAGCCCTACACGAGGGTGAACAAAAAGAGAAAGTAAGCCGGACCATTACGAACGGGGCCTCAAACCAGAGGTTCAGCTGAAATAGATACAACTATCAGTGCCCTGGGCATTCATAGCAAAACAACTTGGACTAACTCAGTGGACGTTTTCGTTTTAAGGTGGCATGTCACCCGGAAGCAGAGCAAGTGATGTCAAAGCCGTAACCAGGAGACGTGGTGCTCGTCCGGAACCCTTGGACATTGTGATACATTGATGGGGGTGCCATGGCTACGATAATGCAAGCAGATCAGCAATTATATATTTGTCAATTCCAAAGCTCAGGTCGATAACGATGAGAAAATGAAGCTGATGCTGGAAGAGCGCAATGAACTTCCGGTCTGCAACTCTTCCGAGAGGATATTGAATGGCACCTATTAGTTGCAGATTGTCATCATAAGGGGTGCCACAGGCTGCGAGGAAACCACTGAAATACAGCACTTACTTGACTCAAACATAAACCAAAGGATTTATGTTGAGGATGTATAGTGGTCACTCAGCGCAGACGTCGCAGCGGACTCGGTTTCTGTGCCGATAGCAGAAACATGTTCGGAAAAACTTGAGCAGACTATGGTCTATGGTGTAGAATTAAATCTGTGCTCGCACGCCTCTGCAAATTAATGTTTTTCTGTAATGTTATTATCTCATTTCGAAGGTTGCAAGGAGATCTTCGTGAATTATCTCATGTTATCATTGACGAGGTTCACGAGCGAGATGTCAGCAGCGATTTGCTTCATCATGGTAGTCAGCAGAGACCATTGATGGGGTTCTGGTGCAGCGTCGAACTACGTTTCACAACAGGGCACGAAGCTTGTTGCAGGTTTGTGCAGAAATCTATAATAATAATGATGGGAAGCAATACAGGCTTGGAAATGGGGCGCGCGGGAGAGATAGAATACGGAAGAATTGAAATCATCTCAATTTGTCAAAAATTCTCAAACCTTTTAAGATAGTATTGGAATTATGAAACAGAAGGCAATTATTGGTGCCTATTATACCTCCGCGTCTGTCGCACTTCAGGATGTCAGCGTTTAATAATATTCATTTTTTACTTGCATCTTCGTTCTTTTCTGACAGTTCTTCAGATATAGCACTATACAAGATATAGCACTTAACTTCAGCACTTCAGCACTTTAGCACTTCAGATATAGCACTTAACAAATTCCTTGTTGCGCTGGCAACGACCTACATGATTATACATGTAAAGACCCTTTTTCTCAGTTCGCATCGAATATTTTTCTCGAGCGGTATTAAGGGGGCTTGTGTTAAATATGAAATGCTGCTCATCTTTCTTTTCTCACAACTACGACAACGCCGGATTCAGCAATAAAAAGGTGTTTAATAATAGCGTTTCATGCGAGTCCGGGCTTATGGGCCTCTATGGGAGATTCACAATCAGAAGAGGGCTTCTCGGACCGCCTCCGAAAGAAGAGCGCAAACAAGCGGAACATGTTCATCCTTTGCCTTAAAACATATCCATGGAGCGATCATGCAAAAGAACTCAGAAGTCAACAACGTAGAACGTTGGAAGTGGATGCAGTGGCTATTAGCAAGAGAAGAAAAAAAATAATCAGCAGAGGCACTCATCTCCGTCGAATAGATTAGAACTGCAGCTTGGGAAAGAAATATGCTGAAAAAGACGTCTCCACAGTTATTCTAGCAGACTGGCCAATCTCTACAGACGTTACGAAAAAGGCCGAGGTCGAAATCGAAGAGCTTCTATCCAGTGTTATTGCACAAACGGGAGAACTGAGTCCTGTAGCTCCGCGGCTACTTGTGCAGTGCGCAAAGATCGGAAAAAAGACAACGAATCCTCCAACACCCTCAGGAAGTGAGGCCGCTATTTCACAAGCACATAAACGAATAAAGGCCAGTGCGCAGAAAAAGAGCACAGTGGAAACCTAAAGGGGCGTGTTGTGATTAAGTGTATGGATGCTGTCAGAGTATTGACGTCAAGACTATTCGTCTAAGCTTTTAGTTGTAGCTATAAATTTCCAGTCCGGCGCCCTGTTCCTGGTGCTCCAGCGCTCCTACCTGGCGCCATAGAGCCCTACACGGGGATGAACAAGAAGAGAAAGTAAGCCGGCCCATTTCGAAGTGGGCCTCAAACCAGAGGTTGAGCTGAAATAGATGCAACCACCAGTGCTCTGAGCATTTATAGCACCACTCTTCGAAAACCACGCGGACCAACTGAGTGGACCTTTTCGTTTTAAAGTAGCATGTCACCCGGAAACAGAGCAAGTGATGTCAAAGCCGTAACCAGGAGACCTGGTGCTCGCGTCTTCACCAAACATGTCCGGATCCCTTGCACATTGTGATACATTGATTAGGGTGCCATGGCTACGATTATGCAAGCAGATCAACGATTATATATTTACCAATTCCAACGCTCAGGTTGATGACGAGGAGAAAATGAAGCTGATGCTGGAAAAGCGTAATGAACTTGCGGTCTACAGCTCTTCTGATAGCATCTTGAATGGCACCTATTAGTTGCAGATTGTTATTATAAGTGGTGCCACAGGCTGCGAGGAAACCACTCAAATGCAGCACTTATTGGACTTCTACATAAACCGAAGGATTTATGTTGAGCGATGTATTGTGGTTACTCAGCGCAGACGACGCAGCTGACTCGGTTACTGTGCGGATAGCAGAAACATGTTCGGTAGAACTTGAGGAGAGTCTGGTTTATAGTGTAGGAATAAAATCTGTGCTCCAACGCACCTTAAACATTCATGTTGTTCTTGAATGTTATTGTCCCGTTTCGAAGGTTTTTAAGGAGATCTTCGTGAATTATCTCATGTTATCATTGACGAGGTTCACGAGCGGGATGTCAGCAGCGATTTACTTTATCATGGCAGTCATCAGAGATCATTGATGGGGTTCTGGTGCAGCTTCAAACTAGGTTTCACAACAGGGCACGGAGCGTGTTGCAGGTTCGTGCAGGAATCTATAGTAATAATGATTTGAAGCAACACATGTTTGGAAATGGGGCACGTGGGAGAAATGAAACACGGAAGAATTGAGATCATCTCAATTTGTCAAAAATTATCTAACCAGTTAGGATATTATAGAATTTAGGAAACAAAAGGCAATTATTGGCGTTCAATATACCTCCGCTTCTTTCGAACATCAAGATGTCAGCGTTCAATAATATTTATTTTTTACTTGCATCTTGTTATTCTCTGACAGTTCTTCAGATATCTGTCTTGCAGCTCGTAACAAATTGCTTGTTGCGCTGGTAAAGACCTACATGATTATACTTGCAAAGACCCTTTTTCTCAGTTCGCATCGAATATTTTTCTCGAGCGGTATTAAGTGGGCTTGTGTTAAATATGAAATTCTGCTCATCTTTCTTTTCTCACAACTACGACAACGCCGGATTCAGCAATAAAAAGGTGTTTAATAATAGCGTTTCATGCGAGTCCGGGCTTATGGGCCTCTATGGGAGATTCACAATCAGAAATGGCCGCTACCTGTCAGTCGCGTTCAGTGATGTACAGGAGGCACTTGACAGGGGTCATTGGCCGCATGCTATTTGTCGAGAGGTGTATGGCATCATGAAAGCGTGTGATATGACAGAGTTGGCACGTATATAGATGAGACTATACTATATTACGACTTGCGACTTCCTTAATAACAGCCTCAGTGGGCGGAATGGATAGGCACCTATGTGCATTTTATTTCAGCAATATTTCTGGCTTGATTTCACCGAAAATTTCAGGGCTATGTTTTATCCTTAGTGAGATCATCTCTGCCAGGTGCCATTATTCCAGAATAATCATGAAAAACATTAAGCAACCTATGTGACATGGCTGACTGCTCGCTTAAAAAAATATCATTCAGAAATGGAACATACGTTCCTAAGTTTTAGTTATGTGGCCTCATGAATATCATTAAAACAGAAGTGTGGAATCCGGTTTTAGATTTCCAATCTTTTTGAAAGAATGCTTTTACACTAATTATATTTTATTACCGCTATTTTGAAGTTCATTTTAGCCTATACACAGACTGAAATACTAGCATTGTCAAGTAATAATAAATTACAGTTTTTATGCGTACAATGTAGTGGAATAACAGACTTTGGAAAAAAGGGAAACGTTGATTCTAAGATTAAAAATCGTCGCATAATATTTACAAAGCTCCATTTCTGAAGAAAACTCTCGAAGAGCGTATATTGTCTTGAAATTACGCTGCTGAGAGGCAGTGGCTCCAAGCCTCCGATTTTGCTTTTCTGTCGCCCCTCCCCTCCCCCCCCCCCCTTTCGCCATTTAGTCTGTGGTTGTCTAACTCGCCTCTAATCTTCATACAGTTTCATGTTGCTCTATGACTTATTTGTGAATGCCTTATTTGTGAATTTTAATATGTATTTTGGATTGGGAGAGGGTCCCCGTCTGCAACTGTCTCCATATTAGTTGTTGTTGTCTGGTCAGTGTTTTATGGTGTGGTGGGAGTGTTCTTCTCATTGCTTTGTAATGTGCATTGAGTTCGTGGTATAAAACGGCTGGCTCACCGAAGGGTTCCGGTTTCTGATTTTGCGCCACCGCTCGGCCAGCTAATTTTCTAGCGTATTGGTGGGCAGCCTGATTTCCCGCATTCCCCGCATGAGCTGGTGTTCATATTATTTCAATATCTCTCTCGAGAGAAGATTTTCTCATTTCACTGAATATTTGTGAGGCGGGTTTGGAGACTCTACCTCCAGCAAAGTTACTTATTGCCAGTTTGGAGTAGCTTGCTATGGTTGTTGCATTAGTAAAAGCGATGGCCGCGGCGATGGCGGCCTCCTCCGCCACTAGGGGTCTGGATGTGGAAACAATCTGCGCCATAACGAGTCTCGCTGGGCTATTGTTAGGCTGTGTGACTCCACATATTGAATTTTTGTTACGGTCTTCCGCGTCTTCTGCGGCGTCGACATAGATGACATCCTGTAGCCGGCTCAGGGTTTTGTGCAGGCTCTCAGCTAGTGCTTTTATTTGGCCTTGATTGGCGTGGGGGTTCATGTTCCGAGGAAGGGGTTTATTGGTGATCCTCTTTCGGATATCGCGTGGAATAGTTTGAGGGAGGTCTTGTAAGGGTTCGTGCTCAATACCTAATTTTTCAATTATTGCATATCCTACCTGCGGGCGTGCTGGATAGGCACCTTATTGGGGGCAGTTCGGTGTGCTTCTTTGAGTTCCTCGTAGGTATTGTGGACCCCGAGTTTGAGAAGCTCTTCCTTGGGAGTCGAGCGAAACAAGCCCATTGGTGTTTTGTGAGCCATTCTAATGATGGCGTCGATCCTGTCAACTTCGTTTCTTTGGAGTTTTAGGTACGGGAAGGAGCATGTAATCCTGCTTATGATGAAGGCGTCTATGAGTTTGAAGAGGTCGTGTTCTTTCATGCCTCGCTTTCAGGGACTCACATTCGCGAAGCGGCTTCATCTACTGAAGCATTTTCGCGACATGAACTTCATAACAGTCATTTGAAACAAACATATATGCGTAAAGAAACCAAAGAAGGAAGGCGACTTGATACAGACGCAATTGCGTTGGGTCTGTGTAGCAACTCCGACTTTTGCGCCAGTCGCAGCTCAAAGTTCGGTTTTTTAATCTTTTTACACTCTTCGCTCTATTCTCGATGGAAGTAGGTGTTATTGCGTGAAACGGGAAGGAACGACGCTGTCAGGAAGTGTACACGCTATTTGAAATGCCGAATATATACCGCTCACGCTCTTTAAAAGTGTTGCCGTCATAAGCGTAGGCATGTATAGCGGCGCAGACAGACGCGAACATATGAAAGGACATAAGACATGCGGGCTTAAGAAAGAAGACCAGTAGAGCGCTTACATTCAACTAAACGTTATTGCAAGAGAAAGATAATTTGTAGTCTTTTCGATCATGTACTTTGAAGAAGTTAATACATCAACCGCCATGTGCTGTTTTTCTGACAAATAAAACACAGATGAAACAACATGAACAAAGAATAAAAGCCTTCCGTAAAGTATATGAAATGAGAAAGCACGTGCCTCACGGTTAAGCATTTGTTGAAACCATGAATGATATATAGTCAAGACTTCGACAGAAACATGTCTGGCGAGGGGAAAACATAGTGCCTGAAGAAAACGTGCTCTCGCCAAGTACTGCAAAAAAAGTTTAAAACATGACGTTTCGTGACCCCTACGGATTCCTACTACGCTGTCAAACACGCTTATAAGAGGCGGCCCATTCCGCACATTCTAAATTGTGAATAGAAGTCCCGTAGGGGTCGCAAAACATGAAGTTTTTAACTTTTTTTTCAGTACTTGGCGAGTGTACGCTTCAGCTGCTACCATGAATGATATAGCTGTACATGAGCTCCCATTGTTAGGATATGAGGCACTAAATACATAAAGTGAGGGGTCAATGAACCTAAAAAAAACAACTCGAAATTAAGCGAAAACCAGCGTAGATTACACGGCACATAACTGCTGTCAGTACGCCTATGTTCCCTGCAGGAATCCGTTATTTTTCTACCAGCATTAGTGACACTGTGCTGACGCACACGCCATACGTTCTCATCTAAAAATAATTCTTATCACGTCAATTCTGTCTTATAGCATTGACCCCAGGAATCTATATGTGATTTGATTTTTATTCCTGCCAGTACTTTTTATTTTTTGAGGTAACGGCTTGTGTCCTTTATAATTACTGCAGTGTAAAACAACGTGTTCTTCAAAAATGTTTCTTTTGCGAACGTTTTCGTAGGCATCTTCATTGAGGCGTCTAACCTTCTTTCCTCTGTAATAATTCCAGCAGCGGTGCAGGTGCAGCAGGTGCAGCGGTGGCGTAGCGGTAGAACATCCGCCTCGCATGCAAGAGGACCGGGGTTCAAATCCCGGTGCCGCGCAATTCTCCACCGGATGACAAAAAAAAAAAAAAAAAAAAATCCGCGTGTCGATGGAATTGCATATACAGGTTTGGGGTGCGACCTGATGCCGGTGAACACCTCCGGTAACGCACTCCCTCACCAGAACAGGAGTTGGCCACCCTGGTGCAGTAATTGGCCACAACCTCCTATGATAAGCTCCATAAAGCCCCGGCCCTCAGTCACCAGCGGCTGCGGAACAACTGACCACGGCGGCGGTCAGACCTGTGACGCAGCAGGGGGTGCTAAGAAAGCCTGGCTCCGCTGGACAGGCCGCCATTGGAAACTGACCCTGGCAACGTTTAATGCTAGAACCCTTGCTAGTGAAGCTAGTTTAGCAGTGCTGTTAGAGGAACTAGAGGGCATGAAATGGGATGTCATAGGGCTTAGTGAGGTTAGGAGGCCGAATGAGGCATATACTGTATTGAAGGATGGGCATGTACTGTGTTATCGAGGTTTACCAGAGAGGCGACAACTAGGGGTAGGTTTTCTTGTCAATAAGTATATAGCGGGTAATATAGATGAATTCTATAGCATTAATGAGAGGGTTGCAGGCATCGTAATTAGGCTTAATAAGCGGTATAAACTGAAGGTTGTACAGGCCTATGCACCTACATGTAGTTATGATGACCAGGCAGTTGAAAGCTTCTATGAAGATGTAGAATCGGCAATGCGAAAAGTAAAGACGCAGTATACTGTACTAATGGGCGACTTCAATGCCAAGGTAGGGAAAAAACAGGCAGGAGACAAGGCAGTAGGTGACTATGGCATTGGTTCTAGGAATAGCAGGGGGGAGTTACTAGTTGAGTTTGCAGAGCGCAATAACTTACGAATCATGAATACCTTCTTCAGCAAACGGAAGAACCGGAAATGGACATGGAAAAGTCCTAACGGAGAGACTAAAAATGAAATCGACTTCATAATGTGTTCAACCCCCGCCATTGTGCAGGATGTAGAGGTAATCGGGAAAGTTCGATGTAGTGACCATAGGATGGTGAGGTCCCGAATTAGCCTAAATCTGAAGAAGGAACGCAATAGATTAGTAAGAAAGAAACCCATCAACGAATTAGCGGTGAGGGGGAGGGCAGAAGAGTTCAGAATCTCGCTACAGAATAGGTTTTCAGCTCTAACTGAGGATGGCGACATTACCCTAGAGGCAATGAACAATAATTTCAGAGATATCATTACTGAGTGCGCAGTAGAAGTAGGCGGTAGGATAGTTAAAGAGGATACCGGTAAGCTGTCTAAGGAGACGAAAGATTTGATTAAGAAACGGCAGAGTATGAAAGCTTCCAATCCGACAGACCAGATCGAATTGGCCGAGATATCAAAGCTAATCAATAAGCGCAAGGTGGCCGATATAAGGAAGTATAACATGGAGAAAATTGAGCATGCTGTAAAGAACGGGGGAAGCCTTAAAGCGGTAAAGAAGAAATTGGGCATAGGCAAAAACCAGATGTATGCGATAAGGGACAAGGCGGGCAACGTCATCACTAATATGGACAAGATAGTCAAAGTAGCCGAGGAGTTCTATACAGATCTCTACAGTAGCCAAAGTAGTCAGGACCGTAGTGAGATTGGCGGTAGGGAAAAACAGTCAGACATTCCACCAGTGACGAAGGACGAGGTCAAGAAAGCACTAGAAACTATGAAAAGGGGGAAATCAGCTGGAGAGGATCAGATAACTACAGATTTGCTGAAGGACGGGGGGGATATCGTGTTAGAAAAACTGGCCACCCTGTATACGCAGTGCCTGGTGTCATCGACGGTACCGGAAGCATGGAAGAATGCAAACATTATCCTCATTCACAAGAAAGGGGACTCTAAGGACCTTAAAAATTACAGACCAATCAGCTTACTGTCTGTTACGTATAAGGTATTTACTAAGGTAATCGCCAATAGAATCAGGACAACCTTAGACTGCAATCAAGCAAAGGATCAAACAGGGTTTCGGAAACGGTACTCTACTATCGATCATATCCATACCATCAATCAGGTGATAGAAAAATGCTCGGAATATAACCAGCCCTTATACATAGCATTCATTGATTACGAAAAAGCATTTGACTCAGTTGAAACCTCGGCGGTGATGCAGGCATTGCGAAATGAGGGGGTAGACGAGCCGTACGTGAAAGTGCTGGAAGATATATATAGTGGCTGCACAGCAACCATAGTTCTACATAAAGAAAGCAATAAAATTCCCATAAAGAAAGGTGTTAGGCAAGGAGACACAATCTCCCCAGTACTATTCACAGCTTGTTTAGAGGAAGTATTTAGAGACTTGGAATGGGAGCAGTTAGGGATAAGGGTAGACGGAGAATACCTCAGTAATCTGCGATTTGCTGATGACATTGCCTTGCTAAGCAACTCGGGGGATGAACTGCAAATAATGATTGATGACCTAGACATAAAAAGTAGAATGGTAGGCTTGAAAATCAATATGCAGAAGACTAAGGTAATGTTCAACAGCCTCGGGAAGGAACAGCAGTTTACATTAGGTAGCGAAATACTGGAAATAGTAGGCGAATATGTCTACTTAGGACAGGTAGTAACCGCAGATCCAGACCATGAAAAGGAAATATCAAGAAGAATAAGATTGGGATGGAGCGCATTTGGCAAGTACTCGCAGATTATGACTAGCAGCTTACCGGTATCGCTCAAGAGGAAAGTGTACAACAGTTGCATCTTGCCTGTACTCACCTATGGGGCTGAAACGTGGAGGCTAACCAAGAGAGTTCTACTTAAGTTGAGGACAACCCAGAGGGCTATGGAACGAAAAATGGTAGGGGTAACATTAAGAGATAGAAAGCGTGCAGAGTGGGTCAGAGAAATAACTCAAGTTAATGACATTCTAGTGGAAATTAAGAAGAAGAAATGGACATGGGCAGGACATGTAGTGCGAAGAGAGGATAACCGATGGTCGCTGAGGGTAACAAACTGGATTCCAAGGGAAGGAAAGCGTAGCAGGGGGAGGCAGAAAGTTAGGTGGGCGGATGAGATTAAGAAGTTCGCAGGGGTCAAGTGGATGCAGCTAGCACAGAACCGGGTTAAGTGGAGAAATATGGGAGAGGCCTTCGCCCTGCAGTGGGTATAATCAGGCTGATGATGATGATGATGATGATGAATTCCAGCAGCTTTAAGGTAATTCATGCACCCATCAGTGTACATAATTGGGTATGCAACACCGCGAGTCTGAGTGATTCAAACAAATTTCGATATCTTTTCTTGAGCTGTGAAAACTATTTTAATACTTCCCTTTTTACGATCTGTTTTAAATTATTTGATATGCTGTGCAGGTAGGATATTTTACCAATCTTTATTTTGGTTGCTCTCTGCGGCACGAAGCATAGGTTTTTTGCCATTTGTTTTCATCTTCCTCGATACTTCTTCAGCCACTGAGATGATAAGGTTTTCAGGGTAGCCGGCTACTTGCAAACCTTTAGCTTGTTGACTGAAATTTTTGTCCATGTTGTGCGTGCAAGATTATTTTGAAGCAATAGAGATGCATAAGGTAACAATTCAGCACTTCACCAGCACTCAATGAGCTGAGTTGATCGGAAGTAGGTAGATTTTTTCGCGTGTATCATAAGCGCATGATGCATAAAAACTGAATGCTCAAAAAAAAAACCTGGTCCTCCTGTCAATCGATACTTCATGCTTCAACTTCAGGGTCTGAAATTATTCCTTAAAAACTTATAAACCTTGGGCTACATTTGTTGGAAAGAATCATTGCTATTGTATAGCGATAATAAAACGTCGTCTACGTATTTGAAGACTTTTTGCGCTCTAAAACCACTAGATAGCTTACGAAAGGGTTGCCAAAATGACCTAAATTAGGTCATGGGAATAGGCATTAGGCAATAGCCAACGCCAATGGGAAGCGACCGGAAAGTTTGATGTTGCAAGGAGATATATCACATAGCAACATGGAATGTAAGATCTATGACGAAAGGTAAACTGGATGTCGTCAAGTGGCAAATGGACAGATTGAACATTGGTATCTTGGAAATCAGCGAGCTTAAGTGAACCGGAATGAGAGAATTTAATTCCGGTCACCATTATGTCTTTTATTGTGGGCATGAATCCAGGAGAAGGAATGGGGTTGCTCTCATAGTAAACAGAAGAATGGGCAAAGCAGCGCTAGGGTACAACCCCAAAAACCACCGAATGATTTCACTTCGGATCCAAGATCCCCCTTTCAACATAACAGTTATCCAAGTCTATTACCAACCACTACTGCTGAAGAAGCTGATGTTGAGGGACTTTATGCTGACCTGCAATGCCTTTTAGACAGCACTCCATCATCAGACGTCCTTTTTCTCATAGGAGACTGGAATGCTAAGGTGGGGAGTGAAGAAATATCCGGAATTACAGGCAAGGTCGGTCTTGGGGAGGCAAATAACGCTGGGCAAAGGCTAGTACAGTTTGGTAAAAGAAAACAACCTGACCATAGCGAATACTCATTTTCAACATCACAAGAGGCGCCTGTACATATGGACTTCACCGGACGGTCTGTCCAGGAATCAGATTGATTATATTGTTACGATGAAATAAGAAGGGGTGTTTATTTACAGTGCTGATGTAGCGGAACAAGATTAAGCCTACTAGCGCCCAGAAACCAACACCATCACCATATTTCATCGTAGTCATTAGCGTCACATTTCCCCCCTACTCAGACGAAGCCCTCTGGGCGTGTTCGTGAGTCGTGCGAGGCTGACACGGCTTCAAGCGGGCAACATGACATAGTTTGGTTTTGGCTGACCGGAGACCCGATGCTGTCAGGCGGGCTATTATTCCATAAGTTAAATCACTAATGCGTTTGATAACCACATATGGGCCGTCATAATAGGCCAAGAGTTTTTGATGTAGGCCACGGCGCCGAATTGGACGCCATAGCCAGACTAAATCACCTACAGAGTTCGAGACCCGCCGGTGACTGGCATCGCATCGCACTTTAGAACGTTCTTGTGAAGCACCAGACCGTAATCGGGCGATTCTCCGAGCTTCTTCGGTGAGACAGAGGGTCTCTGCCAGGCAGGGGTCTTCACGGCTTGTGAAGGGCTGGATAGTATTCAGAGAGTAGCTTGGCGGTCTGGCATAGAGCAGAAAAAATGGACTGTACCCAGTTGTCTCATGCGTTTAATAAAAAGCATAGGTGATGAAGGGCAGTATGACAATTCGTGGCGGCCCGTGTCGTAAGATGACTGAGTGCAGCAAGAAAAGCGACACCTGATGCGCCGTAGCAGATGGAAGAGCGGCGGTTTCACACTAACGTGTGAGATAGCCCACGCAGATTACAATCCAGCGATTTCCATCCACGGACTTCGGAAACGGACCTACGAGGTCAATGCCTACTTGATCAAACGGTGTTGTCGGGGTCTTCACAGGGTGCAGCAAGCCAGACGGAGTTGCAGTTGGACGTTTGTGGCGTTGACATTGCTTGCATTTGGCAACGTATTGTTTAACCGTCGAGCGCATTCTGGGCCAGTAAAATCTTTCTTGAGCACGTTGGAATGTTCGAACCGATCCCAAATGCCCAGAAGTTGGATCATCATGCATAACACGCAATACGTCCGTGCACAGCGTCTTGGGAACTACGAGTAGGTATCGCTGGCCGACAGGCGAATAACTCTTTTTCCATAGGAGACCATCATGCACACAAAAACGCTTGTAGGTACGTTGGCTTGGGCAAAGAGAGGCTGCAGACTGGTATCATTTTGCTGTTCTGTTTTGAAAACATTCGTGTCGGGGAACGCTGGCTCGAGGGCCGATATATAATTGTCGAAATGGTCGCTTTCAGGTCCAGTCGTGGCCATTTGCATCCTAGAAAGACAATCTGCGTCTGCATGACGCCTCCCGCTTTTGTACACCACGGCAAAGTCATATTCCTGTAACCGGAGGGCCCAGCGTGCGAGGCGACCACATGGGTCTCGAAGGTTCCGCAACCAACAGAGAGAATGATGGTCAGTTACGATAGTAAACGAACGTCCGTACAAATATGAACGGAAACGCTGCACAGCGAAAACTACAGCTAGGCATTCCTGTTCGGTGACTGTGTAGTTTCGCTCCGGCTTGCTCAGGGTACGACTTGCGTACGCGATATAATGCTCTCGTTCATCGCGCCGTTGGACAAGGACTGCACCAAGACCGATTCCACTAGCGTCCGTGTGTGCTTCTGTCATTGCAGTAGGATCGAAGTGACGTAGGATGGGTTTCGATAATAAAAGAAACTTCAGTTGACGGAATGACGCGTCGCAGTCTGGTGTGCAGTCAAAAGTAGAGTTTTTGTGGAGAAGGCACGTCAATGGGTAAGCAACGTCAGCAAAGCGATGTATAAAGCGCCTAAAATACGAACACAACCCTAGAAAACTGCGCAACTCCTTCACTGTCTGCGGGGGTTTAAAAGACTCAACAGCGGCATTTTTCTGGGGTCCGGCATTACACCATCACAAGCAGTTGCTACAAGGTGGTTCCAAAGCAAAAGAAATGCAAGAAAGCAAACTGGTTATCTGAAGAGGCTTTGCAAATAGCTGAGGAAAGAAGGATGGCAAAAGTTATGGGGAAAAGAGAAAAATACAAGGTTCCCCCCCCCCCCCCCCAATACGAATTTTAGAAAATAGCAAGCAGAGATAAGAATGCCTTCCTGAACACACAGTGCCAAGCAGTTGAGGACAACAGCCAATTGAGGAACAAAAGAGCTTTGTATAAGACAATCAAAGATATCAAAGGAAGCTTCTGTGCTAAGCCGGGCGGGATAAAGGACAAACAAGGCAGTGACCTCCCTGAAGCCTTAGAGATAACGAAGAGGTGGCAGCGATACACAGAAGAACTGTACAAGAAGGACCCGAATGTGCAAACCCAAGATAAGACGGTTGTGATTACCGATCTCGAGCCGGGCATCCTGAAGAGTGAAGTTGAATGGGCCTTAGCCAGCCTTGCAAAGAACAGAGGTAGCGGAAGTGATTGCATTCCAGCTGAGTTCCTTCAAAACCTCAACCATGACTACGCTGTTTACGTTCTGTATAAATTATGTCAGCAAATTTGGACAACCCTTTAGTGGCCACAGGATTGAAGGAGGTCAGTTTACATCCCCATTCCAAAGAAAGGCAATGCCAAAGATTGTTCCAACTACCGCACTATCGCGCTTATTTCGCATCCTAGAAAGGTGATGTTGAAATTTCTCCAATTTAGGCTGCAGCAGTATCGGGAGCTTCCGGACGTGCAAGCTGGGCTTTACAAGGGAAGAGGAACTAGGAACCAGATTGCCAACCTTCTCTTGATCACGGAAAAAGCAAGAGAGTTCTAGAAAACCATCTACTACTGCTTTATTGATCATGCGGAAGCGTTCGACTGCATAGATCACAGCATATTGGGACAAGCTCTCCAAGAGATTGGAGTTGCAATTCATCTCATCTGTCTTCTCAGGAACATGTATGAAGGGCAAGAGGCCACAGTCAGAACTGTGCATAGTCTTACTGATTGTTTTCCAATTGAGAAAGGAGTGAGACAAGGCTGCATACTGTCGCCTATATGCTGAGTGCATCATTAGGAAGGCCGGTCTAAACGAGTCTTCAGCTGGAGTGAAGATTGCAGGGAAACATATCAACAACTTTAGATAAGCGGATGATGCCACTTTAATGGCAGAAAGTGAAGCGGAACTCAAGAGACTTCTCATGCGCGTACAAGAAGAGAGTGAGAAGTTTGGGCTTAAACTGAACATTAAAAAGACAAAGATCATGGCGTCTTGCCCTATCAAGTCCTGGAGCATCAAGGGACAAAGTGTTCAAGCTGTGACAGATTTTCTCTTCTTGGGCTCCAAGATTACCCCGGAAAGAGATTGCAGCCTGGAAATTACGAGACGCATGCTTATGGGAAAGAGAGCCATGTCTAGCCTTGACCGCCTAGTAAAGAGCAGAGACATTACACTGCCAACCATGATCCGTATAACTAGTGCTATGGTCTTTCCAGTTGTGATGCATGGATGCGAGAGTTGGACTATGAAGAAGGCTGCCCGCCGAAGAATTGATGCCTTTGAATTGTGGTGCGGTCAGAGACTCTTGAGAGTTCCTTGGACAGTCAGAAGATGAAATCAGTCGATATTGTCGACCATAAACCCTGACTGCTCATTGGAGGGTCAAATTCTAAAGTTAAGCTCAGCTGCTTTGGTCATCTGATTAGAAGAGAGGAGTCGATGGAGAAATATTTGTTGTTGGGGAAGGTTGAGGGTCACAGGAGAAGGGGTAAGCAGCAAACGCGATGGTTAGATGGCATCCTCTAGGCGCTGCAGATGAAGTTATGTGATGTTAGGAAGATAGTGAGAGACCGTAAAGCATGGCGTGATATGGTCCATAGGTTCACGAAGAGTCGGACACGACTGAACAACTGAACTGAACTGAATAGCCAATGCATATTCCTTCTTGTGTAAGTAATTTTTCCTATCAGCTTACGAAGGTGTGTTCTGGTTTTGAGCGCTTAGAGAACAGAATCGATGACAACACCGGCACTTAACTACAAGTTTATTCGATAACCGCCATAGCACTGCCTATATATCCAGAATCACCATGACTAGGGGCGACTTTTAATGCTAATTGAAAAGTGACCTGAGAAGTGTGAATGTAAAATGAAAACCGAAAGGATAGAATCCACCAAGATATTGGAGATCAATGGCAAACAAACATATAAGCACACCATCTGTTGCATTCACGGATAATGAGGTTATCTTTCTTTCCGGATCTGGTTTGATCGAGCCAGAGTTTTCCTTTTTCTTCGGCTCTTTTATTTTTAGCATTCATGGTTGCTTTGTTTGATTTATTGTCTCAAAATGACTAAGGATATGAGAGACGCCTTAGTGGAGCACTTCGAAAATTTCGACCACACGGGGGTTTTTAACGTGCACTGACATCGCACTGCAGACGGGCGCTTAGCTTTTCGCCTCCATCGAAAAGCGAGCGCCAAGGGCGGGGTTGAATATCACATTCTTGGGGACAGTAGTCGAATGCCCTACCACTCCACAAAACCGGCGTGGGTTTCAGCAATAATAGTCTTGTGGATTGCAGTTTGGTATTTTATCTTTCTCTTTCTGTTTTCTGCACAGCTTCATATTTTAGCTGCGTAGTTGCTTGGCTTCATTTTTGTTTTTCATGTTCATTTTCTTCTATTTATTGTTTTAGCTATTTAGTTATTTTTTAGTATTGGTTGTCGCCTCGGGGCATAAAGGAATATGTAAAAGAACAAATTGGGTAATAAATGAAAGAAAACTTTGGATATTCTAACAAATGCTGAGAGGGAGCAATGAAGGACACCCTGGAACCTGGGTATAAGTATCGTAACTGAGGCCATGTTCAATCCATAGCGGGTGTGGGGGCGAGCCCGATCCGGATCCTTTAAAGCGGAGCCTCCTCGAAAACTACTGGAGAGGTGTAGGAGGGTTACCGCATAGGGTGGAAAAACACCACGTGTGCGCTGCCGGAGGTGATCTTTTTTGTCAGATAACGGTGGCATCATCCATGCTGAGAAACCATGGCAGTGATGAGGGTAGAGGCACTTGGCGGGTTGCAGAATCTGCAGAGGCTATGTGAAGTGTAAGGACACTTAAGACCCACTGAATTCGAATGCTTTCCGTAATGCTAGTCGGCAAACAATGCATTTTCTGGCTGATTTCTAGGCTACGACTGACGCGTCGCTTGCAGTAACTTTCACTGTAAACCGCAATACGTTTTCATAATTTGTCTTGAAATACTTTTTGGGCAAATTCTTTTGCACGTGTTGGCATCTTAAAGATGACTTCCTATCATCTACCTTCCTGGTCCTTTATTTTTGCCACTTTCATTTGCCAAGAAAGCTTTTCTTGCCGCGAGTGTCAACAATCACCGCTAGTCGGTGCAGTTATTGGGTATATGAGCAGTATTCTGGCACTCTGGAATACAGTTAAAGGTTAGCGCCTGGGTCGTGGTCACTTCTGTTCTCTGTGCTCTATCCGTGTTCCCAAAAGCTGTCACCCACAATGTAGCAGCCGCAACTAGCCCAACTAATTGTTTTACAAAGGCAAATGGAGTGTCGCTCTAGAATTTTGGAATGACATCGAAACAAATCGGTCGACACTATATTCAACACATTAAAGTAATTTCTTCCGCGGCAGAGAATATAGGTCGTTTAAATATGGAACAGTCTTGTACGCTTTTATTCATCTGGGCCTCTAGAAAACCCATGACTTCATCTGATTTTTCTTCATGAAACGGACATCATTTGATAGAATTTTTAGCTTCGATACCACTTTCTGCCATGATTCTGAAGGAGAAACTGTCCGTGTTTAGCTTAGCTTAAAACATTTATAGGGTGTTGTACTGAGAGATATGGATACATGCACTAATTGGTTCAGTTCAGCCTGTCCCACAACTTTTTTTGTTTTACCTGTCAAAGTCGCTAGCGTACCGTGATGCCATTTTATTTTCCTAATTGCTTTCAGTCCGAACGTACCCTCAGCATACCCAACCAGACCGTCTTTTTATCCCCTGGTAGAAGGCGTACGGCTTTTTCACTCAAACTAGAAGTCGCTTGAGCAACAGGACGGTGATTTCTGGACAAATCAAGGCGAAGTACCACATGCAGGACTTCGGAAACGAACCTGCTGCTTTCACTTTCAGGGGCCCTACTTGATGTAAGCAACTGCTTAGCCGAATTCCATTGCTACACTGCGAGCTTGGGACGGTGCGCCGGGACATTTTCTGAGTGCTCAGTGAGGTGATCGTGGTGACTTCTCGCCAAACCATTTTGAGGACCCCACGCTGCAATAGTGCGAAGCTGTTGCAAAACTTCCTGCCGCTGGAACTCGGTCGTCCTTGACACGCCACAAAGGTGTGCTTGCAGTTTGCTTCCCGCTTGTGCTCTGGTACAAAGGGTTCGTATCCACTATGGGTAATTTCGGGAGATTTGTGACTGTGTTCACCGCTCAGAGCAGAGCACCTTCCTGAATGAGATCCCCTGAGTGAGCCAAGCGACAAACCCCATCAGGAAGGAAGGGACCATACCTGGAATCTGACATCGGCGGCAGGTGAAACTAACACACAGGGAAGTGACAAAAACGGAGACTGATGTATTCGAAATAGAGCTTAGAACAGTTCCTGTTTGGCTAGTATGTAATATATTTGACAGGTACAGAAGCGCAGGCAAACGAGTACTTAAAAGAAATATTAACACAGGGTTGACGTACAAGTGCCTTTTATTGAAAGAGAAATGTTATTTATGCAATCCTTTGATTATGTGACTCTAGCGATGTGAATACTTCAAACGCCATGCCCAGTTTTTTCAACTAAGCATGAATAAAACATTATGAAGCAAGCAATAAAAAACGTAAACATTGGAGAAGCATGTGTTATAAGAAAACACGTTCCTCACATCTAAGCAATTGATAAAAATGACAAATGCTCTGATGACTGATTTTTTCATTTCTTGTTTCACATTGATTTCTGTATGCTAAATTTGTTTGAAATTCTGCGCTTCGCATATCAGGTAATCAAATCGGCCTACCGCATGATGCAAAAAGATTATGCAAATTCCTTTTCTCTTCACCTTCAGTTCAGCTCAAAGGCAGCGCTATGTTTGTATACTTCGTTTGTCTACGTGTGTACTACTGTATGCGTCTGAACCTATTATCAACTTGCCCATCAAAAGGCCCTTCAAACTTTAAACCTCGCAGACCAAGCTGACCACTAAAATATAATTGCCTTCTTTATAATAAAAAGAACACGTCTTTAAACATCAGAGTGCTTCTTTGCTCTGCAACAGAAAAACGATTTTAATGTTTTATGTGCTCTAATGGACTCCCATTATCAGAACCTTTGTACACGAAATTAAATTTGCACAGGTTGCAGTTTATTATTCAACATCTTGCCGTTCACCTAGGTAACAAATCTAATACGGATTATGAACTTGGACAATGGCATGGTACCACACGGCGCTGTAAAGCGAGGAATTCAATAAAGAATGTTCCTGGTCAATATGAAAAGAAATTTGGCGTAATAGCGGGAGGTTACATTTCTATGACACAAAACAAGCTAATGTGTTTTGTGTCTTAGATATGGTGTCCATGCGCCATTTTTCTATGACCTCATTTAGTGGCACCTACAACGAAAACAGAATAATCTTTGTGTGAACGACCTTTATTCACAATGACCTGAAAAGCATGCTCATCAATTTATTATTGCTGCGTTAAGTTATTGAATGGGGATTTTTTTGAGGAGATGACTCTTCATATTTGGTAGTATTATATTCCAAGCAATAGACAACACAAGCTAGTAGCGCGATGTGCAAGTACCACGGAAGCAAAAACAGTGCACACCGCAAGTCCGTGTGGTGTCAAACAGACGGCATCGCTTGAAAAGAAGAGATTTACAAAAAGTCTTAGTTTAAAACAGGAAGAATATGCCATTTTTATTTCGCGTGTTCAATTATAGACACAAAGCACCATGTACTACTATGAACCACCTCTCGTCTTCAATATACTTCTTCCTTTTGAACAAAATTTTTGTTCAAAAGGTCGTCCGCTACACATCTTTCTCGTAGATGTTTTCACTAAGCGATGTCGTATTTTTTCTGTTTTCGAAATTTTAGAAGAGAAAGAAGTGAGTGTTTTGGTTGGTAAAAAAATAATTGTAGTGGCTTAGCTCAGCTATTCCAGGATATATGTAGCGAAAGGTAAGTTTCCCTGGCTGAGCTTGTTGTGGCTGCTGTATGTTTAGCAATAGGAAACATTACTTGACTGGCGCTTGTAACGAAACTACCTTGCCTGTATATATTTTCATATGCCTGCTCCCACATCGTCACGCATCATGACCCTCTTTCTTCTCTCCTTCCCCTTCCCAAGTGAAGATGAGCAGGTCAGATTTTAATCAAATCCTTCAACCTTTGCGCTTTCTATCAATAAGCCCATCTATCTATGAGAGACATTGATGGACATTTTTAATAATTTCGCTTGACAGAGACGAAAACTTCCCTATGACCAGTCTCAATTTCGTGTATACAGCATTTTGGTTAGGTAGAGTTCCTTTGGTGTACAAGGTCCATATTTTATCTCCGCCTTTTATATACAATGCTGCGCATGCGACGCGTGGTTCCGGTGATAAAGCGGCGTATGGCGAGGCGACGACAAAGCGCGCGGCCCACCTGGGAGGGGGTAGTCTCGGGTTATTATGGTATTGGGATATCCGCACAGCTGCTCATCGGCGTGGTGCCAAACGTTTCTCCGATGGTGGAGCGAGTGCGCGGCTTGGGCAGAGAGCAAGCAGGTTTCCTGATAACGACACATGCGTAAAACTGGCCTTTCGCGGGCACTGAGAAATATTTAACTGGTAGCCCAGTGTAGCTCTCGCCACAAAATGAGGCTTGCATACCTGGAAAAATATATCAGTGAGGTTGATAAGCGGGTAACTCCATCTCCATGAAATGATAATCTCCACAATTTTTCGACAAGAAAAATGGCAATCATACTCATACCCTAAACAGCGTAAAAAGCAGGTCTACAGGCGGCGTGATCTGAGTACCCAGCTTTTTTCAATCATCATATTTGGGGTCCGCGGTGAAGAAATTTTTAAAAACCTGGAGGGAGAAAATGGGGGACTGCAAATGACCAGTGTTAGATTTTTGGAGAATGCCTGCACGCAAATTAGAGAAGCAATATTTGAATTGTAAGGGTGTATTTATTCAGTAAACCCAGATTGATTCAGCCGCTCAGGAGGAACTTGCAGCGGAGCGTCAGGAGTGGCGAATCAGCAAGGCAGCGACCAACTTCTTCGTCCTCGAGCGCGCCAGCACGCGATACATGGCAGTCGCTATGAAGACGAAGATTACCACACAACATTTTCCCCCCAGGTAGAGAGGGAGCCATCCTGGCGACTTATGGAGCCGAAAGAACAGACCGATCGTAGTATGGCTTGGTTCGATTCACATGAACTGTTTCGCGTCCACGGCGACGTAAGTCCGCAGAGGGCGTAACAGGCTCAACACTACGTGGTTGACAGGAGATCTTTGTTGGAGGACTTGGTATGGACCGTGATATCGAGCAAGAAGCTTCTTTGAAAGGCCGGTGGTTGTGGCAGGAACCCAGAGCCACACCAGGCAGTTAGGTGCTCTATAGAAGGCTCGCCGGTGTCGCGGTGTTTTAGTTTTCACTGGTTTTCCGTTGTAAGCGAACGGGCAAGCTGACGGCATTCTTCTGCGTACTGCGGAAAAGGTGAGAAGAACAGTCGGTAGAAAAAGCTACGATGTCATCCAGATAACAAAGACATGTCTGCCACTTGAGTCCATGAAGAACAGTGTCCGTCAGGCGCTCGAAAGTAGCTGGGGCATCGCAATGGCCAAAGAGCATAACGTTGAACTCGTATAAGCCGTCAGGTGTTACAAAGGCAGCTTTCGTGCGGTCATCGTCGGCCATTGGCACCTGCCAGTAGCCAGAGCGCAAATCCAAAGAGGAGAAATTCTCGGCTCCCTGTAAACAGTCCAAAGCGTCGTCGATTCATGGCAGGGGATAAACGTCTTTGCGCGTGATCTTGTTTTGCCTACTGTAATTGACGCAAAACCGGAAGGACCCATCTTTCTTGGTAACCAAAACAATCGGAGAAGCCTATGGACTGCTTGATGGCTGTATGACGCCCCGGCGATGCATATCGTCCACGTTATCAGCAATGACTGGGCGCTCAGAGGCCGACACGCGATAAAGACGCTGTCGTAGTGGTGCGCTTGCACCAGTGTCGATTGTGTGCGTAACGAGAGACGTGCGACCCAGAGCAGTGTGAGGAAGTTCGAAGGCAGAAGTGAAGCTCCGTAGAAGGGCAGCGAGTTGATCGCGTTGCGCGGGTGGAAGATCTGCGTCAATAACTTGTTGAAGAACATCGGGTGGTGTCGAAGCGGTCGCTATATCGCAAGAGCTGAGAACATTAACGTCTAATTAAGTGGGCGTGACAGGAAGAGTCTTTATAAGCGCGGGATCAAGTTCTACGACCGAGACACTCACCGCGTAGCAGAGCGGATGGGCACGAAAATGGATTCGATACATACATTGCACTAAGACCTTCTTCAAACTTGAGAACAGCAAACGGAGCAGGAGGCACGGATGGCGTGAAGCGGCATCGGACGGTGTGAAGAAGACAGTCGAAGTAGTAACACTTTCACAGGAGAGTGCAACGAGGGCAGCAGAAAGTAGGGGAATGCCTGTGTCATTGGCGACAAGGAGTTTTGCAGACAGGGTAGGGACGTCACACAAGACAGTATCACACACAGGAAAAAAGGCAAATTCCGCGTTGGCGCAGTCAATAACGGCACGATGAGTGGAAAGGAAATCGTAGCCCAGGATGATGTCGTGTGAGCAGTGAGCCAGTACAATAAACTGGATGGTGTATAAGATGTCTTCGATGAGAACACGGGCCGTACACGCTGCTGAGAGATGAATGCGCTGGGTTGAAGCGGTGCGAAGCGAAAAGTCAGGCAGTGCGGTGGTCACCTTGCGAATACGACGCCAAAGAGATTCACTGATGACGGATACGGCAGCGCCCGTGTCAACTAGAGCGAGTATTGCGACACCGTCGACAAACACTTGTATTACGTTCATTTCATTTCATTTCATTTTATTACCCTCAAGCGCATACGCATTACAGAGGGGAGTGGTACATCATATATGATAGAAAGCATAGAACACTAAATGAACAAAACATAACAAAGGCTAAACGAACAAGGGAATACAGAACAACGAAAACAATCTTACAATAAAGAAAGTTATACAAGCGGAATAAATTGAAAACAATCATAAGCGGTGAGAGAACAGCATTATACAGCGAAAAGAACAACAGCACTGGGAGCAAACAAGCATGAAAAACCAAAAACGGAAATAAGATAATAGTCAGGGGGGAAAAAGTGTCACGGATTAGCTTCAAGATATTGCATCAGTGATGAGTGAAATGAATCGTGATCTTGGATTAATGCGATATCGGGCGGAAGGCGATTCCACTCTACTGACGTACGAGGTAGAAAGGAATGAAAAAGGGCATTAGTATTGCAAGTTATGACATTTACTTTGTAAGCATGATCAACGCGGGAGGAGCGATACGATGGCTGCGAAATGGAAGTATGCCTCAATTCGTTATGATGATAAATTTTGTGAAAAAGGCTAAGACGTGAAATTTTCCTTCTAAGCTCGAGAGATGGCAAAGATAACGTTAGTTTCATTGAAGTTATGCTGCTATTGCGACTGTAATTGGAAAGAATGAAACGCGCTGAATTATTTTGAACCATCTCAAGTGAGGATTTCAAGTTCGTGAAACCGGGATCCCAGATTGCAGAAGCATATTCAATCTTTGAACGTACCAATGCTTTGTACATAGTCATTTTAGTCGAAACAGGTGCCTTCGAAAAGTTACGGCGCAAATACCCAAGCATGCGGTTACTGTTGTTAATAATGTAATCAATATGTTGCTTCCAGCTGAGGTCATTAGTAATATGCACACCCAAATATTTGTACGAAGTTACAGTATCTAAAGGAGTGTTATTCAATGCATAGCAAGCAGGGGGGAAATTACTGCGCGACACTCGCATAGCTTTACATTTTTTAACATTTAGGTCCATACACCATGTGCTGCACCATTTAGTTATATTATTGAGGTCAGATTGTAAAGCAGAAACATCGGCGGGTTCAGCAATCTCGCGATAAATAACACAGTCATCGGCAAATAAGTGAATAGGGGAAGTCACACAGTTAGGAAGGTCATTAATATAAACTAAAAAAAGAAGAGGGCCCAAAACGGACCCTTGTGGTACACCTGACGTAACAGGTGTTGACGGTGAATTATTGTTGTTAGCAAAGACATGCTGTGATGGACCGATGAGGAAAACTTCGACCCAGGTAAGAAGATGTCTGTCAATATTAAGACACTTGAGTTTAAGTAGTAAAAGATAGAAATAGTAAAAGATAGTAATAGTAAAAGATAGTAAATAGTAATAGTAATAATAATAGTAATAGTAATAGTTTAATAGTAAAAGATAGAAAGAAAGTAGTAAAGATAGTTTAAGTAGTTAGCGGGAGAAGACGGTTCGAACCAAGCGCAGTTCTTGCCCCGGGAACTGCGACTGTTAGTTTCCCTCAACAGCGCCGGTAGGACGTTTGCGAAGCGGGTATGGTGAACGGCGACGAGGGGAAGATGATCGGCGAGGGTTATACGTTTGATTGTCCCGAGAAACGAATTCGGAACCGGGTTGATTTCTCGGCGAGGACTGGTCGGTGTCGTACGAGTAGTTCCAGGGGTCAGGGCGAGAAGGTGGAAGGCGTTGGCGGCGAAGACGTGCTACATGGCCCGGCAGCCCGCAAGAGTAGCAGATTGACCGGTTGTCCGCGGTACGCCAATGGTCCGTAGGGCGTTGGCGTATCCTTGGAATAGGGACATGGAATGCAGACCCAGGCAAAGGCGAAGGATGGTTGGAAAGGGCCGCCTGGTAGGACACAGGTGCGGTTGGCATTAGTGGCCTGGCCGTAACTTGGGAGTACGTCAATGGTGTCTTTATTTGCGCCCGCACAGGGCTGGACGGAAGGACATCAGCGATGTGGTCTTGTAAGGCACGCCGTATGGTAGGTGCCAAAGATGGACCCATGTCAGGAGCAAGGCGACCAGTATCTTGTAATTGAGTGACCAGGGATAGCTAGTGGGCGACCTTTTCGCGAACGAAGGCTTTGATCTGCTGAATTAAAGGGCTGTCCTCTGATGAAGTAGAACCACCTAGTGCTAGTGTAGAGATGGTGTCTTCTCTAATACCGGACCTCCGGGTAGAAGCGCGCTGTTTTCGAAGCTCGTCGTAGCTCTGGCAAAGCTTAATCACATCACTGACGGTGGCAGGATTTTTCACCCAGAGCATCTGACACACGTCCTCGGAGATACCTTTCAGGATGTTTCCGATCTTAGCCGCTTCGAACATTAGTGGGTCGACACGTTTGCACAGATCAACGATGTCTTCTATATAATTTGTGCAAGACTTTTCGGCATGCTGAGTGCGCTCACGCAATCGTTGTTTTGCTCGGAGCTTGTGAACTGCAGGACGGCCGAATACTTCAGCAAAATTCTTCTTAAATGCAGACCAAGATGGCCGGTCTGCCTCATGGTTGCGATACCAGAGGTTCGCCACGTCGGTCAGGTAAAAAAATAACGTTACTTAGCATGATAGTGTCGTCCCATCTGTTATAACTGCTGACACGTTCATACGCCGACAACCAGTCGTCGACGTCTTGGTCGGCCGTGCCACTGAAGAGGCACGGATCACGCTGCCGTAGAACGCCAGAACACAGTACCGTGGTTGGTACGGGCGGCGATGTCGAGGTGGTCTCCTCCGGCATGTTGGAAGCTAAGGGCAATGTGCGGCTTCTGAGTTCTAGGGTGGATGGCAACGTACCCAGCAGCACCTGCACCAATTGTGGGGGTGTATTTGTTCAGTAAACCCAGATGGATTCAGCCTCTCAGGAAGAACTCGCAGCGGAGAGTCAGGCGTGGCGAATCAGCAAAGCAGCGACCAACTTCTTCCTCGAGCGCACCAGCACGCGATGCATGGCAGTGGCTATGAAGACGAAGATTACCACACTGCAGAATGAACATCTCGTATTGTCCCTGTACCTTTAGGCTGCTATGACACATTAAGAGGCTCTCGTCTGTGGAGTCAGGTTAACTGCATTCCTTGGTTGCTTTGTGCACACATTATGCATACAACTTTTATCGGAACTAGAAAACTTTGTTGCAGAAATAATAAGAGTTTATCTAGCACGTATAGCACAACATGAAGTTGCTTTATTTTTGATGATAATTTGCTCAAAATGTTTTTAACTTCCTGACCAAAATGTTTTAGAGTGATTACCTAATTAAGGTAAGAATGATGTCCACTTATTTCTTTTGTCCAAGATGCCGTCTCCTAATTGCAAGAAACAACCCTGTTGATCAAAGACTATTACAAGTGATATTCAAACTAAAGCTTTATCAAATCCCAGAAGCCATATGTATTTTATCTCTACCAATAAAAGACATACATGCCTTCTTTTTGGCCCTATTATTTACCATCTGCAGATGAATATCAGCAGAGATGGTTTTAGGCTGTATGATTGCAGAAACTCATTAATCTCGTTATCAGCGATGTCGTTCCAGAGCAGCCAGTCAGTGCGCACTAAGTATGTTAGGCGCCCATCATGTCTTCGTATGGGTGAAGATCAACTCCGATTGTTCATTGCCAAGTTTTGCTCACACCGGTGTTTTTTTCACGGTACCGTTACGATATCCCCGTATTTACAGTTTCTGCAAGTTTTCTACATCTACAGGGAGCTTTTTCTGCTTCTATTGGACTGTCTCATATTGCTGCATCCATTTGATCTGCCTTCTTATATCTTGTTCATATCTACAATTATAATATTTATTAGCACTCTGATTTATAAGAAAGCAAACCTTGCGAAGCGCAACCGAAGCGCAACCTTACTGGTTTCTATTCCATCTAAGAGTCATGCGCTGGAGTATTTATTAGTGTGCCTCAGCCATGTGGCGACCCAAAACGTTGACTAGGTAGCAGAAAGCCGGCTCTACATAGAGGCAACCTGAAGTGACCAGGCGGCGCTTCTGGAACGCTGCGTTCAGCGCTAAAAATGACGGAGCCGGGCAATTCCAGGCGGCTGGCGCGGTCGGGGTCCATGCGCGTCATACGGCGGGAATTATGTCGGCTCTCAGTTTCTGCGGTTTTTAAGGCAATCGAATGTCTTAAGAGTTACTTCCAAACACTAATACTGGCGAAAGGACACCGCCTATTCGATAATGGTCATGCTTAGAACGTGAACGCTGCCGACGTCGCCGCGAAGTGCGCGCCGCGCGCGACGGAGCAACCGCGCGCACGACGTTGAATTTTGCCTCAGTAAACGGACCTTTTTATGGAAGGATATTTATTGCCGCATTGCGTCACGTGAATATGTGATGAAGTCATAAATGATTAAACAATTAGAAAATGTTGGCTGATGTAAACGGAGCTTTTCATTTACCTATTACGTTCTCAGAAGTGTAGAAAGAACCTGAGAAGATATTGGTCGCCTGTTACTTTTTTTGTTCTTGCTTTTGTTTGATTGCAGCAGCATAATAATTTCCTCGTGGTTTCGCTTTACAGTTTAATACCATGATGCACACTTTTGTTAGTGGTGCTCAGCTTTCGACAGGGCCATGGAGGTTACAGGAAGGCTGGTGCAGTTCCCGCTACGGATGTCGTGGCGACTGCAAGCACTGTGGGGTTGTAGCGTGCGTCATCAACGAAAACGGGCTTGCATTTTGTGTCTCCGTACCTCAAGCGTGGGGAGAGCCGGCGGGTAACGCTGGCACTCATACGCAAAGCTTCCATTAGTAGGGCCATTAGATATGATGTTTGACTAATGCTACTAATGATCGAAAGGTGGATCGTCTTGGACAAGAAAATCTTGAGCTGCTAGAGCAGTCCCTTAAAGAAATGTTTAGCGAGGAACAATAGAACGAAGTTCCTGCTCTGCGTACACTGTATCACGGGCCTGCAAACACCGCCAGTTCGACGTTTTCAGCACAATAACAACTAGTTTACAGATAAATGAGCCTATCAAATTCTGTAATAAGGTTTTGATTAGACACCGCATTAAAAGCCCTCTTCAGACAGCCCAAGAGTATTTTTGTATTTCGCCTTGGATGAAATGCGGCGGGAATTGGATGAGGCAGCGGCCCGACTTTGTTGCTTTTATGGGCGTTACATACTTTAAAAGAACGACAATGCAACTCGATCCTGCGTAGCATATAGCAGTAGAAGCCAATATTTATAGCGCGGAGTGTGTACTGATGAGAGTGCTCCAACCAGCATGCGGCCGCCCCGAGACAGAAGATTAAACCGTTTTCCCCTCTCAATAGAGCAATTATCTTATTTTAACCCCTTGGCGTCTATACGCTGTTGACCCTCTAAGAAAACGAATTTTCAGTTACACTACTTTCTAACAGCTGATATAATATTCTTTTATCTTTTCTCACAAGTTCTCCCTAGCAATCGGCACGCTTGGGTCCCCTTCGCTCTTGTGACAGTCTTTGGCACCGCTCATGCACTTATTTTTATTCTTGTTCGCATCTTTAGTACTCCAAGCATTGCTCGAGAGCACTGAAGCCACTAGATAAAAAACGCGAATGCAAAAGGAACGTAGTTGCCGCAACATATATGGCGTCTGCTTCTGGGCCGCCTCATTGTTAGATCCGGTCGGCCGCTAGGTGGCGCCAGCAAATCTGCATTGCAGGGTGCTAATAAGGCAATGCTGCTGGCTTTCTACGTCTTATTTCGCTCATTTATGCACCTTATTGAGCGTGAAATATCTCGTCTTGTATCACGAACATCGTCGTGGGCCACCAATAGCTTAAAATTAGAAGAGGCACGACACGTGCACTCTGGAAAAATGTTCAAAGCATGCGGCATCAATCAAGCCCTGTATTCTGCTCGCGTCACTGGGTTTCATGAATAGGTAAACAATTTCAATGTACTGCTCTACTACTGTCTTTCTTAGCTCCACGAAACGGGGCAACGGTGCGATTGATACGGGCGATCAGGTGCTTCGTGTCGAGCGAGATGTCCTTTGCGCAGTGATCGCTACTCCGCTGACTGAAAAATTATTTAGGAGAATTCAGCCAGCTGTATTCTGTACATGTGACCACTCTGCTAGTTCGCAGTGCAGAAGGATGAGAATAATAGGAATACTGCTATATATGTCAGTTTTAAATGCACAACTGTTTGTGAAAGGTTACTCGACCTACTCATAGCATATTTGGGGCGCTCGCACTTAAGTGATGCTTTCTTTCATGTAGCCTCAAAATAAACATTGTTTATAGGGATTCTAACCTTTAATCGCATGACGTTATCAGACGCTTTGCTTCTAGCACTAATGAAAATATGACGTAGTTCGTACTGCGCAAAAAACAAAAGTTGCTATGTTTTTTTTTTTTTTTGCAAATTATATTAGTTCCCTCAAAGTGCTATCACTGCCCTGGTAAGCCAAGAATATTCAGTACGAAAAGGATACGCATCAAAACAACCTAAAATATTATAGCACCTCTCGCAAAAGTTTGCAAATTTGACAAACCGATTGAATGGCGAGAGTGTTTCTTTGAAATTTCGGCATTTTATAAACCAGTGGTGAGGTCATGCATCCGTATACTGCATTCATATTTTGAGAGTAATGGCACCCAAAAACGATCTGCCCTACAAAGTGATATTCTGTTGCAAATTAATGTCAATAACGACGTTCAGAAACAACTGGCAAAAGATTTCTTACATATTACCGCGGACAATTCAAATTGTTATTTGCTCTTTTTCAACACCCACCAGACTTCGGCCTCATCACTATATTTCAAGAGCACAAATGGATTCTGTATTATTTGTTTGTTCATGCTCACTGTCGCTAGAAGCAGCCTTATCATTTTCTTTGTCGCACAAGATGCCGAGATATTTCTCGAAAATTGCTGCCGCTCGCGCGTGTTTTGACAATGGTGCAGTTTATGCTCGCAAAGCTCACGGCTTATCTAGACGTTTCTGCGTTGACGCTTACGACGGGAATTCCTAGATCAGGAACCGCCGAGCACGCTTGTTGCTATCGCCGCCGCCGATTGCTTAGTTATTTAGAGAGCGCAAGTAAGGCCAATAAAGAGTTTATTCAAGTAAATTTCAATCCTCCTTTTTTTTGGTCGCCAACGGCCTTGTGAACACTACGTACAATATATATAATGCGCTCTATAAGAAAGAATGTTGGTATAGCAACTAAATTGACAATGACAGTGATAAAAGTTGTATTTAAGTGCACTAGTGTCAGCAGAATTTAAGTTATTTCCCAAACTTCACATGCCCATTGGAGCTCTACGGTTGTTCCAGACGACACATAGAAAGGACTATGTAAAAAGTATTTCCCCATCACTTCATGCTAATAATAATAATAATTGGTTCACAGGAAGGGAAAGGCGCAGTATCTGTCACACTTGCTCTGTTGGCACCTGAACCGCGCCGTAAGGGAAGGGATGAAGGTAGGAGTGAAAGTGGAAAGAAAGAAGGGAGAGCCGTATTGGAGGGCTAAGGAGTAATTTCGACCACCTGGGGATCTCTAACGTGCACTGACATCGCACAGCACACGGACGCAACTTCGTTTCGCCTCCATCGAAACGCAGCCACCGTGGTAGGGTTCAAAACCGGGCACTCCGGACAGTATTCGAGCGTCTTACCAGTGCACCACCCCGGCGGGGCTCACTTCATCTCCAAATAAGTGTTTTGTTTAGAAAATGTTTTATTAGACATAAGACATTCACATTAGACATTCACATGAGCGGCGACAAATGACCAAACAGGAATTGCATATGATGAACAGCAAATTAAAGTGTACATAAAATACATCCTAACGAACAAATACATCGCAGATCAGTATTTACATACAGAATAAAGTTTGGGCAGTTGGTGATGATATATAAAATTTTGAATCACAATGTACATGAAGGTACATATGGTACCTTCATGTACAATAAACTAAATATAAATAATTGTGGTTCACAGGAAGGGAAAGGCGCAGTATCTGTCACACTTGCTCTGTGGACACCTGAACCGCGCCGTAAGGGAAGGGAGGAGGGTGGGAGTGAAAGTGGAAAGAGAGAAAGGGGAGCCGTAGTGGAGGGCTACGGAGTAATTTCGACCACCTGGGGATCTTTAACGTGCGCTGACATCGAAATAAATATAAACATATACAGCAATCATATGCACAGTATGTATTGAGCATGTGGATTGCAATGTGAACAGCTGTGAGTGTACATATATATTTGCATTATATTGCAGGTACCAAGGTGTGTTAAAAGCCACTAACTACACGTTCATTCGACATGTGTGGATGCACATGTGTGTTGCGATGTATACAGGAGTGAGTTAACGTAAATATTTACATTATATTACGGGTACCAAGGTGGTTTAAAAACCCCCCGTACATGTCTATCCGACACGGAAACAAAAGGGCAAGACCATTGGCGAAGGAACTTTCGTTCGCCAAGGTAGAAAAGTTCCTCAGCCAGAAAGCTTACGATCTCCTTTCGCTGACGCGCCAGGATAGGGAAGAGCGCACGTCGGCGCCGGCTCGATGCGACAGCCTCACAACGATTGCGCTATAACGCGAAAGCGCCAGCTACAATCAGCAATCGTGCAAAGCGACCGCGAGGCCATCTACCATAATTCTGAAATCGATTAATACCTCGACATCTGAAACCGGCATTAACTCCCCTCCAAAAAACACGAGCAACGACGCATTGCTGGGCCATGTGACGATTGGATACTTGAAGTGGGCAGTTGGGGCCCCTCACTGTCCGCACAATGCCCCATCGCTGCAGCCGATCTCGTGTAGGCAAAACCGCCCACTCCAAAAGCCACATAAAGTCACGTAAATGCCCTGGCAGAAACGACGCTGTGAGTGGTAACCAAGGGGAATCCGCCCTTCGCAGGCACCAGCGGAAGCAGTCGCGTTCCCATTGACTCCACTATTCTGTTCACAAAGACGTCTACGTCAGGACTCACATGGCGGACGTGGCGACGAAATGCCACCATACACGAATAAAAGCAGACATCCGGAAAGCCTGAGGTCCCCCATTCAGTGGTATGTCAGGAACAAGCTCCCTCACATTTGTGCCTAAAAAATAGAAGGCACGCACCCGTGCTGGGCACTCCTCGCCCTGCAGCAAACGAAGAAGGAAGCGTAGAGCCAGCAGCCGACAGCATACTGACAAAGAAGGGAAGGCAAACCCACCCTTCGAACGTGGCTGGCCGAGTGCCGAATGGCATACTAGTTCCGTGTGACCTGCCCAAAAAAATGAACTTACAAGTGACTGAAGGGAACGCAAAATTCTGAGAGGTGGATGCGTTACATGTGCGAGGTATCATATTCGCCTGCTGAAAACAGTGTGGTCAAGGTAGCGTTTCTCCAACATGGGTAGTTCAAAGGAACTGGCTGTAGTCACCTTGCTGCGCACCTCGTTTAAGACGGAAGTCCACACTGAAGCTGCTATCCCAAATGCCTCATAATAGATGCCAAGTATGCGGATGATGTCGCTGTGAATAACTGGTAGGGCACCATTGAGGAGTGCTTCTGGACTGTCACTCAAAAGATATTTACTTTTTTCAAAATTGAGAGCAGCCCTAGACACCTTGCCGTATCTGTCAAAAAGATGAAGACAGCGCCGCAGGCTCGCTTCATCACGCAGATACAGCGTAATATAATGCGTGTAAGCAGTCACACGCAGCGTCTCACACACTGGGAGAGGGAATTTCAGTGTTTTGTTCACAAAACACTAATGAAGTGTTTTTTGAACAAAACACTAATAAGTGTTTTGTGAAGAACGTGACAACAGGGCACCTGCCCCGTAGTATGCTTCAAGGAAAGAGTACAAGTTATGGGCATTCGCCAGAACGGTTTAAATAGTACAGCGAACATTCCCTGGTCAACAGCTTAAAAGTGGTCTAGTTCTATGCAATAAAAACACCTAAGCTGTAAAATTGAATTTCGCCTTACTAAGCCCACGCAACTGTATTGTCGGCGCATGGGGCGTCTGGCAGCATTATTGGGAACATGGGCTCTGTAATGTAAGTTTAAAACAGTCAGCTGGAGTCAGAACGCTGATAAGAGCAAGAAAGTTCCTAAAGTATGCAAACTCAGCGTATTTAGAAGCATTTCTCATTGTTCTGTCCTGACAATTTAAATGAGACACATAAATTAAATGCACTCTTTTTAAGCATTCTAAATTTGTCCAGATATGTGTAACAGCAATACGTGCTTGAGAGAAAAGACCAACCAAATTATTTACTAAGCTTCGGAATTAAGCTACATTAGACATCCATATGGCGTTTAGAACGTGCTTAGGAAAAAGTGCAACAGTCAATTTAGCATTGAAGCGAAAATATAATAACCGCAAGAAATTAAATGCCCTCATCACGTTCTAAACAGGCGCGTCTAGTGGCTTCGAGGTAGTGTGTGGCAGAGACGTCATAAGGATTTCGCAGTGTGGAGACGAGTGCATGATATGAGCAGTAGGCAGACCTGTACTGACTCTAGTGTAACTGCCGTGAGCAGGAGGAAAAGCGACATGAGCGAAGCGTACATTATTTTCATCAGTGAAGCTGCGGAGGAAGTCTTCAAAAAATCTGACTGTGCGAGAGCCTGTTCTTAGGTATTTATACTGTTCAAGAGCATGCAATGTATGTTGAGACACGTCAGCAGCACTTCGGTACGTGCACTTGTGGTATCAACTTAAGCAAAACATTAACGCTATGTTGATTAATTGAATAATAAAATATTGAATGTATAATATGGCATAATAAGGTAATAAACCCAGGTTTCACTGCTCAGGACTGTGAAGCGAAATATAATTTGTGCAGGAAAGACTATTCAATAATTATGATGGCAGTCTTTACCGAACAACTTCGTTCAAGTTTACTTATATTTTTATTATTTCGAGCCTTTGTCATTAGGCATAAGGAGAAAGAAAGAGAGTGTGCGAGAGAATTTGAAAAAAGGAGTGTAGACTAGTTTTACATGAAAACACAGAAAAGTTCCGGTGATGCAATTATTCACTCCAAACTTGCTACAGCCCTTTTCCAGTTTCCTTCAGTGACTCTCCTTCCCGATGAAGTGTTCACTCAAAAGAAGTGGTATCTAGGCTGTTTCACAAGCATCAGACATCACACTGTTCCAGCAAAGGGCAACAATGAGGACACTTACCGTTTAATGGCAATTGTTCGCCACAACACTGGTTACTTAGATTAAAGGGAAGAGCCATTTGAGCTACAATGCGGCATAAAGATAGCTTCTCTTCACGAATTATGCTGCGTAGAAATGTGCGACATGGCGAAATTGGAGCACGAATCTGCTGCTGCAGAGCTTGTTTTTATGGAAACTCGGGCTGGAACAGATGAGAAGGGAGATGGCAACGGTGCATCTAACGTGTCATGATGTGTCACTGTATTCACGTATTCAAGTGAACCTTTTCCGGGATGTGATCATTATCGATAACCCAATGTATATGGAAAGGCAGGAATACGTTCAGAGCTAGCGAATGGAGACTGTTAATTTGGAATGAGTATCAAACAGCGCTGAGCCGGTGAAGGGCATAAAGAGAGCTAGTAAAACATGCACTACACTGAATATGGGTGCTAGAAAACGGGAGCAATTTCATTTCATAACAGGTGGACCTCGAAAAAAGAGATGTTCCTCTGCGGGCAGTGTGCTTCAAGGAATTTAAGATCAGGGTGAGAACTGTACTAACGGCGATAAGGACAAAGAACTTCATCAAGTTGGAGGCCGATAACAATAGCAGCAGAGGCTGTCTCCGGTTCTTGCCACTAAATGGTTTACATAATTTCTTATAGGTTGCCTTATGGGACAAGCTTGTGCAAAATATAGTGTAATATGGTCACTCCCGGCGATGCTATATGCAATCCACCTCAGAAGTGTGCACCTGGAGGTAAATGGCTGGTCGATTTCTGTGGCAAAGTAGAGGAGCAATGTTCTATGAACATTCACTGGCTTATGAGGAAGCCTCTATAAGTGCTAAAGTTCGAACTTCACAATAGTAGAAGCGTTTTAATAACAACCTAATAAGGCTTACAATATTAATGCTAAATGAATGCACAATATCGTTACGTTCAAAAGCTGCAAACATTCAATCACCTACTATTCAACTTGAACTTCATTGAGGTAGAGCGTTTTCTTGCAGCAAGTATTTCCTCACGTTCCATACCACTTCCGATACAATTAATGCACACCGACTGGTATACATCATTGTCCGCCAATTATGCACTAGTTGAAAGAACAAAGAAAGGTAAATTATCTTGAACAAAATTTTAGGACCTGGTTCGGTTGACATGAGCAAAGTACACTAAAATCAATGCGTCCACTAGTTTTATGTTGAATAATATTTTAAAGACAGTAATTCTAATAGGGTATAGAACGAATAAAAAGCCTAGGACAGATGCGCAGCAAGCGGTGATCATTATATGTAGTATATTATTCTTCAAATAGAATTACTTATACGCTGGTGTGGACCTGTATGTGGCAATAAACAAATTATAAACTTCTTTTTATTGTAAGTCTAGAGAACCAGGTTTTACAGGTCGAATCTATGAGTTCGCAATAATTTATATTTTGTTCCAATTATCACGCGTTGAAACAATGTAAAGTCTTGTTAAAAGTATACGGCTTAAGGATTTTTGTTCTAAGCCCAGTAACGAGTCTCGTAAAGCATCTCTAGCGTTTGAAATATTGTTGATGACGAATCTCGCCCTCACTCTCTCCTAGCTTACATTCATATTCCAATATTGCTGCCAGCAGCCGCGTTTCAATGCTTAGAACCGTGGCAAAACAGAACGAAGATCTGCCAAGCCCTTGCTACTTAACAGCAGCCGCTGTAACCGCAAATCTGTCTGTAGTCTGGCGGTTCAAGCTGACCAGGGGTAGTCCCCTTCGTTTTCATTCGCGTTCCACTGGAAACTTTAAATGAAACTATTTTCATGCGGCTTGGTTATTTCCATCCATATTTTCTCTCTGCATTTGCATCCCACGTCATTAATAACGAGGGTAATGAAAGTCTCACTTTTAGAGAATCCACTATTTAAAGCGAGGGTTTTATAAGCTGGGAGAAATTATAATGGTTGAAGACTTGCCAGCGTTCACCATTTAATCTGAGCCCCTTTCTAAGGCATGTTCTGATGCCTTCCGCGGATTTTGTTAGATCTCATTTTTGAGTTGCCTCATTTTTTGATATGCCCCTTATTCGTATATATATACGGCAAATCAAGAAATAGATTCAACAAAATCCCCGGGAGACATCAGAACATGCAATAAAATGGGCCTCAGATTATGCGATGTATATAGGTAAGACTACAACCGTTATATATATATATATATATATTACTTGGTTTATTTACATAGGATGGTAAGATGCGCTGAATGTTAGCACACCAAGAGCGGACCGAGGCTAAGCTTCCTGTTCTTCTGCCTCGCTAGGCCTCATCTTCCTCCCATACAGGACTTGGGAAGTTCGTGACGCTAGTCCTTTCGCAGACGATGCCCGCCGGGCGAGTTAAGCTTCGTCACGCTGATAGCAGTGCTTTATGCAGGCCACGCGAACAATTTGAGTCTTCAGAGAACGGCGACCTTGGGTGGTCAGGCGAGAGAATACAAAGTTGAGTGCTTTGAGAAGTTCCTGTATAATGAAAGGGCCAGTATACTGGTACAACAGTTGCTGGAACAGACCAGGCTTAAGCAAAGGCGTCCAAAGCCACACCAAGTCACCAGGGGCATAATGAGCATCTTAGTGACGCTTGTCGTAGTGTTGCTCGTAGCGTTCTAGTTAGACTAGAGTGCGAAGTCTAGTGAGTCAGCGAGCTTCATCAGCCAAAAAAAAGAGTATGAGCTAATGAAATTTCAACTGGGAGTGAGAAAGGTAAAAACATGTCCAGTGTACTTCATGAAAGTCAGGCGTAAAGAAGAGACGGACTGTAGCATGCCGTTTACTGCATAGCAGTGTTATATGCGCATGTTATAATTAGGAGGACTTCAACCCAGTTTCTATGGCGGCAGTCGACATGCATTGCGAGCATATCGCTAATCATATGATTTGTACGTTCTGTAAGACAGTTTCTTTTAATAACATTGCTTATTGCCTCAGGGCATAATGGAATATGTAAAGAAATTAAAAGGGGTATTAAATGCAAGAAAAAAGGTTGGCTGTTCTAATAAAGTTATAGAGAGGGCGATGATAAGGCCCTTGCGTCCATGCAATGTATAAAGATGAGTATTTCGGCGAAAGGCCCACTGCCGTCAGGTGCCGAATTCTAGTTGGCTTCAGTGCCGCGCAGACTCAAAACAAGTGGTGAATATCCGCCTCGTGATCTTCTGACTTGCAGACAGGACATCCTGCATGTTGATCTAAATATCGATATTGAGGCCATGTTCGGGTCAGAGCAGGTGTGAGGGCAATCCCGACCCTGGTCCTCCGTAGCGCAACCTCCGCAGCGGGGGTTAGACCGCTGGGAAGGGTTACCGCACACGGTGGAACAAAAGCACGTGTGCGGCGCGGAGGTGCTGCTTTCTTGTGAGAAGCAGAGTGGCATCATCTATTTGAGGAAGCTTGTCATTGGTGAAGGTAAAGTCGCCTGGCGGGTTGCAGAATCTGCAGAGGTTTGCGAAATAAGTAAGACACGTGGGACCCAGTCAAATCGAATGGTTTGCGAGATATGAGCCGCCAGACGATGTATATTCTGGCAAATTTCTGGACTGCGACTGACGCGTCTGAGCATACGTATTGCTTGTAGGGCTTAGGCGCGGATGACAATTTTGGCTGTCGGTAGTAAGGTGGTGACTGAGAGAGAGTGCAGAGCCTCTTGAACAGCAACCAGCTCAGCAAAGAAAGAAGAAGGAGGTTCTGCAAATTGATATCTGAATGTGCTAATAAGCGCCGGCTTAAAAGGACAAATAATTGCAGTTGTTTCATATCCATCAGTGCTCGCATTTACATATGCAATTATTGAGCCTTGGAGCAGCTTGTTGTCTTGTTCTGCGATCATTTCACGAAGGGATGATGCCGCATAATATGTCGTTGGTCTATGAATGTCAGTAGTTCTGTTTTCGTTCAGCTTAACAAAATTCTATGGAGGAAGAATAAGCGATGAAGGCGGCAATATGTTGTGCGTTGTAGCATAGGCCCGGAGTGCTCGCGGTGAGTGCAAAAGGGTCGCTTTAAGGCTACGAGCATCACGGCGTTGCTGTACTAGTTCATCTAATGTGTTGAGCTGAGCGTTCTCTTGTAGTGCCACGACCGGTGTGATGCGGGGGAGACAAGTAATGGTTCTCATAGCCTCTCTATTTACTGCTTCTACACGATCGCATTGAACTCTTGTCTAGTGCTGAAACTATGCCTGATGAATGAGGCGTGGCTGCAGAACCACTGTATCAAAGGCCGTGCGGCGTGGGAGCGAGCTCCACCGAATTTAGGAGCGATACGTCTTATTAGGCTCAAGGTATGCATCGCCTGCTTTTTAGCCTGAGAAAGCGACCTTCCCGTTCCCGATTGATAAATCAATAATCCCAAAATTTTCAATGTCTCAAATTTCGTGAAGGGGGATCTCAGATAGCTGGGGAAACGGATAGGCGTCGCCAAGAGTTTACGGCGACCCCAGCGATTGGCGACCGCCGTGTACATAGTTTTGCTCGTGGAAAGCTCTGGCCGACAGATTTAACATAGTTGGCAGTAATATAAAAGGCTGACTGCAAGGTTGCCGCTTCAGTAAAGATGTTATGTTGTGTACTCCGCACCGTAATATCATCAGCATAGATAAAAAAGTTGACCTGAGGAACAATATGTAAGCGCCATGCAAGGAGAATGAAGGCAGTGTTAAACAGTGTTGGTGACAGTACCGAGCCCTGAGGTACACCGCGAGCAGGGACAAATGATTTGATGTAATCGCCTTAAGCCGTATTGCAAATCTTGTGTTTTCAAGGAAGGATTTTGCAATACTGCGTACCCTAAGAGGGAAATGCAGCGTGTCAATACAATTCAAAATGGCTTCGTGGCTAATGTTATCATACGCCCTTTCGACATCCATCGCGAGAATGGTGCGCACATTGCGCCTGCGGGTTGACGGCAGAACTTGCGAGACCAAAACTACCAGCCTATCTTTAGTGCCTATAGATGGACGGAAGTCAGTTTGTGCGGGGTAGTAGAAACGGTGCTGCTCCAGCCAGCAGGACAATCGTGTGGCTAACATTTTTTCTTTCAGCTAGCACAGTGTTGATCTTAGAGAAATCGGCCGAAAGTTGGTGAGATCCGTCGGTAGCTTCCCTTGTTTTGGAATTGGGATCACAATGGCTGATTTCCAGGTCTCGGGAACAGAGCCGTCTAGCCATACCTTGTTAATTGTGTCCAGAAGTTTAGGTAGTACAGCGTTACTCAGGGTCTTGTACACTTCGTATGGAATGGCAACAGGATGAGGTCATGTCTTCCGTTTGGCATCATCTATTTCCGCAAGCAACTCAGGCATGGAGAAAGGACTGTCAATACCATCGTTGACATCTGCTTTTGGCAGTCTGCCTATGTGTGCTGGAATCCCTGCAACGTTAGAAATGGTAGTTCAAGGAGGCAACACATCATATTTTGGAAAAAACTTCCGTGCTACTTTTCTGGCAAAATCGTCAGGAGACAAGTTAGCTGCCGAGAATGCGGTAGTCGCTGTGTCGGGACGACGGCTACTTTGTTCCATTGCCCGGAAAGTTCGCCAGAGAGATGTATTTGATAAATTGGTATTACTCTGCTCACACGAAGTATACCACTGCCGTCGTGCAAGATTCCGTTCATACTTGCGAGCCTTAGCTGTATTATGGTTCACCCTTGTACGTGCCTGAGCTGATTTAGGGTCTCGTAAAGCTGCCATCTCGGCTTGTCGGCGAGCAGCACACAAGTTGAGCAGATCGATGTCAGGAACCGGTCGATCGACATTTGTCCATGTACTAGTTGTAGCCTTGCCTAACGCGCATTTTATGCTGTCAACAAGCAGTAGTGACGACTCCACCAGCAGATCCTGCAGAATAGTGTGGAAACTATCCAAGTTGACCACTGTGGATTTACGGCGTAACCGGCGGGCTCGTGATGGATGAACGCCGATGATGATTGGGTGATGGTCACTCCCCAGCAATCAGGTTCAATCCGCGACGAGGGAGTGCCAGGGCCAGACCACCACGTCAGATCACGAGCATATGTGGCAGGGCTGCTATTGCAAACAGTCCGCGTTGCTGTACCGGGATTGTTCAGAAGAGTACATAACGCATCAGCGAAGGCATCCCGCACACGCCAATCACGAAGGCTTGAAGTAGGATACCCCCAATCTTGGTGTAGAGCATTGAAATCGTCTCCGAGTATAATCGGGCAACTGGGATATTTCCTATGCAAAGTCAACAACTAGCCCAGATTAATACGTGAGGGAGAGCCACCTGCTGGCCTGACGTAAAACGACACTGCCACAACAGTTGCCTTTGGCAATTTAACAGCAACCCCAAAGATCTCCTAATATGAATTGCAAAAGGAATATGCTAGGACGTCCATCCTAGCATATCCTTCATGCACACATATTCCCGAAACAAAATTAACTTTCTGAAAGTTGAAATTGTGGTCCATGAAGGTTCGCTTACCACCAGCGTATGCAGAAAACCCACGGACCGGCAACAATACTTACATTTTCATAGCTGTCATCCTCATCACTCAAAAACAAGCATTCCATATTCTCAGGATCACAGACTCAAATGATTTCCTTCCCAAGATCAGGACTTCGCACGAAGCGCAAAACGTATGCGGGAAGTCCTGACTAAACAACGATACCCGCCAGATATTGTTGACGACGCCATAAAAAAGGCATACGAACTCAACCGAGAGGAAATACTGGAGGGACGTCCACGAAAGGAAAAAATAGACCGTCGAACAAGCCTGGTACTCACCTTCATGAGTAACCTCCCAACGTCGTCAAAATCCTAAAGAAGCATTTCAACAGTCTAGAACAAAGTGAACGTCGTTCCAATATTTTCGCAACTCCTCCCCAGGTTGTCTACAGACGACCGAAAAACATCCGCACCATCTAGTTCAATCGAAAATAGGTAATAACCCGCGGCTAGGAAAGAGTAGTTGCCAGGTGTGCAAGCACATGCAGACATCAAGCTGCGCAACAAGCACAGTGTCAAAGTTCAAGCGGAGAATAGACGGTAACTTTGATCGCGATACCTCAAATATATAACTCCTAGAATGCGGTGTATGCCGTATGCAGTATATTACCCAGACGGCTACCCCGCTACGAATGCGGTTTAATAATCACCATGCTCATGTCCGCTCTCTGCCCAACGTTCATTTCTCAAAACATATCAACCAGAAACAGCCCTCATTCGACTCAGTCCAACTATCAGTTCTTCAGGGGTATTCAATGATACTCAGGATCGGGAGCCGCGTGAGTCATACGTTATGATTTTAGGACAATTAATAATAGGATAAACGGAAACATTGAGGAAATGTCTTCTATATGAGCCCTGCAAGTTTAATGCTAAGCTTTATATCAATCATTGTCCCTTAACTGTTTTCCTCGTTTCCCTCCAATTGTTTTCTCCCTTTTTCCCGCTTCTTTGAAGTCCTCCATAGGCCCCTTCTCGCAGAAACCTCCTTCACACTAGGCGCGCACATCTTTTAGCGAAATCCTCAAAGTATTTTACCATTATACTGTCCCCCAGATGTTTTTTTTTCTTTTCTTCCTCCGAGGTTCATCTTTAATCGCAAGGTACTTACCGCTCTAAGCAGGCTCGAATTCCACTCGCCGCTGACAGGGAGCGGACGCACTTCGATTGGGCTCGGCTAAGAAGAAAGGAAATTGTGTGGAAAACAAATCCTGGAAAGTTTGTTTCGAGGACCTTCTTGAAGTCATCCGGAATTCACCGAGGCCTTTCTCAAACCCGTGAGTGTTTTATTGGACATCGAAATGGGCTTTTGAAGCTCCTCGGCGGCGGCCATGCTAGGCGATGCGAGGCCTAATAATGCCGACCCAGAGCGCATGGATACCTTAGACCAAGGCGAAGCGGGATCTAGGGGTCTGTGATCAACAACTGCTAACCAAGCTCACTCTGCTAAACACCAGGGAATGGAATTAGATGTCCAAATCCAAACTTCTAAGGACATGGTAGAGGGTCTTGCCTGGACGCCGGATGACCTTTACTCCAACTGGCACGTAAACATATGCAAGAAGAATCGTCAAAGGTTAGCAAGAGGCGAACAAGTCATGATCGCAGGAAAGATCTATGCTCCCCCGACGCACTTGCTGCAGACCGTCGTGAAACCGAAGAAAACGATAGCATCGCCAGTACAGCCGGCTATGGATCAAACAACTTCTCAGAAGAGGAGGAAATTACCACCCCTTCCTAAAAATCACTATAAGGTGATAATAAGTCCCAAGAAAGGCATGGAAGTCAGAACATTTGTTCCTACCCAGTTCTCAAGAGCCATCGTGGCTGCCTGCAACAACCCGGCAGTGTGCGACTTCTCCAAATTTATTGAGACCCCGCACAGGATCGAACATCATCATAGTCAGCACTCCTTACGACGAGACTGCGGACGCCATACGGCACATCAAGAGTCTGACCTTGGAAAACAAGGCTTACAAAGTCAACGTCTACCTGGCGGCGCCTGAGGACGTAATCAGAGGAGTTATTCATGGAGTGGATCCAAACACACCATCAGAGGAGCTTCTATCAAACATCCGACTACGCACACAAGGGGACGAGATCGTTCAAGCACGAATGTTGGGAAAGTCTCGCACGGCAGTGCTAACATTCATAGGCACCATTCTCCCCCGCTACGTCATCTATTACGGGGGAGAGACGGCATGTTACCCATATCGACCAACCCAACAGATCTGCCAAGACTGTCTCAAGGCAGGCCACAGAGCAGATGTCTGCCCAACACCCAATGCCAACGTATGTCGGAACTGCGGCCTTCACGAACCAGAGGAAAACCACACCTGTGAAGCCAAGTGAGTGGCCTGCCAGGGAAACCACCCAACGGGAGACAAGGCCTGCAAGCAGCGCCTCAGGGCACATATCGGACGTCACAACAACAAAGATAAACAAAGCAATAACAATCAGCAACAGAAGTCCCCCAGGCAGCACGTCAGCCGGAGAGATCAGAAGATCAAGCCGATGGAGCGCCGCTGGTTTTCATCGGAGGAGGAGGAACAGCAGCTGGCAGAGAAACAGAGACTCCAGTCCCGATCGAGATCCAAGGGACGGGACTTGACAGCCTACTATTCCCAACAGAAGACACAAAAATTAGGCCCAACCAGTAGGGACCACCAGAAGCGATAGGGGCGACGCCAGACAAGCTAGAGCACGATAGCAAAAGGTTGCCTCTCCCACTGCTCTAAACGGGTATGGTCCATGCCAGCATTGCACTAGGCTAGAAGCGCAAAATAGACAACTGAAAATAAAACTATCAGAACAACAGAAACGCCTCAATAAGGTGGGACAACTACAACAACTCCTACAAATGGGTCAGAAGCAAACTGCCCCCAACCCTCATCAATAGTATCGATACAGCCACAACCGGTACAAAATGCTCTAAACACCTCCGCATCTCAACCTCAACAGGCGAGTGTACTCCAAACGCAACGGCAGAAACCGCTTACGCAAACTCTCGGACTTCACACTCAAGAAAACGCACCAAGCATTCTTACTCAAATGCAACAAATGATTAATCAAATGCAGCAGACCATGACACAACTAACCAAACAACTCCAAGACCAACAAATTGCCACGCAAACTCAATTTGCGGCAGTTCAAGAAGAATTCAATTCGAAAATCCAAATAATAACTCAGGGGGTGCGAAAACGCACGGGAATTCCCGATGACCCTCGACTAAAAGCCCACCGAAGGTCCGCTGGCATGACAGATCTCAGCGACTGCGAGTCAGTGGCGAGTAACGCTGATGGCTGCCTCCCCTAACCGGCAACCAAACCACCTAGAGCTCTGGCAGTGGAACTGTCGCTCCTTCAAGAGGAAACGCAGCTCCCTGCAGATGTTTATTCAAAATCAACCGATACCTCCGGACGTCATCTGTCTCCAAGAAACAGGATGCACAACATACCTCAAAGGATACCTCATGTACACCCATGACACGGCACCTAAAATAGCTACACTAGTGGCCCCCACACTAACAGTCATACCGCACGACCTTCCCTTCAGTGAAATTAATCAAGTTCTCATCGAGGTCATCTCTCAAAAAAGAAGAAAGCAGAGTGTGTTTGTCCTAAACCTTTACAGTCCTCCAAGCAACACGCAGGAAGATTTCAAACCACTTTTACTGGAATGCACACGCATAGCGGGAACGAACCCCTTTATTATTATGGGGCACCTAAACGCTGTACATACGGCATGGGGCTACCATAAGGACACCCCGAAGGGAACCAAGTTGTTGGAAGCGGCTGAGCAGCTGGATCTCTGTCTTATGACGGACACCATGTCCCCCACTAGAATAGGAAACAGTGTTAGCAGAGACACCTGCCCAGACCTAGCTTTCACCAAAAACATAAGACATTGACCTGGACCAATCTAGAAGAAACACTCGGCAGCGATCACAAAATCCTTAGCTTATTCTTAATGACAACCCGTATGAAAAGGAACATTGGCTCTACTAAAATAACAGACTGGGACAAGTTCAGACAAATTAGACCGCCACTCGACGGCATCACAACAATTGAAGATTGCGTTCAAAGCCTGAAGGATGCTCATGCAAAAACGACCAAGACCATCAACACAACGACAAAAACCCCAGAAGTAGACAGACATCTCCTACATTTATGGGAAGCCCGAAAAAGTCTATTAAAACGGTGGAAAATGCAAGACTTAAATAGAAAACTTAAAATGAAGATAGCACAGGTTACAGCTGAAGCACAAGAGTATGTTATAAAGCTCGCCAAGCAAAACTGGGCAGATTTCTGCAATTCGCTGAAAGGTACCCTAAGCAGGGCTAAAGCATGGTCAATATTAAGAAGCATTATAGACACCTCAAAAACCAAAACGGCCACAAGAAGAACCCTCCACACCAAAGTCCATAAATACTCGGGCACAGATGCAGAATTCATCACCGCCATGCACAAGAAATACATAGGAGACCCTACTCCGGCTTGCCAAACTTCATATGCGGGTCAACCAAACCCCTCCCTTGACTCCCTCATAACACTGGCGGAGGTCTACTCAGCCGCCCGTACAGTTACAAGAAACACTGCCCCTGGAGGAGACAAAGTCACCTACGCCATGATTAGGAACTTAAGCACCGAACATCTGCAAGACCTAACGAAGTACATCAATGAAGAACTGTGGGAGAAGGGACAGGTCCCATCAGCTTGGAGACACGCGGATATCATCACCATACCAAAGGCTGGAAAGCCACCGGCTCACTTCTTGCCTGGGAAAACTCTATGAAAAAGTAGTCCACCTAAGGCTCCAAAATTACATCGACGAAAACAACATCTTTCCTTCCTGCATGCTGGGCTTCCGCAAGGGACTCTGCACGCAAGATGCTTTCCTCCGGATTAGGGAAGAAGTCATCAACACCATACCCCGAAAAGGCGAAAATTTCATTCTGGCACTAGATCTCAAAGGAGCATTCGACAGCATTGGCCACCAAACCATTTTGCACGAATTAAACAATATCAACTGCGGGGAGAAAATCTTCAAATACGTGAAGGCTTTCCTCTCAGATCGCACAGCCACCATAGGAATTGGAGAGATCCGATCACCAAAAGTACCCATCCCAAACAAAGGTACACCGCAGGGTTCTATAATCTCTCCAATGCTATTTAACATAGCAATGATAAATTTAGCAAAAAAACTGTTGACCCGCACTGATATTGGCTTCACTTTATACGCGGACGACATCACCATCTGGGCTACTCAGGGATCCTTGGCGCAAAAAGAAGAAGCTCTGCAAGCCGCTATAGACCTAGTCGAGGAATTTGCCGGGGAGAGCGGTCTTCAATGCTCCCCTGAAAAATCCGAACTTATCAGGCTACACAGAAGAAATTACAAGTCCCCAGGAGAAATTCAGCTCTTTCTAGGAGACCAGATAATTCAAGAGAAGGACAAGATCAGAGTTTTGGGGCTGTGGTTGCAAAGCAATTTGAGAGTGGATTATACAATCAAAACACTCAAAACCACAGTCAACCAAATTTCCAGAATGATTAGAAGGGTGACCTGGCACCGGAAAGGGACGAGGGAGGAGGACACCCTCCGCCTTGTACAAGCCCTAGTCGTTAGCAGGATTACCTACGGGCTCCCAAATCACGAAATTAGATTTACTGATAAAAGGGCCATTGACACTATCTTAAGAGGAGCCTATAAAACGGCCCTAAACCTCCCGCCAACAACATCAACGGAATGTCTTTGGGCACTCGGAGTGCACAACAACTTTGAGGAGCTCAAGGAGGCGGTTCTAGAGAGTCAGAAACAACGCCTAACAACAACGCAGGCGGGTAGGGAAATCCTGTCAAAACTAGGGCTATGCCAGGCACTAAGAACTTCTGAGATCAAATCACAAATTCCGACATCCACAAGAAACAACATCTATGTGTATCCGATACCCAAGCACATGCACCATGAGTTACAGAAGGGTCGAAGAAAAGCCAGAGTCAAATCATTGGAAAAACAATTGTCTAAAGACGCGGAAGTTGTCTACGTGGACATAGGGGCTTACGGCGAACCTGGCAAGTTCACAATAGCTGCAGTTGACCACAAGAAGAGGCCAATTATTCAGGCTTCGATCTATGCCAAGGATCCTGCGGAAGCGGAATCACTGGCAATAGCCGTCACCATAAAAACACAAGACAACCAAAAGAAGTCATCACACGTAGTGACGGACTCCCAACCAGCCTGCAGGGACTACCTGGCCGGAAAACCTCACAAAAGAGCGTGTGCAATATTACGTTCTATCTCCCAGACGCACACAATTACATGGACACCTGGACACGAAGGCCTAGAAGGAAATGAGGTAGCGAATGATCTAGCCCGAGCTCTCACAAACCGGGCGAATCCCCATCCCTACCTCACCCCTCTCCTAGGACCCTACGGCGACAGGCTGGAACACCTACGGTTAGAAAGAAGAATTTTCTCACCACCACACAAACAACTTCCTTCCTCGGACGCTATAGACTGGAGAAAAATACAAACACATTCCCTAATCTTCAAATTTTAAATAAGATAATCCCAACAAAATACACGAGTTACTGTCCTTGGTGCGGTGCAAGCCCCACACTCCATCACATCTCTTGGGAATGCCAGGACAAACCTGACCCAACGTTAATAGTGCCATGCCCGACACACGAGCAGTGGGAGGCGGCCCTGACCAGCGACAACCTGGACCAGCAAGCCTGGATTATCCAGCTAGTCCGCAAATCAGCTGCTGCCAGCGGAGCCCTGGACTAGGGGCACCGACCACCCAGCTCCTGCGAATTTTACTGATTATTATGCGCATTAAAAGTTTTCTCTCTCTCTCTCGCCGCTGACAGGTTCTTTTAGCCAGCAATGTCCCCCCGGTAGTGCTGTTTTTGTTTTCTTTTTTCATCCTGTTGGGCCAGTGGGTCCGAACAAGGGAGGGGAGGATTACAGATACAAAAAAGGAAAAAAATCTTCAAATCGAACGCGCTCACCATTCATAGTCGGCCACTTCTGCAAAAACCTCCTTCAGGCTTGGCGCTCTCATCGTTTAGTGAGAACCGCAATTTATTTCACCATCTGCAGCAAACACTGTCCCCCACCTCTTTTTTGTTCTCCCGAGGTTGTTCTGCCGCTGCCTGTAGTATATACAGCTGACTCCCGGCCGGCGCCTGGGGTGGATCACCCTTTGTGCCTACCCTGCCCTCCGCGTGTGTGTTTGTGTTGTGCGTGCGCAGCTGGTTCACCTGTATGTGCCCATTTTCTGTTTGTATCTCCTCTTCTGTTGCTAACACTGCAAGAAGACAAACAAGAACCATGTACCCTCAGTCTTGAGAACGACAGGGCTCCTGCCGAAACGTTGAGTCCAAATAAAATTGGAAACAGTATGAAGATATTTTTCACTTGTGTATATATAGATATATATAAAGAACGAATATGATTAACACTTCATTTATTCTTCGTCGACGTCTTGACCGGGGTCCGGTATTTCTCAACACTGGTTACATTGCTTGAATTTTAGTTTTAAAGGTTTGAAATTTGTACAAACACAGGAAAGAAGGGCCACTAAAAAATAGAAGAAGAAAGACGGCCATGGGGGATCTGTTGAATGCTAGGAGAGAGGGAGAAGACTAAACATGAGTACGTGCGGGCGGCCAAAGCAAAAAAATGCGGGGAGCGGAAGATCCCGAAGTCCTGGAAAAAGGGGGAAAACAGATAAGCAGGAAAAAAAAGAGAGGGCGGGGAAGAAGAAAAGCGAAAGGGAGGGGGAGGGATGGGAGAAAATGGACAAAACGCTTTAGGTATGGTCTCAGACGACCACGCCAGCTGTGTCTCTTCGTGAAGGCAGTTAATTAACTAAATGCAGGTGCACAGGGCTAAGGTTATCTTCGCAGGGAATCTGTTATCTGTTTGCAAGAGGTAGGAGCCGACAGGTCACCGACGCCTGACGGCTACTACACGGTCCGCCAACCCCACATGCCGTCGGTCGCAATCCTCGTCGCAAACGCCATTACTGTAATCGAGCACTCCTTATGCGAACCGGAAGTTGAGCACTTAGCGATAGAGATAGTGCCTAACAAACGAGGCCGAAAGAGTACATTCGTCATCAACATGTACAAGCCGCCACGACCCGCAAAGGCCGACTTCACCAACCTCCTTTCCGAAGCCACCCACCTGGCGCAAGCAAATCAGCTTGTCGTGGTCGGGGACTTCAACGCGCCTCACCGGGACTGGGGATACCAGTCAAACTCAGCCAGAGGAGTGACAGTTGCGCGAGCAATAGAAGCCCTCGGCTTGGAACTCCTCACCGACCCTCTATATCCGACAAGGGAAGGCAACAGCGTCTCCCGTGACTCCTGCCCGGACCTCACCCTGATCAAGAACGTTGCTGAGGCTACATGGACGAACCTAGAAGAAACCCTGGGAAGTGACCACTGCATACTAAGCGTATCCATATCATCTACCAAAATCCGGAGGGATCTGGGCGCTGCCCACATCACCGATTGGTCCAAATTCCGCAACGCATACGTCCCATCAGGTCCAATTCAGTCCATACAAGACCGGAGCGAAGACATCAGACAAGCACACAAGCAAGCCACCGAAATAATACAACGCACACTGGAAGCCCCAGAGGTAGACCGCCATCTTGTCAAGCTATGGCAGAAGCGCAGCCGCCTTGTGAGGCGATGGAAACGACAGCGCCTAAATAGACTTCTCCGTCTGCGGATTGCACAGCTCACGTAGGAAGCCCAGACATACGCCACCAACCTCGCACAACAAAATTGGCAACAATTTTGCGAGTCATTGAGAGGAACGCTGGGAACGTCCCGTACTTGGACAATCCTGCGGAACCTGATTGACCCCTCTAAATCAAAATCCGCATCTACACGGACCCTGAAGCGTATTGCTCACCTTTTTCCAGAGGACGACGCCACGCTGCTTCAAGCTCTTAAGGACAAATATATCGGCACCAGCCCAGCTCCTCCTTGCTCTTTGACCTACCAGGGCGAGGAAAATCCGGCACTCGATGCTCCCATTTCTTAAGCCGAGGTGTATGCTGCAGTTCGATCATGCACCCGCAACACGGCGGCGGGAACGGACAAGATCAGCAACGCCATGATCCGCAACTTCAGCAAGGCACAAATCAGCGACCTCACCAAGTATTTGAACGACTCGCTGTGGGAGAAGAATGAAATTCCCTCTGAGTGGAAGCGCTCGGAGATAATCGTAATTCCAAAACCGGGCAAGAAGCCGGCGGTCGATACGCTACGACCCATATCACTCACCTCGTGCCTGGGCAAGCTCTACGAGCGAGTCATCCAGACGCGACTTCAACACTACATAGAAGATAACGGCCTCTTCCATCCCTCCATGATCGGCTTCAGATCGGGCCTGTCCACTCAAGACGCTTTTCTTCTCCTCAAGGAGGAGGTACTTTCTAACATTCCGAGAGGAGGCGAGCACCTCATTATGACGCTAGATCTAAAAGGCGCGTTTGATAACGTGTCTCACGAGGCAATCCTATCCGAGCTCAATAACCTAAACTGCGGAGAGCGCACCTTCCGATACGTCAAGAATTTTTTGTCCAACCGAACGGCAACGATAGGAATGGGTGACATCAGATCGGATCTTCACGACATGCCAAACAAGGGCACGCCACAGGGATCGGTCATATCCCCGCTCCTCTTCAACATCGCCATGATTAGAATCGCAAGGGCTCTGCAACAGGTTCCGAACATTGGATACACCCCGTATGCTGATGACATTACGATCTGGACAACCACCGGCTCTCTAGGCCAGAAAGAAGAATCACTTCAAGCAGCCGCAACCTGCGTGGAAACAGAGGCCTTTCGATGCGGGCTCCAATGCTCCCCAGATAAATCTGAAGTCATCCGTATACGTGGGTACCACTATACATCACCAGGCAATCTTAGCATCCTCCTGCATGGGGTCCCAATCCGGGAAGTGCCACTCATACGAATCCTGGGTCTCTGGCTCCAAAGCGATAGAAAAGTAGACCACGTGCTCCACCTCCTCAAGAACACAACACAGCAGATCTCTAAAATGATCCGCCGGGTGACAAGAAACAGAAAAGGCATGCGGGAAGAAGACACGATCCGTCTGGTGCAGGCGCTGGTCATCAGTCGCCTCTCCTATGGACTACCTTACCTCACCCTGCTCCGAAGAGATCTCAACAAAGTAAACGCAATGATACGTGCAGCTTACAGGAACGCGTTAGGCCTCCCACCATACACCTCCAACGTCAAATTGGAAGCTCTTGGACTGCACAACACATTTGAAGAAATTCAAGAGGCTGTCCTCCTGTCTCAAAGGGGACGCCTTCTGTCAACTGAGACTGGTCGGCTCATTCTCGAGCGCGTTGGCTATCCTTCGGACGTGCAAGCTATACAGACAAAGACTAACATTCCTGTTTCGTACCGGGCAAGAGTATATGTGTCCCCGCTCCCAAAGAACATGTCTCCAGTCCACAACGAAGGCAGAAGACACGCCCCAGTGAATTATCTTAAACGTGCAGTGGAACGCAGTCCGAAAACTGTCTATGTGGATGCCGCTCTATACGAGCATACACCGAACGCAGCAGCAGCTGTGGTGGTGGGCTCTTCATACACAGAAGTCTCCAGCATGTCCATCCAGCACTCTACTATCACAGAAGCGGAAGTGGCGGCGATCGTACTGGCCATTACCTACGGAGACGCGACCAATCGAGAGCTGCACGTAATCACCGACTCACAAGCGGCGTGTCGGCTCCTCCTTGCAGGCAGAATACCTAAAAATTTATCTCGCTTCACAAATAACCCATTGGCTACAACCTCACAGCTCAAACATCAGATCACTTGGGTTCCGGGGCACTCTGGATTGGAAGGTAATGAGGTCGCGGATAGGCTAGCTCGAGGTCACACAAACCGAGCGACCACTAATCCCGATCTTACAACCAGCATTCCTGTCCCAGCGACTTACGGCGCGCGACTTAAGTACCTACGGGAACAACGTAGGATTTATCCCCCTCCACACAAGGGTCTAAATGCACAAGAAATGCGGGAATGGAGACAGCTTCAAACCAACACTTACCCCAACCTACATCAATACAACATAATGTTCCCAGAACAATACATAGACATATGCCCTTGGTGCAATGACCAGCCCACCGCCTACCATGTCACATGGGGGTGCACAGGCCCCAAACCTCCACACATAAACATGCACCATTCGGAGGCGCAGTGGGAGGCCACTCTGCAATGCTCTGATCTAGAGACCCAGCGTAGGCTGGTAACTCAGGCAAGAGCGGCAGCCCAGGCCACTGGGGTCTTGAAATGAAGACTCCACTCACTGCCCCCCCCCCCCTTTTTTTCTTTTTTTTTTCTTTTTATTTTTGAAATAAAGTTTTCTCTCTCTCTCTCTCTTAAGTGGTGACAAATCATCTACCCGGTATTTTAGTTTTTCCTGGTATGCTGCTTTTACTTCTTTTGCAGGCCACCACAAGATCCCTGGTTCCAGGCTGAGAAATACATACTGAAGATTTATTTATTTTTTCACTGCATGACCTACTTCCTTCTCACCCATCCTCCCCTCCACACTCCTTCACCTACTTTCTTCTCATCCACTTTCCCCTACTAATCTTTTCTTCTTCGAAAGCAAAAGAATATTTAAACCCTTGCCAGTGATAATCACTTTGCCAAGACGAAAACAAGTCCACTTGTCGAAACGTTGGCTCGACCTGTGAACTGAGGCGCACCCCTTTTACCCTTGTTCAGTACTTCTTCATACCGGGTAAACCATCTTCCTTTCGTTCTACCTGTCCCCTTTCAAGAAACACGTGTCAGCATCGAACCTGCTTTAGGTGCTGACAATCGTTTACTTTGCATATTAAATTTTCTTGCTGCTGCTGCTTTTCTTTTTTTTTTCATGTGATGATGAAAGCACTGGTTCCATGCTCTTAGAAATTCATACCCAAGGAAACATTCTTTCACTTCTCGCCCTGCTTCTTTCTCCCCCCCCCCCTCCTCCCTAGATTGTCTCTTCGGAAGCAAAACCGTACTTAAAACCTCCACCAGTAATTGTGCTGCCCAGACGAAGACAAGTCCCCTTGTCGAAATGTTGGCTCGGCTTGCTAACTGAGGCTCCCCCTCTACACTTGTTCAGTGCTCTTTCATCCTACAAGCGAATTCCCCACTTTGATCCAATAGATGTGCCACCTTCATGGTCCCAACAGCGCAACAAACATTGTTTAGACTTGATGTTAAACTCTTCTGTTCATAGTAAAACTGAAGGTGTATCTGGGATGATTAGATTTCTTACTGCTTAGACTGTGCAGCTCTGTCAGGTCAATTTTCAGTGCCCCAATGAGGCATTTACACTACCCAACTTGACACACAGTACTTTCTGAGAGAATCATGCTTAGCAACGGGTATAAAAAAATAATGCAGAATAGGTGCCTCTTATAAAGGGCTACAGGTTAACTTAATTTTCATTGCATCAGTTGATCAACACTTACAGGACAGCCAAAACACTCAGTACCTCCCGTATTTCCTGCTGCTGCACCAGCCATCCCAGAAGTATTGAAGACGTCAACAAGTTCTGGCAACTCTATAAAACAACAGAACATTACAGAAAGAAAACATGAGCAACACTGCACATTGGAGCTTCAGATGGGTGAAGTTTAAATTTCGCAAACTTATTTAGCTACCGACAGCACAGAGCAACACAAAGATGCTACTCAGCTAGAAATCATTTGCACTATGTCGTGCAGCAACCAACAATGCTACTGAGCAAAACTTATTTGCCTTTGTCTGGGCCTTAGAAAATAACCTTCTTTTTTTTTTTCATTTGCTCCTGCACAAGGTCTGCAGACATAATCAGAAAGGTATCACTTGCAGAGTTTAGAAATCGTCCTTGAGGTGGCACCACAAAAGGCAGCTATGTATTGTACAACCAACGCCGATTGAGCTACCACTGCACAGCACCAACTATAAGATTGGAATGCAAGGAGGCAGTGTCCATATTCCAGTGTACATAAAGCAATACCTACAGGAAGAAGGTGTGCCTACATACGCACCCGCCAGCTGCTCGGTTAAATGGACTCACTTGCTCAAAATAATGCGCAATGGTCTCAACTGCCTCAGATGAAACAGACAAAGCGAGCACTTAGATTAAAATATTCAAGGTGCATTCTGAATGAGTGAGCCCAAGAAAATTTGCACTTTTCTTTCTAGATGCAAGATTTCTGGTTCCCAATTCAACGAAAATGTTTGTACTCTAAAAAAGTAGTCGCATACAGTGCTAAGTCTGAACGACAAGCACTGTATCGCAACAGTGCTCAGATAACATTTTAGCGCACATTATTTGGATTACATAACTGGTATCAAAGCCTCTCCTGACCTTCACCCACTGGAAATTCCGACGGAAAATTGCACAACTTTGTCCTCATTGACCAAACTTGCTCTTAGAGTTGCCACTAGGCACTTCTTGTCGACATTATAATTCAATGAGCGTTCAGCGTCTTCATGGTCACACTGATGCTTTCAACAGGTCCTTTTTTCTAGACCAATTGCAGCAAGGAATAAATTATCCGAATCAATAGCCTCCAAGCATGACATTTAAATTTACGGCTATACTTGCTGCCGATCTAAACGAACAACTACAATGGTTTCCTTTCTGTGCAATTTTTATTCTTTCGAGTTTATGTGATTGTGGAATATGTTGCATTTGTTTTTGCTCTTATACTGCCATAGTCTGTTTTAGGAGTTTTTGAATTGTGCTCAGGTACAATTTATGGTATTCTTGTATTGCTGTTGTATTACTGCATTGTAGTGCCTGTTCTCGTTTTTCATTTCCTGACCGGTGATACATATGTTATCGATCCCCCCCCCCAATGTAATACCCCACTTGGGGCCTTTAAGGGATAGAAAAGGATGATGATAATGATGATGAGACAGACTATTTGGCTGGCAGAAAATGTCTGCTCCTTTCCAGCTCTTCAACACAGTAAAGGTTATGTGAACGCATAACTTTTTCTATCACGCAAACAAGACAGGCAGTCTTGTGCTCGTGCCAATAACTTTGGCATGTAATTATGCGACATAGTACAGCTAGAAGCAATATAAGAGAGAACACAGGAGCACGTGGCCTCCACACTTTGCAAAGTGCTGCCACCGACATGTGATCAGAATCAGCAGTAAAGGCGCACGCAAAGTAAGCTTGGACGGCTCCTTTTTCCGAGGATGCCCTTTACATTATTTCTTTAAACAAAGAAATAAGTGGTCAGTGGTACCATATACTCATGGATTGACCCATAATTTGATGAAGATTGGACACAGACATGGCATCCGGATTGTGTCCTGCGACATAAAACAGAGCCAAAGGCAAGTTTGCTCGAGTGAATAACCAGGAGTTTAAGTCTAGATGCCAAACTGCGCACCAGACAAGGTACTCCGATTGTATCCAGGGGATTGTTTACCAGATTCCCTTACATTGTGGGAAGCAATACATTGATTAACACTTCCTGCTGGGCGAGTTGGTAGTTCATCTTGATGTAGGGGTTTTTTTTTTAGCGCAAACGTCTCGTCTTTCTTGTCTTTGCGCTAAAAAAAAAACCTACATCAAGCAGTAAATTGGACAAACAGAAAGATTCATTAATGACAAAATTAGAGAGCACGCTGCAGCAATATCGGAGAAGTCAGACACCAACCTCGCAGTGCACTGCAGAGGCTGCTTTATTTGTATTTGCAAAGACCAAAAATGTCCAGCTGACCTTCACAATGTGAAGGTTTTCAGAAGGAATAAGGACAGGTTAACAAGGGAAATTTTCGAAGCACGTGCAATCAGGAGCTCGGAAGACCAGTGTGTTACCACGCCTTCAGTGGTACTGTTGAAAAAGGAATCAGATTACGCTTGTTGGCAGGATGTTAAAGATAAGGAATAAGTTAGCTGCAGAGGTAAAGTGAAGGGAGAAAAGATGCGCGGGTTCAGATCAATATAGTTGTCAGTGCAGCGTCGTCCTTGTGTCTGTGTGCGCTTCTTCGGTTTTGTTCCCCTGCTCTGCTGCCTCCTTCCAAGATGTTACACCAATTAGCTCAACATTCTACTCTATTATTGTTCAACTGAGTGATTTCATGTGAAAACCAAAGCCTTGAATGTACACGGCATTGCGCTCCACTGTTTAGGGCATTTAAAAGGCAATAGATGAGAAATGTATGTGACAGTCAAGCACAGCAAAACTGAACATGCCGCGCCTACATTTCTTGCCATCACTCCCTTGTGTTTCGCCCTGCAGCTCGGAAATTTCTTTCTTTCCCTACTTCTTGCTACGCTTTTCCGCTCTTTTACTTCTGAGTGAACTGCACCACCTTCCTTCCATATTCATAGCCACCTTTACTTTTTTATCCTATGCACTGCATTCTTTCCTTCACGGTTCTAAGGCTTATGTAAAGTTGGCTCCTTAGTGTTGGTGAGCCTGATGATAAAGCCATTAAAAAAGCAGTTTTGCATTTTTTGTTTTTTTTTATATCTGCCCTTCGATTCTAAGTAGTGCGTGTGCAGTGATGTAATTTCAAGGGAAGTACATCCCCGTGGCCAGGTGCACTTTACGACAACTGATTGTTACCAAAAATGTTTTTACCATTTAGGCAAAAGATGTCACTTATGGAAGAGGAACTGGGACTTCAGTTTCATTTTACTATATCCGAGTTTACTATAGTGGGGTTCCACTGTATTAGCACTGCGCTGCGTGTTCGTTTATTGTTAGTTTCGCTGAGCTAAGACAGTGCACTCTTAGACAGGCCCTCCAATGGTTAACCGGCTTCAAGATATAGCAATAAATGAACCAGCTGTGAATGGACCCCTTTCTAAGTCAAGCCAGAGCTTTGAAATCAATACTGGGTTGCAGGCAGTCACAAATTTGCAGTGATGGCAGATAGGACTGGGACAGGCATTGAAAAGCATTCCTCATCATATGTCTAATTCTGCACATGCACCATGCCAATCATTTATAGTGCCAGAGAGTGCCATGTAATGATTGATCACAGGCCTTTAATTGTGACACTCAATTGTACCGTGAAAATCCTTCCCCATTTACAAAAGTAATCATTAGCTGTAACATGACCTGTAGAAATTGACACAGAGAGCTGAGGCTGTGTGATCACTACATGCATAATATGATGCTGCATTCCCAGGCCATTAAAATTGCAAACAAGCCATTCATTTCTCCAGTAGACACAATATGAAAAATTTTTGACTGATTTTAACTCTTATTTATGTGGAGGATCATAATATTGCAAAAAATGTATTTAAATTGCCAATGACAATTTTTTATTCAATATGAGTTATGCATAGATAAGCCTTCTAACTACTTCAACATAGCCAAAAACGTGTAGTTGCTTACCTTTTGATCTAATTCCAGCCTAAGATGCTGTCTCCCCCTTTCGTTTTTCTGGCTTCTATTATACAAAAAAGAAACACCATAATTTTTTTTTCAAAAAATGATGTTTAACTGCTTAAACACAAACAATTTAGAACTGATTCCTAGCTTTTAACAAGCAGCAGTCATTCATCAATAAGAGGCCTGGAAGAATGTAAGAGACTAATGGTATAATGAAGAATGCAATTTGAACATTATTTTCAATAGCAAGCTGTGGTACTTAAGAGAATAGTGAAAGCTTAGCATCAACACTAAGGCAACAGGTGATGCCACCAAGCTGCCCATTAAGGCTCAGAAAAATAATTTATTTTGCCAATGTACTGCATGTTAAACTCGCTGAAATTGGTGTGCCAGACTTACTGAATAACATAAAAAGCTTTCTGCTGAATAATTTGACAATCTACCAGCTCGAAGATGCTGTGGAGCTGGCCGATACACATGGGGTTCACGACCACCCTGTACAGGATTTCTGGCTCAAACAGGCTTCTGCAGCACACTGCTAACTCGAATAAGGAAGTTGCTACATGATGATCTTAAAACATATCCTAATGGCCTGCAGATCTATTTAATTTCTGACTCTGTCTCAGGGATTAGATTGCAAACGTAAGCATTTTATGCTGTTGTCAAAGAAGGAAAACAATACATTTTTACAGAAATCTAAAAAGCAATACAAAACATTTTCTCATTATTGCCTATAACACACGAATGGAAGGCACAGAAGACAGAAACCTTGCTGGTCTTCAGTCGATGGGCATCACCATATCCCTCCTCTTCCTCAAGCATTGCATTCAGTAATATTTCCAGATTGCTGCGCACAGCTAGGAAGAAGAAAACCTATTAGCAGACATTCTCATACCCGTCTTTGCTTCACTCTATATTATGGCTTGTGAATGACATCACTTGCCTTAACATACAAATGGCACAGTTCAAAATTGAGCTCTTGCTCTGAAAAAGCAATGACTACGTTCATATTTGTTTTTACATATCGAACACCCTGGGCGGGGACACATATCCCCACCCACGGTGTCCGATATGCAAGAACAAAAATGTTGAAGCAGACATTCACCACTTGCTGTGGGACTGCCCAGCACTGAAATTGACACGAATCCGGCACTTGGCGATAGCTAGCCTACTAGCAAACAATCCTGCCTCGTATATCACCTGGACGGAGGGACATCATGCTCACTCCTTCACTTCATAAAATCACCCAACCTTTTTCCATTAATTTAATCATTTCTTCATTCTTCATCTCATACCCTACTGATGCCCTTAGGCAGTAAATATCGTTAAAAAAAACAAAAAAACAGACGGCACAAGCAGGCAATGTACTTTCCGGTTCTAACCAAAAAACATTGATAAACATTCGCCGGCAAAAAAATTACGGCATCTGAAAAACCCAATAACGCCGGTTTTTGGTATCTAGGACCAGTTCTTGATGAAAAACTTTCCCCTTCCGTCCCTTCAGAGTACAGAAACAAGCATAAAGTATTTTAACCATGGCTCCACTTGTTTACGTCACTGCAAAATCCGGACACTGCGATATGTGCCAAAAGTCTTTCTGTGGCGTGACATCGCATTTTTTTCTCCCTTTATACCAACGTTGGGGGAAAAAAATTACTGCACTGTCGACATGTTGAGTACTACGTGCATGCGCCTTCTCCCCAAGGAGGGCCGTAAATATAAATAACCAAAGAACCTGGGAGACCCTGCACAGCTCTGACCCTGAGACCCAGCTGGGCGCGATCAACCTGACCGAAGAACAACGCGCACCAGCCAGCATCCGAGGCGAAGCGCCAGACGCGGGTGGAGGAGATACGCGAAGTCTATTCCTCCTTCTTGATAAACATGTATGCATACCGACACAGCGAAATAGCAACGCTATCTGGCTCAATGCAAGGGCGCCAGTTCTACATCTGCAAAAAATACAATAACAGTCTGTATACTTACGGCTGAACTTGACAGCTTGCGCGACGAGCAGCTTTGATGAGCCAGTTGCCCGCCGTTTTTTATCCTCTCGGGCCAGGCAACGTTTATCCGATTGACCTTCTGTGAAGGGCCGCTGAACGTCGGCAAGGTTTTTGAGTTACGTTTGACGACTGCGTCGTGCCCCTGAATTACATTAACATACTCTACAGCAAAAGACTCATCGGGAAATTGGAACAGCGCGAACATGAACAAGGTATCACATGTCACCAATGGATCCCAAAATGGCCTAATCGCACGTGTGTCGCACCCGCCACCTATAAGGAGTAAATAATGTTTCTGTCTCTTCTTTTAGTAGTAACTCACACCATTTAGCCCAAATATAGCCCTTGTTATTCTATTTTAACGATTTTTTTCCTCATTTATTTTTTTTTCGCTTATGACATCTTTTTACCATGTATACAAGCATGGCCTCCGAGATCACCAAACGGTGATCTCGGAGGCCGTAATACAAGCAACCTTTTTATATATTTATTTTTCAAATTTTATAGGCCTACACGACACATTTTTGTCTCGCTTGACATTGACACACACAATGTTCTTACACAGCTCCTTCTGCATCTGCTTTTGTGTCTGCTTAGGTTTTGTAACGCACCATAATGTGTACAGCTTCATATACAAAGGCGTAGCAATTTCATTATCAACTCCATTCTTATTTTATTTTTATTTTTTTGTCAATTAGCGGTCGCCGTCGTCAGACAAGTACTGCATGTTGCTCCTTTTGCCCGGAAGTTAACGAAGAACTCGTCCGCAGCGTTATGAGGACGATTGTTCGAGAGGATAACAATTCGGCTTTCTCGCTGTCTCGGCATCATTTCACTAGAACTGCTAGCTGAGAGGCGCACACGACCACAAAACATCAGTCATGATGTATGTGCACCCCTCGAATGTATTCAGGAAAACAAAAGGGACGCAGGAGGTTTAGGAGGCATGATCTAGTCCTGAAAGTGGTATACGTGAGTCCCTCTTAATCACTTGAGTAAGAGACAGAGAAGATCGGCATCGTGGCCATCGTGACCACGGACGTTCCGCCACGCTACGCTCTGTGGCCATTTCAACGTGTTAGCAAACACATCGCAAGACATCATCGCTGCCGTATTCAGCTGATTGTAGTACATATGTGAAAGAGCATATGTGAGATCCGTACTAAGCTCGCCATACGTGTCTGACACGACGTCCCGTATATTTGCTTGTGTTATATACGTGATCGGGATTGGGGCAGGGGGTCGGTAGAACACTGCATGGGAACGGGCCGCGGGCCGGCGCTTTCTGTGTATACAGCTTCTTTCGGAAATGAAGGAAACCTGCCGCTGAATTTGGTCCAGTGATTTATTTGACGCCGAATAAAAGAAAGCGTATTGTAGACAAAGGAGTAAAATGTCTTCCCAAAACTCTCTCGACGAAACCTTTGCTTCTACAGATACTACTGCCCTTAATTCTCTGCTGAGAATATTATTACTGTAAGTTTCTTTTTTTTTTTGTCTCATCTTGGCTTATTTTTATGTACTGGAAGCAGTACATTTTTAAGGCGTCTGCGCAAGCAGACTTTGTCGGGCCTGGGGCGGGCCTAGTGGAAACGCGGGCCAGGTACGCGCCTGGTTCATGTGCGCATGGGCCAGGCCCAGTCCCGGGCTTGGAGTTATGGGCCCGGGCTGGGCTCGGCCTTTAAACGGTGGGCATGGGCCGGGCCCGGACCGGAAAATCAGGTGCAGTGCTCTAGTCATGGGGTCGAGCGTGTGTTAATGCTGGAAGCACGTAGAGCATGAAAGCTTGCAGCGCGAACCCAGGACCCTTTTTGCAAGAAATTTCTATAAGCCAGCCAGATATATCAACTGGGAATTAAGTTCTATAAACAAATTAGACCATGCAATTTACCATGGGCAGTATCAAATAACTATATATGGTCCTTGACGAAAAAAACTGTGGCAATTAGACCATAGTCGTTCAGCGGTTCAGTTGTGCAAGTGCGTTACTGCAGGAAAGCCAAATTCAATTTCGAGCGACCCGGGAATTAATCTTGTGCCCTGAACGTCCGTTTCAACTTGGATACCGCGGCTGCGCTCATGTACCCATGCATGCATGTTCAACGGACAGTCCTTCATGCTCTTCAGCGTTTGAATTTTTATCCCGAGAATGAAAACGAGTGAATTAAAACGATGTAGGCCAAGGATTCTGTGGCTTAAAGGCTAGTCTGTTGCAAGGTAGTTTTCACAAAATACAAAAGGCAGGTGGCGCATAGTACCACTTAATTTCAGTGGTATGTACATTTACGTTTATGATCTACACTATTCACCAGATATGTGGCAGTTATCTATTTAATCACCACACCAACCACACCAAACCATAGATCCATAGAGTTAATCGACACACACCGCTTTGCCAAGGGAAGGCCTAGGCCTAGCTGTAAAGGCAGGACGATTTCTGGATACGTTTTATTGGACTGATTCGTCGATGTGCGTTCTGTGACAAAAGGGGGACTGTGGAACCTGTGGAACGACGCGCGCTATGCCTTTAAGGTGCAAACGCCACCTTGAGCAAGATATGTGCTCATGCACATAAAAACAGAAAATCGGCGGTTCAGAATGCACATGGCTGCCGATACCTCTCATGCCTCTTCGAGCGGTGGAGCTTCTGACTTCGACGCCCCCAGTTTGGCGAGATCTACGACGACGACAGTTCTACCGACCACTCTGCAGTAGTACAAGGCGGCCGGAGAGGTAAATATATACGTTCGAACTCGGTTGGCTAAAGGCGCGCGGACAGACTTTACTCAAATCTGGGCTTGCTTTCATGGTGTTAATTCATTTCATTTGAAAACATAGAGCCGAGTCTAATAATTGTTCTGGGGTCGGAAAGCGCGATCTTTGAGGAGCGTCTCATTTGCATAAGTGTGTGCGCAGTCGAGATCTCTCGTAAAAAAAAAATGTGGCGGAGGGGGGGGGGGTTATAAGTACGCCAAACATCCCGGAAGTTGCTACTTTGAATCTCTCACTGCCTAGGCGCTGGACATTACACTGACGCCATGTTTACTGACCTTTTACAGTAATATCACGGTATTCCGTACAGCACCTTCATAGACTAAGTGTCATCTTAAATAAGCTCTCTGCTCCCAGTCGGCTGCAACCTATGAGAGTAGGAGGAGGGGGAGGGAGGGGGGGGGAAGGGGCTTTGTTTTAAGCTGCATCATATATGCAATCACAAATAATGGAACTTCCAGCAACAGGCACTTAGAGAGAAAACCAGAACCCCGCATAATCTTTGTTTAGCTGTTGAGAGACCTTGTCGAGATGCAAAAACAGGATTTCTAGGAGGTCCCTTTTTGTGAGGTGATCTGCACTTGCTTAGTTACTGGAGAAGTGATTTTAATGGTTTACTGTGAATCTCACAGTCCTGTGGTGATAGACAACATTGAAAAAAATGGAACTGCACAATAAATGAGATAATGAGGAAAATATTTTTCTGCCACCACTGTCACAATTACCCTACATCTCTCAAATAGTTCCATCAATGTTTTTCTGCCGCTTTGGAGGAGGAAAACAGGCCATATCAGTGTGAGTGCAGGACTAGTCTTTTATGCATTACCTCCACGTCTGATTGTTAAATAGCTTGTGCTTGGATTCTGTGAGCTGAAATTAAACTAATGCATCACCCTTGCCCTAACTCTACTATTTTAGTTCCATGCGGTTAACATATGAACCAGGATATATTATTTACATTATTAGATATATAGCATAGTAGGAAGGGCCGCTGTGTGTGTGTGTGTGTGTGTGTGTGCGTGCGTGTGTGTGTGTGTGTGTGTGTGTGTGTAAGGGGGGGAGCACATGCACTTCAGCATGTTGCATAGAGCTCTGCATTCGAAGCTTTACTTGAATGTATGTTAACGGTGTGCCCGATGTTTCATGAAGTCGGCTGATTTAATGTCTAACATCTATGCTCTTTGTTACCAGGTTACACAGAGCATTGATGAAGACGAGGATAGAGAGGTGCCCCTGGATTGATGCCAGGTATGAAAAAGGCTTTTGGCAGAGAAAGAGAATGCTCATGGCACAAAGTTGTCAGTGTTTAATTACATATTTGTTTCAGTTGCCCCCACTACAAGGAACTTCATATTCGCACAGCACGAAGTTTCTCGATTTATAATCTGGTATCTAATTTTTAGCACAGTTCAAACTAAGCACAGTTAGCATAGTTTACATATGACATCTCACACTGCATTCTTTCCTTGATGGTCTTTATTTTGAGATGTTTCAAAATACCTTTTATTTCTCTGTTGAGAAACTTGGTGTCCTATTAGAGCTGCCACTAAAAAGTGATAAATGTGATAACCAATAACCCTGCCTTTCTTACACCAGGCCAAAGCAAGATATTGCTTGCCAGTAGGCACAGATGTGCATGACACTCTCCTGGAGCAGCCGGCAACAGCGCATGTAAAATTGTAACATTTTAGTTTGGCCTGTCCCAGAATTTGTTATGGAAACGTTACAGTAGCTCTTGTGCTTGTTTTTTTTTGTGACCTATTGTGCTGCAAGTAGAAAAAAAAAGAAGATTGAGGTCTAAAGATCCAAACTAAAACTGCAACCAGGGTCCAAGATTTCAATTTTTTTTTGGTCAAGTTTCAAGTTTATTGCACTTCATATATGATAGCATTACATACATAATAAATAAATACAAAAGGAGTCCCATAGTGAAATGTACTGTACTGGGACCTCCTCAGCTAATTAAAACGAGTTATGAAAGGGAGCAGTAGTTACAGCAAATGTACAAAGTAAAAATATAGTATGTTATAACAATAATAATTTTTTCCCTTGCCTCTATAACAAATGAATGTTATAGAGGCAAGGAAGAAAAATTCATTCTGAAATTATAGAATACCCCACAAAGAAGTAGCCGTAGACAGAACGACAAGTAGTATCATATCATAAAAAAAATGAAAGGAAGAACAGCAGCATAGCGTAAAGTAATACAAGAAAATACAAGTATCCATTATTCAAATATTAATACAAACAAGTTAACATGTGCAAGAAAACAAGTTTTAAAAGTAACTTTTTGCGAAGTGTGTATGAAGTATTTCATTAGTTGGTGGCTCTGAATGATTGAAGAATTGAAGAACAAAATGAGCGCCATTAAACAAATGTAGCAAAAGACTTGATTTGATGTCCGGAGGTATGTTATTCCATGCTTTGACTGATGTGAATCCAACTACGGTAATTAGTGCACACTCTTGGCAGGAGAAAATTACTTCTTGATGAAAATCTAATGGTATTGGGGTCAGTAAGATCTTGACGATATATAACCTAGAGAAGATTGTTGTTACTAACAAAACAATATGTGAAAGTGCCTAAGTTATACGTGAGTAAGGCACAGATGGGAAGAATGTTAAGTTGCTGAAAAAACTTGGGAATATTGGCACGGTATGGGCTGAATGTAAATATACGTAAAGCTTGGTTTTGTACGTGTTGTAGTGGTGTGATGTCACGTGTGAAGGATATGTGAAAACCAAAGTCGTAATGCAGTAATTAAGATGACTATGTATGAAAGCATAGTATTATGCTCATATTCATGGAGAAAGGACCAGGTTTGCAGGTTTGAAATCAATTTATCGCTCTGAACACTGATAGCCTCAGGCAAGAAACAGGAATTAGTGGCTGAGTTGCTGCTAACGCAAGGAAATGGCTTGACAAAAGCTGAAAAATGAGAGCACCTGTAGGAGGACAGGGTTTCCAATGTCACCAAGTTGCAGTTTCCAAAATACACAGTGTTATCAAGTGTGTTTACCATGCTTAGGGGACACCCTATCTGAGGTTGGTCATCAATAAATATAAGGTCACTCACTAAAGTCTGTTAATTTGCTTCTGTCAAGCTTTATTGATGACTTTAAAATCATAATTTTAATGCCAATGACACCTATAGTTGTATGGATTTACTGAAAAGTCAGTGGCTCTTCAGATACTTTTTATTTTTTTCTTTCCCACCTTTTAATACCTGACCCATATCACAAAACAGCACTTTAAGCCCTGGTCACATTGTTGCATAAACAGGGATGTGGCTTTGATATGCACCACGCTGAAGGTTTTTTAGTTTTCTTTCAGCTTGAGTGTCACTCGCGCTACCAAGAGTGAGATTCTGTGATCAGTAATGCCTGCGATAATTATGCAAAAAGCAGTTCAGTGACTTGGAGAGGTATGTCACTGTGATTTTGGAGGGAAGTGGATAAACAAAAATATGCTTCAAGGCTTAGTCAGGGCTTTGTCACCTTCTATGCATCAAGATTGGTAGGGCCTGAATTACTCTTTTATCCTCTAATTTAGCAGCTGCGCAAGGTGGAAGCAAAGAATTGCTAAATATATACTTAAATATTGTTTAGCAGAATCAGATCTATGTACGTATCTAGCCTGACCATTAGGAGGAGCCATGTGTGGCTCTGGAAGAAGCAAAATCATGGTCAGTCAGTGCTACCACGTGCATCTTCACGTTTTTGCTGCAACAAGAGCGCGCCATAATTACCCCTCGCTGCACACAATTACTCGTGTCTGCCATAGGATGCCACAATGTTAGGAGACTCAGGTTATTATAAAAGACATAAAAGATGAGTGCTTGACCTATGGCAATGTAGTTGCTTATGATTGACACTTTTCCAATGTACATTTAGTTATTTAAATGTTTAGTTCTGGAGAATTGCTGATTTTAACTCTAATGCCACTAAGACTACTAAAAAAGGTGCTCTTCCTGGCTGAATATCGTTTCAGATACTGAAATTACGAACCCTTTTGGCTTGCAGTTGGCAAGCGGCCATGTAGCAAACTTGGCCTTCCAGCGTTCACCATGTAGCATTTCTCCTTTTCCTTCCATTGACTCCCCTTAACATCCAAAGTGTTTACATATACGGCTTTAGGTGGGCGTTTCAATCAATTTCAGTTATAACAGTTGCTTTTAAAATTATAATTGCCATATGAGCGCCTAAGCCTTTCACATGCAAGTGAGAACTCCAGCAATTTCTGCCGGAGTAACTAAAAAACTTATTTTGAGCTGTCACGGCAGCTCGAGCTCTCCAGTTCCAACCTGTTGGAAATTTTTTGCTGTGTCGATGCCGCTCACCACTGAGTTCACTCAATTGCTTGCATGTGAACCAGCCTTTATGTGAAGATTTAAAAAGTAATTGAACAAATTTTAGTTAAATAGGAAACTAGCAGGGATAGCTATTGTCTCTTTAAACGTTTATCGAGCCTCATAAACTGATTATAAAAATGAATTGCATGTAGTGGCCACCTTCTCTTTTTTTAAAGAATTGGTTCTGTTGTGTCCACTTTTCTGCTCCCCCTCCTTGGTTTAATGAAACTGCCATGCAACATTGATTAATATGCTACTGTCATATAATAGTTGTAAGTGGCGTGCAGTGCTGTTCATGAAGCTTACCATGATATGAATATTTTAAGCTTCAGTAATTTCAGAAAGGAAAGCTGGGCTAAGTTCTTATTGAGTGAGGCAAGATTTTCTCCTCTGGACTCATTTTTTTTATCAAAGCAGGAAGAAGTGCCAGTACCTTATCCTGTGCCAAGTGATGCAGACAGCTCAGGTTCTGATGAAGACAGGTCCTCAAGTGAGCATGTTTCTTTTTTTCTGAAATGCTGAAGATTTAAATGCCAGATAATTCCATCTTGACACCAAAAGCTTTGAATGAAGTGCAAATGTTAAGCATTTTGGGCAGATAACCTTTCTCTGGCTTGCATGTTCAGTACATGCTCACCTTTATGCTGACCCTAACAAATGTAAAAAAATGGAATTTATCATGCAAGGAACCATATCGCACTGTTTGTCAGTAAAATACACCTGTCATTGTATCAGTTAGACTCTGCTATTTGGCACTTATGTATAAGTGGAGTGTAGGAAAATTTGATGTGAACTAACATTTTCCTCCAATTAATATTTGTGGAATATCTCATTTATTTTAAGATGCTGACTGCAGAGCTCAACAAAGTACTTTGCAAGTTGCTGATGAGAGAACACAAGTTGCAGCCCTTCTCATGTCCTATGTGATGCGTCATAAAGTCAGCGACCAGGGGGATGACAGACCCGCTGGACCTGCTGAATATCATCTAGTACCCAGGAAAAGCTCAAAAAATTGAAATATACTTGCTTTTCAAAGCTTTGGGTGTACACATTCCTGAAGCTGAGAACCACTTCTATTGTCTTGATTGTACCAGGTACTTGGGTAGTACAGCTCAGATTGAGATTCACTGCGAGAACTGTGAATGGGATATTGACATAGCCTTTTGCTCTTCCTTCCTTGTAATTCCTTTGAAAGAGCAGCTTCAACGAATTCTTGGGCAGCAAAACTTGAAGTTGCTTCCGCAAAGAATCAGAGGAAGTGTGATGACGTAGTGGATGGCATAGAACATGCCAGGCTGTCGGCTGATTTTTCAACTCACAATATTTCACTATTGTGGAATACAGATAGAATTAAAGTGTTTTAAAAATTAACGTTTGACATCTGGCCAGTTCAGTGTGATATTCTTGAGCTGGACCTTGCAGTCTGAAAGCAGAACAGGCTTATGCCTGCTATTTGTTTTGGTTTTTCAAAGCCAAACATGACCACTCTTTTTACACTCTTTGCAAAGGAGCTACAGAAGCTTTCCTTAGGATTTCCATTAGTTAAACATGGAGAACAGGTTCAAATAAGGGTATTTGCAGCTGCATATTCAGTGGATGCCATTCGTTCAGCAGTCGGAAACTATAAACAATTTAATGGTTTTTATGGGTGTGGCTGGTGTTACTACCCCGGGGGCTCTTCGTACGAATATTGAGATCCTGCTCCAGTGTGCAGGACTGCTGTGAAGCATATTGAAGTGGCTAGAAAAGGCACATCTTAAGTGCCTGTTTATTAATAGAGTCAAGGGACCTTGCCTTGCCGTGACCTCGTTTTGATGTGGTGGATGGTTTCATCCCCGATTACCAACATTGTGCCTGCTTTGGTGTCATGTGACAATTACTCAAACTGTGGCTAGAAAGCGAGTATGACTGCCCTTCGTAGAAAAGAAACAAATTGACTCAGCTAAATAGCCTGGTGTTGACCATCTCACCTCCAATAGAGATCACCTGCACCCCAATGAGGTTTGAAGACTGAGCTAGGTAATTGGAAGGTGTCAGACCCCCTGCAGACCCCTTACCATGCTCTGTACAGAGGAGGGCTCCTGCTTCTTTGTCGAGCAAATAGGTACTTTGGGCATACCACTTCTTTCTTTTTATTATTATTTCTTTTATTTTCTATTATTATCATTTTTTTGCTGGAGGTGCTGCGATGTGCAGGTCTGAGTTACTCCTTTAGACTGAACCAGCTCTGCTAGATGCTTTAACAATAGTTACACGAGTTGTGTCGATACATTTCATAACTCCTCTGTGGTGCACTGTTATTCACTGAGACTTGAGCTCCAGAAGCCTGCAGTATTGGTGCAATAGGCATTACCTTTAGTAAGTGTCGGTTTCCTCTTTCACTCCTTGTTTCCACTTGTGCAGCTTTATGCATTTTGGAAGTTTTCCAGTCATGGATGCTTACTGAGTCTTTTATTGCCTTTACTTTTACATTTGTCATTTTTGCTCATTCTTTTTCCAATTGTATACATACATATATATATATGTACATTTTCCTTCTCCCTGCTAAGTGTTTTGCCATTGTTACAAGTAAGCTTGTTTTTTTTTTCCTGTCATGTGGCTTCTATGAGGTATGTATTTATAGTTGCGCTTCATTTACCCTTTCATACATTTTCCTAATTTTGCCTGCTTGGCGAGTATTTGGGTACAGTTTAAACCTGATGTAGTGAAGGATGTGTTCTCTGTGCATCTTCTTTTTCCCATTATTTTTTGTCTCTATGTTTGTTTGTTTTTTTTTTCACTTTCTGGCCTTTCATTTTTTTTTTCTTTTGCACCTCTTACAATTGTAGTCTAACGGGCCTGGAGGAAAGTGGTGGCACATGGAGCACTGAACGCAGAGCTCCACTTGGGAAGAAAGAGATAAATGAAATAAAAGTTGTTCCTCTTCCTAAATCTGCTACTAATATATCTTTGTCAGTTAATGAGAGTGGGCACGTTCCAGATATCTTGTCTTTGGTGAAGTGAATTCCTCGCTGCTGGCTTACTCAGGCACATTGACAAGATCTTGCCTTTATAAGAAAAAGTTGCTTGCCGAACTGCACTATAAGCACTTGCTTCCACTCTGATCAGCTTTTGAAATGGTAATGAAGGCTTGGAGCATCATGCTTTGAAAGGGTGATATAAAACGGGAGAGAGGGGGGGCAAGTGATCTGAAAAGGCAAGCTGTTGGGTATACTTATGTTCATCTTGACATCTATTCATTAATAGCTTTCTGTTGCCATTGAAAGTCACAATCAAGGAGTCCAGCAAGGTCATATAACATTCGCTGCTCTTGTGAATGCTTGAGGCAGCGAGGCTTGCCGATTCTGAAAGTCGACAGTTGGAACTTGCATGTTCTGTGCAGGGTCGGTGCCAAAGTTGGCTAGAGCTGTTGTGTCAGTGACAGAGTGGCAGGGTCAGTTGGAATATTGTAGATTATTTTGTCTTCATAACAATATTGTTCAGCGATTACCAAGCCAGGGGCTTCCTCCCATTTGTTGAGTGTTATGGCAGCAGTAATGGGGCAAAGGGGGCAGGTGGGCATCAGCTTCTTAGGCTTTGACTGTCTAGGCGTTTGGCAAATATGGTCAGCTACAAATGGGCAGGATGCTTTGAAGTTAGTGTCTTTTATTGTGCCTTATGTGAGCATGAATGTATTTAGCACTAATCCAGCGGTTCAGGGCATAGCCAAATTGTCTAATGCTTGTGTGTCTGCTTGTAGTGCATTCACACTAAAAAGAAACAATGGGGGCATAGTGGATTCAAACTCAGGAATTACTCATGAGAAGCAAGTATGAAGTGCTGTAGCTATAACTGCAGTGGATCCCCCCATGTGCAGACTGCAACACACTCTTGCACTGTGCACTGGATGTCCTCGTCTCCATCAACTGCCACCTGTGCACAAAAGCTTTTGCACGTCTTACTCGATTGTTAAATTTTTTTTTGATGCTCAAACAACTGGGTTACAGGGAACTACATAGGATGGCTAAAACAAAGGCTCATAACGCAAGATGAAGCCGTGGTTGTCTCTGGCTTCGTGAATGGGCTAAGCTTATTGTTTTGACTCCATTGCTCTTCGGGTGTCACTTGGCTGATTCTAATGGATGGCTCGTATTCTCACTCATTTCATTTTGTAGAACAGGTGCTGTTATATTTTGATTCTATTATTTTCTTTGTGCAGTCACCATTCTTTGTTGGTTTAAAATGTGTAATAAATTTTTTGAATGTCTTGCAACCTTCGTGATTATTGTCCTACAATGATACATACATCACTGAGCAGCTCATAAGTTGCAAAGGGACACATGAGTCATGATTTCCACTTTTTCTGTGCTTCCATATATCCGTAAAGTTTCAACACATTGTTTAAATATGATTTCAGCCATGCCTACTTGATGAAGCAGCGAGTCTAGAGCTCGAAACTTCATAGCTTTTTGCAGATTCATTAAAATAAAGATGCCAGATAAGAGATTTCCTTTTTTTTTGCACAGAAAGGAACAACTATAGATTGCAACAAACACTTGTTTAGAAAGTTAGAGGGCATAAAGGAAAGCTGTTTTCTTTTACCATGATGAAAATAACCACATTTTGCTCAGCCTGACTGAATTTTGAGCGTTAATTTTCTGTCTTTTGCAGAGTTAAAAAATAGCCCTGGGCTAAAGCGCTTACCTAAACACCCCCCCCCCCTTTTTTTTTGTCCTTACTCACTTTTATCCTACACTTCTGCAATATGCCCCATTTTATTCTATATATATTAAATTTAAGAAGGACAAGATGTGATTATTGCAATTAGTGCGAGAGTGATGCATTAGTTTGGCACCACACAGAACAGAAGCAAAGCCATTAACAGTCAGACATGACTAGTCCGGCACTCACTCTGACATAGCCCATTTTCCTCCCCTAAAGAAGCAGAAAAGAACAGACAGAACTATTTGAGAGATGAAGGGCGATAGTGATAGGGATGAAGGTGGCGGTGTAAAAAAAAAATTACTTGCATCAGCTCTTTCAATTACATTTTTTTTATGTAGTCCACTGTCACAGGATGGAAGCCCGTTATACTTTGTGGCACGAGCAGAGGCTCTTTATTTTTCTTTCCTTTTGCATGCCTCGACATAATATATGTCACAGGATGGAGGGGAAACTATTAAAACTTCTGTGATAATATAAGCAGGTGCAGATCACCTCACATGAAAGGGGCCTCCGAGAATGGTGGGGAAACCCTGCTTTTGCAGCTCGACAAGGTCTCTCCTGTTGCTAAACAAATCAGTCGGATTAAGCAGGGACACCGTCTCATTCTTAGTTTTCCTCTTCATACCTGTTGCTAAGTTACGTTATTTGCCGTCCTATATATGAAGCAGGTTAGAATAAATTGGCCCTCTCCTCCTATCTTCGGAGATAAGACCCTGGGCCGCAGCCTCCTTAGCCCACATCTTAATTCAGCGCTGCTTGGCCACCAGCTCATTAATGGCCAGAGATTAAGACCCGCAGTAGCAAGAAGTCCGTTTTAAATGAAAAAATATTGGGAAAGATGGTCAGCTTGATGAATGTAGCTCAGTTTGACATTATCAATATTTAAAACCATGCAAAAGTTGGAAAAAAAAAGTGTGTTCCAGAATGAGTAAAAAGCCCGACCTGCTCGGTCTCACTTTGTGCAAGAACTTTTTGGCAGTTTCTTGGAACAGGAGCTTGTGGGTAAATGCAACATTGAATGGAAGGAAGGAACAGCTCAAACGGACCGGACGTAGGAAGGCGAGACAGGCGCATGAGCAGCTCATGTGTCTGTCTCGCCTTCCTACACGTCCCGTCCGTTTGAGCTTTTCCTTCCTTCCTTCCATTCAAAATGAACCAGCCAGCCCGACAAAGCTCTCTTCTTGAAATGCAACATTATGTATTTTGCTTGTCACCATACAGTGCAATAGCGCCTATGTGTGTGTCAATTTTTCTGCTGGATTAAAATTTCAGAAATTGTTGAGCACTCTTTCTGTGAATGTAGCTTTGTTGCATATGCAAAAAATATATCTTTCATTACCTTTGAAATAATCCACAGAAGGAATTAAGGGTTGAGCAATGAATATGGGTTCTGCACACTATTCGAAGCACTGTTTTATGTGTTTAAAAAAGCTCGCGCGGTAATAGGTAGTGTAATGTCTGTGATATTGTTAGTGGCCCCGGGTCCACCAGGAGCCAGAGACAGCTTGAACACACATGGCAATGTAGTGGACCCACGGACGGCAACGAAAATGACAGGAAAACAACAAAACAAAAAGAGCATCCTACATGAATGGCATTGTTTAATGCCAATGGCTGGCAGCGAGGTGTGGGACAGCAGCGTGCGTCGCCTGCATGTGGCTTGGAGCGCTGAGCGCTTGCGTCAGATAACATACGGGCTGGCGGCTGGCAGGGTACCATGATGCGTTGCCGAATGCCAGTCTCACGCGGCCACGTTACCTGACCGTTCCAGCTAACAACGGCATCACTGTTCGGATGCGCACGTGTGGCCAGTCCGCACGAGCTGTCATCCACATCTACATCATTACAATGCATTTTTATTTGCACAAGGTTTAATGATCATTAAATTTAGTCCCCAGTGTCCGTTTATTAAAATTGTACTTTTGACAAATTAAATACACATTTGCAGAAATACATTTTTAGTTCATTACCAATATGCTACCCCAAATATGATTTTGAGCACTGATCTTTGAAGGCAGCTTGAAGTGTGCTTGAAATATATTTTCAAGGAATATCCATTTTCATAATTGAGATATACTTTAGGCACATTGCTTTCACATTTACAAGAGTACATTTCAAATTCATTTTCAAGATGCTGCCCCAAATATGATTTTAAGCATGGTTTTTCTAAGGATGCTTGAAGGGTGCTGCAAATATATCTTCAAGGGCCACCCATTTACTATACCTGAAGTGTACTTCAGACAAATTTATTTCATATTTGCAAAAGTACATATTTAATTCATTTTAAGTATGTAAAAAATGCCTACATATTTTTTCACCTATTTGAACTATACTCGAAATGTACTTTCAGATACGATATTTTTGACACATTTTAAAAATACATTTTGAATATTCAGCAAGGAATTTGATGAACATATTTCAGACATATTTTGAGCACATTCGTGAATACGAATTACATTTAAAATGCGTAAAAAATATGCCGCTGTGTATTCCAAACGTACTTCTTTTTGCTAAGGGAGGCAAGAGGAAAAAAAAACGTTTATTTCGGCGGCAACCTCAGCAGACGACGGAGTCGAGATCGGACGGGAAGGCCCACGCGCGATGCAAAAATACGAACACGTGACCTTGAAACGAATATCAAACGCCGCACAGTGACTGCCTAATGGTCACTGGAGCTAACTATTCTATCCTGAGTGTACCGTTTGCCACTCAAAAAACTACGAGCATTTGGGATGATGCGCTCATCCGCATCGCTAGTGGTAACCTTATTATGCCGTCGGGGAGATGCACCGCAAACCTTACCGTAAATGGACGCACCTACCTTACTATCTACAATGAACACCGGGCGATTAATGACCTCCGAACTAAGCTTATCAAGCTCTCGACAAAGCCATACCTGCTAAAACAATTTCGATGCATTACGTCGCTCTCAACGTCTTCGATAAAGAATTGACCGCACCGCCCTAATCAAGTGTCATCGTCTCTGTGGGTACAGGAAAAATCGCCACCGCCGACGACGTCGTTGTCGGGAACCCGCAATTGTTACTAGATAGAAAACGTGACATGATAAGAGGCATCGGCTATTTTCAGAATGGACAAGCTCAAATGACGGAACGAACTTCATCGTAGAATACCAGTATCTCAACAAAGAAACAAGGTGCACCTTTCTCAATGTAAGCATAGGAGCCGTCTTCGCCCTCTAAAACGAGCCTACTAATTACCAAGCTGACCAAGGCAAGCATCCGACGTTCTATGTTAACCCTGCACTACCTGGGAGGTGGCAAACCACTTTTTTTGAAATATACTGCGAGAGCATTTCGTCACCGTTCAAGGTGCAACAGACGCCATTGAGAAAACATCGCATTATCACAGACGAATACGTCCGGCCCCTTCAAAGCCCCTATCGTGTATCGCCACCAGAATGCAACGCCATCCGGGAGCAAGTCGATGAAAATGCTTTGTGGCAGCGTCATCCAGCCAACGAACAGCCCATGGGCGGCTCCCTTCATTTTGTGAATAAAAGGCGGGACAGTTCGTTTCTGGTTTTGAGTACCGCTGCTTGAACAGCATAACAAAGAAGGATGTCTACCCCCTCCACCGCATCGTCGACACAATCGATCGGCTCTACCACGCTAAGTTCGTCAGGTTAATAGATCATAAGCCGGGTACTGGTAAATGAAGGTCGAGGAAAACGTCTGCATAAAACCGCGTAAAACCGCGTTCATCACGCTGAATGGCCTCTGCAAGTCCAAGGTAATGCCATTCGGCATCCTCTCTGCACTAGCTATGCTGATCGAGTAATGGATATCTTGTTGGCTCGCTTGAAGTAGAACATGTATCCGGTATAGTTAGACGACATTTTTGTCATCTCTTCGAACTTCGAAGAGCCATATGAGAAGGTTTCGAACAGTGCTTGACGCAATCTATTTCTCAGGTTTAACCTTAAAGCAGAGAAGTATGGCTTCGCCTACGAAGAGATGTTGCTGGTTTATATCGTTAGCAAGGAGAGAGTTCGCCCGATCAATAGTAAACATCTGCTGTCGCACAGTTTCCACAGTCCGGTGACATGCTGTACGCCAATTCCTCCAACTATACGCATATTACCAACGATTTGTCAAGGACGTTTCGCGCCTCGCCGAACCTTTGACGCAGCTCAGAAAGGCAGATATGTCTTTTTAATCGACTCAAGCGCTGCGTACTAAGATACACAGCGACGTGAGCAGCGTGCATGGGCCTAGGCGCCGTCCCCGTTCTTAAACATCAGGGAGAGGAGAAAGTAATAACCTACGCTAGCAGGTTCCTCTCAAGCGCCGAAGCCAATCACCCGCTACCGAGAAGGAGCGCCTGGTGATTATTTGGGCCACGGTAAAGTTCCGTCCGTACCTCTACGGTCGAATATTCAAGCTACTAGGCGATCATCATGTGCTCTGATGGTTCGGCTTGCCAACGTGAAAGATCCTTCCGGCCGCCTTGCTTGACGGAGCTAACGCCTCCAAGAAACCGACGTCACAGTGGTCTACAAGTCTGGTCGCAAGCATTCTGATGCAGGCTGCTTGTCCCGGGTCCCTGTGGGGGCGCCCCCAGAAGACAACAACGACGCCTTCGTGGGACAGGTAAGCGCAAGCGGATTCGGTCATCAGCAGCGCTCAGACCCTGAGTTGAAAGACCTGGCGGACTGCTTAGAAGGAAAGATCGCTTCCCTCCTGCTATTTTCAGACGTCAGTTGTCATCCTTTTCGCCGCGCAATGATTCCCTCGTGAAGAACTTTGCGCCTAAGACCACGAACCTCCTTGTCGTGCGTAAGGCACACTGAAATGATATTTTGTAGAAATTCCACGCTGAGCCGACTGCAGGGAACCTCGGTATGTCGCACACGTTACATCGGATCCAAGAGAGACATTACTGGTCGCGGTTACCTGCTGAAGTTGCCCATTATGCAAAAACGTGCCGTGAGCGCCATCGACGAAAAACACCACCGATCAGGCCAGTTGGGCTACTGAACCCCATACCGCCCCCACCAACCCCTTTCAACTAATTCGGATTGATCTGTTCGGCCCCTCGATGACATCTGCAGATGACAGTAGGTCATCGTGGCCATGACTACCGTACCCGCTACTCTGAAGCAAAAGCACTGACCAATAAAACCGCGACAGAAGTCGAGAAGTTCTTTGCTGAATGCATATTGGTGCGACACCGCACTCCCTAAGTGCTCATTACAGACAGGGAAACAGGATGGCTCGCCTCAGATGACATGAGCTATCCCGCAGTACAGTCCTCCAAGCGATTGACGAAAAACTCCGTACCATCCTGAAAGAAATTGACTTACGGAGCGTCTCAACAAACCGATTGCGGACATGACTACCATATAGTACGTCAATTACGAGCACAAGACCTGGGAAGCCATTCTGCCGTACGTAATCTTCGCTTTAAAAACAGCCATCCAGGAAACAGCCAAGGTGACCGCATTCAGCTTTGTGTACGGCAGCGAGCCAACAACGACGCTCGACGCATTGCTGCCGCACGTAACCGACGAGAGGAACCTCGAGGTCGCCGCCTATCTTCAATGTGCTGAGGAAGCAAGATGCGTCGGAACGTATCTCGAAGATTTCAGCTGCTCGCGTGTGTTTCTACAATTTGCGAGTTCATGCTAGTGATCGTTTGTGGCTTTATCTAGATCTTTCCTCGTCGCCAATAAATTCTCTGCTGACAGTTGAAACTGGCATTCGTAAATCGGCGTCCGCTGAGCATGATTGTTAGTATAGTCACCACCGAATCCTTAGTTCTTTTGCGGACGCACGTCAGCCCAATAAAGCGTCGATTCCTGTAATATCAAGTTTTCTCATTGTTTACCAATACATTGTCACCACCACGTGACAATATGCTCTAAACTTTTGGACAGCTTAGAGGTATAATTGGGAGGTAGTTTTTCGGAATCCTAGAATATCAAGATTTACGTATGGTGATTATTTTAGCAATTTCCACTCCTTAGGTGGACTGGCAGTATCTAGTGTTTTCTTTTATATGAGATGCAGGCATATGATTACCTATTCCGCATAAATTTTCAAAATTAGTTGGGAATGTAATACTTAAAACAAGATTTAAACGCATTGATATGATTCGACACTATCGATACTAAACTATAAAATTGATACAGCTATTCATTTCTTGACGCAAGATATATTTGGGGTTGAAACTATACCGACATGGGTTATGAATACCACCGATATTTTACATCCGCAATCGTTTAGTTTAATTTCTTCACAAACTTCTTCACAAACATGATATACTTCATATGTATCCAGGAAGAGGGCCCGTAGTCAGGGCCTGAATTGGGACTTCATACATAAACGACTTGAAGGTGTTTAAAAAATAATGCAGCATTGACAAAAGATCAACAAAAAATAAGAACCTCTTCAAAGAAGTAAATGCCATTACGACCATCCGCTCTTTTTGGGTCACTTGTTCAATGCCCAGCTGCGGCTGTCTCCCACTTGCCCTCGGGCAAGAGTCGGGAAGAACCGAACAGAGAGGCAGCCACAGCCGGGTCCACCTTAACGGAAACGTAGGCTGAGGGGAAAAGCAGTCCCTACGATTTTGCGGTCGTGCTCGAAGACAAGGAGACAGGCAGTCAGTTATCGGCGCTGCGTCGCTCTGTGGGCTCTTGTTCTCATTAGCGTTACGAACTGTATACACCGACGGCCCTGTAGTACTCCGACTGCACCCATCGCCAGGAAACAGCGTAGCTTGAAAACGAGTGCCTTATTTGGAAGGACGCCATATTGTTCAAAGAACAAATGCTGCCTGGCTGAAGGGTATAAGGCCCTCGTCCTTGACGGGGAGCCCATAAAAGTAGCAATTAGTCGGTGCAGGTGCGCTGAGCGGGTCTCGATGACGATTCCAGCCCTGGATACCAACAATGGTGGGAACCAGCGACGCTGAGCGGACGTCTGGGCACGAGTGTAAAGGTGACGAGTAGCATGCGGTGCCTGAGGACCAACTTCGGCTCTTCTGATGTACGCAGTGGTGGCGCTTCGGATGCCGGTAGTTCCCCCGTGAAAGGAGCCGCCAAGGACGCAAGCTTCAGGCGACGGTTGCGCAGGCAGAACCACGTTTTGATATGTTTCACTGTGTTTTCTTTTTCTCTTTTAGGGCAGAGAATTTCTGTAACACTGTGAAGGCATTGGGTGAGGCATGTGACCTAGTGAACCAAACAATTCGAGCTCCATTCTTTAAAGTTCAATTGCTAATTGAATTTTGTTGTCTCTTTTGGATTGTATGATTTCGGGAGAGGAAGATGAACCTGACGGATATGGAAAGATATGCCAAAGTGTTTGTGGACCCATGATGTGTGAGATTGTTATGATTGTTATGATGTGAAATTGTTATGATGAACGATGTGGCCGGGATTCGAAGGTGATAAAATTGAACCCGCGGTCTGAATTCGTTCTAGGCTAGATTTTGATCTCTCGTATCTTTGTCCATGTCGGAGAGTTTGTGATCTAGTGAGCCAATCATTTCGTTTGTTGTGAAACGAATTTTTTGTCCCGTTTGCATTGTTTATTTTAGGGAAGGGAGGTGAACCTTACGGAAATCGAAATAAATGCCGGGGTGTTCGCGAACCAATCATGTGTGACATTGCTGAGATTGGGTGATGAAAAATGTGTGCTGTGCTCCGAAAGGTAGGTAAAGCAGCTAGATTTTAATTTGTCGCCTCTTCCGCCATTCCGGAGAGTTTAGCCAGTTCCACGTTATCGTGCTTGCTGTTTCACCTGTTGTAAATATGTGCATTCCTGTATAGAGTTTTCAGTGCATTTTCCAATCAAGTTAAGTTGTCTCCAGTTACCGTCGGCTATACCGTCGCAGATGGTGTGGCACCCAATAAAATGTGTCGGCTGCCGGAGAATGCTACTTAAAGCGAAGAAAGAACCTTAATTCACTCCGCTATTTTCGAAAAAAACGTGTAGACAGTGGCAAAATGTCAATAGACGTTGGAAAAATACAGAAAAAGGACACAGAAAGAAGATTATCGCATGGCAAATCACATCATACTGAGCCATAATATAAAAAAAATTCTTACGTTCTCAATTCAAGCGGTTCAAATTCTGCACTTTTAAGGCTGTTGGCAGTGTGTTCCATTGTGAGAACGATCTAAATATTCTGTTCCCTTCCCATAATTAGTGGGCTTTTTGGGTAAAATAAATTACCATTTAATGCAAATATTGTTCTGTTCATATAAATGAGGAATTCATTCGTAATGAGAGCAACATTTTTTAGACCCTTCATCAACTGAACGAGAAAAACACCTAATTTATATTCCACGAGTTCGGAAACCAATAAAGTATGATCGTCATCCAGTATGTGTTGCTTTAGCGCAGTGCGTAATAAACGTGACAAGCTGCTCCATTCTGTAAATTTTGTAGCGACAAGTGTGTTTCGTAAGTGTTGCCCCATGAGAGTACGCCATTGTTAATGTGGCAATGAATGAAGGCATAATACTGCCACCTGGTGTTCCCGAAATTCTTAGGTGGCGCCTGGGAGAAAAAGACGCTGAAGTCTGCTCGCGCGTTATGTGGGGAACGCTGGCTGCTGGTACAGCTTCTCCCTGTCTTTGTGGACACGTCTAGCCCCATTGTCCGTGACATAGCTTGGTGTCGGCGCTGCGTATCAATCCCAGTACATGTCCCGCGCACCTCCGCGTGCCCAGGACTCAACTTCGGTGTCGTGCGACACCCCTGTGCACCGTGCGAGCCGGAGGAGTCAAGGCCTGCCCCCTGAGCACGGGCCGTTGGAGGTCAGCATCGCAACCGCCCCTCGACTTGCCATGCAAGCTTCAGTTTACTACACTTTGCAGACCCCGCGACAGCCTCAGCTCTTCCACTTCAGTAAAACCGAAGACATTGAAGACCGGCTCGTCTAGTTTGAACGGGTCGCCTCATTCAATAAGTGGGACGACGCCGCCAAGCTTAGAAACGTTCTCTTCAGCCTGGAAAATGGCGCTCGTACATGGTACGAGAACCGAGAAGCCGCCCTAACGTCATGGCGCGAGTTCTGCCGACGCATCCTTGAGACCTATTCCAGCGCGGATCGGCGCCCCAAAGGTCAAATGAATGCTACTATGAGCACCGTGCAGCAGTAGCTCGCTCCGCAGTGCGAGCGCCCCTCACGACGGAAAAGAGTTTTTTGTAGTGGCTGGTGTGCTCGGCCGCACTGTGGTAACACAGCGGATCTGCTGCGCGTGGGTCGCATTCGCCGCTCGTTCCTTCTATGGACACAAATAAATTTCTAAGTTGCCGTCGCTGGGTTGCTGGGTTGTACCGATTTTCACTGGCTTGATTATATTTCACGTCCCCAAATAAGATTTACGAATCGCTTCTGTCGAATGAGCAGTGAGCTGGCGATCATTGCTGGATATGCCGCGCCTACATTTTCATGAAGCGTTTTTCTCAAAAGAGGACACACTACCTTCACCTGCTTTAGCAGTCTTTCTTAATTCGTCAAAAAAAAAAAGAAATTGGGCAACTCCTAGACATCTGCACTATCTGCATAGTGCCAGTTAGCATGCCCGACAAAAGTAATGCACATCTACTGGGACCGCCGTGCACGCCAGTGGGCCGCGCTTGTGGATACAGTTGGTCATTGCATAATTTTCACTTAACCTGTCCTGTGGTCTATATTTGCCCGTCTACGAGCGTGAGCTCCAATCTTATACGGGGTCCATCGTCAGGTGTCGCTGCTCTCCGCCAGCTTTCATTGCTTTTGTTATGCAAACCAAAGAAAAATGTGTTCTTTTATCCCTCGTTTTTTGCTCGGCCTTTCCCAACTGCACGTGTTTCTCCTCCTGTGGTCTTCCGCTTCTCGTGTTTCCAGCCTAGAAATAAACGCCCAGCAGGCAGCCAGGGCTCGTCCCTGTCCCTTTGTCATGTGGCTCCTTGATTGTTCATGCTTCGCTACATCACTTCAGCTGGTCAAAACTGCCATTATTTCGCTGCACAGACCTCGATTACATTCCCCACGGCCGCCACTACAAAAATGCTCTGGCACCCACTCGTGGCGCTGCTTGTTTGCCCCTGGGGGAGTGTAGTCTGGGAAGTGATCATAAACGTATTAGTCTGCAGATGGCGCCCTTGATGAAAACAGAAATGGAACTTAGGCAAAAAGCAACCGCAAAATTAAACGACGATCAAATAGCGCAGATAGCAGCAGACATAGAGGAAGCAATAGAGAAAAGCCCCATGGAAGAGTGTGATTATGAACAGGTAGAACTACTCATAAGGAGGAAAATTAAGAAGGTTAAAGTAGCAAACCGCTGGAATGGAAAGAGGAGGCCATGGAGCTGTTGGAATAGGGAAATCAGGGAAGCTATTGAACAACGACGGCCTGCTTCAAGGAAACACCAAGTGGCAAAGAAAGCACAGGTATCTCAGGAGGAAATCGACCAAAAATGGGAATCATATCGACAGAAGAAACTTGAGGTACAGGCCCTCATCCAAAGTAAAATAAGGTAGTCCACCGATCGCTGGATGACTGACATACACGATGCCTCTAGAGACGGAGCAAGAAAATTCTGGAACCATATAAGCTGGCTAGGGAAGAAGAATCAAAGAAAGCAGGATCGGATTCAATATAACGAGGGAAATTGTTTAAAGGGAGACAACGCAGTGAACTACATTACATCAGTTATAGCCGAGTCATTTAAGAGCGATTATAGGGTAATCTCCGCAAATCAGGAAGCAACACAAGGTAACAGAATTCAAAGCAGGTTAGAACTGACCAATCTAAAGTGGAAAATAGCAAAATAAAAAAATATTCCTAAAAACACATCTACAGGAATACATGGAACTCCGATCAAGCTGATCAATGAACTTGGTCCAAAAAGTAAGCAAACGTTGTTAAAACCTCCGGAAACTGTCCTAACGAATATGCGAATTCCGTGCAGCTGGCGGCAGAGTAAAATGAATTTAATTTATAAAGAGAAAAGAGAAAGGGCGCACATAAAATCCTACAGGCCGATTACCATAACATCTGTTATGTGCAGGTTGGCCATGCAGGCGGTGAGATTAAAGGTCGAAACATGGGTAGAATGTAACAGGACACTCGGGGAACTTCAGAACGGTTTTAGAAATGGTAGGCGCTTAGATGATAGCCTCTTTCTTGCTAACCCAATGCATCGAAATATCTAGAGTGGAAAAGAGACCTTTGTATTTGGCCTTCCTGGACATAAACGGAGCGTACGACAACGTGAACAGGGAACTTCTGTGGAACATATTAAAAGAACAAGGTGTCGGTTATGAGATAATAGAGTTCCCAAGGGAAATAAACCGGGATAACAAAGTAGAAATTACATGGGAAATGATAAGAAGTACGGAAGATGTCAAAGCATGCAAAGGATTAAGACAAGGCTGTCCTCTATCACCGCCGCTGTTCATTGTTTATTTGATAAACCTGGAATGGAGGATACAAGACAGTAACCTAGGTTTTAACCTGTCATATAGATTAGGTGGAAAAGCGGTAGAGCAGCGCTTCCCCGGTTTGACGTATGCAGACGATATTGTGCTGCTAGCTGAGAGTCTGGAAGAATTGCAAACTCTAGTTCAGTATTACGGAGACAAAGGGGATACTCTAGGCTTCAGTTTTAGCGCAGTCAAGTCGGGTCTTATGATTTTCAGCGGCTCAACTGATCAGTGTCATAAAATACAAGGCCATAAAATACACGAAGGATTGGCATACTTTGGGAAGCATGAGCAATCACTTAATGCCAAAGGACGAAGAAATGCCGCGATAATGAAATATAGGGCATTGTGGGGATAAAACAGTTATGAGGTTTTGAGGGGTATTTGTAATGGAATTATGGTGCCCGGACTTACTTTAAGAAATGTGGTTCTGTGCCTAAAATCAGAGATACACTCGACATTAGAAATACATCAGAGAGCCGTTGGGCGATTAGCACTAGGTGCCCACGGCAAAACCACAAATGAGGTGGTACAGGGAGATATGGGCTGGGGATCTTTCGAAGTACGGGAAGCTCAGAGTAAAATATTATATGAGAAACGCCTGAAGAAATTGGACAGTAACGGATGGGCAGATATAAAGTATTTAAATACCTATACCTAAAAAGCGTTGACTCACAATGAAGAAAAAGAACTAGGAAACTAACAAGAAAGTATGCTAGTCACAAGGACGGAGAAATAAAGAGCATTAAGCAGCAGGTGGAAAGCACAGAAGGTAAAAATTGAATAAATTCGATGGAAAAGAATGAGAGTGTGGATTTATACCAAAAGTGGAAAATTCAGATCAGGAAGGAAGCTTTCTTTGATAACTCAAGAGGCAGTTTCCTACTTTTGGAAGCTAGATCAGGGTGGCTACACGCAGCTACAAAAAGAAATTTAACAATGAAGATGACGCATGAGCTGCATGTGGTAACTCCAGTGAAACAATTGGCCATATTATACTCGAATGTAATGGTATTCATCCGGAAGTCGATGCAGGCGCAGTCACTGTTATTGAAGCTCTGGGGTTTAGAGATACCAGTGGCCGGGTGAATAAACCGCCGGTGGAAACTAGTAAAAAGCGGCTGGAAGATTGGTGACTTAAAATCAGAGGAGTGACATAATGTTAGTAATGTAGAAACAAAAATTTAATAAATAGAATAATAGTTTAGTTAACCAATCTAAGTTAATAATTAAGATATAGGGAGAAAAAAGAGCATGATAGCTGCTGCTACTACCCCGTTTCAATCCATCCATCCATGGGTTTCTGCACGAAGCCCTTATGAGCGGCTCCGATGAGGATAGAATCTACAGAGCAGCATTACTGCGTCGCAATCTTTACGAGAGCGTTTATAAACTGCTCCACACACAAGTTGCTGCCGCAACTTGCTAGTAGGCACATAGCATACTTGAAAATTGTAGCTAGTGAAAAACGTTTCCATTGTTTTGCTTATGCCTGCTGCATGAGAAATGGTGGCCTGCTTGAACTCTTTCTTTGGTACTCTGAGGAGGGTCGCTAATAGTGGCGCCAAGTAGAATGCCTTGGCAGATGATCTCAAAAATAGATCACACTGTTGCGCAAAACTCTGCCACAATCACTGCCAGAGAATCAACATTATCATTGCGCCTATTCCTAGAGTCCTTCCACTACCAATGAACTCTGCACAGACTTTACAGGACACATTAGCCCATGCCAGAAGCTCACACATGCTTATTGCGGTGGTCATCGCATGTATAAACATGGCCGAACTGGTTTTCATTTCTATATCAGAACAAAGGACCCATACGGGCCTTGAAACTTCATTCATTTTCTGTCTTTTCCTTCAGCTGATATTTGCTTCAAAATCATGCATTTTCCTTGTAAGACAAGCTTTTTTTCAACCTTGGACTACATAAGAGATTGCCTTTTCATGTTATAGCGAAGTACAGAAGCCTGGAATTACCTGTTGTCAAAGAGCATACTGTGACTCCAGCATCCTCAAGGCCCTCCAGGTCCTTTCTCAGTCCTTTCTCCATTGCTACGCTGTTAGGCACTGCATCTGACTGTGAAAGAAACAAAAAAGCACATATGAAATAACTTATGAAGCCACGTTTTTCTTTCATTGCAGTTATTAGCTTCCACACTCATTCACTTCTAATTATCTCCAGCACCAGCTGTGGCTTTTGAATTTCCACATCTCGCCAACGTACTTCGTTCTACCCTTGTGCATTTGCCTCTGTTTGGAATCTTGTTTGTTATGTGAAGTGACTTTCAGGTTTCTGTCTTCCATGTTGCGCGTCCTCGGCTTCCTCATAGCAATAATATTATGGTGCGGCTATTCACATCAAGGGGCTTTTAAGATGCCCCTCAGTTGCTCCTTATTCCACTGGTAACTTCCTTCCTTGGTTCCTAATGAGCAGTGCTACTTAACATAGGCAAGTGAATTTTCTATATCTCGTACCTTGCTAACTTACTTCAGTTTACTTGATGTCACTTTTCAGTCCTATTATCACCCGATACACATTAAGGTCCTCTTGTGTGCATTACAGTTCCTCCCCTAAATTACTCAGATATCCGTCATCAGCAGATCAAAAGTTGCTAGTGTGGTGCAAACTTTTATAACAGGATTTCATTTCTTATGAGGACATGCCGTGAGTAGTGAAAGCATAATATCACTTTATATGAACCCGCTCCTGATTACCATTTGAACATTTTCTGTAAAAGAGTACCTTCACCAGTGGCGTAGCCAGAAACTTTTTTCGAGGGGGGGCTGATGTTGCTGCTCAGCCTCTTCCGTATCGAGATACCTGTCACCAACCTATTACCTCTAAACTGCACCATAAATTCTGAATGCCGGGATGCAAAGATTGCACGGAAAAAATACTATACCATCAGGGACTTTCGTTTCATTGAGTATCTTGCGCATGAATTGTTTCAGACTAAAATCATTTGTTTAATTTAGCAAATACAGAACTGAAAATTCATCATAGGCCTTTTTTCAGCCATACAATTAACGTTAGCTCGACTACGTAGTCTTCCTGACGGACCCGCAGATGGAATGGTTGCCTGCACTCTCTAGTGTGCTTATTACTTTGATTATAATGCAGCATCTGCACTCTTACAAACTGGAGTGTTACGAACAGACGAGGACTCTCAGTAGACCAATTCGACATAAAAACTCAGATTCACTGGGAACAAGAGGCCCGAGAGGGAGAAGAAAGCGCGGCGTCAGAAGATCGAGTTTGGCCTGTGGAGGCTGTGCATGTGATGTCACGCTCCTTTCTAAGTTTTTTTTTCTTTTTTTGAATTGCTGCATGCATTGCATCTCTGCGTGCTTTGTCAGCTTTTCTGATAGCATGGCTTGTCTCCTTTGTATTGTCCGATGAACAATTTCAGAAAACTAATTGCACCTTTCGCTTTTTTTATTCCCGCAGAAATCTCTTTTTGAGTGCGAAAAAGACATGCTGGAGACAAAGTGCAGATCAATTTCCGGCTGTGGTGGTTGTTTTGGTCTGCGGTGTATGACAGTATAAAACAATTTCGTGGGGGGCTAAAGCCCCATACGCCCTCCCCCTGACAACTCTATGTAGTCTGTAGTCCTTTTCTGTGTTTGTATACAACTCACACGACTGATGACATTTGATTTCAATTTAATGTATTTTACTTATGTAACCTCATTCTGATTTGTCAACACTCCTTTTTTTTTCTTTGCTGGCACAAAATTGCGGTGGCACTGGGACGTCAACCGAGCGCCTGTACACACAAGCCAGGTAAACCACCTACATAATGTTGTTGTGCCATCATTGTATTGCTCCTTCTTTGCAGGTAACGAAATCTCACCTCTTTAACCACAACCTGCTCAGTGCAGACAATTTTGCCAAGTTTCGTGGCAAGCAGGCTGTCGGTTAAGTACTTGGCACTATACCCAGGTGAGTCGCACCGACCATCGCCAGCAAGGTCAGGCTGTATGTCTTGAAGGTCAGCTGTCAGAAGTGCCTGCTGCTCCTGAAAAAGCTGCATTCAGGACAGCATGTTTTCAGTTGTTGTGCCTACATAAGATCTATACCGTCGATATTTAAGGGCCTGATATAAAATATGAACTCTATTTTAGGCTTTTACAATCATAGCAAGCACACACATGCTGCTAAATAAGGCTTGAAAAGGTAATTGCATAAAGTGTTAAAAACAATTTTCTAAATTTAGTGCCAAAGTGAGTAGCTGAAAAAGTTTGCTCTTTTACTGTTTATCTCTCGCAGCTTAAAGGGACATGTTTGGCTGTGATAATATGAATCTTGTTGGGTGAGTCCCCTAGCTGCAATCAGCTGCCCATGAGCTTAGCCAGTTGTAGTTCACTAACATATCGTGCATTCACATACTTTGATGGCTGAGAAATACACCTGAAAGCGCATGTAATGTGCAGATTATTTCAGATAAAAATTGAACTTTATATTGAAGGAACTTTCACGGTATTATGGATCTAGACATTGGTATGCTGAGAATAAGTCTGCCTTATGCATCTCTTTCCTTCGGACAAGCAGACTTTGTGTGGGGAAAATGTTTTTGTTGCTTGAATGAGCCGATCATTGAATTGTTGGAGTAATTGGGACCAGAAGAGACTTTCCGTCCCTGAAGAAGCCACTGTTGAGAGCTTCTTAACGTAGACCAGTGATACCAGCAGGTACCAACGGCAAAAAAAGAGAGTGCAAGTTTAAGAACCCCAGGTGGTCGAAATCTTCGGAGCTTTCCACTACGCCATCTCTCATCCTGAGGTGCTTTGGGACGGTAAATCCTACAAACCAAACCAAACTGATTATTCTGCATTAGAACAGGCAATCCAAAATATATTCTAAAAATGAAATTAGGTTTGACATCTATCTTTTAGGTTGCTGTTAAGTTACAGTAGGCTGTGTTCTCGCTATGACCGCTAAGATACACACAGGTGGCTGTTCGAACCAATAAAGTAAGAAGAATAACAGCAGCAACGGGTGCCTTGAAAGGTCTAGCTCTGCTCTAGAAAGCGTGTGTATTGGGCGCCCTGGCACGCTATCGATGGGGTCGCATGTGTGGCTGAGAGTTACTCGAGTACTCTGTTTATGAGGGCATTCCCATTTAAGCGCAGTAGGGGCTAAGTTCTTGACAAATGCCGCTAAAGGCTGCAGCCGAAACACACGCAAGTGTGCACATCCTGATGAAAAGAAATAATCTAACGAGTTGCTTGCACAGCTTGTCTTGAGCCACAGACTGTACTGGCACCTGTGAACTCAATGCACTGCTGACATACGTGGTCTTAGTGCCTTTCTGAATGATGGAATTGGCAGCTGCATTTTCGCTGTTTTCCCTCAATGTTATTTTTTTTCTGGAAAGGAGCGAAAGATTGCGATATTCCAAACAGAATGTTGGCGGGAGGGTAAGCGCATCTGTGCACTCATGAGAGGTTTCTACAAAAGTTGGTTGGCGGGAATCGCCAGTGGGGGCCTGCTGAGACTTGGGGCCAGCAACTTTTTGCGCCACTCGACTCTTCTGCTTGATGCACTCCTGTCGCGCATGGGTGAAGTCAATGCTTCAACAATTTCAGCTTACTACATGTTCTGTTTATGTGGCTTGGTGCAGGATGCGCATCCTTAAAGGAGGCAAGCATTGCACTGGTAGGCATAAAAGAGCAAGCGCATAGGGTTGCGTAAGTAAGCATGAAGTCAAATTAATATAATTAAAGAATGCTAGACCTTTTTAGCCCAAGAGTTCACTAAAGACCTGTCACTTAAAGAGTAATTCGCAGTTCTTTTCTGTTCACTGACCACTCAGTCACCTAAAATTGGGACTCAATCCTTCTAATCCACAGCTTTAGTCAATGCAATGAACTTGCCAACAGGGTTATATTCGCTACCTTTTGAAGTCTAGAAGTACATTAATAACACCACATGTTTTATAAGCATATGATTGGGCATGTTCTGAAGCATCATTTGTTTTGGTTGGAACGAAATTTAATATGGCTATTTTTATGGTAAATCATTTTCTGAATTTGGCAACACAAATGTCTTGACTGCAATTGCACATATTTGCAAACATGAAGGATACTTAGCAGGCCTTCCAAAACAAGTATGGATGTTGTCAACAAAATGCATAATCACATCCCAAAGTTGCTGGATTTTGGGTTTAATATTTTGCTAGCTATGCCCCTCCACAATTTGAGCTTATTTTTATCAAGGTTGCCGCGTTTAATTACATTTTACACGATAGCCATCCTGGGAGAAAAGATCACAGCTATGGCCTCCTTTGGCTGTATGTGGAGTGTTGACAGAAAAATAGCTGGACAGCTAGCTGCAAGAAATTTTTTATAGCGATTCAAAATTGAGGTTGGGCAAATTGCAGGATATATACTGGCCCCTCCACTAAGTTGGCTTTGTAACTTTTCTTAACATTTCTTTAAAAATCAAATTCTGATATGTTGTTCCGGGTGAGCATACATTATTACATTATTTCCGTTGAAATAAAGTGTCGAATGTATGTTTCATCTCTCTTGAAGAGACCCAGTTTCCACTAGGTCTCTGGCCATGGAACGCTTCACTTGCTACTGTACGTAGCCATGCATCCTTAGTGCTTTATGATAAGGACAGCTTAGATATGTTAATGCACTGCACTGAATCCAAAAATGTAAGTTTGCATCAAATTTCTTTCATATATGCCTAAATTATTACTGACAGATTTGCCGGTATGGTTTATCTTATGAATAAAAATGAGGCTTCTGCCAGGCTTTTGAAGCTTCAGAGAGCTTTCTAGTTCATGCAGTCATACCGTCTTTACAGCAGGCAGCAGGTAGGCCCGCTGATAGTTGTAGTATGTCCGCTCGGAGATGGTCTGCACATTGATGGCCTTCAAGCATGCAGCCACTGGACAGCCGGAGAAAAGTATGGCTGCAGCCAGCAGAAGATTGCCAGCTGCGTTGTTACCCACTTGTGGCTGGCTCCGCCAGGTAAACTCCTGGCTGAGTGCACATGAAGCACGCACTGTAAGCAGCGTGCCTTCCACAGTAAAGTGACTGCGGCAGGGTTGGGAGCAGGTGCGGCAGGTGCCTACCAGCTCTTTCAGACACCCCTCAAATAGAATGAACTTTTGTTCATTTTGCAGAGGTATCTCCGCATGTGAACTGCAAATAAAAACCATTCCATTGCATTAGAGTTGTCATGGGCTCATTTGAAACTCCTTTCTAGCAATACGAAAGGTTGGGCCTTTCACAGCGCTACCCTGGTCTGAGGTTTGCACAACTGCATCCCTATACTGTAAAATGAATGTCCTCAAAGTAAACAGTTATGCCGACTTACATGTTTCATAGGTGTGTGTGGAGGATATGCTCAAATTATTAATACTCCAGTATCTACTGAACTGACATGCAAACTCGCCCTCAAACGTTATCAACATTTACTTTAGGGAGCACTGCAGCATATGCACATAAATTAGCCGTAAACAAAAATAAATGCGCAGTTGGCATATCGCTTTCAAAGAGTAACTCATTTGTAGCATTAAAGAAGGAGTGATAAAAAGAGAAAGAAAGAGGCACTACCATGGAGGGCTTTTAAGTATGCGCACTCATCAGTCACTACTTTGCATTTTTCATGCATTAAACTGTGCGCACTGCGGTAAGTGTTATTTGCTCACTCTTGAGCTGAGCAGTGACCATGAGCCTACTGTAGCGTACATACTCATGTAAGCATTATATTAGTATTAATTGTACACTTAACACACCTGCCAAAACTTGTCTCAAATGACGGCATATATGTAATATCATGCTCTGCAGCTGGCTCTCTCTCTTCATCCCAGTCCAACCGTCGTCGAACACCAAACGCTCTGCTTCTGGCTGCACTATATGAGATGGTAGTTCCCGTGGCTGTGGGGTTGATGCACCCTGTGCTCTAAAGCATTTTGGTATGGGTGATAGTGGGGCAGCAGGTAGTTCAGTTATAGTCCTGGCCGCAACAAGGACTCTCAGGTTCAGGTGTACCTGCGTAGCTGCCACATTTTTTTGCTCTTGCTACAACATGCTGATATTCCAAGGTAGAATGAGGTAAGATGCGTGCACGAAGTGAAAAGAAACCGAGCAAGGGTTGAGCGGGAGTAAAACACGTTGGTTGGATTAGTTGGTGCATTGCATGAAGAAAGACCAACCAGCCTAGAGGACGCACACAGGAAACAACAGAGAGGCAGAAAGAACGAACCAGTCTCTTTCTTTCTGCGTCTGTTGTTTCCTGTCTGCGTCTTCTTGGCTGATTAGTCTTCATGCTTGAGCGGGAGCCTTAGTCTTCGTCTGGGCAGCACGGTCACCCCAACTAGTGACGACTGACGACCATGCTGCCCAGACGAAGAAAGTCCACTTGTCAAAAAGTTGACTTGCAATTTTCAACCAGCCAAAGAACGAGACACAGGGAAGAAGAGAACAGGAAAAGGCTGGGCTACCCACTGAATGTTTATTGAACGAAAGAAGACAACGAAGACTCGTTCTCTTGTCCTTTCTCTTCTTCCCTGTGTCTCATCCTTTGGCTGGTTTAAAATGAGCCGTTGCCAATTAGCCCAGTCGTCAACCTTGCTGGCTTGCAAACTGAGGCTCCCCCTCAACTCATATGCAGGCTTACACATGTAATTCTGGCAACTCCTACCCTCTTGTGCAGTGCATCCTACTTACAACAGGACAGATGCTGCGGTGTGCAGTTGGGTGCATTGGGCCATTGCTCTTGGGTCTGTGTTGCTGCATTGTGCCGTGAGTCAGAGCATGTGCAGCTCCGAACTGACTCCTAAAAAAAAGGCAGATGCATCTGTCTGAAAGTTGAGCACTGAACACATGCTGAATAGACCAGAATTACTGAAAAAGAACACCATGTAAAAAAAAATATATAGGAATGATTTTACCATTTTCCTATGCATGTTTGTGACAGTTTCTTTCGAACAAAGGGAGGGATTTACTGGGATTTACTACAACTGACAATCGCCAAAAACAAGCAGTGCTCTCAGTTCTTGGCTATGATACAACAGTTTTATGAACACCATCTCCTTGTTATAAATTGTAGTAGGTAGTAAGGGAATAGCATAGAGTTAGTTAGTTTCTGGGCAGCATATCGGTGGGTCTACCCTGCTTTTGCCTTACACCGTGAAATAACTCTCCACAGCACATGAACATTGAAAGTTGTACTGAAAGGTGGTTCTGGCTTCATGTAAAAGGTGTTGCATACCTGTTGAGTTCCTTATTAACCTGTTTACATACAGCTGTTGTCTTGTGGAAGTCAACGTTTGCTACTACTTACTGCATTTCTTGGCTGGCTAGTAGATGCAGTGACTCAATAGTGTTCTGCCGCAGTCTGTGGTTGGGCTTCAGGCTGAAACCAATTAAATAGGCAGCTCTTATTGAAATTATAAAAAAGCACATCACATAGCCTACTGGTATATCGAACAAAGCTAAGCTGCCTAACTTTTATTGTGTAGTAAACTGCAGAGCATAAAGCAGGAGGCATTGAACACGAGAGGGAAATGAACACAGAGACGCGTAACAACAAATGCTCATTTATTTCTCTTATTATAAAGAGCCAACACTATTCGCTTGTTGCATATGAAAGTAACTTTGCAATGTTGTTTAGCTTTCTGCACAATACTACAATGCAAAGAAATGTTTTCAGTTCACTTAATACTGAAAACTTATTTGACGAATGTACAAGTGAAAAGAAATTACCTGCATTGGAATGTTCTATTCAATGAGCTGAAAATTAAAAATAGAAATCAAACAAAAAATTGCAGGCACAGCTGCTTTCACTCCGGAAGCAGTGCAGAGATAAAAATTATATGCCTCACTGTCAATCACGCACACTTAGACGCACAGATGTGGTTACAAAGTTTTATAACTACTTCAACCCCCCACCTCCCTTCATTTTTTTCTAGTTCTTTAGACTTGGAACGACATTGTAATTATGAAATGCTTGCTCAAAGAACAATCGCTCCTTAACTGGCAGAAAATGATGGACTGTTGGACGATCGCGTGGGTGCTTTTCCTATAGAACGGCGGCGCAATTTGGATGCAGCACATGTCCGCATGTGTCTTTTTCGTACTGTTTTTGCTGTTCTGCGGTTTAACTGGCAGGGTACTGCACGTTCGAAGCAAAGGTATATCGTTGCAGCGATAATATTTAAACCACCATTTATTGCGTGTACACTGAATCATCGCACAAAATACGATCCCTTTTGATGCCCATCTCGATGTGTTTACAAGCCAAGGTTAGCATCGAACTCGCACGCATCCCAAACCACAGACGAAGGCGCGGCACGCGCCGTTCCAACTGCAATTACGCCTTACCTATGGGACATACAGAAACATAACCTCTCCACGAGAAAGCGCACTATAGTATCTACTACCTTTCTGAACCACAGCGGCCAATGTGCGTCGAACATAACTGTTAGAAGACAACAGCATTTACTCCTCTCCGCACCTGCGTGGCAGCCGAACTAGGACACGGCCCATTTTAAGCGTTACACATTTTGACTCGCGCCTAAAGCAAATAAATCCTATTTTCCATTCGCGCGCGTGAAGACAGTTATTCATCTTAGCCGTGAAACTTACCTTCTGGTAGGAAGGAAGGGTGTCGGCATGGACTTCGGTCGAAGCCTCAGGTGCTTGATATCCATACCCGACTGCCGCACAATTACCGGATTATAGAAGTACGCATTGGGTGCGAAATGACGACCGTAAACTAGGAAACTTGGGCGGGCGTCCGACGCTTGCAATCCGACGCGTTCCATCCAAGCAGCCCGTTGACGCGCATCTTTGGGCAGAGTATGCCGAAGTTCAACGCTTCGCGAGTCATTGGCTTTGTAACCGACGACACAGCAAGGCGTTTTCATCTTGGACTGACGCGGAAGAAAAAGCGAATGGCTACGGAGTCACCGGCAGGAAGATGCGGAAGCGGTAAATTGGAACCATGTGTGTCATGTGCGTGAAGGCATTGTCTTCGCTCGCACACGCCTGGGGCACCTGAGAAGCTCGCCAGTTCGCGCAGCGCACGAGTAAATCGTACCCATGTGTGCAGTGTGCGTGGAGGCACTTACCTCGCTCGCACACGCCTGAGGCGCCTGAGGAGTTCGCGCAGCGCACGAGCAGACGACTTTCGCAGCTACCGGAAGTGTGTCCGTGACGTCATGGCTGCAGTGGCTGCAGCGAATGGCAGCTTCTGGCTTGCTTGCCAGTCAACTCACCCATGACGTCACGGGTCAAGGAAATAGTGCCATGCGAGACCGCCAAACGACATCCTTTCTGCCCGCGAACTTCAAAAAATGCTGTTTTTAAAAATTAATAATAAATCACTGGCTTTGTTCTAAGGAGTTATACTTTGGTTTAATGCTCAAAAGAATTCGTTCTACAAATTGAACGCGTTTATCAGTGGCTTCTTGGGGACCGTTTCCGTGACAACATAAAAGGAACGACCGTAGAGATATGGGCGAAACTTCCTAATTGCCCAAATGATGGCCAAGCACTCATTTTCGGTTAAAGAATAATTTTTTTCGGCCTTTGGTAAGGTGCGGTTGGCATACCCAACAACGTACTCTGGCTAGCCGCGCTTTAGTTGTGCAAGAGCAGCGCCGAGACCTACAGCGCTGGCATCAGTGTGATGTTCGGTAGGTGCCGCAGGGTCAAAATGGCGGAGAATCGGAGGCGACACTAGAAGGCGCCGAAGCATCGAAAAGGCCTCATCACAGTCGGATGTCCTAGACGAAAGAATGGCGTCACCGGCAAGGAGCTCAGTCAGCGGCGAGATGATCGAAGCGAAATTGCGGACGAAGTGACGAAAATACTAGCCCAGCCCGATAAAACTACGCAAACTCAGCTACTGCAAAACGTTTCGCAGGATCTGGAAAAACACCTACTTTTGAAAATATAGGAAGCTGGCGAGCCCCGAAGCAACAACTTTTAAGTTTAGTTGCATGCCGGCGTCAGTCAAACCCTTCAGCAGAGACTCGAGAGGGTCCAAATGTGACATAAAGTCTTTTGAAAACACGACAACATCGTCCAGGTAACAAAGACAGTCATGCCACTAGAGTCCGCACAGAATTGTGTTAATCATGCGTTCCAAGGTGGCCGGCGCGTTGAACAATCCAAACGGCATGACATTAAATCATAGAGGCCATCAGGTGTCACAAAATCGGTTTTTGGTCGATCGTCAGCTGCCATAGGTACCTGCCAGTAACCCGAGCGCCGGTCTAGAGATGAAAACAATTCGGCACCTTGAAGGCAATCGAGTGCGTCATCAATACGCGGAAGGCGGAACACTTCATTTCGCGTTATCTTTTTAAATCGCCGGTAAACAACGCAGAACCGGATAGAGGTATCCTTTTTCCTCAGGAGAACAACTGGAGAAGCCGAAGGGGTGTGTGAATGCTGGATGACGCCGCGCTGAAGCATGTCATTAACGAACTCGAGATAATTTGACGTTCTGCAGTCTATACGAGATAAGGGCATTGGCGCACCGGGGCGTGCGTACCGGTGTCGATGCAGTGAGTGACAGCGGATGTGTGACCCAAAGATGTCTGAGGAAAGTCGGATGGATGGATGGATGGATGGATGGATGGATGGATGGATGGATGGATGGATGGATGGATGGACGGACGGACGGACGGACGGACGGTTGGATGGATGGATGGATGGATGGATGGATGGATGGATGGATGGATGGATGGATGGATGGATGGATGGATGGATGGATGGATGGATGGATGGATGGATGGATGGATGGATAGATGGATGGATGGATGGATGGATGGAACATAGGAGCGTCCCCTTTGAAACGGGGTGGTAGCAGTAGCTATCATGCTCATTTTTCTCCATATATCTTAATTATTGATTTAGAATGGTTAACTAAACCATCATTCTATATATTAAATTTTCCTCCTACATTATTAACATTATGTCACTTCTCTGCTTTTAAGCCACCAATCTTCCAGCCGTTTTTTGCTAGTTTCCACCGCTGGTTTATTCACCCGGTCACTGTTATCTCTAAACCCCAGAGCTTCAGGAACAGTGATTGTGCCTGCATCAACTTCCGGATGGATACCATTGCATTCGAGTATAATATGGTCAATTGTTTCACTGGAGTTTCCACATACAGCACATGCGTCATCTCCATTGTTAAACTTCTTTTTGTAGCTGCGTGTTCTAAGGCACCCTGATCTAGATTCAAAACGTAGGGCACTGCCTCTTGAGTTATTAAAATAAATCTTCCTTCCTGATCTGCATTTTCCACTTTCGGTATAATTCCACACTCTGTTTTTTTTTTCATTGAATTTATCCAATTTTTACCTTCTGTGTTTTTCACCTGTTGCTTAATGCTCTTTATTTCTCCGTCCTTGTTACTAGCATACTTACTAGTTAGTTTCCTAGTTCTTTTCCTCCATTGTGAGTCAACGCTTTTTAGGTACAGGTATTTAAATACCTTAGCTGCCCATCTGTTACTGTCCAATTTCCTCAGGCGTTCCTCATATAATATTTTACTCTGAGCTTCCCGTACTTCGAAAGATGCCCAGCCCATATCTCCCTGTACCGCCTCATTTGTAGTTTTGCCGTGGGCACCTATTGCTAATCGTCCAACGGATCTCTGATCTGTTTCTAATTTCGACTGTACCTCTGATTTTAGGCACAAAACCGCATTTCCGAAAGTAAGTCCGGGCACCATAATTCCTTTCCAAATACCCCTCAATACTTCATACCTATTGTATCCCCACAATGCCTTATGCTTCATTATCCCGGCATTCCTTCGCCCTTTGGCCTTAAGTGATTGCTCTTGCTTTCCAATGTATGCCAATCCTTCGTTTACCCATACCCCCAAATATTTATATTCTGCTACTCTAGGCATTTCAAGGCCTTGTATTTTAAGACCCTGATCAGTTGAGACGTTGAAAATCATCAAACCCGACTTAACTGCGCTGAAACTGAAGCCTAGAGCGTCCCCTTCGTCATCGGAATACTTAACTAGAGTTTGCAATTCTTCCAGACTCTCAGCTAGCAGCACAATATCGTCTGCATACATCAAACCGGGGAGGCGCTGCTCTACCGCCTTTCCACCTAATCTATATGACAGGTTAAAACCTAGGTTACTGTGTTGTATCCTCCGTTCCAGGTTTATCATATAAAGCATGAACAGCACCGGTGATAGAGGACAGCCTTGTCTTAATCCTTTGCATACTTTGACATCCTCCGTACTTGTTATCCCTTCCCACGTAATTTCTACTTTGTTATCCCGGTATATTTCCTGTAGGAACTCTATTATCTCATAACCGATACCTTGTTCTTTTAATAAGTTCCACAGGAGTTCCCTGCTTACGTTGTCGTACACCCCCTTTATGTCCAGGAAGGCCAAATACAAAGGTCTATTTTCCACTCTAGATATTTCGATGCATGGGGTTAGCACGAACAGGCTATCATCTAAGCGCCTACCATTTCTAAAGCCGTTCTGAAGTTCTCCGAGTGTCTTGTTACTTTCAACCCATGCTTGCACCTTTAATTTCACCGCCTGCATGGCTAACCTGTACATTACAGATGTTATGGTAATCGGCCTGTAGGATTTTATGTGCATCCTTTCTCCTTTCCCTTTATAAATCAAATTCATTTTACTCTGCCGCCAGCTGTCCGGAATTTGCTTATCCGTTATGACTGTTTCCAAAGCTTTTAACAACGTTTCCTTACTTTTTGGACCGAGTTCATTAATCAGCTTGATCGGAATTCCATCTATTCCTGTAGATGTGTTTTTAGGAATATTTTTTTCTGCCTTTTTCCAGTTTAGATTGGTCAGTTCTAAGGTGCTTTGTATTCCGCTACCTTGTGTTGCTTCCTGATTTGTGGAGATTACCCTATCGTCGCTCTTAAATGACTCGACTATAACTGATGTAATGTAGTTCACTGCGTTGTCTCCCTTTAAACAATTTCCCTCGTTATCTTGAATCCGATCTTGCTTTCTTTGATTCTTCTTCCCTAGCCAGTTTATATGGTTCCAGAATTTTCTTGCTCCGCCTCTAGAGCCATCGTGTATATCAGCCATCCAGCGATCGGTGGACAGTCTTATTTTACTTTGGACGAGGGCCTGCACTTGAAGTTTCTTTTGTCGATATGATTCCCATTTTTGGTCGATTTCCTCCTGAGAAGCCTGTGCTTTCTTTGCCATTCGGTGTTCCCTTGAAGCAGCTCGTCGTTGTTCAATAGCTTCCCTGATTTCCTTATTCCACCAGCTCCGTGGCTTCCTCTTTCCATTCCAGCGGTTTGCTACTTTAACCTCCTGAATTTTACTCCTTTTGAGTAGTTCTACCTGTTCATAATCCCAGTCTTCCATGGGGCTTTTCTCTATTGCTTACTCTATGTCTGCTGCTATCTGCGCTATTTGATCGTCGTTTAATTTTGCGTTTATGTTTTGTCTAAGTTCCATTTCTCTTTTCATCACGGGCCCCATCTGCAGACTAATACGTTTATGATCACTTCCCAGACTACACTCCTCTTCCTCGTCTATTTCCATTTTTGTGACCTTGCTATAAATTTCCTTCGACATTAGACAATAGTCAATGGTCGTCTGCCTGTTGCGGAATTCCCACGTGATTTGGCCTTCACATTTTGTTTCTCTATTTACTATAACTAGATCGTGTCGCTCGCAGAAATCTCGAATTAGCTTCCCGTTACAATCAGTGTATCCATCCAGATCGTCGATGTGGCCGTTCATGTCCCCCAGCAAAATAATATTGGCCCCGTTTCCAAACTGGCTTATATCGTCACGGAGACATTCAACAAGATCCCTGTTTTCTTGCCTACATTGATGTCCTGTTTCTAAATAAGCTGCCCCTAGCCATGTCCTTACGCCGGCAATGGTTCCTGAAACTCAGATATGTTCTTTACAAGGTGATTTAATTCTTTGCCAATCTGTTTCCTGGTTTATCAACATACCTACCCCTCCACCCAATCTTTCCGTTCTCGTTCTGTTGCTCCCTTCCCAGACGTAGCCTTCTATAAACGGCGGATCTTCTAGATCCCTGAGATGAGTCTCGCAAAGAGCGTACAAACCTATTTTGTCATCCTTCAACTGCTGTTCTATCTCTAGCCATTTCGCTCTTTTTCTACTGCCTTGCATGTTTATGTAGCTGATCCTAGTGTTAACATTCTTTTTCGTACTTTTCTTTTTCGACCTACTCTTTGCCATTTTAGGGGCTCAGCCTCCATTATTACACTTTCTTCTGCTTCACTTCTAACTACCTCTGTGCACGGAGTCCTCGCGGACCCCCTAAAAAAGCTACAGCCCTGCCTGCCAAGCGCCAGCCGATCTCTGCTGCGACCCTTCTGTTAAGATGAATGCCATCTGGCTGAAAAGCCGTACCAAAACCTGCTTTATGTACCTCGCTGTTTACCTCAACCACTTCGAAATGCTTCTCCAGGCTTAACTTTCTTATGTCCTGATTAACTGTCACCACGTCCTTTTCCATCTTTCCGTTCAATCCTAGCACCTCTGGTACTGTGCATACAACTATCTGCGTCTGATGTGCTATCCCTTACGGAAATGCCATATCTGGACTTATAAAAAAATCCAGATCAGGTATATCAGGAATTGGGCAGATATGGCATATTAAAACCGATCTGGGCCAGATAAGGCATATCTGCCCAATTCCTGATTTCGAGTACCAGATAAGGCATATTATCTACCCAATTCCTGATTTAAAGATCTAGCCCGCATTACAGGTAGGTTTTGAACTATAGATCTATATATCTGCATATCAACATAACACTTTATTACAACACACACAAAACAATTTCAGTATTCCAGCTAAACGCATGCTCAATCAAGTTTACCAAGGGAAACCTGAGTTTCCCCTTTTATTTCAAACCTTACAGGAAAATAGCTTTGAAACCACAGGTTTTCTTTTTTCCTGCCTATATGGAATCGCTCGAAGACGGTCCTGAATTACGTGTGTATACCGAGGGTCAAAGACATGCTCATCTGTTAGTAAATATTAAGATTCTGCTCATTTACGCGCGATACTATAACAAACTAACGAGATATCTGAACAGAATAATGTCTACACGAGAAGCTTAAGTGAAATACATACCTATTAAATTAGATGTTACATTTTTATTCTGCTCTTTTACACACAGAGCTTTAACCAGTAAATGCTTTTAGTTTGAGCTGGTTTACTTGCGAAGCTAAATAAAATAAACGGCTATTAATCAAACTACACTATTAAAATGAAATTTAAAGGTTTGTGGACACCCGGAAAAGGTATCGCTAAACCGTAGGGCGATAAAACACACTGCTGGGACTGCTGATAATACCTAAACCTTAGCAAAGTACACATAGGCTGTCAGGAAGTACTGGTGTTACCTTAAGCAGAGACTGCAGTGCAAAATGAGCGAACGCGCCTATCTCGTGGTTGCTTTTCAAATTAGGAGAGAAAACAAAAAAAGCATGTCCGATGGCATTTGTCATGACAGCGACAACTCTGCCCCTAAACCAAATCAAGCATGAAGCTACTTAGGTAGTGCAAATAATATTATAATAATAAACAACGAAGGATCCTATCCACTCACTGAAATTTGTCAAAATTGCTAGAGCGAAAGACATTAGCAACGAAATGTACGAAAAAATATCACATACTGGCAATTACCATCCAATTTACTGATTGGAAAATTAATTTTCCATCAAAATAATAAAGTGAACAATATCCTGAGGCTTTGCTAGTTCCCGACAAGAAGTATCACGCTCACGGTTTTGGTGATCGGGCGTGAAGATGAGGCGGCCCGCTGAGGGCGCGATCCGACACAATGGTGAAGATTTGGCCGGGCCACCCAGCGCAGAATCCCCGAAAAGCTCAATCGACCATCAGGTTCGCTGCCAAGGCTGGGGAGGCAGCTTCCACCCGCAGTGGGACACTTTCCTCTGTGCCGACGGTCAGACTGAAGCTCTTGTAGGTTTGCTGTCGCATTTTTGTTACATGCACACAGCTAATAGCGAACAGGCGGTGGCACACGCACACACACCAGCATACACAACATGCAGCACGCCAGCCAGCCGCACCGAACTCTGATGTCTGCCACCGAAAAGGAACGAGAGACGCCAAGTGCTTAGGCGCACGGAGTTGAAGGGGGGAGGGGAAAGAAGCAAGCACACACAAAATGGAGAGCGCGAGGCCTACGCGGTATAGAGCGTGTCAGCGAGGAGGAGAGATGAAAAGCGAGCCAGCGACGCAGGGGCCGCCGCTGTCTGAGAGGGAAGAGGGGAACGCGGGAGAGGAGGAGTCACTGTCTAGCCACTGCGGCCCTCGACGAAGCAACCGCCACCTGTCTGAGGCTGAGTCACCGTCTGACAGCGCGGAGTGAGCCGGGCCGTATACTGAACTGCCATCATTTTCTTGATATTTTGAATCGCTCAACTTAACCGACCATGCTTTTGTGCACCGGACAGCGGCCGCATTTTAAATGAAAATGCGAGTTAGTAGGCGGAAAGAGGAGCATGTAGCTATAACCCAGCGCCCTCCTGGATTAAGAAACACATGGTGTAATAATTAAAGTGCAGCGAAATCTGCAGAATATTTGAAATATGAGTCGTAGCTATTTTCTAGATTGGATACAATTAACACGCAGGCCATGCTGAGTGTAGAAAAATTGAAGCTCGACCACATTATGCCAATATTGGATATTTGCAGAAGGTAGACGAAGGCCATATATTGCTAATATACAATAACTATGGCGCCTACATAATTAAGGCCCCGTTGAGGTTATATAAAGTCCTGTTGATGCCAGGCATATGGCCCTGGTCTGTCTATATAAGGTCATGACGATGCCATATATGCCCTTTATCAGGCCACATAAGGTCGCGAGGATACCATATATGCCCCTGATCAAGCCATATAAGGTCCCGTTAGCCGTTCAGATATGGATTATATGTTGCATGATATGGCCAAATCTGAGCCATATAAGGGCAACATTTTGCACATATATGACCTTATCTGGCCCAGATAAGGACTTATTTGCTGCCTTATATATTTGTATCCGGCAGCATATGTTCCATATCTGAAGCAGATATGGGATTTCCGTAAGGGATCTCCCTGATCTCGTCAACTCCCTTAGCTAAACTTTCCACCACTCCTGCAGCGTCATCATTTACGACATCGTTTAGACCCGCAGCTACTATTACCATACTGCTCTCTGCGGAATTCTTCAACAGGCTATTTTTACTCTCTTTTAGCACAGCCCTCATTGTTCTCCCTGGGAAGGCCCCAATCAACACTCTCTTATCGCCCCTAACACGTTCCAAGATATCTCGCTTGCACCTGTTCATGTTAGAATCTCCGGCGATAAGCACCTGGGCCTTCTCTCTCCCTCTCCCAACTGTTGGCTCCTGCTTTCGGTTATCTGTGTCCTTATCTCTGGGATTTTCATTCTTCCTTACTTCTTCCTTTTTTTCCGGGGTCTTAGCTCCTTCTAAATAACTCTGACGGTTCGGATCCGCCTGACCTACTTTGCTTATGCCTTCCATGCCAGTGCTGGCCCCAGCGACGTGGCCAGCATTGGAATGTTCATCCTTGTTGGTTCCAAGGACAAAGTCGGCCCCTTTCTTTTCAATTTGAGTAAGCTGTCCAAGCAGTTTCTGATTTTCCATCCTTATCAAACGTACTTCATTTTATAAATCCTCCACACGAGACACTAAACTGCCCCTTTCTTGATCAAATCTATCTAGACGTGCATTCAGTACGCAACACCGACACAAAAAGTCGCTGCCTTCCGCTTCACCTACAGAGTCAAAACGCGTTTCTTTGAGATTAACCTGCGCCTCACACTGAGTACACTTTACCTTCTTTTGATTGCACATCTTAAGCGCTCATCGACTGAACTATAACTATTACGAATACAAATTGCCAAAAGAAGACACAAGAAACGACTAGCAAACACGCGTTAAAAACCAATTCTGCGAATGCCTATAGCCTAGAAAGAAAAATATTTATCTAAACAAGATAGCTAAACAATGAACGCCAAGAAAACCTAGCTGCAGGCACGAAAACCCAGGCCGTTAGGACCAACAGCTAAAATCTATTCTTTAGGCGGCACCTAACCTAACTAGCTGAAAACGAAATAAAGTTAATGAAAGAAAGAGCTCATCTATTTGACGCTTCGGAAGCTCCCGCTGTCGCCAGTCCGTTCGTTTCCGGTAGCCACGTGCAATCGGAGGAGCGATGGAACACGCGTCTGCATCACACGGCTGTCAACTGTCAACTCGAATAAGGAACAGAAGGGGCGAAGCAAGCTGACGAGCTGGTCGCGTTGATCTGCTGAAAGGCTGGCATCAAGACATCCAGAAAAGCTGAAGTGGAGTTCTCATTCTGCACAGAAGCAGGCAGGTCAATAGTATCGAGCTGAAGTGGGGCTGGGTCTTCTGAGACGCCATATGTCTTAGCGTAATCAAACGACTCGACATGACCAAGACGTTCTCCACGAAGAAGCGTAGAAGGACAAGGAAACGGGTTAGTGACGTACATGGCACTGTAGCCACCGCAGAAGGTCAGAAGGGCGAAAGGTAGGACTAAGCAATGGCGACGATTATCGACATGAGTCGGAGTGAAAAGAGCAGTCGGATCGCAAAAGCAGGCGCAGGAAACTGGCACAAGGACGGTAGAGCAAGCGGGGATGTCAGTATATTCAGCAATCGTTATCTTATTGACGTGGAGCGGTGTGTCGGACGAGGCGGCATGTGAAAGCAGAGACAACTCGATGCTGGCTCGGGCACAATCAATACTCGCATGATGACTGGGGAGAAATTCGCAACCTAGAATCAGTTATTGAGAGCAGTGAGAGAGCGCAAGAAATTAGGCGACTTACAAAATACCCTGAATGACAATTGGAGCTGTGTACGCCGCAAGCAGTTCAATACGATGTAAACTGGCAATTCGGAGAAAAAAATCGAAACAGGCGTAGCAACCTTACGAAGTCGGCGGCAAAGGTTGGCACGTATAAGAGACACAGCGGCGCTAGTGTCCACACGCGCAAGGACTGCGACGTCATCAACAAACACTTCTATAACGTTAACCAGGGAAGAGGGAGGACTTGCACAAGTAGAAGAAAATGGAGTTCTTGCCTCCGGAACGGCGGTTATTAGTTTTCCTCCGGGCCAGCAGGAGAGCGATGTCGCAGCAGCGAGAGAGAACGACGGACGGGAAACGGTAATCGGCGGGAGGAAGGGGAGGAGCAGTCAGGATAAAATGAGTCCGTAGAGGTGCCAGCAGCGAGAGGGGGAGGAGAAGGTTCATAGCTGGAACCATGGAGGAATGGCTGGAACTGTAGTTGGAACTGTACAGCCTGGGGCCATTGCGATACGACTGCGCGCGCTGGCGCCAAAGCCGGGCGAAGTTGCCTGGAATGCCATATGAATAACAGATTGGGCGGCTATCGGAGGTCCGACATGGATTGTTGGCCGGGCGTCGAGGAGGCAGATAAGGGCGGCCCATAGGTGGTGATGGTGGTAACGGCGCAGCATACGCGACAGGGCACGGGGGGGGGGGGGGGGTACGCCGGTGACAGCGGCGTGCGTTAGCGAGACTGTCACAGACGTAATAGTTGAGAGCTTAGGGGTAAAACTTCTGCAACTTGTTCCTGGATGATGCGTCGAAGCGCAGGATCTAGCGATGGGGTGGTTTCTGCAGAAGCAGGGAGGAGCGACAGTTTTGCGAGCCACTTTTTCCGGTATAAAAGCCTTGATCTCGGGAAGGAGGGAAGGCGGTTCAGATGCGAGGCCGCATGCTGTCGGAGGTGGGAATAACCGATCGTTCATGACAGAACGTCGAGTAGAAGCTCGTTGCCTCTTGAGGACGTTGTAACTTTGACAAAGCTGAACCACTTCGACGACGGTTTGCGGGGTTCTGGCTATCAACATTTGAAACTCATCGGCGGAGATTCCCATCAGGATTTTGTCGGTTTTATCAGCTTCGAACATAGACGGATTAACACGCTTACAAAGATCCACAATGTCCTCTATGAAGCTGGTGAATGTTTCCTCAGACACTGAGCGCGGGCTTTGAGGCGTTGTTCGGCGCGGAGTGCGCGCACGGCGGAGCACCCGAACACCTCGGAAAAGCTCGTTTTAAAGGCCGACCAGGTGGTCAGGTCGTGTTCGTGGTTGCCGAACCATAAATTGGCTACTTCTTTCAGGTAGAAGAGAACGTTAGCTAAGTTGGTGGTATCGTCTCACTTGTTATAGGCGCTTACGCGTTCGTATGAGGGCAGCCAATCATCCACATCCTGGTCATCTGCGCCACTGAAGAAGCTGAGGCCACGCTGAAGGAGCGCACCAGAGCACAGGATGGTATGCGGAGAGGTGGGTGCAGTTGAGCGTGGTGTAGCGGTCTGACTTGTTGCCTCAGGCATAGCGGATGGCGGAGCGAGTGTGCGACTGCGAAGCTCCAGCGTGAGAGGACGGAACGAAGAGCAGCCTCGACCAAGTGTAAGAGTACGTTCAGTCTCAGGTCGATGTTCTCGTCGAACGTTTAACTAGCAGGTCAGTCTCTTGCTTCGTCTTCTTTATCTCACGTCTTCTTTTAAACACGCGCCTTTCGACTTACGCTCGTCTTGTTTGTAACAGTCACCGAGCATTGGGGCGACACTACACTTCAAATATGTCCCTCGGGACACCAATAGAAGTATTGTGTCTGATGTGAACCATTACCAGTGGGCCCTAAGAAGTGAGTCAATTACTACTGACCGCAACACAAACATGGCGAATTCCCCCCAAAAAACAATTTTTCGACGGTGACATAACGCGTTGTGCAAAAGAAACAACGGAATATGTATGAGGTAGCCCGGAAGAAAAACCTGCTTCTTGCTTACGAAGCCAATGCAAGTCAGAAATTACTCTAGCTCTGTTCAAAAATCATTGAGGTCTTGTATTAAAGCTTGCAAAACAATTATTTACTTCGAACGATGGACACTGATTACAAGATTTTTAACACGCGGTTGTGGGAGTAAAGAACTCAATCTCGCTCTTTGATGCAGAAAAATTAGATGTTTGCTTGCGCAACCACTTGTAATGTGCAAAGTTTTATGTTCGAGTACACTGATCTAAAAGAAAGAAGCTTAGCTCGCAAACGCAAAAATGCAGGTATGAACATAGGTTTTGTTTTCGTGTATTATAGAATTGCGAACACGTATATTTCCTAGATAAACAGAAACACTGCCCTCAGTGGCCACTTCAAAATGACAGGAGTGAATAAGTCGCCCGATTATCGGGCAGTGTACCTTGTCATCTATGTTTTAATGGCATATAAATTTGACCATGTTCATAGCAATAATATTTAGAAATGTTGCAGACACACATGCTCATGTTTATGAAAGCGAAAGCGTTAATACCACAGTATGAAATATTTTAATCAGATAGGTTTGAAATCTACTGTTGTTATTTGCGTTATTATTGTAGATCTCATTTTCGTGCCTATGTATTTTACCTTGACTGCTACGCATCATACAGCGTCTAGCGGCTGTGTTCGTCAAAACCTCAGCCTGAATTAGGACATACTTGCAAGTAAATCGGGCTTTACTTTGAACTTCTTTCTCTTGCTGACCTGCAATTAAGGAATTAGTGGTTTGCCATATAAAAAGAACTATATACAACATACGGCTTACTCAGAACTTTGGCACATTCACGTTGGGAAAACTTTTTGTCACATGGTAGTCCGCCAGTGAGACTTGTATAGGATCACTTCAAGTGCGCAGGTCTCACTCCTGCAATTATGTACAGATTCGCACTTAGGTCAATGATAGATTTTTCGATTCTTCTTTGTGAAGTGAGGTCGCTTGGTGATGTCACCCTGTTGAACATGCTATCGTTTTGTGTTTTTCTGACAATCCCAAGAGGACATAAGAAAGGTGGCATTGTTTTCCTTAAAATAGGAAGTGATGCCGTCGCTATAGTTGATTAATAACTACAACATACACACAATCTGTCGTTTCTTTTTGTCCCATCACTGCGTCGGTTTTTATATTCGTGATGCTATACAGCTGGCCTACACATCTACCATCCTAAGTTCTCGCAGCCGAAACTGTGGGAAATGCCTCAAGGTGTTACCCTCTGATGGAAAATCTTGACCTCTTTAAATGTGAGCGTGCCTTTCACTACACAAAAAGAATAAAGTGGTGTTGCTGCAGTTGAAGAGGAACTGATGCCTACTCCGACAGGTGTTGCCGCAACTGCGGATTGCAGAGCGAGACAAATTCTGGAATTGAGGATTCTCTCAAATCTTGAAACGACCTCTTTTCAAAACATAAACGTTTATTGCCCATTAAGGAAGCTAGCTGTTCCCTTTCACGCCGAGAGGACGAACTGTTGCTCCTAAAGACTACATCGAGTCTCTTCAAGAGTTCCAACTCTCCAGATTTCTCTTTTTTCTCTTAAAATTATGATGACTTATTAAAAAATATCTACTGAGCAGCAGGCAGCAATTCAAAGGCTTGAAAACGAACTCCATACCTTGAATACTACGGTGAGATGAAAGAAAAAACGCGTATCTTAGCAAGGAGGTGAATGCTATAGAACAATACCATAGTTTCACTTGGCTAGAAATTCAAGGGCTTCCTCCTAAAAAAAAGATATAAAGATGCATGAGGCTCTGAAAAGCATTGTAGAAAAACTGAAAATGGAAATTATGCAATCGGTTATTGAAGCAGCTGCCGTCTCCAGAAGAAAAATATTACAAGGGTTCAACGCTGCTGAACCAAATATTGACCGAAAGCATTAGCTGCGGCTGACCGAACGTTCTTCATCTTTTCTTTTTCTTCTTCCTCAGCCCACATATAAAGCCGCGCTTTAACCAAGCCGTATGAACGTGCCTTAGTGGCCTATAGGGGTAACGTGATGGCCAGGGTCCTAGCAGACGGAATTTGACATAACCATCCCATGTGAAGCGAGACCCAAGTTGGCAGCTCCTGCCAGACCACGTGGGATGTGACGTCACAGCGTCACGTGGGTAACACGTGGGTGAGACGTGGCTACCGGCCGCGCTACGCTGAACGCTCGAAACCTAGAGTAGTATTGTTTTCGCAATAAAAAGGCAGCAAACGAGTATTCTTAGTAAGGTTCGTTTCTGTCGCTATGCAGAAAAAAAAAAGAGTCGTCGACGCGTGACCTGGCCTCTTGTATATACTGAGGAGTTGCCAAACATATCTAATTAAAAACTCACCGCTATAAAACAAAAGTTTTCGCAAGCTTGTCAGCAGGACAAAGAAAAGGATTTTAAATTTGTTTGGGTGAGAAATGAAAAGCTTTTTTGTAAGGAAAAGAAAAGTATCCTCCATTATTCGAGTCATCGATTTCGGGGATCTGAATTAACTAGAATAATTATTAATACTGTCTTTTCTCGCTGCAACGAAATTGATGAATTCTGTTGCTCAATCCTCTTTCACATATACGTAAGCAATAAAATTAATTTCCAGTAGTACTTAACATTACTAACGGCAACATTAATGTATTTGTGCTCACTGAAATTAACATCCATGCTTCGCTTCATGCGCTTTTCTTACTAGCAAACTAAATAAACGTTTCTTCCACACGTGCTAGTGGAATAGGTCGTACCACACTTATATTTACCCATAGCAAATGGAATGCCATATTATCGATGTCAAAATGTGCCCAGCCGAGTGCATTGCGCTGCAGATAAGTCTTCCTAATAATTACGCCACTCTTCCGGCAGTATACAGGTCACCTTCACAAAACGCTACGACATTTCTTTGTGAGCTCTATCGTTTTTAGGTTCGCAATTGCCAAGTAGATAGATTTCTTTAGTTGCTGACTTCAATATTGACACCCTTTTGACCTCACGTAAATGCAGTTTTATGTGCTCGTCTGAACAATCCAACAAAAATAGGATAGAACCAAAAATTACAGATTATAGAAGAGAAGAGCATATTTGGGAATATTTCGTGGTCTTTTTTCTATACTGTCGAAGTTACAGCTCCGTAAGCACAGATTTACTCTTCAGTTTTCAGCAAAGAATTATCAGACCTTTATTTTGTGTGGCTTCACCTTGGTGTATCCTCCCTAAATAAATAGACCACCGATAAAGACAAAATACTTGTTACGGATTTAGGCAAATTTGATAACCTTTAAACGGCATTTATTTTGGTCTCGTATCTAGAGCAAGTTAATGTACATGGCATCTATGATCGATTTGTAGAATCTCATGATTCTATGAAAAGCCCGTCAAACAGGTGACATTGGTGAAAATAGCGCAATCCCAATCTTCCGTGGCTTTGTATAGATCTTTTAAAGACTATCAGAGGAAGGCATGCTCTCTTGGCGAGTTACAAGCGCAGCCACAATAGCATGCACTTCAAAATAACATCAGATTTCTCAAAAACAAAGTAACTGCATTGATTTGAGTCGAAGGAGTTCGTATTTAAACAGGCTTTTCCATAATAATAGCCAATCTCCGCACAGAACTTAGTACATATTCATCATTTGTTTGGAAACAATTCTATGCAATCAATGAGCAAATCCATTGCCAAAATTCTCGCTGTTGCTGTGGGTGAATTCATTGCGTACTTCTCCTAAGCCTCCTCTCGGAACTCTTCTGTATGCATTTATCATATCATCACGCTATTTTTTCCACAGTTCCAACTGCTTTCCTATCTCTCACCACACGCGAGGACCTACTTATCAAAAAACAAAACTGGTTTGCTTTCAAGTAACAATATCCTAACTGAAGTGCAATAACCTGACACAATAACCTGATACATTTTTTGGACAACCATTCACTTTTTTTTGATAGTTCATGAAGCTACCCGTAGCATTAATATATTATGTGTGGTTCTAAAATGCGCCTCCTACGAAGTAAGCCCGATCATTCTCATAGAGAGTTTCTGTGTCCAATAACTATTTATCTTCACTATAAGAATATCATCACGCTAATGCAGCCTCCCGTCCAAACACATCTTAGACTGTGAGAGAGCAAATTATCAAGGCATTAACCTAAGTTCACGAACCCTCTGCAACTGCTTTCTGCCAACATTGTCCCAGAGACCTATAAGCGAAAACTGGCTTAAGATTATATAAAACGTTACCTGTTTTGATAAATGCCTATGTAGCCCATATAGCTTCCGGCGTTAAGTTGTCTGATCCCTAATTTCACAGGAATCTGTGCACTTTGATGAACAATAAACCGACTTTTGAAGATATCTAAACCACTGAAAGCTGCATTATCATGGCTGGAGCACTAAGCTTGTAAGAAACAATGCATAGGTTCATGCTTCATTATCTTCAACCCTTCCTAAAGTGGTATGGATTCGATATTGTCGTCTTGTACTTCTATAAGCCCCGAGTACAGTGTTAGATGCCCGAAATCGCATTGCATAATTTATTTAGTGTTATTAGTATACTGCAGTTTCGATTTCGGTTCATGGTTGTCAGATTTTTAATTGACGTCAAATACCGAAGTCATAACATTTAGATGTCGCGTAGACCAAAATCTAATGACGCCAAGAGTAAGCACGTCGTCTTCTCTGTTCAGTGCAGGCGGAGAGTCACACTGTGGCAACGGTTGGTGAACTGCATCCGCAAATACAATTTTTGCGTCGTGTTGGCGACCCCGTCGCGCCGCGGCAACACCAATTATACGGAAACATGACTTTGTTGCCTACCAAGAGATGTCGCCAGCTTGCTCTCCGACAGTGAAGCAGCACCACTACATACCGAGAACACTGCTGCTCATGGCATCGCCGATGTCGGAAGCCGCTCGCTTCGCTGCAATTACGCTCAAACCCTTCCCAAGTAGCACAGATTACATGGCCCACCTGGGGCCCGTATAGGCAAGTTGGGCTTGGGCAACGATGATAACACCCATGAGGGCCCCTTTTAGGGATACATTGGGAAAGCCTAATTTGGGCTTGCCCCTGTTTTTTCAATCTGGGCATCATATAGGCATGGAAAGGGCTAACTGCGTACATATTCCCACATCTGGCCCTCAAGGGTCCCGCTCGGGGAATTTTAGGGCCGATAAACAAAAATTGGGCTTTGTGTGGAAAACGCCTCGGCTAATCTAATTGGGGCTGCCCACTGAAAAGCGCAATAGGCCCCGCATGGGCCGCGGCGGGGCTAAATATGGGTATGCCCACGCTTTTTGTACATGGAACCCTTTAGAGGGCCTCAAGAGAAGGTCAATCGGAAATGTAGGCTTCATGCAGAAAATTCCTGGGCTGCCCCAAATGGGGCTGTCCATCAAAAACCTAGATAATTTCCGCATGGCCTGTAGCGGGGCAGGAAAGTGCTCCTTGCCGCTTCTGCCCGCATCGATTTCTTGAGGGACACTTTAGGGCACATCCAATGCAAATGTGGGCCTAAAGCGAATAGTAGATGGGCTAGCCCGTATGGGGCTGCTCACTCAAGAACCTAATAGGTAGCGTGTGGTTTGCATCCGGGCTAAAAAGCGGGCATGCCTCCACGCCGGCCACACGGCTATTTCTTGGGTTAATTGCGGGCTAATGCAATATATATCCGTACTCCATTCGGTAGAAATAAGATAAGCCCAATTGAGGCTGCCCATGAAAGGCTGCAGTGGGCTCTAAATTGGCCGTAGACGGGCTTTCCGCTCTGAAACGTCTTCACCTTATATTTCAGGCACCATTTCATCTTATACCGGCAGCTAATTGCATCTTCTGGATTTTCCGCATAACTATTCTATGCGTATCCGTGCCATGAATAAATACTATCTAATTTTACTCTGCAAATATGCAGCAGTAACTGTTCCACTTTACGAGTATGTACTGAACTACCTCAAAATTTTTTCTGCGCCATTATTATTCTACATAACCACCGAAATAAATATTCAGACCAACATTTGGGGGGTGATGTGGGCCAGTACACATAATTGTAATGAATTGGTAATAAATTTCTTTTATTCTACTGAGTGTCGAATACAAGATAAATAAATAGTGCTCAATGTTTCACACTTGATGATTAATGGAACTTGGGCAGCCCCGAAAATACCAGATTCAACACATGAGGGCAACACGGGGGCGAGTCCGAAACGGAATGGCCTCCGCAAAGCCAGCGCCGGAACATTTGAGGTAATGGAGGGATTATTCCACATAAAAATTAAAAAGCGTGTTCAATGGGGCGGCACTGCCTTCATAAACGTAGGACCAAATATAATTCTGGTATGCTGCCCATATTCAGCTATCTGGGCGAATGCGAGCAGGCCTATTTGGGCTGTCCACATGGGTACAGATTGGGACCAATCGCGGCAAAATTGGTCAGCCCACGCGGGCCCCCTCTGGGTACGTATTGCAAATCCCGCATGGGGCCCGTGGGGGCAGCCCTCACGGGCCCAACGTGGGCCCCCACGTCATAGCCCATTTTGTGCTACCTTGGTACGCTATTCAAAGCGCTGGGAACAATAAATAAACAACGCTGTCCGTCGACCGTCGTGCACCATAGATGGCAGCTTTCGCAAATTTAAGCAAACGAAAATTATAGTGACTACAGTTATCCGTCGTCTTATACTTGCTTTGGAACTTTACAACACTGTCATTCAGGTATATGTATGCGAGGCTATATGACATGTTTCAAAAGTCAAGGCTTCATCTGTTACGTCTGAAAACTTTGAAAATGAAGGTCCGCGAGGCAAAATGCAAAGGGTTGTCTTCTCCTTGAGGCGTCCCAAAACCCCGGACTAACCTTCCAAACCTGCGCGTGTGCGCCCACTAGAGTAGGTAGCTGTGTGAGCGGAGACAACGCGCCGGACCTCATACTCAGTGTAAATGCAGCCAGAGTAGAATGAGCAAACACCAGCAGCAATTGGGGTAGTGACTACTTCCTCGTAGCCACGATGCTGGGAGAAGGAGTCAAGCTGCAAAAACTCATAAAGGCGAGAATTGTGCAGTGGAACAAATTCTGGGCGATTCGTAAAAGCCGCAAAGCTAAGGAAATTGGAGAAATTGGAGACGGGATAAAACGGCTGAGGCAAGATGCCAGGGACGCGGAAGCGGTAACCGAACGGGAAGATGCACTGGAGGTAATGGACAGCAAACTAATAAGCATGTGGAAGTAGTAGCAAAGGCTCGAGAAGAGACTCTGATATGGAGATGGAACAGAAAATTAAGGCACTCATTAGCATGCCACACCAAATAATGTTAACGTATGCGTTCAAACAAAGGGAGCAAAATCTGTAAGGCAGGTGCGACAAGATGGCAAGGAGCATGAGCCCAGCAAAGGCGTGAAATATACTGAAGCATCAAATCGGCCCGAGCAAATCCAAACAGACAGCGTGCATTAACCAGATGAAAGCCAGAGGTCTTTGTATATAATCGCAATGGCAGGAACAAGAGAGAAGTTAAAATTAAAGTGGTCGTGGGAAGCCTGGAAGTCCCCTGGGTCGAGGAAATGAGGATTGTGAGCGAAGATTTCCAGAAACTTCATAATGGGATCAAAATATCACTTTCGTGAGTTTTATACTTGGCTCTGAGGTCTTCAAAAAATAATGAAGCACATGAAAGGCTTTGTACAACCTCCTAATTTGATTTCTCTACCCCTTCAAGTACACTTCAATAATATTACGAGACTTAAGTGTGAAAATTATTGAAGCCACTCAACAGCAATATTTCCACCAACAAGACCTTCATTGCCATTTCTACTGTCATCATCATCATGACAATCGCTACTCTCATCATTATCGACTAAATTCGCTCTCACTGACATTTCCAATGTCATCATTACTATTGACCCTGACTGTAACATTATTGTTACCGCTACTATTTACCGCATGCTTAAACAAGAATAACGACCGATTTCTTACGAGCTACGTGTGATGGAAGAAGCCATTCTATACGACCGTGTTGGTAATTGCTCCTAGCTCGGAACTACACATCAGCCATTGGCCAATGTTTTTTGACAAGTCGAAATGCTACCGAGGACAAGCGCAGTTTTCCTCCTCGACGTATAATCAGTAATGAAGTTCTCATTACCGTTCTTTTTTTTCGTGTGGACCTCGAAAAATGGCTGTGCCACGCTCCTGACTTCCGCCACAGGGTCGCCGAGATTTTAGACCTCTGTAAAATTACTTGTGCTGGCCAGTAATATATGAGTGTTGTTTGGATGCGACAACAGTTGGTCGAAGGGGAAGCTTGTTTAAAAAGCAGAATTCTTTGTGAAAGGTATAAATTGCATGGGGTTTAATCCGGACAGCAAGAGGAAAAAGGTGAAGGTGCTTTTGCTCACTCGCCATCTAGAAAATAGAAGGATTTTAGAGGCTGCGGAGCCTTTTGAACGGTCCGAGTTCACGGATTTCTAGCACATCTTCTCAGACACCATGTTCGGGTTTCTGCCACAGAGATCTGAACGGGATGTCTTGGTGCAACTCATGCAGACTGTCCTCGACCTCGTCGAATGCCCCCGAATGTTTAAGGTTGTATTCGCCTTGAATCTGGACGGAGCATTCGACAAAGTTACCCTCGAGATCATTCCAAGCCACCCCCATAAACTAACTGCAGCAAAAACGCATTTATAACCATTCGGTTATTTTTGACAGACAGACAATTTAAATTGAGTTCTACGATCCATAGCGTGGTTAATTTCGCGAAATAACCATTGATACACATCAAGGTGCGGTGCTCTTTCCCCTGTTATTCAATCTGGTCATGATACACATGCCAGGGAGGTCGACGCTGCAGCCCGTGTGCGGTGTGCGCTGTACGCCTATGACATCACCTTGCGGGCGATGCAGGGCTCTCTCTGAGACATTTAGGCCAACATGCAGCCGGCGGCGTCCATAATGTACCCTTATGTTCGCCGTTCCGGCCTCCAGTGCTTCTCCAAAAAGTTCGAATTTGTTTACGCGCGTCCGTCGCCAAGGTGCACTGACAAAAATACATTGTCTTTCAAGCCAGGTCCAGTCATCAAACATGCAAAAGTTCGGGTACTGAGGCT